>NC_077228.1:200189014-200789014 GCF_027887165.1 Monodelphis domestica
CCTGTTTTTCAGGGATTATAAAACTATATAAACAGAGCCAGGCCTGGAGACATGAGATCCTGGGTTCAAATCTGGTCTCAGACACTTCCTAGCTGTGTGACCCTGAACAAGTCACTTAATCTCCATTGTCTAGTCCTTACACTCTTCTGCTTTGGAACCAAAACTAAGTATGGAAGGTATAGGTTTTTTTTTTTAAATATAATGTCAAGTTTTCTATATGCAAACCAAAATATACTCCAACAGATTTGTTTCCTGACCATACACTACAGTCTTAAGTTTAGTTGCTATTCTTATATACACAAGCCTTTGATCACAAGGTAAACCAAAGAAAGGAATATCGATGACTATATTCAATAATCAGCTTAAAGTAGAACCATAATGAACAATTATTATAACTGAGACAAAAAATACAAAATGTTTCCTGAAACCAGAAGCAGAGAAGCCTCCTTCCACTCCCATTTTTTCAAGGCAATCAACCCACTAGTAGGTCGATATGCTGAAAGAGAGCAAAGAAAAGACTCATATGTAAGAAAATAGCCTTAGCACTGCTTTATATTGTAGTGAAGAACTGGAGACTAAAAGGATTTCCATAAAATGATAAATGGATGAATAAATTATGTTATGGAAATCATTAGGTAGTAAGAAATGATGAGTAAGATGGATTCAGAGAAACCTGTAAAGATTTATATGAATTGATGCAGAGTGAAGGAAGCAGATGCAAAAGGATAATTTATCGACTGACTAAAAGATTGTAAGGAAAAACAATTTAAAAATACTGAAGACCTCTGATCAATACAGTGACCAACAGCAGTTCTAGAAGACTGATGTAGAAGTAAGTTAACTGCTACATGAGAAACTATGGATTGATTCATGGTATAGAATGAGACTCCAATGTAGATTTTCCTTGATCGTGCTTACTTTTTACAATGGATTTATTGTGAAGGGAGGCGTTAATTGAGGGAGATTTTTGGAAGAAGAGGATTGGTAATCATAATTCCAACAAGTTTAGAAAATAGAAAAAAGAAGTTCATTGAAGCATTTAATTTAAAAATACACAGAAGGGATCAGCTAGGTGGCTCAGTGGATTGAGAGCTATGTGACCCTGGCTAAGCCACCTAACCCCCATTGCCTAGCCCTTACCATTCTGCCTTGGAACCAATACACAGTATACAAAAGGTAAGGGTTTAAAAAGTAAATAATTATTTTAATGAGGAGAGAACATGAAGAAATCTGGGAGACACCAACAAACAAAACAGCTTTAAAACTAATGCATTGAATTTATTTTTGTTTAAGAAATAAGTTGTATGGAATAAAGATTTGAAGTTTTGTATGCAATTTTCTTTTTCTATTCTTTGCATATGGAAATGCTGGTGTTTGTCAAGTTCAGAATAATTTTTAAAAAGTAAAAAGATTATTTCAATTAAGGGAAACATCTTAGGAAAAGGCCCTGGGGAAGAAGGAGGACCCCAGGACACCAGAAGACCCAAGCCTTCACTGAGGGAAGGGAGAAGTATAGGGCAAAAAGATTGTCTGGGCTGAGGCTTCTGGGAATGAAGAAGGAAAGTAGGTTCATAATTTAACTAGTTAGTCTTATTTACAAGATAGTAAGATTAATTGCTTTTACCTGTTGAATGAGTACAGTGCGGTCAGCAGCCTCTAATTTTGAGAGCCCTCAGGCAAAGGTCTAGTCATCCTCATCCTAATCAAAGCTCTCATAGTGCTTATAGGAAATATTATGTATACAACTGGAGTTAAGTGACTTTCCCAGGGCCACACAGCTAGGAAGTGTCTGAAACAGCACATTTGATTATTTCTATATCAGAAGCATCTTCGACCTCTCCTCAGACAGCACATTTTTGATGTAGGGTTCATTGTGGATGCTCAAAAAATGTCAACTGTAAAGCCTCAGAAAAAGCCAAGAAACTCCTGCCTCCTGTCTCCATTCGTTTACTGGGAGGATTCTAGAGTCAGTGGACTCAGTTGCAGAATTAAACTTCAGAATGACATCTGAAGTGAAAAGAAGCAAAAAGTCATTCTTTCACATATGATTTGGGAAGAAACCAGAATTCAAGGCTTTAAACAGTGGCTGGAGAAAGAAACGTGAATGGAGGATTTGCTCAAGCCCACAGCTGAAGTAGGCAAAGAGATGGAATTTCTCTTGTATTTTTCCTCCTTGACAAAGGAGAGTTTCTCAGAATTTCATCTATGCCCCAACCTCTGCCTCCTGGTGGCCCTCCGGAACAATATTTTCTTGCTCGGCAGGGTAACAACTCATATTTGCAGCTGCACCGCAACCCACCCCCTCTTTTTCCTGTTCTCGACTGCTGTCCCAACAGGCAGACAGGCAGACAGGCCACTTCAGCAAGCTGTTTTCTCACCACCAGACTCTGGCTATTTCCTGTCCCTGGAGTAAACCAGGAATGAGAGGAGCACAGAAGAGGTATCAGCTGTACCAGGACCCAGGTCACTGACGCTCAAAATTTTTAATGAACCCAGGAGGTGAAGAGAAAGGGCAAGGTTCACTGAAGGGTGAGCACAATATGGGCCTGGGTTATTAAATCTCCAACACACAGACATCAATACTTCCTCCAATAGCCAATCCCCTAGGGAACTAAGATGCTGCCATCAGAAGCTTAAGAAGGTATCTTCACATCCAGGGAGATTCTCGGAATTTGCTTCTTGCTCTTGATTCCTACTTCATCACCTATTAACTGGGATGTGCTCTGTCTCTACTGCTCCACCAGACCCGGAGAGGGTCAGAGGGAGACAGGTCCAAATGGTTGCAGGGGAAGAATTTGGCTTTCAGGTTGGGAAACAGACTTGGCAGCCCCTTCCTCCTGCAGAGGCTCTCCCCTCCCCAACCTGGGCATATCATAGAACCCCACACATCTCCCTCCATTCATGTCCAGTTGAACTGAGTTTCTTGGGTAAAGGAATCAGAGGCACAATTAATAGCAAAATATGAGCAATGCTTTGGTTCTTTGGCTTTAGAATTTAGTTTCTCCTTAGTTCTAGGAGCAAGATTCTTCAGTTTCTCAAAATCCTTAACTAGGAGGTATCAAAAACATATTCATTGGCCTCAGACACTTCCTAGTTGTGTAACCCTGGGCAAGTCACTTAACCTCCATTGTCTAGCCCTTACAGCTCTTCTGCCTTGGAACCAATACACAGTATTGATTCTAAGATAGAAGGTAAGGGCTTTAAAAAAATATTCAAGTTCAATGATTCATTCTGTTGGGTCATTGTATGTGTAACAGGAAAAATCACAACTCACTTGGACCCCTTTCCACTAATGTGCTTTTGGAGCATGAGGGAAACTAAAGCTAGGCTCTCTCAGCCTCTTCCATTGATACATGTGGCTCAGAAAAGATGATACAACAATTTCCTTAGTCCCCATAATGGCAACCAGGGAAGAGGGTTGTCAAAAGAGGATTGGTTACTGAGTCACTAAGAATGTGACCCCCAGAGTAAAAACACTGATGAAAAGCAACTGCTTGACTACAGGGGTTGAGGGGATATGACTGAGGAGAGACTCTAAATGAACACTCTAATACCAACAACAGGGAAATGAGTTCGAGTCAAGAACACATGTGATATCCAGTGGAATTGCGTGTCGGCTATGGGAGAGGGAAAAGTGGTGGGAGAGGGGGCAGGAAGGAAAAGAAAATGATCTTTGTTTCCAGTGAATAATGTTTGGAAATGACCAAATAAAATAATGTTTAAAATTTAAAAAATAAATAAATAAATAAATAAATGATGGTTGAAAAAAAAAAGAATGTGACCCCCAGTAGATTTTTTTTAAACCATTACCTTTTGTCTTAGTTGTAATTCTAAGACAGAAGAGCAGAAAGGGAGAGGCAATCGAGGTTAAAAGACTTGCCCAGGGTCACATAGCCAGGAAGTATCTAAAACCAGATTAGTAGACTTTAAAAGAAGAGACAACTTCCACCATTTTCACTCTTGTTTCCTCATCTGTCACCTAAAATGGCAAACCACCCCCGTACCTCTGTCAAGAAGACCCCAGATGGGGAGCAGCTAGATGGCTCAGTAGATTGAGAGCCAGGCCTAGAGATGGGAGGTCCTTTTTCAAATTTGATCTCAGACATTTCCTAGATTCTAAAACAAAACATAAGGGAAGAAAGAGAGACAGACAGACAGACAGACAGACAGAGACAGAACAAGGAAGGAAGGAAGGAAGGAAGGAAGGAAGGAAGGAAGGAAGGAAGGAAGGAAGGAAGGAAGGAAGGAAGGAAGGAAGGAAGGAAGAGAAAAAAGATGAGGTCACTTGGAAGAGTCAAACACAACTGAAATGACTAAACAACTACAACAACAGTTCTATCTCATAACAACTGCCATTTCTCCTATCTTTTACGTGTTGAGGGTGGACCATTACCCAGCAGGGTTGGATGGTCCACAAGAGTACAATATGAATCTGTAAAGGAGTGTAAAGAAACGTTGAATACTTTCCCATATTTGGCCATACTCAGTGAGCTAAATGTACCTGAGAAATTTTTAACCAGGGAACTTGCCCCATGTTTTTCCTAATGAGTTGCAACTGTGGACAGCTCCGACCTCCTGAACTGGAGGCAATTGTGTCTGGATGGTGATGTTGACTGACATCTTGGTGTTCCAGCAGCAGAGACCATTTCAACTTTCCTCTCCCTTTATTCTCTTCTCCAAGGCTCTATCTCAGGTTCATGGACTTCTAGGTACCACCTTTATTGTATAACATTATTCTTCCATTCTAATAGTCAGATCTGTTTCTTTTGAGCAAAATACAATAATTTACTGCTAAGTTTCAGGCATGAGTCTCATCCCGCCATATCTCAGACCAAAAGATGATGATGACAATAAAACATTTATAATGCCATGTGGTGAAAATAGGAAGACCCCTAGATATGGCTTAAGAAGGCCTGTATTTGAATCCCAGCTCTGCTTCTCAATAGCTGGATAACCTTGGTCAAGTCATTTATTTTCTCCCTGGGTCTCATTGTCCTTCTCTGTAAAATGAGAGTGTTGAACTTGACAGCTTTTCAAGCCCCTTCCAGCTCTAAGTATATGATCCCATGAATCTATAAAGGGCTGAATGGTTCCCTCTTGCTCTTGGGTCTTATGTTTATACAAGTTACATGGCATGAATTGTTACCTCACCTGTAGAAGATGGATAAAGACTTGTAAATAATACTAACTCCCTTCCTAACAGGAGGGAAGAAATGACTAGAATGAAATACTGTCAAATATGATCACTGTATGTCAAGTTGACAAGCATCTATTAAGCATCCATTACGTGCCAGGCACTATGCTAAGGACTGTAGGTACAAAGAAAAGCTACAATAGCCCCTACTATCAGGAGATGACAGTCTAATGTGGGAAAACAGCATGCAAAAAACTATGTATACACAAAATCTATACACAGAAAACTGAAGGTAATCTCTGAAGGAAGGCAGGGATTGGAAAGGTTTCTCACAAAAGACAGGGTTTGGGGACAGCTACCTGGCACAATGGATAGAGAGCCAGGCCTGAAGTTGGGAGGTCCCCAAACATTTTCTAGCTAAGTGACCTTGGGCTAGTCACTTAACCCTATTTGCCTAACCCTTGCCCTTCTGTCTTAGAGTTGTTACTAAGGAGAAAATAAGACTTAAAAACAAAAGGTAAACCAGAAAGAGAGAGACAGAGACAGAGACAGAGGATTTGAGTCCTGAAGAAAACCAGGAAGTCCGGAGGCAAAGATAAGGACAGAGAGTATCCAGGACTGGAGAACAAGGGTAAAGTCACAGGACCAGGAGATGGAGTACCCAGAAGAGAAACAATAAGTCAGCCAGAATCCCTGGAACAGAGTACCTGAAAGGGAGGGAGGTATAAGAGAACTGGAAAAGTAGGAAAGGGGCCAGATTGTGAAGGCTTTAAAAAGCCAAATAGAGAATTTAATGTTTGATCCTGTAGATAATAAGGAACCACTGGTTTGTTTGTTTTTTTAATTTAGTTGGGAGAGTGTTAATCATAAGGAAGAGTTCCAACTAGAGTGGAGATAGAAATCATTATGATTTGAGGGCAGCTATATGGCTCCCTTCCTAAAGAAAGGAGGTCCTGGGTTCGAATATGACCTTAGAACTTTCTAGCTGTGTGACCCTGGTCAAGTCACTTAATCCCCATTGCCTAGGCTTTACCACTCTTTTGCCTTGGAAACAATGCACACTATTGATTCTAAGATAAAAGGTAAAAAGTTAAAAAAAAAAAGAAACCATTATGAAGGAATGAATGGGGAAGAAAACTAAGGCTGAGTGAATATGAATTATTTGCCACTGGACACACAGCTAGTAAATAATCCAAAATGGAATTCAAACCCAGATCTTCCTTATACCAGGTCCAGTACTTTAGCCTCTACACGTTGAGTGCTCTAGTTTCTCAGAATAACCAAGTGCTCATTGCTTCAAGATTACACCTCCCCCAGTCCAGGCTCCAATACATCAAGTGGGGAATGATGGAGAGACCCCAAAGCTCTGACTCCCTGACTGGTGAACTCTCAAAAATGCTTTTATCTCTCGGGAACATGTTTTTCTAGCAGAGCTTCAGGTGATGGGATACTGAAGCCAGCAGAGGGAGGGCTGGGATCTTTAAATATGTTGAAAATGTTATCTGGGCTTTCTCAAAGATGTCTTTCCCATTCAGGTATTTGCTCTGTGATGCCCCTTTTTGTTCACTGAGCAGTAGAGCCTCTGAGACCTGTGTTTTTGATCTGATAAGACAGAGAGAGACCCCCTAGCTTGCTTGCTCAAAGCATTGGAAGAATCAACGCCAGGTTAGGAGGTGACATTTGGCATAGCTCTCCTTACTGGTGGCTTCTTTACCTTCCTTTTCCCCTAGATCCATTTTGCTCATCCAGAGAACAGGAGGTGATGGGGAGAAAATAAATGGGATTTCTCCAAAGGATTCACATACACACACGCGCTTGTGATCCTGTTATCTTGCAGACTTGGCAAATTCTTTACAGCCTCTGATCAAGGAGGAGGCTTTTTGATGTTTCTGTATGTTTTCGATTTACTGCCCCTGCTGCTGGGCTGCGGGAAGATGCCCTTATCAGGGGGCCCTTCAGAGCTTTTCCAGACGGATTGCAGAGTTGGTGTGTTTTAAAATAAACAGCAAACTGGCCAAGGAATGTCGTTTCTTTGGGGCTCAAGTAATATTTGCATAAAGCAGAGAGGATGGATGCCAGAATTGATCTCCTGCCCTTGATGAACCCTACCTTCAGCATATTAACTCTACAGTTTCAAACACTCTGCAGATCTCAAAGAATTGGACTGAGTTCTAGGTTGGGGATCTCAGTTTCTGCTTTCCATTCGCCTCCTGACACTGGTTTCAAGACTGAGAGGATGCGTATGGGGCATTTAGACACTGGCACGTTGGACTCTGGAATAATCTCTTCCCCACTGTAATCAAAACCTAGACCAATTGGTTTACCATTTGTGGACCACATTTCTGGAAAGGACCAAGAGAAAGGGAAATTGATTTTAGCCATACTTGGATTATGCTTTGGCAAAGTCCCCCCCCCATTTCAGGGTATAGAGACCGCATGAGGAATGAAAGCTCTACATGTTGAAAGAATATCTCATTAAAACTTCTTGAGTGTTCATGAATTATGGACTTCCTGCACTTGATAAAAGTCACAGGAGCTTTAGTCACCATTGGAGGTCACTCATGAGTTTAACCAAGGTCTAGGATAATCATGGACAACTCACGACTTCCCCTACAATGTCAATGACACCATTCTACTAGTTCTGCAGATTGGCTATCTTGGGAACATTAGTTAAATGCAGCCTTGTCCAGTGATCTGACATCTTGCCAGTTTGGGAAAATTGTGGAATAGTCTCTTCCATTATACTCAGACTTTGGACTCTTGATCATTTATGTTTTCTTTCATGGTGCTTACTGTGTCCCAAGCATTGTATTAAGCAATGGGGATATGAAGAAAGGTAAAAGGCAGTTTCTACTACCAAGGAACTCAGTGTACTGATGGAGAATACATGCAAACAATTATGAACAAACAAGCTATATATGGGATAAATTGGAAATAATCATCAGAGGGAAGGTGTTAGAATTAGAGAAGATCAGAAGGAGTCCTTGTAGTAGGTGGGGTTTCTGTGTGGGACTTGAAAGCAGCCCAGGGAAGTCAGGAGACAGATATGAGGAAGGATTGCATATCAAGTATGGGAGCCAGCCAGCGAAAATGCCCAGAGATAGAGTAGCTAGGTGACTCAGTGAACAGAGAGCCAAGCCTAGAGACAGAAGGTCTTGGGTTCAAAGACACTTCCTAGCTGCATGACCCTGGCCAAGTCACTTAACCCCCATTGCCTAGTCCTTAGCACTTTTCTTTCTTGGAACTAATGCTTAATATTGATTCTAAGACAGAAGGTAAGGGGAAAGAAAGAAAGAAAGAAAGAAAGAAAGAAAGAAAGAAAGGAAAGAAAGAAAAGAAAGAAAGAAAGAAAGAAAGAAAGAAAGAAAGAAAGAAAGAAAGAAAGAAAGAAAAGAAAGAAAGAAAGAAAGAAGAAGAAAGAAAGAAAGAAAAGAAAGAAAGAAAGAAAGAAAGAAAGAAAGAAAGAAAGAAAGAAAAGAAAGAAGGAAGGAAAGGAAGGAAGGAAGGAAGGAAGGAAGGAAGGAAGAAGGAAGGAAGGAAGGAAGGAAGGAAGGAAGGAAGGAAGGAAGGAAGGAAGAAGGAAGGAAGAAGGAAGGAAGGAAGGAAGGAAGGAAGGAAGGAAGGAAAGGAAGGAAGGAAGGAAGGAAGGAAGGAAGGAAGGAAGGAAGGAAGGAAGGGAGAGAGAGAGAGAGAGAGGGAGGGAGGGAGGGAGGGAGGAAAGAAGGGAGGAAGGGAAAGGAAGGAAGGAAGAGAAAGGAAGGAAGAAAATGCTCAGAATGGGAGAGTCTTGTTTAAAAAATAACAAGGGAGCCCAGTTTCACTGACTTATGTAGTAAATGTAGTCAAATGTAGGAAATCTCTGGTCAGCTAGATGGCTCAGTAGATTGAGAGCCAGGCCTAGAAATGGGAGTCCTGGATTCAAATTTGACTTCAGACACTTCCTAGCTATGTGAACCTGGACAAGTTACTTAAACCTCATTACCTAGCTGTTACTGCTCTTCTACCTCAAAACCAATGATTCTAAGAGAGAAGGTAAGGATTTTTTAATTAAAATAAAAATATATTAGAAGGTATAGAAGACTATTGTAAAAATTTTTTAATGTCGTTATAAAAATAAAATATTTAGATGGAAAAACTGTTCAATATAGGTTCAAAACATTCACTTCGTAATGAAGTAAAACTCAAATGTTAACTTCCTTCAGGGCCAAGTGCAAGGACACTAAAGAGACCCTTATTATAAAAATAAAATATTTATTGAAGTATATATGGATAAAAAGGATTTCTAATTCTAAGGGATTCTAAATCCACCCAAATAAACTCGCTGGTTCTGCGAGGAACCACTTCACCTGCATTTCACAGGTTACACTACTCCTCCTTGATCTGACTAACCCAAATTTATACTATCTAAATAAAAACTACCACTATTATCCTTATAAGTCTTTAACTTCACCTTCAAATTATAAAATAGCAAAGGCTAGCTGGTTGAGTTTCAACAAGAATCAAGTTAGGACTCCGAGCCTTAACAGACTCAGAGTCCAAACCAAAGAACAACATTTTTCTTTGGTCTTCTCAGAGTTAAACAATCTATAAAAACCACAATAGATATTCAATAGTGTTTCCCAAGTTGGGAAAGGAAAACACTAAGTTCCTTCAGATCTTTCTCTCTGTCTGAGAGAAAGAGGCAAAGATGTTGCCTCCTCCAGCCCTGAAAGAGGTCTCTGAGTGTGTGTCTCTGCCAACTGCCAGAGACCAACCCCCAACTGCCAGAGATAAAAATTGACACAGAAAATGGTTAAACTGTCACATCTGAAATTAACATGCTCTTTCAGCTCTGCTTCAAACTCCAATTCTTTTTCAAGCCAGCCACTTTACTTCTTATCTCTAAACTAATACAATAATACTTATTTTCTAATATTATCCATACACTTTAAGGTTGTAGGAAGGTGTGGTTAGGCTATAGAGGATTTTGAAAACCAAACTGAGGATTTTCTATTTGATCCTGGAGATGATAAGAGCCAGTGGAGTTTACTGAATAGGAGTGTGCCACAGTCAATCCTGAACTTTGGGAAGATTATTTTGACAGCTGTGTGGAAGATGGACTGCACTAGGCAAAGTCTTGTGGCCGATCCACTAGCACATTATTCTTGTATCTCCTTCATGGGCTTGACCTTGTCCCTGACAAGTTCAAGTATACACAATCTCTGCCTTTAAAGGTCCTGACCCTCTTTCCCTGTCCCCCAAATTCAATCTAATTCTACATGCATAATGATGAACACTGCTACACAACATCCCACAACAGTATTGACTGGGACCCCTGCAAATTTGTCATCTAATTTCAGTAATCCTATTGATTCTCTATCATACTCCCCACAACTGCTATTCCAAACCTCTTCTCTCTTAAAAAATGTTATGCCACCCACCACTCATAGTAAAGGACCTCTCCTGTTTTAATTAAAGGAAAAAAAAAGAGGGAAAACCAAGGACGTTCACTCTTCTCCCCTCCACAACTGCATCCCTCTACACCACCTCTCATTCTCTCCTAAACTGATCTCTGATAAGGGATCCTCCTTATCAAAACCACATCTCTGCCATCCTTTGAAATCTTTCATTTGAGCCTGTCACCTCTTTAAGCAATCATTCTTCTCTCTTTCACACCCAAAATCCAAAAAAGAGTTGTCTGCATTTGTTGCCATCATTTCATCATGTCTTATTCCAAACATGTGCAATCTGACTACCAACCCTACCACTCACCTGAAAATGCTCTCTCAATTGTTACCAAGATCTCTAAGTCCAACCAATCCTGACTATCTCATTTTTCTTGGATCCTCTCTTCTCCCTTACCTTCAGCATCACTGTTCTTTCTTGGTTCTATCCCCTCTTACATGATTGGCCACTCTTTCTCAGTCTTCTTCCAACTATCATATTCCATCATCCATCTGCCACATTATGTGGGTGTCCACCAGGAATCTATGAGTGTTCTCAGGGATCCCAAGCAGAGGATGCCCAAACTATATACCCAACTTTCTTTTGTTTCCTGTACTTCTGACCTGCCACACCAGATACCTACTATCTCCACTAAAGTGTCCCATAGGCACTATTAGACACAAAACAAAAAATCACAAACTGACATGTATTGGGAGACCTTGTTTAAATAAACAAGATCTGAAATTGCATTTATGAAAAATGTAAATATGTACATATTTAGTTCCATAAGGTCTTAGGCAAATAGAAAGATCAATAGATATTCTAAACTTAAGCTATATTTGTGGATAGTAAACTTTTAATTGTTTATTGTAAAGCTGATGCTGAAATTATGTTTAATGGAAATATGTATAGATGAAATAGTTTGCAAATAATTATAAATATATAAAATGGGGGAAATGTTTGTATTAGTTTAACTTAGCAAGAGTAAATAGTATTAGCACTAAGATTCAAATTTCTTTTTAATGATTTTGTCCAAACATTTATTGTACTGAATTTATTGTAAAACCCTAAAACTACCCTTACCCAAACTTTCCTGCATAGAATTCCTTAGATTAGATAAAGTTAACATAGAATAGTGATAGAGTCATTGAGGGAAGTTTATTATTTTGGGGGGAATAGTTAGAGAATAGATATAGTAGATTGGTAAGTATAATAAAAATAAGTGACCTTGGGAAGATCACAACAAAAAAAAGGGACGATTGTGGAAAGGAAAACTGAAGCAAGTTCTGGACTTTCTGCCACTCAAGTGGAACAAACAGCAGTTGGAATGTTAGAGAGAAGATATTGACAAGAATGACAGTTGGTGGGAGGAGGGGAACTTGTAGAGTGACAGTGGGTCTGGGGACTCTCTTTGCTGGCCCTTGGACTGGAAGGAGCCTTTCTCCCTGTCTCATGATAGAAGTACCTCTATTCCTAATTTTCCCAACTGTGGGCTCTACCTATATTCCTGTGATCGTGTCATCGAACAAAAGGGTTTAAGGGGAGCAGTTTGAACTATAAGGTTGGTCTTTAGGGTATCAGCCCAAAGAGATAGGTCCAACCAGTTCTGAAGGTCAGAACCTTTTCTTCCTCTTGCTGTCTACTGCTAAAGACTTTGAACTTAAGAAAACTACCATAGCTTAGCAAAGATAGAATAAAAGAAACCCTCCACCAGTCTGTGAGGCCTGGCCTCAGCTCAAAAGCTGAGTGGGACTCAAACCTAATCTAGGGAAATCCTGATTCCCTCTTCCCTGATACCTCCCAATTCAAACTTGGTATTAAAATTCATCTTTATTTAAATAACCCACAGTCAGGTAAGAGGACTGTCATTTCAGGGGAACATAGAGGGAGCTGAACCTAAGGACAGCCATTCAATCAGAAACGGTACTTATTGGACCCCTGCCAGGTGACCTTGGGGTGGGGGGAGGATTGCCCCTCAGGGGGATCTGTGCTTACCTGCTCTGAGGTATCTTCAACATCAATCAAGAAGACATCCCCTCAGGCTATCATAAGTGGCCCATTTCTCAGGGACCCCATTTTTCAAAGATAGCCTCTCAGCAAGGGGCATCTCTCTCCCTTTACCTCACCAACAGCCATATTCCCTCTCTCCCTTCAAGTCCTCTGTTTCAAAACCTTCCATATCCCCTATCCCTCTTCAATTCCAATAATTCCTTTAAATATTATACCTCAAACTCTGAACATGTCCAGAACAGAACTCATTATCTTTCCTCTTCTAACCCAGCCCAACTTCTCTATTTCTGTCAAGGGCACTTTCATCCTTCAAGTTACCCCAGTTCCAGAACTGAACAGTCATCCTTAACTATTTGTCTCTCCCCTACTATCTCCATATGCAATCAATTGTTAAGTCTTATTGATTTTACCTTCACAATATCCAAATTTTTTGCATGCTTCTTGGTATACATATTATTTACTCTTTCTTACAGAGCAGTAGTATTCCATTAAGTTCAGGTACCATAATATGCTTAGCCATTTCACAATTGATGAGAACCTACTTTGTCTTCAATTCATTTCAACTTCAAAACATGCTGCTATACAATGCAATGATATAGGACAATTCTGAGAGGCTTATGAGAAAGAATGCTATCCACATCCAAAGAAAGAACTGTGGAGGTAGAAACACAGAAGAAAAACATTTGCTCGATCACATGGATCAATGGGGACATTATTGGGAATGTAGACTCTAAATGATCACCCCAGTGCAAACATCAACAACATGGAAATAGGTTTTGATCAAGGACACATGTAAAACCCACTGGAATTGTTTATTGGCTGTAGGGGGAAGGGGAGGGAAAGAACATGAATCATATAACCATGGAAAAATATTCTAAATCAATTAATTAAATAAAAATTTTCAAATAAAAAAGTACTTCTATAAGTATTTTGGTGTAGATGGTTCCTTTATTTTTGTAATTGGCACCCTTGATATATGTGCATAAGTACCAAGGGTATGAACATTTTTGTCACATAATTCCAATTGCTTCCAGAATGTTTAGATCAATTGACAGCTCCACCAACAATGTCTTTGTCTTTCCACAAGCCCTCTAAGAAACCTCAGGGTTCTTTTGATTTGCATTGCTCTTATTGTTAGTGATATTAAAATAACCTCCTTGATTCTAATGTCCCCCTTTCTACTCCATTATCCACATTGTTGATAGACCTGAGAATGGTCTAACTGTTCTGGAAAACAACTGGGAAACATGCTCTTAAAAAAGTTATTCTTTGATGCAAAATTACCAGTCTGGGATATCTATCCCACCCCATTTCTCACTTCTAAAGTCAATGACAGAGGAGAAGTACCATTTATATAAAAATGATTTTGTGGTAGAAAAATAAAATAAATACACAGAAACAAATTGAGTATGATAGTGTAATAGACTCAGAACTGAATCAATCTGGATTTGTGTTTTTTTTTGTGTGCCTATATTTTAGTGTTTTTCTTCTATAATTATTTTTTAAATGACCAAAACTGACTCTTTTCCACCTTTTATGGTCTTTGCCAATCGGTTGAGTATAATATTAAACCCCAGAATTGCTTTCTTCTAACTCTTACTTTCTGTCTTAGTAATTTGGGGTTAAGTGACTTGCCCAAAGTCACACAGTTAGGAAAATTCTGAGGCTAGATTTGAACCCAGGTCCTCCTGACAGCAGTCCTAGCACCCTATCCACTGTGCCACCTTCAGATTATTTTAATTTACAAGGACAGTATTACATAGTGGATGGACTATATGTTCTGTGTTCAAAACCCTCCCCAAACACTTTACCTGTGTTACCCTAGGTAAATCATTTAACCTTACTTAGCCTCAGTTTCCTAATCTGCAAAATGACAGTAACCAAAACACTTCCTTCATAGGTTTGTTGTGAGAATTATACAAGATGATAGCGTGACATTTTGCAAGCCTTAAAGCAATGTGTGTATGTGTGTGTGTGTGTGTTAGCTCTAAGGCATTTTTCATATGGTAGTCATTAGCTCTCATTTCTTGTGTTGAAACATCCTTTAGGGAACACTGCTTGCATTTTCCAAGAGGGCAGAGAGCAAGCAGCATTAATCTAAGTGGCTTGGGCTCTTGAGGCAAGACATTATTCAAGACTGTTCACAAGGACCAGAGAAAGGCAAGTTCCAACAGGACCAGAAGACAGAATAAAGCAGTGCAAAAGTAGTTGGGGGGGGGGGGTGGAGGAAAGGGCAGCTGGGTGCCTCAATGAATTGAGAGTCAGGCTTAGAGAGAGGAAGTTCTCAGTTCAAGTCTGACCTCACACATTTGCTAGCTGTATGACCCTGGGCATGTCACTTAACCCTCATTGCCTAACCCTTACCACTCTTCTGCCTTGAAACCAATGCACAATATTAATTCTAAAGCAGAAAGTAAGGTGTTTTTTTTTTAAGTAATTAGGAACCTACATGAATGGAAGCAGTAGCAAAAAAAAACCTATCTGCCCAAGTCCAACAAACTGAACAATAATATCCCACCCTTCTTTGCACAGAGGGTCATAGCATCATAGATTTAATTCTAAGAGGAACTTTTAAGGGCCATCCCATCCACCCCCTCATTTTACAGATGAAGAAACTGAAAAGAGGTTAAATGACTTGCCCAGGGTCATATGGCTAGTGACTAAGGTGGAATTTCCCTTGAGATAAGTGTTTCTCCTATTACCATTTCCTATTATGATGAAGATCCCTCTTCCCTCACCATGTACACAGGCTTGGTTCAGTCAATATTTGTTTCATGTACAGTGAATGCATGTCTCAGATCCTTCTCTACCTGAACTGAATGACGGATGCACCCCAGAGGTCCTGGCCATTTACATAGGTAGCATTTGCAATAGGAAGATGAATCATTTCATTCCTCCCCCGCCTCCCCCCATCACTTCTCTCTGTCTCCCTGCTCTGGTGAATGGCTTAGTTTGCATTCTTACAAATGGAGCTTCCGGATAAAGGGAAGTATTAGTCCAAATGCACATCTGGAGTACAATGACCATTCTGGGCACCACATTTTATTTTATTTACCTAAGTTACATGTAAAAACTATTTTTACCCTTCTTTTTAGAAAAATTTGGGCCAAATTCTTTCCCTTCCTCCCTCTCTGAGGCAGCAAGCAATCAGATTTAGATTTTACATGTGGATACCATATTTTAAAAGAAGGGTATTTCCAAACTGGAGTTTATACAGAAAAGGGTGTCTAGGTTTGGAAAAGGTCAAAAAATGATTGTAGGAGCAGCAAAGATGCTTAACCAAAAGAAGGGGAGAGAGGCAGCTGGGTGACCAAGTGGATTGAGAGCCAGATCTAGAGAAGGGAGGTCCTAGGTTCAGATCCGACCTCAGATACTTCCTAGCTGTGTGATCCTGGGGAGAAAGGGCAGCTGGGTACCTCAGTGGATTGAGAGTCAGGCTTAGAGAGAGGAAGTTCTCTGTTCAAGTCTGGCTCACACATTTGTTAGCTGGGTAACCCTGGAAAAATCACTAAACTCCCATTGCCTGATCCTTACTGCTCTTCTGTCTTGGAATCAACACACAGTATTGACTCTAAGATGAAAGGAAAGGGCTTAAAAAAAAGAAGAGGTGATTGAGGAAGGAGTGGCATATGATCATTGCTTTCAGATATTTGGACCATCAAGGAAAAGAAGGATTTATGCTTATTCTGTTTACAACTAGAGGATAGAACTAGGGACAGTGGTTGAAGAGGCAATACTCTTTCCATGAAATAAGGAAGAACTTTTTAAGCATTAGAACTATGCCCAAATGGTAAAGGCAATGTAGTCAATTCCCTTTAGTCAGAAGTGCTGAAACAGACTGGATAATCACCTATTAGGGATGGATCCTTGCATATGGTTATAAGTTGGACCCTTTCAAACCCTTTTAAGATTGTGATTCCAATATCCTTTAGTCCTAATATCAGTTTCTCTATATTACTCTTTCCCTCTAATTCCCCAGCTAAACTTTATTCACTGTATTGTCGTTCTGTCTCCTGTGCATCTTACCCATCTCCTGGTAGAATGCTTTGTACACAATTGGTGCTTAATAAATGCATGTCCAATTAAGCTTAATTTCTCAGCTATGAGCCTGGAACTCTTGACTATGTCACAACCAAACTAACCCCAGGAGTTCCAGAAAATGCTGGACTCTGGGAGTGAAGTAGAATTTCTGCCTGCCCTTTCCAAACCCTCCTTAATACACTTCATGGAAGTCACATCCTCCAAGGCCCATCCCATTGGGATCATTTTGAGGTTGATTTACCAGCAACACCTCATGCACTGATATTCATCTTTTATTTCTAGGCACTTGCTCCTGAGGGCCAAACCCCTTAATAAAGCTGAGAGGGGCAGCTGGGTGACTAGGGGATTGAGAGCCAGGCCTAGAGTTGGGAGGTCCTAGGTTTAAATCTGGCCACAGACACTTCCCAGCTGTGTGACCCTGGGCAAGTCACTTGACCCCCATTGCCTAGCCATTACACTCTTCTGCCTTGGAGCCAAAAGACAGAAGGTAAGGGTTTAAAAAAATAAAAAAATAAAGCTGAGAGAAGTGTGTCAGAGTATGAGAAGGGCTGAGCTTTGGAGGATGGGACAGAACTGGGAGATCTGACAGCAGAGACAGTGTTGGATGGGTGTCAGACCCAAATAGAAAAAATCCAACTTTTGTTCTTGACAGAAAAGCAATGAGTGGGAGGGGTGGTAGGTTAGATTGTTGGGAAGGGGGCTATTCAGTGCTGTATGTTGAGTACTCTAAAGTTGTTCAAAGCAGTTAGGATACAGGCATTTCTACAAGCCGAAAAGAAGGAGGTGAGGGTTAGAGGGGCTCCTTCCATGCTTCTTGGAGACCTGAGACAAGAATCTGAGTTATGTCTGAGCGGCTGAGCAAACATTTACACTTGTCACTGAAAAGGAAGGGGTGTGGAGGTAGGTCAGGGTGGGTGGGAGAGGATACCAAGGAATAGCCTTGGAAAGAGAGGAGTTATTAGGGGGTAAGGAGATAAGAAGGGAAGCTTCTTTCTTTAACTGAGAAAAGTCCCTAGAAAGAGCCACAAGCTTAGAAGCAAAACACCTAGCACAAGGCTAAGGGTGTCATTGGTGCTCAATAAATGCCTTTTGATTAGAAGGGGAAAGCCCTTGGCCTAAATCTGTTTCTGAAACCACTTAGGAGCTGAGATGACAGACAGGGACAAATCAATGTAATGCTTTCCTCTGGCTCCATTCTTCTAGCCCTTTGGAAAAAGGTAGGGAGAAAAAAGAGGACACCCTCCTTTATTCAAAGCAAACTTCTGTTCCTATTCAGAAACAAATGTTAAAGGCACTTCATTTTCCTCTTATGGATGGAGTTTGTGTATTTTAATTTTTACAGTAGGAAGGAATGTTGGAAAAAGCCTCCTGTCTTTTGTGGTTTAAAAAAAATAGTTCTTGAAACACTTTGAAGATTATTATTCCTAAAACATTTGATTTTCACTTTTTTAATATGGGTATTGGATGTTGTAAAGATTAAAATTTAGGGGAGATGGGGAGACTGAGGCATCTGAGGCAGGTAGAAATTAGTTTCTCTCTGCAAGAAGTATTATATTTTTTTAGAGGTTTATTAAAGGTTAAAGATTAAAGAATATACAAGTAAGAAACATGTGCCTAGGCCAGAGGCCTAGACAAAATAACCTCACATCATGCAAGAGACGTGCCTGCTCCAAAACGGAAGTCCAAAAAGAGCCAAGAGAGAGACCCTCAAAAGCCTTTGAATCAGCTTAAATACCTTCTCGATCTCGGCCCAGGTGAGATTACAAGGCATTCTGGGGAAGTGGAGCAAAGGCTCGTGGGGATTGTAGTCCTGTATTCGAGTCTATTTTTTACATTCCCCGTGTGATCATTTTTGGAAAAATTAATTTTTCCCCAAAAGGATCATAAAAACATAATAAACTTAAAAGATTACAATAGTGTGAGGATAAGAGAAAAAAGAATAAAACCAATAATTGCTGAACACATTGACAAAAAGCCATTAGGGGGCAGTCCCCTTTGGCATAAAAGTATACATACAAATAAATGTTCAATCAACCACACCCAAAGTTCAATTTTGTGCAACTTGTGGTCTGGAGGCTTCTTCATGGTGGCTTCTCCAACAGTTCAGTTCTGGATTCAGAGAGGTAGCATCTTTACCTAAAATTCTTCTCAAAAGGAATTTAAACTTTGCAATTTAAATAATGATATTTTTTTTTAATATTCCCCCGTGTTGTGGGTGATTGAAAGATACAGAATCACTTAGGGATGCATGTCTGAGGAATGAGGTATATGAATCAATTGGCAAGAGATATTAAAAAGACATCAGAAAATCCAAAAGAAAAGAAAAATTTCTGGATGAAAATATAGACTATCAAAGTCTTATGTGTAAAAATTCCAAGTAGAAGAAAAATAAATCTATAACAGGTCCTTCAGTTAGGGCCCAATCAAAATGATCTAAGTAATGATGCATTTACCCAGTCAGTGCCAGGACTACAGAAAGGTACCACACTATGAGAGGCAGAAAAGAAAGGGACCAGATTATAGAAGCCAAGTAGGAGCCAAGGTTTGGGGACACTCGTCTGTATCTTCAGAGTGAGTGTGGACACAAGGAAAGCCTATGTCTAGCAATGATAAACATAGTAACCTCGAGTCTTCACACTAGGTTCAAGATCTTTGTATTGGCCTAGACGTGCATCAATCCATCCTGGATTGGCCTTTCTTTGGCTCTGTGCAATGGCTCTTGTGTGTATATCTTGTCCTGGAATCAGACAGAATCATTAAGCAAAGTCCCATAATTTATTTAAATAATTCGTGGCATCGTTTTATAGTCACAAGCCTTTTAGGGCATGCATTAGCAAATGTATTTCAAACTTGTAGCACTGAAAAGTCAAAAAGTTAAAGAAAATCTTAATGCTGGTGACATGTGCTTGAAATATAAAAAGGAGAGAAAAAATAATTTAAAAAACTGAAAAAGTATATTGCACATGCAAGAAATATATATTAATAAAAGAGCTTTAAAATTCAAAAATATAGCTTATAATCATTGACACTCTGTGTCAGTTAAGAAAATATAAAATGCAAGGCTTTCTCACCAAAAATGAGATCCATTTCCTCTTAATATCTGGCCATGATCACTGTGAGTAGAAGGCAAATGAATTGAACAAGGTTAACAATTTTTCATTTTTAAAAATACAGTAGTACAAATATGTAGATATCAAAATCCCCAAAATTCTCAATAGCCCAATTAATTACAATAGCAAACAAACACACTTTCATATTTCACATAAGTTGCTGTATGACATTTTTAAAACCTATGAATTGATGGACATTTGTCACAATTTTTACAAACATAGCAATCCTTCAACCTTGGTATTTAAACATATTTTTTAAAACAAAGTAAAACTTATCTTCCTCAGCCTCAGCCTCAGCCACTTCCCAGCTGTGTGAACCTGGGCAAGTCACTTGACCCCCATTGCCTAGCCCTTACCACTCTTCTGCCTTGGAGCCAATACACAGTATATATATATATATATATATATATATATATATATATATACATACATATACATATACATATATATAATATACAGTATATATATAAGGGTTTAAAAAAAAGAAATAACTTGACTGGCATCGATTAGAACATAATCAAGAAATCTATATATCATTCTGGTTTAAGTAAAGTAGTGATCTGAAGAGCATAAATAAAGGGGTGCTCCTTTTTCTTGGAGGCTTATAGGGATACAAATGCCCTGAGATTAACTGCCTAACTTCCATTCACATGTGGGAAGGTTGGGGGTTTATAAAATGTATTTCACTTCAGCTAATGGGCCTTACCTCGTGGTAGGGGCAGGCAAAAATAACTGGATTGTTAAAAAAAAAATTCCAAAAATCATATTTAAAAAACCCTTAAAATCAAATCATTTGAGGTATTTAGCACATTAAAATTCCAAAGGTTGTTAATACAATTATAACTAGTTCTGAAGTCCATCTATCCTCAGCAAAATAGAAAAAGGCTGTTTTTTCATATATGGGCTTATTCACAATAATATTTGTTCAATAGTTATAGGGGAAAAACAACAGAATTTCAAAACTCAGTACATTCAAAATAAATTCAATCAACCTTCAGTTCAAGCAGAATAATATTGAATCCAGTAATATATGAACTTAAAATCACAAAGTTAAACCATAACAAAAAATGCAATAGAATACAGAGATTTTTATAAACCATTGGAGTCTGAAATGCCTTAGAATATAACCTCCAGTCTTTAAAGTTCCTTGGGTGTGTTTATCCATTTAAATGTCTATTTCCGAAGGCAGAGTAGTAAGGGCTAGGCAATGGGTTTCAAGGGACCTGTCCAGGGCCCCATAGCTGGGAAGTATCTGAGGTCAGATTTTAACCCAGGATCTGTAGGCCTGGCTATCAGGTCGATGAGCCACCCATTTTCCTCCCCAAAGTTAAAGTTGAATCTTTGGGCTGAGTCTGCTCCCTGACAGGCAGGTAAAATCAATGAAATTGCCAGAAGAGTCAAAAATCCTTTTAAACCCATTGCTTTTTAGGTTTCTGTTTGAAAAGATCTGTTTCTTCTCTCTAGTCTTTTCTCTCTTTCCCCTCTGATCCCCCTGTGGCCAATACCCCCAGCCACGTGGAGGCTTAGCCTAAGGGAAAATTACCTGGTCTCCTTTCCCTCTTGTCTCTCCCCTCCGCCCACGTGGCCGATACTGTTACCAGCTGGTCGCAATGAGTCCTGAGCGATCTGCTCCAAGGATCTGGGTGATGAGCCAACTGGGGTTGTGCTCGAGGGTCTGGGGCGCAGAAATAGGCAGGCAGCGGGCCGGTGAGAGGCCAGGAGCAGTAGCTGGAGCGGCTGCGGGAGTGGGCAAGGCCGGGACCAGGTACCAGGTGAGGACGATCAGGGCTGCAGGCTGCAGGCAGGAAGCGGCGGGGCGAGCCAGGTGGGGTGGGCAGCAGGTCAGGAGCCTGTAGCAGCTTTGCGAGGGTAGAAAACCTTGGCCAGAGAGATATGGCTCAAAAAAATTTTTTTCTAGGTACTATCTATTAAAAGTTGAACTAAAGATCAGAAAAGAATTCAGAAGATTGAGGGGTTTTTTTTCCCATTAGGTCACCAAACTGTAAAGATTAAAATTTAGGGGAGACAGAGAGACTGAGGCATCTGAGGCAGGTAGAAATTAGTTTCTCTCTGCAAGAAGTATTATATTTTTAGAGGTTTATTAAAGGTTAAAGATTAAAGAATATACAAGTAAGAAACATGTGCCTAGGCCAGAGGCCTAGACAAAATAACCTCACATCACGCAAGAGATGCGCCTGCTCCAAAACGGAAGTCCAAAAAGAGCCAAGAGAGAGACCCTCAAAAGCCTTTGAATCAGCTTAAATACCTTCTCTATCTTGGCCCAGGTGAGATTACAAGGCATTCTGGGGAAGTGGAGCAAAGGCTCATGGGGATTGTAGTCCTATATTCGATATGTATATCCTATGTATGTATAGGATGTATATCCTATTTTTTACAATGTGGGGGTTGATTTTTAAAAGATTATTACAAAAATGAATAATATGGAAATAGGTATTGAGAGATAATACATGTATAACCCAGTGGAATTGCTTATCAGCTCTGGGACTGAGGAGGGAAAAGGGGGATCAAAAGAACATGTATCATGTAACCATGGAAAAATACTTAGATAAAAATAATAAAATAAAAGATTATTATTCCTATAAAAGAGTTAGGAAGTTGGAGAATCCCAAAGACAGAAGACCTATGAAGTACTAAACTCATATCTTTATCTCTAGAGAAAATGGGTGCCCTGGAAAATGGATGTTCTAAACAGAACACTGAAATTGAAGTTAGAGGGGACAGAACTTTTAATCCCAGTTCTGCCATTTTTTATCCAGGTGACCTTGAGAGGGAAATCACTTAGCCTCTCAACCTCGGGTTCCTCATCTATAAAATAAAGGGATCCAACTCTAAATCTTTGGTTTTATTCTTTAAAAATAAAAAAAAATTCTTTAAAAAATAAAACAACAAAACCCTTCCTTCTGTCCCAGAATCTATCCAGTCTAAGACAGAAGATTGCTCAGGGTTAGGCAATGGGGTTTAAATGATTTGCCTAGAGTCACATAGCTAGGAAGTATCTATGGTCACATCTGAACCTGGATCCTCTGTACTCCAACCCTAGTGTTCTATCCACTGTGCTACCTAGCTGTCCTTTCTGGTCTTATTCTTTAAGGGCCACATAATTGTCTAATTCCAAGAATCAAAGAAAAACCTTTTCCTTTCCTGAGAAAAGCAATGCCATAAGCCAAACTCCTTTCCAAAAAAGGGATGAAATAAGACTTTCAGACTTATTCATGCCAGCCTACCAAACTGAAGCTATCTACAGGCCATCAAAAGATCAGCCCGAAAAATGGAAAGAAATACATCCCACCTGTGTTTATGTATTCTTTCCTGAAACTTCCCATCTACCACCATCGTTTTTCCCTTGAATCTTTGTCTACACCAAGTCAAATATGAGATTAGTTGAATGATTCCCATCCAAATACACATACACATACAGATAAACACTTTTCATGAGGTTTGTTATTCAGCACCTTCTCCTTCATGTTCCTATGCTATCCAGAATCCTTCTTTTAGTTTTAGCCTAGGCTTTTCCAAATTCCTTCATTTTTTTCCCCCAAAGTGCTTAGACGAAACAGAAACCTCCAAATGATTTAATTTTTTTATTTTATTTTAATTATTAATTTATTAAATGAATTAATAATTTAATTTTTGTGTTGGATAAGAAGTGAAATGGTCTAGAAGGAAGATTAGAGGTACTTGTGCCTAGAGATCATAAATTGAAAGTGCTTATTCATTTTTTGTGCCATGATCCCCTAGTGAAACCAATGGATTCCTCAGAATAATTTTTTAAATACATAAAAAGTAAGATTGCAAGATAAATCAATTATATTGAAATATAATTGTTAAAATATAGAAAAAATCAAATTCATGAACCACATGTCAAGAACCCATGATATAGGTAGCACGTGTGGATAGAGCACCAGGTCTGGAATCAAGAGGACTTGGGTTCAAATTTGGCCTCAAATACTTGTGACCTTTTTTTGTTGTTGTTAGTAGATTTTTTTTATTTAAAAGTTTGGGGGGGGGGTTGTTTGTTTGTTTGTTTTTTAAGTAAAACCCTTACCTTCCATCTTGGAGTCAATACTGTGTATTGGATCCAAGACAAGGCAGGTAAGGGCTAGGCAATGGGGGTCAAGTGACTTGCCCAGGGTCACACAGCTATTTAAAAGTTTTGACAGACATGATTAACAGAACAATGTCTAGGTAGAAAGCAGTATCTAGAAAAAGAAAGGAAGGAAGGAAGGAAGGAAGAAAGAGAGAGAGAAATTTAAAAGATCCCATGATGGAGACTGGAGGTTATCTAATCTAACTAATCTAATTCCCAAGCACTTTGTAATAGTACAAAACAATACATAAGATTAAACATCTAGGGTGGGGGAGAATAGCATGCATCTATTTTATTCTAATCTAATTCTCTAAATAAGACTAGTACCAGGAGTTAGATCCAAGTCCTATGCTCCCAAATTCTGCATTCTTTCTCATATGTGCCATGATATTAATTGAAGGAAGGAAGGAAAATACATGTTCTGGTGACTTGCAAAAGTTTTGTATACTTAAGTGAGCATACTTAAATGTGTGTGGAAATACCTGTAACCTTGTGTGGGAAATTAACTCTGATACAGCAAAGAATAATAATAGTTCATATTTAAATAGCCCTTTACACTTTGTCCTGTTCTTTCTTCTATCTGTATGTTTTTATTTACATTTGAAATTCATGAGTCCTAAATCTCCAAATTAAGCTGCAAACCATCTCAAAAATGGCTCAAGCTAATTGAAGTGCTGTTCCTATCCCTAACCTTCTCCCCCTCTCTAAAGAGCTTTTTTCTACTTGTATTAACCTGTCTAAAATGCCTGGGTGAGTTCTCTCCAAATAAATCTTTGTTGGAATATGGAGCCAAGGGAGGCAATAGAGAAAAAAGCAAGTATGTTGGAGTGTGTGAATGAAGACTGAGAGTTGGGGATAACTAGAGATCAGATGGTTTGGGAAGGAAAGAAAGGAAGCTGAACTCTGAAAAGGGAACTTTTTTAGACTAGAGTATGAGAAGCAGAAGCTTAGAAAAGGTCAGAGAAAAGACTGATGTTTCTTTGGTTGTTTCAAAGGTGCCTTAACTCTTTTTCTTCCCAGAGTCTGTGTGAGCCCATACTCAACTATTCAGCTGTATGATTATAATGTAAACCTCATCATTGATCATGAACCCCATCCAGTAACTCAGTCTGTTCCCAAAGCCTGACCCATCAGAGTTGGATTCTGCTGCGGTCCCTAAAGCAGTATGTCACAGAGGAGTCCCAAGGCATCCACCATGAGAAACAGACTCTTCCCATCTCAGCCTCAAAGCAGTGACATCTAGATTATCTCTGGGGCTAGCTTTCATTCAATTCCATGCATTTCCTGTGTTCTCTCTCAAGAATTACCTTTAGGTAAAGGTGGGAATTGAGTTGAGATGAGGGAATCAGCTAAGTGGCTTAGTGAATACAGTGGTAGGTCCAGAGTCAGGAAGACCCAAATTTAAATCTGACCTCAAATACTTCCTAGCTATGTGACCCTACACAAGTCACTTAACCTCTGATTATCTAACAAAATGATCCACTTGATCCACTGGAGAAGGAAATAGCAAACCCCTCCTGTATGCTTGCCAAGAAAACCCCATGGAGAGCTATGGTCCATAGGGGCATGAAGAGTTGGATGCAACTGAACAAGAATGAGGGAAATAAGAGCTAAAAGAAAGTTGGGGAAAAATGAATAATTTTGATTACATTAAATTAAAAAGGTTTTGTACGAACAAAACCAATGCATCCAAAATTAGAACGGAAGCAACAAGTTGGGGAAAAATCTTTATAACAAAAACCTCTGGTCTAATTTCTCAAATATATAAGGAACTAAATCAATTGTACAAAAAATCAAGCCATCCACTAATTGATAAATGGGCAAGGGACATGAATAGGCAGTTTTCAGATAAAGAAATCAAAACCATCAATAAGCACATGAAAAAATGTTCTAAGGATGCCCTTTGATTGGGAAATGGCTAAACAAATTGTGGTATCTGTTGGTGATGGAATACTATTGTACTAAAAGGAATAATGAACTGGAGGAATTCCATGTGAACTGTAACAACCTCCAGGAAGTGATGCAGTGAAAGGAGCAGAACCAGGAGAACATTGTACACAGAGACTGATACACTGTGGTATAATCAAATGTGATGAACTTTTCTACTAGCAACAATGCAATGATCCAGGACAATTTGGAGGGACTTATGAGAAAGAATGATACCCATATCCAAAGAAAGAACTGTGGGAGTAAAAAACACAGAAGAAAAACATTTCCTTGATCACGTGGTTTGATGGGAATATGATTTGGGATGTAGACTCTAAATGGTCATTCTAATGCAATATTAATAATATGGAAATAGGTCTTGATCAATGATACATGTAAAACCCATTTAAATTGCTCTTTGACTATGGGAGGGGGGAGGGAGGAGTGGTGGGAAAGAATATGAAAGAAAGTTGGGATGAAGATGAGTGATGGGATTTAAATAAAATGAGGAGGAAGTCAAATTGGGGAGGTCCCCTACCTACTAAGAACCTAGGTAACAATACCACCTCCCCATTCCCCCAACTATATTAACACTATTGTGTTAATAATTTTTCTTCCCCAAACCCCAGACCTCAGAGTGCTGTACTTTGTTTAGACATTAAGTGTTGAAAGAAATCCTCAAAGCATCCACCCATGTGCACACACAATATGCAAGTAACATGATATAAACTTCTAAAAATTCTCTCCCTGGCCTCCATTCCTGGACACCAGAAGGATGGGGCTGGGATCTCATAACCCAGGAAACATTCCCATTTGCAAACTTCTTGAAGGTAATGGATCTTAGTGATCTGCAACAGGTCTTTTATTTTTGTTTTTAAAATCCTTCCCTTCTGTCTTAGAATCAATACTATGTATTAATTCCGAGGCAGAAGAGCAATAAGGACTAGGCACTGGGGGTTAAGTGATTCGCTCAGCTAGAAAGTATCTGAGAACAGATTTTAACCCAGGACCTCCCATCTCTAGACCTGGCTCTCAATCCACTGAGCCACCTAGCTGCCCTCTGATCTTTTATGTTTTTAATGTTTTGTTTAGTGGAGATACACTGGGACCACAACACACTAGGATTTCTTTTAAAATTTCTCCCTATAATTCATCTTGAATTTTATGCTAGAAAAACAGACCAATACTTTTTGGAAATTATTAAATATCTCTATATTGTATCTATGTACATATAATATAGATATCTGTAGATATGGATATATTTCCACTCTTGTTTCCTTTAGTGGGCAAAGGAAATCTGCCCATCTTTCTTTTAGGTTGGATACTGGAAGGTATGGCAGGAGATCAGAACATTTATCTGCAGTTCCAGAGCCTTCTTATAAGAACTTTTTCTCAAGAAGGAGAACCTCACTGGATGCAATCTTCTGTTTCCCTCCACATTGTCTGGCCTTCCTCTCAATTTACTTCCACACATCTGAATTCCCAATCTGGATTCTCTTCCCTGGTTCAAATTATCTTAAATAAAATAAGTGACCAATCATTTTGAGAGTATTTTCTAGGGAGAACTCTTAGACCCCAACTAAGAACTGAAGAGCAATTAGTCCTTAGATTTCAATTGTGTGTGTGCATGTGTGTGTTTGTGCACTTGTGCATGTGTGTGGAATAAAATACAAGGAAATAACAAGGAAAATATCCAAAACACAGATCCCTGTCTTTCTGAAAACTGGCCAACCTGTTTCCTTAAGATCTTTCTATTCATAAATTGAGAGACTAGATTACAAATAACAACATATTTCTCTAAAGTTTTAAAGTATCACAAAGCATTTTTTTCACCACCTGGGGAAGGTATGAGGTCCTGGTATTTTTTATTGTCTCTATTTTACTACTGGGAAAACCATTTTTTTTTAATTATCATTAGGTAATTATATATCATGCTCATTGTTTTGAAATGGTTCGCATGCCTTTCTTCTTGAAGGTAAGGGAACAGAATATCTGAATCTTTCTGTGCCTAAAAATCTCTTATCATTATATTACTGACACTGTGTTAGTGATGATGGCAACAACCCAGCATTATTGATCATGTGCTGATCAGAATAAAAAAGACTGAGGTCCAAATCCCAACTCAGACACTTACTAGCCGGAAAGTCTCTTAAACACTATCATTCTCAAACAATTTGAAATTATCTACTGAAATATGTTAAATCTACTGAGCCATAGAGAAGTTGTGATAGGAGGAAGGGGTTCTCACCTGGGAGTTTCCTATCCTGTTTGAGTGAAAGATCATTTGTTTATCAATTATGATAATATTATAGAATTTTGAATTCTTCCTTACAGTGAAGAGATGACCCCAGCTCTCTGGTATGTCTTTCCAAATTAGAAAGGCTTCCAGTATGATTGGGAGTTCTTGTTAATCAGTCATTTTCAGTCATGTCTGACAATTTGTGACTCCATTTGGGGTTTTCTTGTCAAAGATACTGGAGTGGTTTGCCTCTTTTTTTTTTTCTAACCCTTACTTTCTGTCTTAGTAACAACTCCAAGGCTAGGCAAATGAAGTTATGTGACTTGCCCGAGGTCACACAGCTAGAAAGTAACTGAGGTCAGATTAAAACTCAGGTCCTCCCAACTCCAGGTATGATGTTCAATCTACTCTGCCACCTAAATGCCCCTTTCCAGCTTTTTTGATAGATGAAGAACTGAAGTAAACAGATTTAAGGGAGTTCCCTGGGGTCACACAGCTAGTAAGTGTCTGAGGACAGATGTGAACTCATCTTCCTGACTCCAGGCTTCAATTCACTCTGTAACCATTGTGCCATCTAACTGCCCAAAAGATTTCATTGTTATTTAGTTCTTTTTAGTTGTACTTGACTCTTCATAACTCCATTTGGGATTTTCTTAGCAAAAATCCTGGAGTGGCTTCTTCTCTGATTCATTTGATAGATTAGGAAACTAAGGCAAATATAGTGAAATGACTTGCCCAGGCTTACACAACCAATAAGTGTCTGAGGATAGATATAAGCTCAGGAAGAGAAATTTTAAGACTGGGAGACCAACTTTATATCTGCCTCCCCACTGGGGACTAGATTAGCCTAACACCTGATTTCCCCCCACTTTATGCTAACCCTGCAATGAAGAGGAAGGGATTGCTATTGGTGCTGATGGTAGGGACCTAGGTGTACAAACTCAAGGCTCTTTCATAGTACCAAAGTGAGAGAAGTAAGGATTCTTGATAACCTGGCACTATTTCAGAGGGTGTTTTTGTCAATAATTTTATTTCAATTATTGATTATCTGGGATGTATCAATTGATAAATGGTCAAAGGATATGAATAGGCAATTTTCAAATGAATAAATTAAGGCTATATATAATATATATATATATAATATATATTATAATAATTAAAAATGTTCTAAATCACTCTTGATTAAAGAAATGCAAATTAAAACAACCCTAAGGTACCATCTCACATATATCAGATTGGCTAATAAAACAGAAAAGGAAAATAATAATTGCTGAAGTGAGTGTAGCAAAATTGGGACATTAATGCACTGTTGGTCCAATTGTGAAGTGATCCAGCCATTCTGGAGAGTTATTTGGAACTATGTCCCAAGGGCTTTAAAATTGCACATACCCTTTGATCCAACAATACTACTACTAGGTCTGCATCCCAAAAAGATTTTTTAAAAGGGGAAAGGACCTGTTTGTGCAAAAATATTTATAGTTGCTCTTTTTGTGGTGGCAAAGAAATAGAAACTGAGGGGGGTCCATCAATTGGGGAATGACTGAGCAAGTTACAGTATATGATTGTGATAGAATACTATTGTGCTTTAAGAAATGATGAACAGAATGATTTTTTAAAAGCCTGTAAAGACTTACATGAACTGATTCAAAGTGAAATGTGCAGAACCATGATGACATTGTACACAGTAATAGCAATATTATATGATGAACACTTATGAATGGCTTAGCTATTCCTTGCAACACAATGATCATCCAAGAAAATCCTCATGATGAAAAATGCCCTCCACCTCCAGAGAAAGAATTGATGGAGTCTGAATGCAGACCAAGACATGTTATATATCACTTTATTTCTTCACTTTTACTTTATTTGTTTTGAGTTCTCTTTCACAAAAGGACTAATATGGAAAAATGTTTTATATGTATATAATCCTTATCAAATTACTTGCTGCCTCAGGGAGGAGGGAAGGTGAGAATTTGACTCAATTTTTTAAAAATGAAAGTTAAAAATTATTTTTCATGTAATGGAAAAAATATTAAACTTTTTAAAAATGTACTTATTTGGAAGGTATGATTATAAAGCAATGGAACTAATTCCAAAAGCCATTCCAGTCTTACTGCTTTATAATCACCTTTCTTTTCCTGAGTATAGAATTAAGGACCACACTATGATAATGAGTTAATAATTTATTCATCTGTTACACAGATTATTATTATTATTATTGATAAACATAATATCTTATGGGATCCCAATGCAAAAATGGCCAGTTAGTTTTACTTTGACAAGTCTAATCACCTCCCCACCCCAGACAGTTCCTGGATGTGTTTTTAATACAGCTCTTCCCCACACCCTTCAAAAAAAGAAAATAATTTTTCATAGCTGCCTCCCTCCTGCAGGCCTGAGCTACTGGACCAGGGAGGCCAGAGAGACCCAGGCATGACCCCAGCCTCAGCCCTTCCCCCTCTAGCCACTGAGTCCCCAGGACAACCGCACTCTGCCTGGGGCTGGGGGTGGGGGAGTGTTGCAAGTCATTTCGGGGGCTGAACTCTCTATGAACCAGGGAGGATTGGTGTGGGAGGTGGAGAGCAGGCAGAGGAAGGGCGAGGAGAGACAAAGTTTCTGGGCAAGTCTCTCAGGCTATGTAAATATTGAGTTGCCTCATCCCCAAGGCAGGGGTTGAAATGGAGCTGTCAGAGCAGAGTAAACGAAAGGGAGAAATGTGGCCCCCAAAGAGCAGAGGGTGCATACCTTGTGGGACTCCTTTCCCCTCACAGACTCTTCCTCAACCTCTCCATTGCCCAATGACTGCAAGAGCAGTTTTCACTTGGACATTAGAGAATAGAAGCACTACAGTGAGAATGAGGAGTAATTCTAAGAAATTCTATACACTCAAAATCACCTAATTCAAGTTTTCAGTTTATCTCAGGAGGTCAAAGCATTTTCATAATTTATCTTCAGAAGAAAGGTCAAGGTAGAGGCTGGAACCAAAATGGCGGCTTAGTAGCTGCAAAAGCTGGAACCCCTCAGAGAATCCTCCCAGAAGAAGGGTCAAAGGATGACTTCCTCCCATAAAGGATCAAAGGATGATTCCCCTCATGTAATCTACTCAGAAACTGAAGGTCCAGAGTAGGTCAATGACTTACTCAGCAACACACAGTGAACCTGGGTCACAATTAGAACTCAAGTCCTCTGGCTTCAGAATCAGAGCTTTAATGGGAAAGGAAGAGAAGTAAGAAGGGAAGAAATGGAAAGGAAAAAGAGACAAGATGGGAAAGGGAGAAGAGCATGTAATCCTCACAGATTCAACCAGCAGTTTAAATTCTATTGGGTTAGAGTAGAGATTAGATGCTGGAATTTGTAAATAATGCTAAGTAACCTTTCTTTCTTGGGAATGGGAGAGGGGATCAAAAAGGGGAGAAAAAGCAAAAAAGAAAGAACAAATAGATTTTATGTATTTGATGACAGGATACAAGTCTTTACTTAAGTACTCCAAGGGTCTGTGCTTATGTCATTATGGGCACTCCCTCCACCTTCACATTCTATACCACCTTTATAACTTGAGAACATCCTTGATAGCTGCTGTAGGAAATATTAATAAACCTGTGGCCAATCTGAAGATGAGCCTCTCTGACTAGATTGAGGCTGCCAGTGATCTTTGAATAACAGATAATCTTAACTTAAAGCCTTTCTAATTTGACAGCATCTACAAGAGCTTGGACTCTGCTGTCCTAACCTTGGAGAACCTAAAACTTCCTTTGGAGGCAGCTCCGTAGCTCAGTGGATTGAGAGTCAGGCCCAAAGATGGGAGGTCCTGGGTTCAAATTTGACCTCAGAGACTTCCTAACTGTGTGACCCTGAGCAAGTCACTTAACCCCCATTGCCTAGCCCTTACCACTCTTCTGCCTTAGAACCAATATCCAGTATTGACTCTAAGATGGAAGGTAAGGGTTTAAAAAAAAAACTTCCTTTGAATATTTTTTGCTCTCCTTGCAGAATGGCAGTGATTCTCTCCATTCTCCAGATGAAAAGATGAGTGAAGAGAGGGAAGAAAGAAATGACTGGATTTCAAGGAAAACCTGGGCATCCTCACTGCTAGGCAAACAAAGCGTGGCACTCCTCAAAGCAGGAATTCTTTCTGTTTCACACTGAGTCACCTCATCTTGTCAGGAGCAGACACACACATATTCATCCAAGGATATATGCATTTATGATTGTGAGAAGAGGAAGGAAAGTAAAATGAAGTTTGGAATAGAGATTTAGGGGCAGAGCAGTTTGGGGATGGAACAGAAAGATGAGAAAGAACTATTGGCTAGCTGCTTTTGGCTACCCAGTTAGGATCTATTTCCCTGTCCCCTTACCTCTCCTGTCCTCTCCAATTTCCCAATCTCTTTACCTTCACCCACCTCCTGGACCTCCAAATGCCTCAATCCTCATCTCCTCCCAGTTCCCCAGCACCACCAGCACCACTCTACACTATTCCCAGCCCCCTAGCAGTGAGAATTTCAAGAAATGTTCCTAACAAAGACCCCAGAGTTAAAAGTAAGAAAATCATCAATGTTCTCCCCCCACCCCACCCCCTTCTCTTCTCCCAGAGATCAAAAGGCCTCATGTAGAGAGAGCAAACGCTATGGAGGAAAGGAGAATGAGGGAGAAAAAGTTCACACTGAGGGGTGAGGAACAGATGGTGCTCAGCCGCCTGAGAAGAGAGGGCTCAACCACCCCATCTTATTGCTTACCCAGGATGTCTCCCAAGGGCCTCCAAGATGCTGGGAGAAGCTTCAGACACAAACTTCCAACCCTCCCATAGTGAGCAAGAATCTCTCCTAGGAGGGTGCAGAGAAGGCAAAAAAACAAACAAACCCGGAAACAAATGTTCGCTTTGAATTAGAATTTATTTTTCTTCTAACTTAGAAGACATTTTTCATGGAACTCTAGATGATAGAGGTGGTTGGGGATATAAAAATAGAGAGGGCTTTGATACAGAAATAACCTTTTCAGGCTTAAAAAATAAACCCCACAACTTATTTTTCCCAAGTTGGACAGCAGGAAAAAATCATACATATCCCAAGGCTGTTCCCTCAACTCTTCTCCTACCACCTTACCAAATTCGAAATAGAAGTCTGACTTATACAGTCAAATGAATGACCATCTATATGGAGAAAGTCTCAAAATGTAGACAGACAGTCCAGATTATTTGGATCAAATAAAACGCTGGGTCTTCCCACAAGAGAATTAAAAACTGTTTTCTTCCTTTATTGCAAAGGTAAGAGTGGATATTCTCTGTCCTTTTCTGGATAATCCAGATAATGTGGCTGGCATAGACTGAGCCGTTCAAAGTTTCAGTGGAAAATTGGGGTTTGAATAGAAAAATTGGGGGTGGAGGATGTTTCAGGAACCCCAATCCAATGAAATAGATATGAAGGTCTGAGAACTGACTTAGAAAGGAAGCAGTCCAGAGCCATTAGTATCCAGGATCTTTTTTTACGGCCCTGTCTGAATGAGAGGGAGAGAAGAGAGGTCAGATTTTTTTCATAGCCTCTGTGTTGCTAATAGAGAGCTCTTCCCAGCTCTCCCCCCACCTCCTCAGAGAACCTGACTCTGACTCTTCTGTTGTGAAGGAAAATCAAAACTGCTATAGCCCTTCCCCTTTCATTTTCTGGATCTAGGTCCTGTCAGAAGGAATGGGGACTCCATACTCCACCAGCTGATCCCTACAGGATTATTCAACCTTTCTTCTTTTAGGTTCTAATTACAGCCTATTTCACTCGTCCTAGCCCATTTCCTCTGCACAGTCCCTAAGGCCTGGAGTTTTTAAAAAGAATCCAACTGGAAGACTCAACTCCCTCTGACCTGATCTTTCATTGACCCAAGGCCCTGTGAACTGGGTGACCAGAGAAGGGTGGAGAGAAGAGGGTCTTCTCCACAAATGAGTTGCCAGGGGGCTTCTGTGACTCTCTGGCCTTTGTTGGAAGGCAGTAAATGAGCTGATTTGGAAGCCAGCCTTGGTAGTAAGCAAATAAAACGTGTCATTTAGGATGGACTGAGGGAGTGGGGGCAAGGTGAGAGAGAAGAGGCATCCATTTTGAAACCCTTTTTTAAACATCTCTTAGTGATATTGGGCTCTCATTACCTGAAATTGTGTAATTATTGATTATAGGCACTAAGAAATATTAATAACGATAGAATATTGGTCCCTTTAAATTATATTTTATATCTGTGTGTGTGTTATATGAATCCCAAGCCCTTCCTTCCTCTTCTTTTTTATTCCAAAAGAAACAAACTGAATTGTTTTTTGGCAGATAAGATGCCTGGGACAGGCCAACCTAGCACCAGGCATCTGGGCACTTCAACCAGAAGCCCTATCCATGGGTGAATTGTGCTTCCCAGAACAGCTGATATAAATAAACGGAGTGTATAGAATGGAGGAAGACCCACCCGCACCATCTGGACTGCACTTTGGGGCCAAATGAGCGATGGAGATTTGTTCTCCCGACAGGTAGCTTCCTGAGTCCCTTCCCCCTACCTACTTCAACCAAAGGTTTGTAAATTTGACTGCTGAGAAGACAATAGTGGTTCCTGAAGCTACTCTGTTTACTTGTTTAAAAATCCCAGAGGCGCCTTGAGGTAAAAAGGTCAGCTCTGTATCCGGAGGTTATTCCAGCCACCTTTAACCAACCCATCCAACCCCTTTTCCTACTCCCCTAGGATCTTGTTCTCTTTCTTTGCCTGCTTCTCGCTCTCCCTTTCTCCTCCTCCCTTTCCCATCCTCTTGTTCTCTTTTCTTTTTTCTCTGATTCTTTGTCTTTCCTGATCTCAGTTTTCTTCTCTCCCCATTTACACTGTGGAATTGAGGAGAAGCAACATATTGGACTGAGAAAAGGCAAGAAAATGGTTTATTTTTTTTTTTTACTGGTGACATTTTCAGAATCAGAGATGGCAGCTCAGGAAGAAGTTGAAACTCAGATAAACAACTCAGATCTGGGCTCCCATGCCCTTCCAATTCACCCACCTTACTTCTTTCCATCTCCTGGGGAGGTTATTCAGAGGAAGAAGCAGGGCACCAGGCAAAATCTATCATTCTGGGCTTTGTTAGTATTTCCTTTAAAAATTTTCCTGGGCTATCAGAATTAAAGCAGAGGAACAAAAACCTCCATCTTCCATTTCCTTTTCTCTGTCTCCTCTGCCTTTCTTTCATTGCTCTGCATCTGACTTTCTCCCCTTTTTCATCACCTGTTCTCCACTTTTCTAGTACTTCCCAACCCTCTCTCCCTTCTTCGTATCAATGATCTGCTCTACCACTCCCTATCTCTTCTTCTCCGCTTTTTCTTTTCTCTCCACTTTTTTTCTCTCCCCACTTTTGAGAAGACAGAGAAGTAGCCCATGAATTAGGACACCTGATTTGGTCTCTGCCTATTGAGCAATAATCTTGTTTGGACCTAAATCTATCCATTTGTAACTTTTACACAACTCCCTTTCTTCATATGAATCTGCTTTGGACCCCTTTCAAAAAGGATTTCCTAATGAATTCAGTATTGCTCTCCGGAGTTGGAAGAGCACAATGAGGAGGTGAAAGGGGGGAAACCTTTATTGGAATGAGGTAGTTTAGAAATACAGAGAGGGAATTGACTTGTTTAAGATTTCATGTTTCCAGCAGCCCAGAAACTCCTGGGCTCTTTACAGAGTTGAATTTCAATCCTAAAATAGTATCCACCTTGAATCCGGTTTCTTTTCCTTTTCGGATTCTGAGTTCAGGGCATCTCTGTAAGTCATTTTCAGGTACCCCTTGTTACCCCTCCAACTCCCCAAAGTCCAGGAAAGAATGTCCTGGGGTTAGAGTTCTCAATAAATAAGGAAGGATCGCTGCAGGCGCCTACTTGCTCCGAAGGGCAACGATCCACTGTGCTAGGTGGTTAATGGGGAGACAAGGCCAGGCCCAGACCTTTCACTCCATAATTCTTTTCAGTCTCAAGTTCGAAAATGTGTACCACAGGGATTGGGGCTAGAAGGGTCTGGAGGCTGGGAATGGGGAAAGGAAGGAGCTTGTGTCCGCAGCATTAGTGCAAAACAAGGGCGTGAGGGAGGAAGACTTGGTTTTGGACTGGGAGACAGTAATAGATTAGGTCCAAAAGATGATTTTTCTTTCTTTCTTTCTTTCTTTCTTTTTTTTTTGGTCTGTCACAAGGCAACTAAAGTTAACAGTGTCCACTTCAGAGATACTCACAAGAGCACTAACCCAGGCTCCAAGTTGCCCCAGGATGCACAAATATTTTGCTCTCTTGCAAGTGAAGAGAGAAGAAATGAAAAAGAGAGTCCTAGGCGCTCAAAGGCACTGATCCTAAGAAACAGAAGCAAGAAGAGAAAATGAAAACAGAAAAGGGCAGTGAGACTAGAAATAGGTCACCTGATGGACTCTGAGCCCCCAGTAAAAGTGGATCCCTGGCTGCCTCCAGCTTTCTTGCAGTGGAGGTGAAAGGGACTGGGAATGCCAGTCAAGTCAGCCCTCATCCTGGCATCTTATGCACCTAAACATACACGCAAGTCCCCAGAGAGAACAATTGAGGTCTCCAACAGAGAATCATGGGGCCACCTGTGTTCAAGGATTGAGAATTGGGAATGCCCTGGGGCCACATGAAGCAAAGACCCTGATGGGGATGTTTTGGGGGTTCTGGATGAGGGGGAGAGTGAAGCCAGCCAGACAATCCCTTGTGTTCTGTGGTTAGTTCAGGAGGTGACTGAGTTGGGTGAGGCTTCGGGGGAGGTGCAAGCAGACTGGTCAGAGGAGGCATCGCCCGTTGTTTCCTTGCTGGATCCCGGGAGCACTGTAGGGGTCAGTCCTCCTTCCCTCTCTCGCTTCTTCTGCTTCATCCTCCGGTTCTGGAACCAAATTTTGACCTGTGTCTCATTGAGTTCCAGTGTGGCAGCTATTTCCACCCGTCGGGCCCGACTGAGGTATTTGTTGAAGTGGAACTCCTTTTCCAACTCGGTCAGTTGACGAGTTGTGAAATTGGTGCGGATGCCGCCCGCTGGGCCCAGACCCATATCAGAAACCTTTGCTATGGGAAAAGGAAAGGTGGGTGGTGAGCAAAAAAAAAAAAATTGTGTTAGAATAATTGTCACCTCCCCCCTCCATTCATCACACCTAAGTTCTTCCTTTCCACCACTTCTTTATTCTCATCTTCCTCCCTAGCCCCCTTTCCCTCTATCATTCGTTTCCTATGCATTGCTTTTCCATTTACCTCTATCCCCAATTCCCAGCTTTCTTCTCCTGTTCACCAGCCTGATTCCCCATTGCTTTCTCCCCAAATCAGTCCATAGGCTTCCTTCTACACAGACCAAATCATCTCATCCATACCACCACCACCACTATGTCCTGGGAAACAATAGAGTCCATATAGGTCCCCCTACTTTGGCCAGAATTGAAACATAATCGAAAGTTGGGGTTAGGGGAGGGGGGTGGGGACATGGAGAGGGAAACACAGAAAAAGAACAAAGTGGAGAGTAGTAGGGGAGGGCAAAGATGCCTCACAATAGAATTTTATATCAGCAAAGACCACAATTGCCTCAGAACACCACACCCTCTTAAATACTTCCGAACTTGAATGAGAAGTTGCTCTTTCTTGCCTGCCCACCACCACAGTCCGCAAAGCTCTAGCTTACCTGTCTTTGGAGGGTTCCTCTTGACCTTCATCCAATCGAAGGTTTGGGTGGTGGGCGTGCTCAGCTCCGATGGGCAGGATGGTTCTTTATCCTCCGCTAAGAGATCCCCATACGGCGGCCCAAAGGCCCCTGGTTGCTCGGTTCCATAGGTGGGCTGAGGTGGAGGATATGGCCCTGCCCCAGTACCTTCTGTGCCATAGCCCTCCGATAAACCCCCCAACTGGCCCCCATACCCTGCCTGCTGAAAGTAACCCCCGTCCCCGTCGTGTTGGCCCAAAGAGTAATACTGGGAGGGGCCATAGCTGGGGCTGCAGGTGGGTGCGGTGTACCCCGAGGGTGAAGAGCTGGGGAAGGGGGCCCCCAATGCTGATGGAGGCTGTGTGGGGTAGCCTGGATTCTGCTGCAGGACAGGGCTGGGGAGACCCCCTCCATAGCGAGTTTCTCCACCATAGCTGTCACCAGGAGAATTTGAGCAGGGAGGGTAAGAGGTAGGGGAGCTGTAGGCTCCAGGACCCCGGTTACAGAGTGCATATTCCAAGAAGGAATTCATCCTATTATAGTCCATGCGTTGCGGATGGAGGAGGGTCAGCCTGTTTTGGGGGAGACACCCTCTTGCCCTACAACCTTTAGGCAGTATGTCAAAGCGCTGAGACTTCCTTCCATGGCTGTCCCCGGTTCTCCCGGTCCAGAGTTCCCCTAGGGAAAGGGGATAGGGGAATGGGGGAGGGTACATGTGATCCTTCCCAGGCCAATGGGCAGCGACTGGCCAGAGTTTGGCAGCCCCTGGCGCCCATCCATCACCCCCCTGGCATTAGCATGACAAAGACACTTCAATCAAGCCCGGAACCATCCATCTGAGCGGGACACCAAAGCGTCAAAAACATCTTTCTTCAAAGACTTTGGGAAAGAAGGAGCCAGGGAAAGGGAGGGGGGAGAAGTTCCAAGAATATTCAAGAGTCTCCCCATCCACCTCCCACCCCCCCAAGTCTTAAAGAGGCCCAGAGTTATTAGATTTGGCTAACTCCCTTCCCAGCTGCCCCCCAGCCCTTCCCCCCATCCTCCAAAGGAGGCTTCTTTCTGGGACTGCAGGAACAGAGGTAGGGAATCCAGCATCGTTTCCGATTATCCCACCCAGTTCTTCTCCCAATTTGTCACTGGGTGATCAGGGTGAGGGTGAGTGGGTAAATGGGTGGGTAGGTGGGTGAATGAGTGTGATTATCTAGGGTCAAAAGGGGGGAACCCTAGGGACTGGGAGAATGTAGAAACAAATTGAGAGGGAAAGGCAGGATCTCCTGTCAGGAAAACTTCATTAAGTCAGGTAGAGATTAGTGATAGAACACTCCTAATATAAAGTCTATTATAAATGAGCTACTGAGTCATTTCACTTTTCCTCTCTCTGGTATAGGTGTTCTCTCCCTTGTCATCCACCCATCCATTCCATTTGTAGCCTCTCTTTATAGTCTCTCTGTCTCAATCCATCTCTCTATTTGTCCATCTTCCTCCATATTTATAATCTCTCTCTACCTCTCCATCAATTCATCTTTCTAGATGTATTTATACTCTAGCTAGCCATCCATGGCTGTACTGATTTTGCTCACTTTTCAGACTTAAATAACTCTTCCTATCTGGCTCTCTGGAGAGTTCCTCTTCAAAGACAGAGACCGAGGTTGCGAGTACATGGGCCAAGTGAATTGGTACTGTTGAGTCAGTGGCTGGTGAATGAAGCCCATGTCGGCTGCTGATCCTTCCTTCCATGTCTTCAACCCTCAACCTAAACAAACAAGCCACCCACACATGCATTCATCAAACTCAGTTGCAGAGAATTTTCTCAACCCTTGTACAGATTGTTTACCTGATTTCCCAAGTAGAGAAAGAAAGAAAAGGATGAGGAAAGGAGGATCACTGGGTTAAGATCTAGGGTCCTAACAATCCCTGGAACTCTTAGCCACATACATCTCCCTGGAGGAGCACACAGTCTTGATTTCCTAGTGTCTGTGGGAGTGGGGCTTGAGTCAGCAGTCTTCTGGACTTACCTCTGTAGGACAAGAATAAATCCTCTCAGGTAGACTCCAGTGATTCTCCTCCTCCGGACAAGGCGGACAAGGCTCAGAACAATCCACCGCCTACATTCATTTGTTACTTGTCAGGGCGTCTGCAGCGGCCAGCAGCCTTGGGAGGCCAAGAGTTCAGGGGGATACTCAGTAAACGAGCACATTAACCTAGCAGCCACTAAAAGTGCCAAGTGTGTCTCTCAGGTGAGGAAGGAAGGTAAGGAAGGATAAGATCTCTCAGGCAGGGACCCCAGTTCCTCTTCAGCCCCTTCTCACTAAGTCCGATTGAATTATATAGGCTGAGGTTCTAAGTTGGCTGAGCATTTAGAGACCCATGCGATTTTCCTGCATGCATTTAGAGGTCCTTCGTAGTTGTGCCTAAAGGCAATGCTAACTCCACTTTGCTACAAAGGAAGTTGAGGCAGGAGAATAGCACCTCTGCAAAGAAATCCTCTGTGTTCTTTTGTCCGTGAGGCAAAAAAACTCCTTGGTTTCTCTGTTTGTATTCCTTCTTATCTTCAGCTAGGAACCTAGCACTTAGCCCTACTTTCCAGAACTGGAAAACTTGAAATGAGATATTTGGCTATAAGAAGTACTGTCTTGTAATGAGCCATTCTTCTTGCAGGAGAGGGCACCCAGCTCATCCCTGGAAGTCATTCATCCCAAAGCGATTGCCCCTGGGTTATTCTCAGTTTATCATGGGCCCAAAGTGTGGGTATAGTTGGATGAGTGGAATCCCTTCCAAGTTCCTATCTGATCATTTCTTATTCATGTTGGACTCTACTAACCATAACCCATAACCTAACTCACTGCTAGAGCACTAAAGAAAATATAGACCATCAAAGAACTCAGAAGGGGCTTTTGATTTTCTTCATATAAAACACCTCCACTCCCTCTCCCCCAAGAAACATAGCACATTTTCAGGCCTCAGTCCAGAAGATTGTGGGGGAAGGGAGGACACAGCTGGGAACTTTGCTAAAGAGGAGGATGTAGTGGGGGAGGGGAAAGGGACAGTGGACATTGCAGTGGGAATTGGGAGAGAGGGAAATCAAGGAACAAAAGAAAGGAAGAGGAGAAGAATAAACAGAGAAAGAGCAAAGAGCTAGCAACACTTTTCTCCCTTCAAGCAACTTATTTGGTTTTGTCATACTCCAAAGATTTCTCCCATTTTAGTACTCTTCTTAGAGTGTGGGGGACAATTACAGTTTCTCTTTTCAGTCCACATTATCTCCCATCGGCCCCAGCCCAGTTTTGTCTTTGTTGTACTTGGTTTCTGAGAAACCCTATTACTTTCCTCAGATCGATGTGATCGCTTTTTATTTCTTCAGGGTATTGGGCTCAGACCAAAGGACAGAAAAATCAAACAATAAATACCGCTTGCCCTCAAGGAGCTTGTAATCCCATTGGAGTGTGGGTGGGGAGAAACCCAAATAGCTATAATACACATGTGTGGCAAAGAAATGGAATCACAGTACCTCAGAAAAGCTCACTTCCAGCTGGGAGGAATTAGAGAAGGCTTCATCCAGGGGTTTTCACTGATTCTGAGAAAGGAAGCAGAGCTAACTGAAAGAAAGGTGAGCTTTCAATAAGAGATGTGTCTCTGTGTTGGAAGGGAGTTGCTCTGACTGGAGACTGCTTAAGCAAAAACAGGGAATGGACGGGTGAGAACAGGACAACGTGAATATTCCAGTCTGATGGGGGCAGAGATTACATGGAGTAGTGGGACATAAAGCTGGAAAGGTAGGTTGGAGTCAAATTGTGAGGCCTTGAATGCCAGGCTGAAGAATTTGTATTTGGCCTCATAGGCAATGACACTTGAAGGCCAGGGAAAGATTTTGAGAAAGGGTGTATCTCCTAGCAGTATGATATATAGTTCACATTTTTGGTGTATGAAAGCTCCATCAAAAAGGCTGATTTGGTTTGAGTAGAAAACAGCTAATATCTGTTTTCCAGGGTAATGGTATATGGGGAAAAATAATAGCAACTATCTTTTCTAATATCTAAGGATATAATAAGTAGTTGCAGACACAGCAGGATGGACTCAAATAAGACCGTAGAAGCAACTTTGTTGGCTCCATACTGTTCAGTACTTGAAAGTACTTAGAGACTCCTTTTTTACAGATCTTTAAAAACAAGACAGATAGAACCAGCCCTTCCTAGAGGTAGTGATTTTTTTCTGAGACAGAAGATTCAGTTGGAAAGAAAATTTTTTCAGGACTGAGAGCTGCTCATTTATCTACAAGAGTAGTTCAAGGAACCTTTAGAATTAAAAACATTCTCTGGTAAATTTGGTCTTTATAGATATCCAAATGGAATCATTTGAACCAAACAATCCACTTTGGAAACCTAAACTGTTCTGGCTACATGTCTATACAGATCAAGTTACTTGGAGAATTGCCATATTTCTGTTTTATCCTGGGCTGTTGAGCCAGATCCATTGAAATCTTAATTATTGTATCACACAAAGACGTCCTTAGTTAACATACATACATACATACCCACACAAACAGATTGGATTTTAACCTTAAAGAACCTTCCGGGGCTGTGACTTTTTTTTTGGCCCCTGGGTTAAGCTACAGGTGAGGCATGCCATGCTTCCTGACTTATGTGGAAATCTAGGCTACTTAACTGGTATCTTTCTCTCAAATTTTTGCCTATAGATTTGGAGATGTTGAGAAGAAGTGGGATACCAGGGTAGGAGGAAGGTGAAGGAGGGCTTGATTCTTCCTGATGAGATGGAATGGAGCCAGAGAAAGGATGCTTGAATTTGGAAGTGAAGAGGTCTTTTCCAAATAAACCTCTGAATTTTCCTAGTTACAAGTCCACACAGATCAAGTTTCTTGGAGGGTTTCCAGATCTCTATTTGACTTTGGACTGTTGAGACAGATTGATTTTAGTTTTAATTATCTGGTTATCTTATACAGAGGTGTTCTTACTTAGCACATGAATGCATTTACCTATAAGTAAATCTATGGATGATGAGGAGCAGAGATAAGGTGTTAGTGACCAGAGGGACCTAGGACTGTAGTCTAGGATCTGGTTGGCTATAGGAACACAGAAGGAGTATCTATCTAAAGCCAACATTAGCTGAATTGCAAAAGAGGGAGTCAGACAACTTCCTTTGTTATGTCTATGCAAGGACTGCTACAACTTATTGTCCAGACCCAACCAAGAGTTAAGGAAATTTAATTCCCTGAGAAAGCTAAAAATGAACCCAGAATCATACGATGTTAGAGCTGAAAAGACATTAAAGATGATCTAGAGAGTCCAACTCCTTCATTTTCAGGAGATACTGAATCCCAAACAGGTGATAGCTCAGAAGAGGAAATGGAGGCCCAGAGAAGTTGAGGGCCATACTAAGGGTAAATGGCAGAGTTGATATTTGAACTCAGTCCCTGAGTTCCTTCCTTGGTTCTAAATCCAGTAGCTTTGCCACTGTACCATGTGTGAAACACTGTTCATTTGCCTCATTATTCATTTAAGTAGTTATTTGATTGTGGTTATTAATGCATGGAATCTGTTGATATTAATAAAAATGACAGGCTCAGAAAGGAAAGGAGGTCAAATGTGAAGAGCTATGGCTAAAAGAGGCTGGAAATATGAAAACAGCCACCTACTAACAGCAACAAATCCCAAAAGTCTATAAAATGTTCCATTCAGGCCTGGACTAGTTAATTCTCTTTAAAATGACTGAGGGGCTGAGACGTTGCTTTAATCTAGTAGATGTTTTTAGAAGCAGTGTGATGTACTGGAAAGACCCCTGAACTGATCTTGGTTCCAGCTCTGTTTTGCTACTACCTTTGTGATCTTGGGCAAGTGAAATCTCTTTGACCTACAATTTCTTTTTCTGTCTAATAAGAGGGTTGAACTAGAATCAGGAGTTCTTAACCTAAGATCTGTCAACTTGTTTCTGAAAATATGTTGATAATCATGTTTCAATATAATTGGTTTCTTTGGAAATCTTATATATTTTATTTTATGTTCTTAAAGAGATTACTCTGAGGAGTCCATAGGTTTCACCACATTGTCAAAGGGGTCTGTGACCACTTCAAAGGCTAGAGCCTCTTGGACTAGACAATCTCTAAATTCCTTTGCTTCTCCAAAGGTCTATGGTTTCTCTATAATCTCAGGAATAATATTAAGCAGTCCCTCTTAGATGGTGATTCTTAAAGTGTGATCCAGGGTTCCTTCAGAGTCCCTGAGACCCCTTTAGGGAGTCTCTAAGGTCAAAACTATTTTTATAATAGTACTAAGATATTTTAATTTCTAATACTATAAATCATATAACTCACATAAGCAAAAGTTCTTTGGAATCCTTGATAATTTGTAAGACTCTACGGGGTGTCCAGAGGCCAAAAAAGTTTAAGAACAGCTCTAAGACAAAAAAAAATTAGAAAGAAGGGAAGGGAGGGAGGGAGGGAGAAAAGAACGAGGGAAGGAAGGAAGGAAGGAGAAGGAAGGAAGGAAGGAAGGGAGGGAGGAAGGAAGGAAGGAAGGAAGGAAGGAAGGAAGGAAGGAAGGAAGGAAGGAAGGAAGGAAGGACATTGCGTCTACTAGGGAACAAGATCTGTAAGAAAAAGAATGGGTCATCTGTCTAAACGAAGCAAAAGGGAAAATATTCCAGTTCTGGGCTAGGACCTGCTTATCCTAGACAGAGGACTCTAGCAAGGTGTCCTCTAGGTAGCTAGAAGCACTTTTTACTCATATTTCAGTAATCCAAATAATTTAGGTCAAACGAGGAGTTCCAGGCTCTGAATTATATAAACAAGAGAAATGTAGACCTGAGTTGTATGTACATAGTTAAAGGAAGAAGGGAACTGGGGTCAATTCTCCAGGGACTAGAAGGTACTTTACTTCTCCAAGATAAAAGGATCATATAATTTTCTGCTCCAAGGTATCTTAGAGATCACCTACTAGTCCTACCTCCTTAATTTACTGATAAGAATACAGAGAACTTGAAACTGAGAAAAGGAATATTTTAACTGAACTTGAATTATCCAGTTTGACTACTATTGAAATGCTCAGCTCATTGTCAATTTCATTTTACCAGTATAGAAAAGGCTTATGTTCTGTGATTTCAAGACACTAAACATATAATGACTGCCTGTGGGCATATTTTATGGGGGAATAAACACCCAGCCCATTGAGAGATAAAGTGCTGTCTTAATATATTGTATATTCATATATTTATGGGGAAAATAAACACAACCCAATAAGATATGTATTATTACTTTAATATATTGAATTTATTTCATATCTTTATATTTTATGAGGGAAAATAAAGGCATGAGCTAATAAGATACACTATTATTATAATAGCATATTTAATTGTTCTATATTAATTTATTTATGAGAGTAGTAAATGCAATGGAATATGGCACATAATATTATTTAATGTATGACATGGGTTCTATATCAGTACACTTTTTTCCAGAGGCAAAATTCTAGCTGAATAAGACATGCACACTTCTTCCTCTAGCCAACCAGAAAAAAAAAGATATGATTTTGTACTTAGCTATATCCTGACTTACAATCTCCTGAGTTGCCCAGACGATTGAGGTATCCTATACACAGAAAACCGGAGTGCGTTCTAAACAGGCCTCTTAGCTGTGATTGCCTCTTTCCTGGGTCCAGATCGAGCTCTAGAAGGCCTGGGAAACAAATGCTTCTTTGAGAGGCTGGATCTAACAGTACCAGTAGCCAAACTGAGCTTACTCTTGAGCAGAGGAAAATTTAAATAAGTTTGAAGCATGGATTTCTAGGTCCTTTAATATGTACCTTCTCTCCAAACCAAGAGAGGGGTGAGAAAGGGTCAGGCCTTGGTTCTATCACCATCCCCCTCCCAGTAAGTCCCAGTTTGCAGGGTGAGGGATAGATGTGTAAAGAAGGACATTTCAGTTGGAATGCAATTACAGGGGGACAGAAACAGTTAACATTTGGAGAGTTCTGTACTGGTTTGACATCTTGTGAGCCCTACAACCTAAAGCAATAAAAATATAACTGCACAGAATATACATCTACCGGCATATGAACACTCATCCCCGTGACCTTCTATTGGGCACACTGGATGTGCTGGGCTCCTTTAAAACAAAACACAAAATAATAATGAAGGGGAAACTCCCCGGCTCCCGTTTAGCGGCCTGCCAGCTTTGGAAAACCCTGAGGTCCGATGAATAGGCTGGAAGGGGGGCGGGGTGTGTGTGTGCAGGGGATTGCTCACTCTTCTTCCGCTCCCCCCCCCCCCCACCCCGCCGTCCTCCCCAAGGCTGGAGCCAGGGAATCCTGAGGCTGCTATCATGGCGGCCAGAGCGTCTCTTCACTCGCCTTTCCAGGCCCGGGCTCCAGCGCCATTTTGAGCATCCCTGCCTCACCATCCCCCCATCCCCTTCCCCCGCAACCCACTTGCCGCCTGGCCTGCACTCTCTGGCCGCATTCTCCCATCATCACCAGCCTCGCCAGCTGCTCCCACTCTCTCTGTAACTCTTCTCTAGCTCTCTGTATATCCAACCATCTCTGTATCCAATACAATCTCTTCTATCGCTCCCCCTAACCCCTGACAGGGCCCATTTGGCCCAGGAACACCCGAGTGCCTTAGAAATAATTTATTTTCTGGTGTCCACTGCGATGGATTCCTACGCTGACCCTTTTTCATTCATAACCATCTCCACCCTCGCCTCCTCCCGCTTGATATATGAGTTTCAAGTGTAAAACTCCATGTTGGAAGGGATTGCCCCTGTCTGGGAGCACGTGGGTCCAAATACCGAGAAAATCCCTTGCAACTCCACCCCCACATCGCCACACACATCTTCTCCAGCCCGTGGGTCTAGGTTCCCAGGCTCTTTCATTTTTCCCTTTTCGCCATTACCCTCTCCTCCCTAGAAAATGTCTTACCATTTCTTCCCCGCCTTCATTCTTTCCGTTTAAATCTTTGGGAGGAGAAATATGTGGGGTTCATTCTGGGGCGGGGGCCCTAAGGGGAAAATAGTAGAAACAAGCTTGGGTAAACTATGGCTACCCTTCCCCCTCCTTCCCTTTTTGGTCCTTCAGTCTTCCTGGGAAAACTCTTTCCAAGTCACTCATGCCGCCCACCCTTTGCAAATGTCACAGGACCAGAGTCTCTTCTTTAGTCGTTTTTTTTTTTTGCCTTTGTGTCTAAGGACAGCATTTCTTTAAATGCAAGCAAAAATAAAACAAAATTGCCCATCCGGGCAAGCTACCAAGGGTCTTAATGATGGAGATGGGGTGGTCATGGGAGACCCAAGTATTCTTTAGCCCTCTCCGATTTTGCTCTATCATCTGCAAGGGGAGAGAGAAGGAAAGGAATTGAATCCAGAGCAACCTGATTTGTAGTACCCGGACTTCACACGTCATTGTGTACGCTTTGCTACAGAGATCTGCCTTCTGCTGCCAACTCAGGAGAAGAGTAATAGTATAACAGATACCCCCAGAAAGACCCTGGAAAAGGAGCTAGAAATTAGCCTCTAGAGCAAAAGGAATTCACCGAGTTAAGGCTAAATTGTAGAGCTGCAGGGAACGCCTATTCGCAAAGGCAAACGCTCACTCGTTTTCGTATAATAAAGACATTTATTTAATCTATGAAAATAATATACAATAAATACTTTCCCCTTTTTCCTATTAAAGAATTTTAATAAATAGTCTACAGTCTAAAACTTAAAAAAGAGGAAAATAAGTCCCTCTGTTTCTTCTTAAGAAACCCCCCCCCAAGAGTTTTATTATTCCTGAGATTTAATTGGAAGTTCATCAAAAGGATTTCTGTGAGTTTTTAAAAGAGAAGTCCAAGTGTCTAATAAATGAGAGACAGAAACAGGGAGACTCAGAGACACAGAAGAGGGGGACAGAGATAGGGGAGAGACAGACACACAGAGAGTGAAAGGAACCCAATAAGTCTCAAATTCGACAATACCTGAATTTTTAGCAAAACTTATAAAGGATCCTATGGGAATAGAGAACGGGGAGGGAAGGGAACAGAAGTCCTCTAATCTAGGAAGAGTACTCCCTGGTACAAAGTGAAGAGAGAGGGAATGCATGGGGTGTGTGTTTGGGGGAGGGGGTATTATTGGAATTGTAGGTGTTCTAAGTCGATGGTTCGGAGTGTGCTGGTGAAAAAATCCAAATCTTCCTCAGAGAATCGAACTGGGCTATCCAGGGAGCCCTGCAGGTTAGGGGAAAGCCCTCCCGAGAGCTGGAAACAGGAATCTGAAGCAAAGAAATTGAGATCGGGCAAGAAGGGAGAATCTTGCCCTTCGGGGAAAGAGTCTTCCAGGAGAGCTTCAGGTTCCAGTGCTCCTGGCCTGCCCTCGGGGTACTGAGGACTCTCAGCGTTCGAATTCTCTGATGGGGCAGACTGCCCCCGAGGTCCTAGTTGACCTAGAATGGGTTTGGTGGGGAGAGAACAGGCCTCTTTATCTCCTAGAGACGGCAATGGGGCATCCAGGGCTTTACCCAGGGCTGGGCTGCCCTCGGGCTCCTCCGCTGGGTCGCTGCCCTCCTCCAGAGCCCCAGGGTAAGCACCTTCACCATCCAGAAGTTCCTTTTGCTGGTTCTGTCGTTTGTGCTTCATTCGTCGATTCTGGAACCACACTTTGACCTGCCTCTCAGTCAAGTCCAGCAGCGCCGCTATCTCCACTCGGCGGGGCCGGCACAGGTATTTGTTAAAATGGAATTCCTTCTCCAGCTCCAACAGTTGTGTGTTTGTGTAGGCGGTGCGTAGTCTCCGGGCCCCGCCGCCGCTGCTGTCCTGCAGTCCAGGGGTATCTGGGGGGCAAATGATATGTGTTAAAATAGGGACGGATGCAACGTCCCGCCACCCCCGCCCGCAACAAATCTCCCACCAATCCAGTCAACATGAAGCCCTCCTCCCCAAGTGGAGAGGAGATTCAGTATGAGCCCTCCCACTCCCTTTTCTTTTTAAAAAGGAGGGCCTCTGCCTCTGTACCGTTATTCCTGTCCCTTTTCCTTCTCGAACCCCACTCCAAGCAGAGCCCAGAATCTCAGGTCAAAGCAAGACCATGAGAAAGGAATTCTAAGCTTGGAAAACCTCCCATGACCCCCTTCCTCCCCAGGAAAGAGAGAAAAGCGACTTCTGCTTCTTTCCAACAGGATCTGGAGGGATGTATCTACAGTTCATGCAGCATTCTCACAATCAGAAGAAAAGGCGAGATCCCTCTCTTAACTAATCCTGTCTGACTTCGAGTCACCCCCATTTTCACTCCCATAGATAGTTCTGCCAACTCTAAAATTCTTCCACTGCTCTTAGGCACCTAGTTGTGAGGTGAGGTGAAGTAAGGGGGGGGGGCAGATTCTCCTTTCCCTTCCCCCAGACTCAATTCTTACTGCTCTCCCCATCCCCATCCCCCAATATACCAGGCTTACACTCTCACCCCGAAAAATGCAAAAGCAAATAAAATCTCCCCCCCCCCTTCTTCATAGCAGAAAAACAAACAAAGACATCCAAAGGAAAAGTAACCTTAAAAGCATCCTCCAAAACCTCCCAGGATTGGGATGGAGGAAAACTAATCATCCAGGCCCCGACTTTTCATTCTACTCCCTGGTCTGTGGTATAGACCCGAACCGCTCTGTCCTGCTCCAGAAGTCTACCCTAGGTCTATATCTACCCTTCTACATCTCCCCAGTCCCATCAAACTCTCTAGCCCACGCCCCCCAGTTCACTGTACAGACCTGCGGGCGATCCAGCTCCAGAGGCCGGCACTGTGGAGGAAGCTGGGGCAGGGGAGGAGGCCGATTGGCTGGGTTTCTTGGTCGATTTCTTCTCTTTCATCCAGGGGAATTCGGGAGCCAGGGGAGCTGCAGAGAGAGGCGGCTGAGGCAGCGGCGGTGGCGGCGGAGCCGGCCCATCATCGGTTCTCTTTTGGCTCCGGGGTCTCTGAAGGGTGGAGGCGCCTGGCTGGAGGCTGGGGATGGTTTGCTCGAAAGGAGGAGGAGGAGGAATTAATGTCGACTCCTTGATTGATGAAGTTTGAAATGTCTCCAAGACAGCGGGGAAGGAAGTCAGGCACTCCGCGAGCGATGGCTGGCTGTTTATAAACCCAATCTCCCTCTCAAATTCAAAATTCATGGCTTTCAATGGTCCCAGCCTCAGGGTGGGGGAGGGGGCCTGATGTGGGGTGGGGGGAATGTCAGGAAGGGAGGATCGGAAGGACCCCCCCTCCCCCCCCAGTTTACCGATGGGGTGTTGTTGGAGGGGGAGGGAGATTTCACTCTCTCTTTTTCCCTCTCCCTCTCTCTCTCTCTCTCTTCCCCCCCCTTTTTTTTTATTTCAGGCCTTTATAATTGTATATTGCTGATAAATACAGGCGTATGGGGACTCTCTCTATTAAACCGGAGACTCGGCCGAAATTGCAGGCAATACGCGGTCACGGGACCGGCCTCGGCCAATCGCTCACCGGGGCCTGGTAGAAAACGGAGAGCATTCTTTCCTTTAATTGATTCAAAAACTCCAGAGGACCGCGATGTGGACACCACCAATCCCTCGAGGTCCCTCATATCTCCCTCACCCCATTTCCCCCTCTTTCCTAAATTAGTACTGGGACATTCTTCCTGTCAATGGAAAGGCATGCAGAGAAGAATGGGGGGGGGGGGGGTTCTCCTACCAGAGAAGTCTTCCTCCTCTATCCAAATAAATACACAAGAATAAATAACAAGAACAGATTAACCCTTTCAGGATAGCAGAGTAGATTGTGGAGCAAAACCTGTCAGGAAGAGAAATTTGAAATGAACTTTCTTTTTCTTGGAAGTTTCCATTCTGGGGAGCAAATATTACCTTTTTTCCCACCTCCATAAAATCAAGGCTTAAATTTTGCAATATCAATCCTGACACTAAGCACTCAGACTTAGAGATATACAGGAGAGGCAGAATGGTGTAAGGGATAACTAACACTAGACTGGGTGTTAAGAGACCTAGATTCTGGTCAAAGTCCGTCACTAATTTGCTATATGTGACTTTGAGAAACTTATTGCACTTAGATGGGTTAAATGATTAGACCATTCCTAAAGTCCTTTAGAATTCTATGGTTGTACAAAAGTTTTAGTGGACAACTAAATTCATTCATTCATTCATTCATTCTGGACAACTAAATACAGTATGTCTGTATCCATTTGTATTTATATCTATACATCACATTTGTGAATATTATATATCTGTGTGAAACTAGTCATAAATGCCTTAACTACTTGTAATTTATTCATCAAAGATTAACAGCAAACATAGAGACCCACAAACTTAAGAAGCTCAAATCCATGAAGAATTTTTACTTTAGGAAGAGTTTTTTTTTTTCCCCTTCCAAGAAAGAGCCTACTTCTCTTGGTTCTTATCTCTTCAGTCCATTTTAGCAATTTTGAAGGAGAAACTAAGAACAACTGAGCTCAGATTCTCTCACTTTGCTTTGAAAGGTTTTTTTTTAAGGTCTGGAGAACTAATTAAAACTTGGAGATAGGGTGTGTGTATGTGTGTGTGTGTGTGTGTGTGTGTGTGTAAAGCTGAAGGTGGGGATGAGGTGGGTGCTGAATCCAAAAAATTTGATTGGAAATAATTAGAAGCCTCTTCAGAAACTGAAAAGTCAGTTCTTGGGGAAGATATTTTTAAATAAGTAGGTCAGACGGACCAGAGAGGAGAGGAGGCGATCAATCTTAGCCCTCTGACAGCTCCCTCCTATCGCATCAAAGAATTTGGTTCTTTGGGAAAGGGAGAGGGAGACGCCTAAAATCATGATCTCTTGGGGGGGGGGGATGCAAAGGAGAAAGGTGAATCAGGGAGACCCAGGGTAGCAGATGGGAAACGGGAAAAGAGAAAACGCCACTAACTTAAGGAGAAAGTTAGTCTGGAAAACTCTCGAGTCTCCCCATCCTCCTCTTCCCCAACCCCCACCCCCTACTTCAAGCTGCAAGCAGGAGAAGAAGGAGATGGCTAGGGGAGAAATGGCCACTTGGCTGGGGCCTGGAGAGCTAGGAACTTCTTTCTGTCAATTAGACATTCGTGTGGGCGGTGAGTATTTTAAGAGAGTCGCATAGATGCAATCAGGGGAGGAGGGAGAGCCCTGACTAAAGAATAGTTACAAAGGGGGGACTAGAGGGGCAGTGCAGGCCCGGAGGAATTGTGTGTGGGGTGGGGGAGAAGTTGGAGTTTTTGGTGGGATATTGGAATCACTGAATTTCGAAAAGAGCATGTTGCTTTTATCTGGGGAAACCTACCCAGCAGGGGTTGGAGATCAAGTCAATGAAAAAGAGTTTTTTGTCTTATGAAACTTATTTTCTAAGGAGGAGGGGTGAGGAAGGGAAGATATTAAGATTTTAAAATTCTCTTTAAATTTTTATCTTTTTTAGAGCTTCAAAGCTCTGTCTAAAGATATGATGGATTTGGGGGGTCTCTTAGAGACAACTTGCAGGGGTCCAACAGCTAACCAGTCCCTCAAGAAAAGATAAGGAGCAGGAAAGGTTCCTGGTGTTGACTTAGAAGCCTTTCTGGGTTGGCCTAGTGAGTTTGGCAGCTTTTTCTCTGCAGCTCAGAAAGAAGAAGGGCTGCCTTTAACCCCATCTGACATATTTTATGGCCAGATTAAAAGCAAAGTAAAACTTTTTTATTAAAGAAGTAGATGCAGGCCTTTAAGCACAGGAAGATCTAGATTCCCAGAGACATATTTTCCAGCAACACTGAGAATCATAGAGCAGAGACATTTTACTGTAATCGCTCTGCCTCTAGATAGGTATCTGAGCTCCTGAATTCTCCAGAAGGGCAAGGCTAGTAGACAGAGGGCCAAAATAACCCTTATCTTTCCCGATTCTATTCGGTACTACAGTTACTTTTGTTTTCAAACTCTCGTTAAAAATCTCTCCCCCCCCCCCCCACTATGGATAGATAAATAATATATCCATGCCCCCTGCCTCCACCCTCACCAGCTCCTAACATGGTGCTTCATCTAGTTACATCATTCAGAAAATGTTATTCTGGGAAGAAAAAGAAAGAGTAAGAGGGAAAGGAGGAAGGGGAGGGAGGGGATGGACCCTTGAACATTATTTGATCCCAATCAAACTTTGCACGCTCTCCCGCTTTTAAATTATAGCGTGACCCAATGGCAAATTGCTTGCTGCTTGGATGAGCCGAGTTCAGTTAAAATCTTAAATGGGGGGTGGGGGGGGAAGAAGCAATCAGGTTGTTTTTTTATTGTTATTTATCGTTGCATAAAGACTGTAATTACTAACCCTAGACTGTCTGGATGCAACATAAAAATGAAAATCAGCCTTCTATTTAAGGTTGGGGGCTGGGAATCGAGATTGCCCCTTCTTTACCGCCTTCCCACCCCTTGCATTACACACATATACACACCCTAAATATATGTTCCTAATTAAGCAATGCGAGAGCATCGCTTACAATTAGAATTATGCAACTCTTCAGCGAATCCAGCATAGCTTCTTCTTTCAACGAATTAGCCCCATATTTCAGACTCCCTGTCCTCTCTCTCTTATCGGCTCCGACAATTCAGAGCTGACATTTCATCTTTGACAGACGCTTTCCATCCTCGCTCCCACATCATAAAACTTTTATGGAACCGGGACTAATAAATGAAGTTTTTGTCGGATTTGGGAAAACCGAGAGGCCCACAAGCCTAGGAATTATTTTATTTATTCTTCTGACCCCAATGTTTTCCCCTACCCACCTCCTTGCTTTGTCACAGCTCCATCTCCCTCCCAGAGATTGGTTACCTCTACCGTTGTTTTTTTTTAATTATTAGATTTAATTTAACTTCGGTTGCGACGTTCTGACATGAAAACTCTAGACCTTAGAATTTATTTATTTAATTAAAAAAAAAGATTAATCATTTTCCTTTGTTTTCATTCTAGACCCAATGGTGGGTTGGCTCCAGGGTCACGTGACGGCTTCTTTGTAGCAGCGGAAAAGGCTTGTGAAGTTTAGGCTGCTGGAAGGGAGATGGAGCTGTTATCCAGAGCAGAGAGACAGAGACAGAAGCAGGAAGTCAGCGAGAGGGAGGTGTAGCTGGGCAAATGCAGGAAGACTGGAGAGAGAGGAGTACAAGAGCTGGTTAAGGAAGCACCAACCCGATAAGTTGGTTGAATGTTATAACAGGACACAAACAACTCAAAGGAAAGACTCAGGGGCAAGGGAAAGATGCTAGCGTGTGGGATGGGAAGAAATAGAGAATGGTATCTTCAAAACCTTTCCTAAATTTGGGAACACTGGATAGTTTGACTGTTGCCTGACCAATTGGACCAAAGAGACAAGGTAAAATTGATAACAGAAAGTTTATTCAAGAATTGCTTGACACACAACCCTTTTAAGTAAGGAAAAAGTAACTCCTAAGAACAAAGAAAGTGTTTCAAGAGGGAGTAACTCTAAGTCTACAAATTCAGGACTATACAGAGACGATTAGGAGCTGAGTTCATGCCTTTAAGAGAACTAATTACAATTGCTCATAAGTACAAGGGTAACATAAATCTACGGCTCTTTCCTAGAGTACAGTAATAATTAAAATAAAAAGGTTTTACGACAGAAAACACAACTGTCCTTTATAACAAGTAAATACTAAAAGAAAAAAAGGTACAATTTTCTTTTTTCCCTCATATAAATACATAATATTGGGAAGGGGGATAAATAATACAAAAAAAGAAAATATTTTAACAGGCTATAACCAATAAATATATATGAAAATGTTCACTAGAACACACGCTTTTAGAGCAACGCCTGGATTCTTCAGGGCCCAAGCGTCTCTCACAGTTGTTTTTATATCCATTAAATTGTAAACTCTAAGTGCAACAATGGTATCCCAGTTAGGAGCATCAGGCCAGCACATACCAAAGGTCCTGGCACCAGCTCAGGCCCTGGGATATACAGTTTGTTCAAATATACCCTGTTTTCACGTTAAGTCAAGAGAATAACCAAATAACAATGATAATCATTAAAAAAAAAAAAGCTTCTAACCCCATGTGTCCGGATTGCTTTTTTGTGAGGAGCCCTAAAGACAGGAGGGAGGATATGGTGATTTGACTGGAAAGTGAGAAAGTGGGGACAGGGGAGGACAGCCGAATATTTAGACCTGACAACTTGCCTGCCCCAGGCCTACCTTCTCTCAGCCATTTTTCAAAGGAAAAAAATATATATATAGCTATATCTTTATAATATAGGCAGCTATGACTTTCAGGATCTCTCAGCATCCCTGAGGCCACTGAAAAATTTTAATAGGGGAAAAACCACCAGGTATGTAGATCTTAAAATCCTGGGGAGGGGAGGGAATGTAGAACTAGCAAAGGGAGGGAGGTGGGGAGGAGGAGTAAGGGTGGCCTTAGATAAGGTCCAAATGAAAGGAATAGGTTGCAGAGTATGAAGGTGCTAGAGAATGGAGGAGAGGGGTTAGTGCCTGTTCTGTGCCCTGGGAGTTGAAATATTTGTTGTTGTTGTTTTAAAGAAAGAGGGAGAATTGAGAAGATATCTAGGATGGCCAAGAAAGGTGGGAGGTAAGTAGTTTGGTTACTTTTATGCTAAGTCATCCTCTTCACTTTTAAAATGTGCTTCTCCACAACCCTCACCTCCAATTTTCTGAGCTTCTCTTCCTCCAACCTCCCCTTCCTTAACATGGCAGTCCAACTAAAAGTTGTATTGGAGCTTTGGAGTTACTAAGGAAAGTAGGGGGTCCCGGTGGTGGAGAGGGATAAGATCTCTAGCTTGATCCAGATTCGGTTATTTAATTGGTAGACAGAAGGAGGTAAGAGTTTGAATGCAATTTTTGTTTTATGGGGACCTAGAAGAGTGGGGCAAAAATCTTCTCGCCCCAGCCCCCTACCAGGCTCTCCCTTCGCGAGAAACTCTCTATGTCCCTATTATCCTCTTTCCTGTCCTCTTCTGGGCAATCTCAGTCTTGCTGGCTCTTTCCCACACCTTCGTTCCTCCTTGTGCTCCTCCACCCCACCACCCTCACTTCTCCCATCACAGGTGTGTCAATTTGGGCGCTTCTTGGATTCTACCCTGAGGAGGTGCATGGTGAGAAGAAAGGTCTGTGTAGGTAGGATGTGGGTCGCAAGGTCCGTGGTGCTGGCTGGGGGCCATAGGAGGCGCCCCGTTGTAGTCCAGGTTCCCCGACGGGTGGTGGGACAGATGGTTGAGGCCATACAGGGAGGGACCAGCAGGGGGAGGCAGTGGATCCACGTACCCGCCCCCACCGACGTACACAGGGCTGCTTTGCATGCTCGGTGTACCGTAGGCTCCCCCGTTGCCTTGAAGGACATGGGGTTCATACTCGGGAGGTGCGGGGTTGGGCGTGTACTTCTGCGGGGCGGCACAGCCTTTGAGTGGCGGTTGGTAGTTCGACGGCAAAGCATAGGCATTCTGGTGGGGTTTGCCGAAGGCAGGAGGGGACGGGGTCTCATAGCTGGAGGTCATGGTATGTAAGGCGTTCATGAAGCCCGCTGTAGACTGCATGGGCTGAGGGGGACTGCCGGCCGGAGATGGGCCCCCGGACGATGAGCCTAGCCCCTTGGACTTCTGGTCCTTCTTATACTTCATCCGTCGGTTCTGGAACCAAATCTTGATCTGACGCTCGCTCAGGTTGAGTAAGTTAGCCATCTCCACCCGGCGAGGCCGGCACAGGTAGCGATTGAAATGAAACTCCTTCTCCAGTTCCACCAGCTGAGCACTGGTGTAAGCTGTCCGGGCTCGTTTGGAGGCCGAAGATCCCGGCGGGCTCTTGTCCCCTCCCCCGCCTCCTCCGCCACCCCCACCCCCACCCCCTCCGCCTCCGCTGCCTCCACCACTGCCACTGCCGCCGCCGCAGCTTTCTGCCGGAATGGAGGGTGGGGGGAGGAGAGAAAATGAAATAAAAGATAATTACTGTACACGCCAAAATTGAATGCATCGTTTCTTAATAAATCCAGGCCTCGGCTCTGATTCTCCTCTCACCCTCCTCCTTCCCCCCCTCCCCGCACCCGTCGCATTAGCGGACACTCCATAATAGTGGCATTTATTAAGAGACCTGTTCTCTACTCGATGCCCTAGCTTATGAAAATTTGATCATGTCACGCAGACACAAGCTGTACGGCGATTTATTTATGACTGGATTATTCTCTCTGCCCGCCTCTCCTCTTTTCTCCCCTTCTCTCTCTCCTCTCCTCCCACTCTCAGATCTTCCCTTCCTTCCTTCCTTCTTTTTCTCTGAAAAATAAAATCCTGGAGGGTACTAATGAAGGAGCTAAAGTGAAGGCAACATTGGGAATCTGGGAATCCCAAAGCCAGGTGGGACAGACCCAGGGTCACTGTTCAGGGTAGATGAGGTCTGGCATGCGACTGGGACACCTCGGTGACTGTGATTAATACCCGCAATAATCATACTTAATAATAATCAATCGGCTTGGGGGCCGCTCAGGGGCTGTTGGACTTTTTTTCTACGCTGTCCCCTAGACCCAAGTTCCTAGACCCGATTTCAGACGTCTGGGGCTTTTGATGCAATGAGTAAGTGTGCGTTGGGGTGGGGTGGGGAGTGGGGGTTGACGATGGCCGCGGTGTGTCTTAGATAAGGATATAGGTAGATGCAGGTGTCAGTAAGGTGAAGGGTACACAACCCTTACCAAGGCATTAGCCCCCTGTTACCTGACCCTTCTTCCCATTCCTTTCCTTCCCAGTGTAGTTTGCCACGCGGGAAGTTCTGGGTGGATCCTTGTAAGACTAATAATCACAATAATAGAAATCACAATAAGGCAGAGAGAGGGAGGGGCAATACCTGTGCTGGGGGAGCTGTTTTTCAGTTTGGAGTTTTGCCTCGACTCTTTCATCCAGGGAAAAATCTGTTTGCTGAGGGTGGAGTTGGAGCCAGGGCCGCATTTGGGGGGAACGTTTTTGCTGGGCCCACTGGCATTATTGCTGTTGCTACTGGTGCTGGTTGGGGCGGCATTGGGAGGGGGCGAACCCGGAGCAGGGGCCGAGTGGTGCTCTGGGGCCAAACCAGGCCTCATACAACTGCCGTTCAACTCTTTGCTTTTGCCATGGGGGGCCGTGTTGCCCAGAGCCTGGAGAGAGCAGGCAGAACGCTGGTAGTCTCCTTCCAAATGCGTGGCTGATTGGAAGGGGGACTGGGTGGGCCCGTCGTAACCGAAGCCATTACTTCCAGGGTAGGAATAACCTCCGAACAGAGCTGCTGTGTTGTCGTAGTAGGTCGCTTTCTGCATCTCTGGACGAGCCCTGGGCGACGGGTGGCAACTTGCAAGGGCCTGATACCCTCAGGACTGGACATTGGCACCCCCGGGTCACGTGATGTGCCGGACCCCCCCACCCACCCAACCCCCCTTCCTCCACTGGTTTGTTGGAAACCGCTGACCTGCGGGGCGAGAAAGGAGAAACAAGGAAAGAAGACTTGGTCTCGAATCCATCTTAGGCGCTGAAAAGCGAGCTGACATCAATAGGGTTTTCTCTCTCTTGCACCACCACCTCCCCGAAGCAGATGCAGAGGCCACCTTCCTGACCCGACGCTGAATTTTGTGTGTGTGGAGGGGGTTATTTTAATGCGGAAAAAGAAATTTTGGCCCCCATTAAAAACGGTGAGAAGAATGCTGATTTTGGAACGTCCTACATCTGACAGAATCAACTAACTTCAAGTGATGTCTTTTCCCCTCTCCTGTGGAATAGCTTCTGACCTCCCTCCTCCTCCCCCCAAATGTGGGATAGGATGTTAAGCTGTGTCCGTGGCTAAGGGGAGGGGGAGAATCGAAGAGACTCAGAAATAAAAGCGCTGTCATCTTCTTCATCATCACCATCATCATCCCAATTTGAAGTCCCCACTCTTCTTGCCTCCTTGTCCATTTTCAAACCTTCAACCAAGCTGGGAACTAGCCTGCCAAGAAGGGCAGGACATTGGATTCAGACAGAATGGAGGAGCAAGTTCAGCAGGCAACCTCCAAAATAAAACCGCCACAACCGGCCTGACATAAAGCTACCTTAAGTTTTTAGCCTTCTCTATCCTCATGTGTTCTTTCCTCTGCATTTTCTTCTGAATCTGGCCAAATTCTTTCCTCAGCCAAGGCTGTAGGAAGGTCCAGGGCCAACCAGCCTCTTCTGAAGGACCCAGATCCCTGATGGACAGTTTATTCACTCTCTCCCTACCAGTTGGTGCCTCCACCATTTGGTATGGGGTTTTTCCACCTCCTGTTTTCTTCCTACTGTGCCTCTGTCCCCCTACTCCCTTCCCCTTTCCCCCCTGCTTATTTGGGGAGGAGAAAAAGAAGAGGAGATGAGAGTGACAGACAGACAGACAGACAGACAGGGACAGAGAGGAAAGAAGAACAAGAACAAGAAAATCGTCCAGCTGCTGGACTTTTCTACCAAATGAGGTGGAGAATGGTCCCACCTAAAACAGAAAATTACTTCCTAGAAAACGTCAACAAAGCACTGACGCTTGGTACTGAAAGTTGAATTCTTCCTGTTAGCTGATTTTTAAAAGAAGCGAAAGAAGTCCAACTCTTTTTTCACACCCACAAAATCCTTGTTCTTAACACCAGGTTATTTTTGTTTTGTTGTTTTTTGGGGGGGGGAATGACAGAAAAATAAAGTTACAAGCTATGAGGGCTTTGCCTTTTTTCATAATAAAAAAGACTGTTTTAGCTCCTTTTTTCTTCTCCTTTCTTAACTGCCAATCTTAGGAATAATAAAATTCTGCAAGCTGATCTTTTATAACACATGAATTTGTGATAGGTAAATTCATTTTAAATGATACTTATCTAAAAAAATAATTTTAAAGGGGAAAGAAAAGGGAAGACTCTTTTGGGACAACCTTCCCTTGCTCCACCTCCAAGAATGCCCTCAATGGAAAAGAGTTATAACTAATAAACAATTATTTACTCTAGGATCTAGATTGAATTCTGAGGGTGAATTTCTATTCTGTGAAGGACAGAGGTTTGGAGAGAAATAGGCTCTCACTGAGAAGGGTCCTTCTGACCCGGGTAACATAGCTCTTTTTTTTATCACCACTATTATTATTATGATTTAGCCTAAATGAGCTTTGGAGCAGTGCTGGCTGAAGGGTGAATTAATTAACACATATCAGTTGAGTTTGTTATTAATAGATTGGGAGAGAAACTGAATACAAACCGAAAGGAAGGGCAGTTGGCTCTGGACAGAGTTTTATTTTGTCGAGATAATGATTACAGTAATAACAATAATACCAATAATCATAATAATTTGGCTGGGAACCTAAGACCGATCAACTATTCAAATATCTCCTAAACTCCTGGATCACCCCTCCCCACAAAAGAACCAACAATCTGGCAGAAAGACCTGGAGCACATCTTAGTAGAAAAAGAAGGGAAATAAAACAAAAAGAGAGAAAGAGAGAGGGAGAAGAAAGAAAAGAAAGAGAGGGAGAGAAGAAGAAGAAGAAGAAGAAGAAGAAGAAGAAGAAGAAGAAGAAGAAGAAGAAGAAGAAGAAGAAGAAGAAGAAGAAGAAGAAGAAGAAGAAGAAGAAGAAGAAGGAGAAGGAGAAGGAGAAGGAGAAGGAGAAGGAGAAGGAGAAGGAGAAGGAGAAGGAGAAGGAGAAGGAGAAGGAGAAGGAGAAGGAGGAGAAGGAGGAGGAGAAGAAGAAAGGGAGGAAAGAAAGAAAGAAAGAAAGAAAGAAAGAAAGAAAGAAAGAAAGAAAGAAAGAAAGAAAGAAAGAAAGAAAGAAAGAAAGAAAGAAAGAAAGAAAGGAAGGAAGGAAGGAAGGAAGGAAGGAAGGAAGGAAGGAAGGATCAAAGAGGAAGAAAAGCTGAGATTTGAGGGAAATTCAGCTCTCTACCCGCCTCCAGGGAAGTTACTCTGTCTCCGATGCAGCAGCACAGGAATCAGGGTCATTGTGAGAGGAGAACAGAAAAATGTCCAGGGTCATAACTAATCAGTGGAGGCCTATTCCAAGGAGTCTAACCCGGCTACAGATTCAGGCTGTACCGATCAGGCTCTGGCGCTTCCCTCTGTTCCAAGTTTGGCTTCCAGAGCTAACCGAATTAAAAAGCGGCTTTGCAACTCAGCTGTTGTGCTTTTTAGAGATTGTCTCCCTGCCGGGGAGCACCTAGGCCTGGTCAGCCTGGGAGTGGACCTCGGAAGGGATCATAGTTTGGGGTAGGTAAATAGGAAAAAGCTTAGGAGATAGCAAGGAGAGGGAGGAGGGAAGAAAGATGGGGTTGGGGAGGGAAATAAGCCACCACTCTAGAGAGACAAATGTATGTGTGTTTTCCCTTCCTCCATGTTGGAAAAATTCAATTCTCCATCTGGTTCTTCTGGAGGGTGACAGGTCTTTCTCAACTTCCCCCCAGGGCCTCGATATGGAGGGAAGGAACACCCCCCCCCCTTCAAGAAAGCCATTCCACTCTGCGCAATCCCCCCTGACACTGGAGTCTGGAGACTTAACAATAGCTCTTGAGAGAACGGGAGCCCCCCTAGAAAAAGGGACAGGCCGATGGGCAACCTGGGAGAAAAGATAGGATTTGAAGGGGAAAAAAGAAGGAAGGAAATAAAGCAAAGAAATAAGGGGGGGGGAAGAGAAATATATATATTATTTATAATATATTCCAATCTTCCAAGCAGAACCTGGCAAAATTCAGGACAAGAGATAGGTATGAAAAGGAAAAAAGGAGATAAAGAAGAAGACAAGAAGAGAAATAGAGAAAAAGGAGAGAGAGAAGGAGAGGGGGAGAGAGAACGAGGGGGAGGGAGGGAGGGAGAGAGGGAGAGAGAGAGAGAGAGGAGAGAGAGAGAGAGAGAGAGAGAGAGAGAGAGAGAGAGAGAGAGAGAGAGAGAGAGAGAGAGAGAGAGAGAGAGAGATTGAGAGAGAGAGAGTCGCTGCGTGGAAGGAAGCCTAAAGCTTGTGAACTCTTCTTGAACCGAGATCGCAGTCATATGGGCCATAAATCATTGAGACATACTCTCCGCCATTCACAAACTGATAGCCTATTTCAGTCCAGCTTACCTTAGCCACCGACGAGGGGAGAACAGGCAGACATAATATATATTCACATCGAGACCCAACGCGAGCGGTAGGCGAGAAATCTCCCCTGCTTGAAGGCAAAAAAAAAAAAAAAGCGCCACTGTTTAAAGCTACATCCCCCCTCCACCCCCCCCACCCAAAAGAGGAACCCGGGCTGGGGAGCCAGAGGGGCCAGTCGAAGGAGCCGCGGTGCGTCCGTTTCAATTCACTCCGCTTGGGGGGGGGGGAGGGGTGCGGAGGAGGGAGGGGGGAAACAGGAAAAAAATAGAAGAGGCGAAAGGTGGTTCGGCAGCTCCCTGAGAATCCGGTTCCAGGCTCGCGAACGGACAAGTCTCCACAATCTGGTTGCCCTATAAGACTGGTACGCCCTACTCTCCGATAACAATGGCCTCTGCTTTTGCACAGGGAAAAAAAAAAAACCACACAGACACACACAAGCCTACATACACACACCCCCCACCTCTCCCCTTCCTAGGCTTAGATGCCTGATACGGAAGGAAGGTGGGGGGGTTGTTTTTGTTTCTGCTCCTCACCACCACCACACCACACCCCCCCCCCCTTTAAAAATGCGGGAAGGGGAGGAGAGTGTAGGGTTAAAAGAAAACAAAATACAGGTGATAAAATATATATGTGTGTAAGATTTTTGGGGCGGGGAGGGAGAAGCCCCGGGCAAAGTGGGTATAGTGAGTTATGCTTCCTCTGATCACACACACACACCCTCACCCCCAACGCAGATTCACTAGTGAAACATTATGCTAATTAGAGACGGTAGTGGACTGAGGCCTAGCTTAAGCTGGCTCTGGGTTCTGGGGTGTGACTATTGGATACGAATCCTCATTAATCTAAAAACACCGAGTTTTGCTATTGTTTTTTAAACAGTTTGAATCCTCTTAGGGTCTTGCCTCTCCATCTCCCAGTCGACCTCTGCTTCGCTTCTTTCTTTTCCTTGTCTCTTCCCTTTCTTATCCTTTCTCGCTCTACACTTCTTTTCTTTCCCCAAATCTCTAGGAAGACTCTCCTCCCAAAGCCAACTAGAGGGAAAGGGGGAGCACAAGGATCTTTTTAAATCATAGCCCCCCCTTTTTTCGAACAGACTGCAATCGGGTAACTGATGATTTAAACACAGACGTGGAACGCACACACCAATATGAGGGTTGGGGGAAGGGGGTCGAAACGAGGGGGACAAAAGGAGGAGGGTATAGCGCCAGGATGAGGTAGGGTGACGGCAGACTTGAGGAACTTCGCTCTGAAGTTGAGTCTGTTCAGATTCTCACCTCCTGACTGGCACAGGATAGAAAGGAGGTGAAGGGGGTGGGGAGAGCACATTTACACTTCTAAGGACAGACGAAGACAGTAAAATGACTCAGGAAAAGAGCAAAGGAGAGGGTTTTACTATTACTACTAGGACGACGACTATTAATAAGGACAGACCTGCTTGTTTCTCCAGGCCACCCAAGATTTATGGCTCTCTCGGTAAACCAGGGTAACTGCAAAAGTGAAACTTTCTCTTAGGACGGATTTCGTGTAGGGACAGGAAAAGAAGCCCAGGCTGGAACTGCGTAGGAGGAGAACAGGAGCCAAGAATGTAGGTGTCTGCAGATTTAGGGACTGGGGAGGGGAGGGGCTGGGGATCCCAGCGGAGGATTTATTCCCTTTAGGGGAGAAAGAAAGCCAGAACACAAAAAAAGAGTGTTTTACACTTTGCCTATCTGCTGACTCTGAATTTAGAAGGATTAAATCAAAGGTAAATGGAAGCTCATGCTCTCTCTCTCTCTCTCTCTCTCTCTCTCTCTCTCTCTCTCTCTCTCTCTCTCTCTCTCTCTCTCTCTCTCTCTCTCTCCTTCCCTCTTCCCCTTCTTTGCCACCCTCCCCCATTCTGATTAGAAAACCCCTCTTCTACTTTTGACTTATCCCTTTTGGAAGCACCATTAAAGAAGACAGGCAACCCAGAAGAGGGACTCTTTACAACTGTTCCTCTCTCCCCCTGAACCCCATGAAGACTCTCCCCCCCCCATTAAAGCCTCTAATTTTGACTGGAGACAAATTCATCTCTTTCGGAAAGTGACCAAGTTCCACTTCTACCCCAAATCCATCTCTCAAGGCAAGAACATCAAGCAACAGATCCAGAATGAATTTCAGGCCCAGAATGTGTTGGGAAGGAGCATTCCTGCATTTCCACTATCTCTGGCAGCTCCTATGGACACCCTTTTGGGTTATCTCCTCTACCTTCCTAGTGGTAGAGATATAGGCAACATCAGTGACAACAGAAGCGACCACAGCAAGATCGGACAGCTTTGGATATAAAAGGTCGGGTGGATTCCCTTGACTTCTCGGAAAGTTGGTAGTTGAGAGTGAAGAAAGAAGTGTGTGGGGGGAGAGTTGGGAAGGGAAGATGTTGCTGAGGTGAGAACCATTGCAACATTAAAAAAATTAATTGTCTAGAAAATGTCCCTCAGTCTCCCCTAACACACACTCCGGTGACCTCTAAAAGAGATTTTTGGGATCATCCTAGTATCTGAGATCCAGATTGAAGCAAACGTTCTGGATAGTGTCTGTTAGACCCTTATAGACACAATTTGGGTTAGCTAGAGGAAAAAATTACAACTCTGCTCCCACTAACACCCTCCTCCATATATATATATGCCATCTTAATCCCCATTTGGAAATAAGGAACCACACAAGGAATGGGGATGAGGATCTAGAAAATTATAAGAAACTGATAAAGAACAAGTACTTTTAAAAATACCCGATTCTTGATTCACTCTTTAAAACACTACTACTACTAATACAAATTATGATCATAGTTATTATAACAACAACAGAATCTTTGAAGCCTGTGGATTGGAAAGGCTCTGTCTCAAACTGGTAAGGTACTTTTTTTGTTGTTGTTGTTCTTGCTATCCCCAGAGAAAGGAGCCCTTCCATATTTTTCAGAAGAAAAGTGGCACAGAGATGCTGGGGTGAGTTGGGGCAGGGGGAGTTTCAGTTCACTTTTTAAAGTTGTTGCTGTTGTTTCTTTTAAGAGGTCCTGGGATCTGCTGAGTTGCTGTCTAGAGCTGCGGCAGAGTTAGAACAGGGAGATGGTCTATGTCTATGGTTGTGGCTTCTGGGGAGGAGTTCTCAAGAAGCCTATGTCTGATATCTTATCCTTTGACTCTGTGATAAAAGGCACTCAACAACTTACAGTTTCTTTTTGTCAGAGAATGGAGATGAAGTGGGGGAGGTGTTAACTCCAAGAAAAAAAAATCAATCAATATTAAACATTCTGAAAAGAATTATAAGGACCTCCTTAACTGCATAGTGTCTGGTATTTGAAGGAACAGTGAAGGGGATACAGGGAATCATATATTTTACAAAAGCCAAGAGTTGATGGGAACTTTAGAATTTAGTAGCTTTTTAAGTTGGATGCTAAAAGATCCTCCTAATTTCCCATTGCCACCAAGGAAAGGGAAATGGTGAAAGTAGTGATAATCTAGGAAAAGAGCATCCGAACTGGAATGGTGCCCATTTCATTTGAAGTTTCTGTTGTCGCTTCCTGGCTCCTTTTAAACTTCTCTTACCTCCACTTCTCAAAATACTTTGAAAGATTGGGGGGTGGGGGGCTGGGCTGGAAGAGGAAAGTAGCAAGCCAGGCACAAGTGAGCTTGAAGCCTTTCAGGAGGTGAAGACGGGGGGAGAAATGCAAAAGGAGGGGAGAAGGCTTCTATTTGAGGGGAACCTCGAAACTGGAACACAGGAGTGAGGCTCTCTGAGCCGATTCTGCACAGAACTGAAAGAAAACAACCCACTATTCAGATTCAAGGATGAAGGAACAGATTTGTGACCAAGGAAACCGGAATTATTTTGAATTGAAGAGGAGAGATTAAATGAGAAACATAAAGATTAATCTTTCTAATGAAAAAAATCTATACTCCACGCTTTAACATTTTTTTCTTGGTATTAAGTCTGAACCAAAAGGCACAACCCTTTCCTTTACCTCATTCCTGGCCCCAGATTCGTTCACCAGAGAGTGGAAAATGACCAAATTTCCCTGAATTGTATTTCTCCCATCCCACACACATATTCGCAACTGAATCTTTTCGGGACTTTTCTAGATATCAACAAAGGCTTCTCCCATCTCCCACTCCAAGTAAACAGACGGAAGAGAAGAGAAGGAAACAAACAAGCAACGCAATAAGAAACTAAAATTTCTTTTTTAAACGGAGTTTTCATTTCTGGAGCCGCAGAATCTTCCTTCCTCCAGGCCTCTCGAGGTGCACTGATGAGGCAGAATCTGCCACCTCGCTTGATCCAAAGCAGGCCCGGGGCCAAACTGGGAAAGATTTCCTGAAGCCGAGATGGCAGGCAGAGCTGAGGAGCCTCAGAGACCTCTTGCAATAATTTTAAAAAATTTATTATGCGCACACGCAGCTTCCCCTCCCCCTTGCTCTACTGGCCTCGGGTTATGGAAGATCCTTTAAAAATAATAATAGTAATAATCCTTTCTTCCGAATAAAGATCTCCAAGACTGCAAAACGGGAAAGGGGGTGGGGTTGGGAGGCGGGGGGAGGATTTGGCACCGAAGGACGGTTCTAGGCATTAAAATCTCTGTCCTCACTTCTCTCCTCCTGGGGGTGCGGTGGGAGAGGGGGAGGAGTCACCCCAGCTACTGCTCGCTCTGGAACAAAAGAACAGGAGAATAGATGGAACCGTACTTCTGTAGCTCTCCCCAAGGACCCCCCCAAACCCAAGGACAGCAGGGACCTGACCACGCAAAATCAGGAGCCAAGGAAAGAAACTGTAATCTTCTAGCAGAGAAAGAATTCCAGCCATGTGCTAAAAACACATTTGAACCTCTCTTGCCCAGGGCGGTAGAAACCAAACCAAACAAACAAAAACCAAAAAGCATTATACAATATCTATGTAAAGCCTTATTGTTCTATTTTATAGGAAACATGTTGAGATGTGGAAGGAGTCAACCAAGCCCAAGAAACTCTAGGAATTGCTGCCAGTTTCCACAATAGAATTTTGAGTGATGCTGGTCTTCATTCCTGAGGCTTGAAAGATGGAAACTTGGGTATTGGAGAATGAGTGCCCCCTTTAAGTGGGAGATGCTGTTTTGTGCTTGAGTGTATGTGTGAGAGAGTGTGTGAGAGGTAGGGTCCATCTAAGGCCTCTGTAACCCCTCCCCCCACCCTAAACTCTGAGAACCCCCAAGACAAAGGGGCATAGAGCTAAGGGGGAAGAGGCAGTTCAGTCTATGCTGGTTCTCTTCTTGCCAAGAAGAGAAGGTGAAAAAAACACACATTAAAAACAAGATACATACCCACACTAGGAGGAAGAAAGAGGAAACAGAGAAATGAAAAAAGGTAGAAATAGGAGCCTGGCCCAGGAAAATATTTGAGCCAGACTTCTCTTGACAGATTAGATGTCTCTCTCCCAGTGACCTCTGTTTAGCAGACAATAACTCACCGGATTAATGACCAATCAACGGAAGTACTTTTGAATTGCCTCCAAATAAAAAACCCAAAGCCTAGGATCCTATGACAATTCGCTTAGGGCAAATTACTGAGCCCAAAACTGCCTGCCTCCTCTCCCCTCCCACCCATAGACTATAGGCCTCCATCTCCCTGTGTGTCTCTGCCTCTGTTTTTTTTTCTTGTTTTCCTCCAATGAATTATTGGGGTTGTGGGAGTTTTAGTTGTGAGGATTTAGAAAACAGATTATTTGTTCTTTACACATTTAAGAAGCCCTAAATTCTCTAGAACCTTTAAGGATGATCTAATGTTCTCCTGAAGAGTCAAAGGGAGAGGGGGACCAACTATGTCTTTTTTCTCTTCTTAATACCCCCTATAGATTCCTCCAACACTTTTTGGTGACTTCTATAAACTTTCTCTCATGTATCAATCAAACTTAAAATTTTCGATTCCTCTCTCTTCCTCCATATCCCCAACTCCAAGCCTTGTAGTCAAATAAAACATGTTTATAAATACCGTTACATAATATAGTGCCCCATAGTTCAAGAAAGTAGCTTTCCCTTCCCTACAGTACTTCCTTTCAACTCTGGCTCCAGAGAAGTATTTTAGGGTGTTAAAAAATGATAGGGGAGAGGTACACTCTGCCCTAAGTCTACTGGTCTTTCCCCAGTCAGGTTTGAGTCTGTTTTGAAAGCAGTGGCAGTGAGCTGAGGGCACCTCCTGGAATAACTTTGTTCTGTTCTGAGCATCTTTCCAGAGACCTAATAGGTTACACTGCAAGCTTCCCTTGTATTGGATAGGTAGGAGGTGAAATTATAGAGCAGAAAACTCAATTCTGAAACACTGCTCATCCTTTAAAAGGCCCAGTCCTTTATCCAAGATCCAATGAGATTCCAACCTCATTCAGTTCAGTTGGCCCTCTTCTGACCATCCCTGTCCCTACTATCTACACCTAATATTCCATCTCCATCCTGCTCTGTCTAAGAGCATCACCCAGAATCGTAACTAAATATGAAGCCTGAGAGAGCAAGAAAGAGGAAAGAGCTGGAGCCTGCAATTCAAATTATTTGAAATGGCTTAAGTTTGCAAAAGGAATATGCTGCCTATGCAGAATTTGTATGACTCATAGAGTCTAGTACTTAATACTTTCTATGAAAGATATACATTCAACACATATTTGCCTAATATGTATATATACATAGACAGACACATATATATACAAGGTGTCCCAAAATCCTTAGTGCAATGCTAAACTTCAGTATTTAAAAACTGCAATAAGTCTTTTAGAACACTCTGTATATATCTATTGACCTATGTATAGCCATATACATCCATGAAGTACATCCACATTCATGGATAGATATACATGTCAGAAATTATATTTATGTTGTAGGTATGTTTAATATAATAAAGGCATGTTGCAAAAATCTACAGTATTTGTGTTGGTGCAAATACTAGTTGATAAAGAAAAACAGATCCAAGTTTATTCAATAAAAAGAAAGGATACTATTTTGACAAGTTATAGAATATATCTCGTCAAGACTTCCCACACAAATATCTGTGCCTTGCAACTACCCAATTACATACTAACACATACAAAGTTTGTGTGGGCTTCTGTCTCATTGCTCTGGTACGGATTTCCCAAGCTCATCACCATATCAAAAGCGCCATTCGGTGTAGTAGCATCCTCACTCGGTAAATAATTAATTTTTAATTGGAAGAGAAAACCTCTGAACTGGCAATTTTTAACAGGGAATCAATGCTCCTATTGTGCCTATCCAGGACCTTTATTCTCCCATTCTTCCAACCCCCCCCCCCACAACAGTCACCACTTTTTCCAGTAACTCCTTATATTTAACCTCCTTCCTGCCTCCAATAAGCAATTTTCGAGCTGATCTGGGACCCTTCTCCCTCTTTTCGTCCTCTCTGCTCCCTTCTTCTCTTTGGATAGCTTAGGCTGAAAGATCTCTCAGAAATTCTTCCCTCTCTGAACCCCACTCCCCCACTAACATCATTCGAAAGCAGGCTGAGGGTGCATGTAGCTCTCCCCTTACTTTCCTACTCCTTTCCTCACTCTCCTGGGGTTCGGACTCTGCCAAGCTGTAATGCGTTGGCTGGAGAATCGTTCCTGAAGCTTCTTGGGAAATGGGCTGTTCGCCTTCCCAACCCAAGATCCCTCAACAATGCTGGGAGTTTGAATTTCAAGAAACGCCCATTAATATCAATTTACTTCAATGAAACCTCGGGTTCTTCATCAAGTTGATGATTTATGATAAAATCAATTAAATTACGGCCACTTAGGGCCGGTGGCTTCCTCTCGGATTTCATTGGTGCACATGGAGCAAGCTTCTGGTAAAAAAAAATGCAAGTTTAGCTGGAGGCGAGGAAAGATAATTCTGCGGCTGAGAAAATTTAATGCAAAGCAATTTCTAACCAAAGCCAGGTGTCTGGGCCGGGACCAATAGCCACTGCTTCGCCTGGGGAGATGGGCAACTGGAAGGGCAAAACTTCTATCTCCATCTCTTTCTATCTGTCTCTGCCTCTGTCACTGTCTCTCTTCTGTCTCTCTTTCTGGGTCTCTCTATCTCTTGTCTCTTTCTCATTCTCCCTTGCCCAATCCCTCTCTTTTTCCTTCTTCATCTCCTGTTCTTTCTCTTTCTCTCACTCCCTCCAAACCGGAAAAAGGGACACATTGGCCTCTTGGAAAAATACGCACAGAGACAGAACAAATCTTTAAACCATCAGCCATTCTCCTTCCTTGTACCACCCTAACCCTCCTGATTTTTTCCTTCTAGTCAAAAGATCTTCCAAATCCCTCAGTTCCGACGCCCACGCCGGGTTAAAGATTCAAAGTGAAGATCAGAAGCCAGTAGACTGAGACTGAAAGAGGAGGGGGAGAGAAAGATAGTGCTTGGAGCCCAACGCTGTTTTCTAGCCAGGCCTGGGCGTTTTCAGTACAAGACTGGGGTAGAAAAGGGGGTAATAACTATATAGCTAGTTGAATTTATCTACATACATATGTGTGTGTTATTTTGTAACATATATCTATATATGTCTAAAACAACGAGATAGTTTATGTTGCAAACGAAAAAACACATACAGAGGAAGCAAAATCTGCAAGAAAAGCTGGAATGAATGTCCAACAATAAATTCCCAAACGCCTGAAAAGAAGAGTGGCAAATCCTCTCCTTCTCCTAGCCACGCACATACATACAGACCACTACCACCACCACCACTACCACCACCTTCCATCCATCTATCCATCCATCCATGGAAATAGAGGAAATTCCCACGATCTCTCCACATCTGGTAAAATAAGTCTCAAAGCAAAAGAGGGGGCCTCGCTGCCGCCCACTTTGGGGAGAGAGGTTTCTTTTCTCTTTTGCCTGTGTTCTGTTTGGTTTTGGGTTCCCAGAGCAGGAAGCAAGTAAACACAGTTTCGGCAGAGCCATAAATCAACGGATCCCCTACCTTCTTGCCTTAACACCCTGCCTAGGAGAGACTCGGCGGCCCGGATTGTAGTTTCGGTTTTATACAGCCAGAGAGGTGCGAAAAATCTCAACAAACGCCTTCGGAACAAAACCCAGAGGCTTGTTCTAGGAGATCTGTTGAATTCGTGGGAAAAACTAGAAAACCAGGGAGCGACCCCCCTTCCCCAACCCTCCCCAGATACAAACGCAGGCGCGCTCGTGTGCACACACACACACACACACACACACACACACACACACACACACACACAAACACTCACACATAGACACTCGATTGCCCGGGTCTCTAACTCCCAGAGTTCGATGTCCCGAAGGCTAGTTACTGCTGGAAGACAAAGGCCCAGTGGCTGGTCCGCGGGTGGGTTTCCCGTGGGCCGTGAGAGAAGGGCTCTTAAAGCTCCTAGCCCCTACTGATACATGGAGTTGGGGAAGAATTCCGGGACTAGGGTCTTATAACTTCAGACACTGCAGCCACTTACCTGCGAGACTTTCCACTAGGGCCTCCAGAGAAGGAGAGGTAGGATCCCAGAGGAGGCGAGGACTTGAGGGGCGGTGGTGGCGACTGCGGGGCCCCAACCCTTCAGCATCGCTGCCTCCACCATCATCATCATCATTAAAACCAAATCAACTCAGATGCTTCCAGCGGAGTTGGGGGAGAAAGTCCCGGATGCAATTTCACCCCCTACCCCACCCCCAACCTTCTCCCCTGCTTTGTTTGGGTTTTCAGAAAAACTTGGAATGAGACACTCCGGTTTAGGCCGAGATCTTGGAGTAAAGAAAGGAAAAAGAAAGGATCTCCGCCTGCTCCCCCTTTTTCTCCTCCACTCCTCTAAGCTCCCCAGACTTGGGCTGAGCAGGTTGGAAGGCGTTGCCGAAGGAGATCCAAACTCTGAGACTCCTGCGCCCCAGGCCCAGGCTGGCACGGAGAAGGAGTAGCTTCTCTTTATAAAGACCTAAATGTCGCAAGAAAAGGATAATGGTGACTGACAAGGGGCACGGAGAGGAAAGAGGAACCAAAAGGGGCGCCATGGTGGAGGGCAGGCCCAGGCTGGCCTCTCTTCAATGTCACCAGGCCGAATAGGTTCCATATGTCCGTCCAGTCCACATGAAGGGAAAGGGGGCGGGAAGAGAGGAGGAAAGTCAAACGGGCTGTGTGTGTGTGTGTGTGTGTGTGTGTGTGTGTGTTGTGTGTGTGTCTGAGAGAGAGAGAGAGAGAGAGAGAGAGAGAGAGAGAGAGAGAGAGAGATGGGGTGAGGATGAAAGTTTCTATTTTCTTTTACTTGTCTGGAATTGGGATGAGAAGTTCTAATTGTCTTTCTCTTCTTTTTTTTTTTTTGCCAAGAGAAGGAAATGGGGATTGGAGTGTGGAGGAAAGATAGAGGCAGGAGGGGACAGACAGATATGGAGACAGAGAAACAGAAGGAGAGAAAAATAGGGAAAGAAAGCAGAGGCAGATTAAGAAAGCTAAAGAAAGAGAAAGAGGGATTGACAGAGGGGAGAGAGTGAAAAGGGGGAGGGAGGGAGCCCAGGGAGTGGAGATCAGAGACTTAGAGAAAAGAGAAAACATTCAGGGAGAAAGAGAGACAAGAGAAAGAAGTAGTAGTTATAGTCCAGGAAAACCAGAAGAAAAAAGGGAAGAGACCTCAGTACCTCAGTTTCCTCATTCTATGTAGATCAAGAGAAGAAAATGTGATGGATAATAGTTCTGTCCATCTGGTCCAAAACGAGAAGGTGGGTTTGACCTTTAGACTACAAAAGTGAGAGATTGGAGGCCTTCCCTCTCCCCCTTTTGAAAAGAGAACTTGACCCAAAGAAAGCTGTGAGATAGGAGTGTTCGGTAAGATTGAGAGTTAGGATATTTGTTTTGTTTTTGTTGAGGTTTTAATTTTTGTTGTTGTTTTGAGTATTGTGAGATATGTCCTGAACCAGTTCACACGATTCTCTAGCACTTCAATCCTTAGCCCCAACCTGTCCTAAATCCAACTCCAACTACCTCTTTTTAGTCCTAATTCCATAATTGATTTATGACTTTTGATCTAAAATGACTTCTATTTTTGCCAATTACCTACAAAGCAGGCTGGGAAAAAACTAAGAAGTTATTTTGGATGAAAACTTCCAAAATGTATAATAACCTTTATTCCCCTTATATTTCCTCACTATCTTCTAAAGAAAGTTTAAGAGATCTGGACTGCTTTCTCTGTTTACCCCTGACTTTCTGTCTCCCTCTCTCTAGTGTGTGTGTGTGTGTGTACATGTGTGTGTTTACATGTGTGTATGTACTGGTATATGGTAGTGGGCTCAGGAGAGTGATGGGGCTGTGTTGTAATATGTGTTCTTGAAAGGGAGAGGTGTCCAAGTTATTTTTTACATGCATTTGTGAGAATGCTCTGAGAAATATAAATATGTGTTAGCGTGTGGTTATATCTTTCTCTACCCTGACTTTGTGGCCTCTTCTTTTCCTCATCTTGGACTCAGTCTCACAATCTCTTCTCTAGGGAAAATGAATCAGATTTTTTCACCTTCTTTCTTCCTCCTTTTCTCAATCCATTATTTCTTTGATCTAAAATCTTTCAGAAATGATAACTTAAGGCCTTCTCAACGATCCTGGGATAATAACACACTTTATTTAAAGAAGAGAACTGAAATAAATGCATGTTGGAGTATGTCAGGATTGTCTTTCCTGAGTCATTCCTGAAAAACACAGAAGAAGCAGAGGAATACTTTATTGGGGCAGATAGGGTTCGTGTTTAATTTAGCTCAACAAATTAAGTCTTTAAGTCAAACTATTTGAGAGAAGCAACCTAGAGCTGAGGAGTGCTTGTATTGGTCATTCCATCCCTAAGCCTTTCCAGAACATAAATGAGATCGAAACCATTCAGTGAGATGAAGATAGTAGAAGAGATCATGATGGGAGTGCTATGGCTCTCATGGACATTGTGTCTTGGAAAATTGTGTGGGCTTTAGTGTTAGGTTAAAGAGAAGGTGTAGGAACCCAAGTTTAGAGAATAATAGACAAAGGCCTGAGAAGGGTTGAGAGTAAGATGGAGGATAATCAAAAGGTGGAATATATCCTTATATCCTGGGGTTTATACAACTCAGTGGAGATCACCTGGAAAAGGAATTGGGGGAGGAGGGGACTAGAGAAATAAGGTTTCCTGCTGCAGGTGCCTCCAAAATGGCCCAGGAACCTAGATTTGGAATTCCCCACCTCGTTCCCCTTTTCCACACAAAACTGCCCCACACACTTAATTAATTCAGGTCTCTATCCATCTGAAATCAATTGAATAAATCCTCAAAACAATGTTATACAGTTCTTTTTCTTTCCTCTCCCTCTTCATTTAAAAAGGACACAATCCATTCATCCTCTCAGGGATCCCAATCCTGACTTTGGCCATTGACCTGAGCAACAGAGAGCTCTGGATTGGGGTCACCACTCCCATTTTCCCCAAGTTCTCTAGAGTCAGGATAAGGAGAGAATGCAGAAAGGAGGGTGCTGCATTCCATCAACATGGCATATGTGTGTGTGACAGACAGAGACAGACAGAGAGACAGAGACAGACAGAGACAGAGAGACAGACAGAGAGAGAGAGAGAGAGAGAGAGAGAGAGAGAGAGAGAGAGAGAGAGAGAGAGAGAGAGAGCCAAAGACACTGAAAAGGTCAGAGCTTCTGAAGGGAGAAAGGAGAGAGGGGGGGACTGGTATGGTCATCTTTCTCTGAACCCTGACCTTTTAATACTTTTCCCAGGACAGGGTTCCACCATTCGTTCTGTTAACAACTCCCCATGTATTCTCTGCCCCCCCAATGATCTTGAGCTGAGGAGTAGTCAAGTTATCAACTTCATCCCCACCTCCTGGATCCCAGCCATCTTCTCACCCACTCTCCCACCCTCCAAGACTACCAAATTCATATCGACAGGAGCGTTGTCTCCCTGGGCCAATTTTTCATCCTCCAAATCTCCCCCTAAAAATAAAATGGTCAAAATCAATTGGGACCTGAACATGGAAAGGAACATGGTCTATAACAGAGAAGGAAGGGGTGGGGTGCTGGCAGGAGCCACTCTCAGTCTGGTTTAAGCCATGAATACTTAAGAGTTACTTGACCCGTTTCTCTGATATTACTACATAAAGGTTTATGCCAGCAGAGAGTCAAATATCACCAGTAATAGTAGTATTAAAAGTTGGTTCTCTTAAGTTCCAGAGAGGAGTGAGGAGACAGAAGGAGGCAGGAGGGAAAGGCTAAGAGGAAGTGGAGGCAGTGGAGAGGGAAGTTAGATGCTGGGGAGTTTCAGAACTGGAGTCCTGCCAGAATGATTTAAATCTCCAACTCTGACTTAGTTCAACTTTCTGAAACTCAGACAAGGTGGTGGCCAAAATGATCAGGATCCCTTGTTTCTCTCCCTGGAAGCTCTACGGCTCTTTGTGGGGATACCAAAAGGCTTGGAGTACTGAGTGAAAGCAATCGACTCCCTGCCCTCCCAGACTCTCACCTGACAAAGACTGAACCCCACTGTGCTGGGGTGAGGGGGCTGAGCTCAGCCCTTCCTAAACCTGGAGAGGACCCCCACCCCGCCCCAATCGGAACGCTCTTCAGCTCTCTTTCTTCCTGCCCAAAGACACCTCCATTCTAGGGAAACTTTGGGCACTATCCCCAAATCCTACTTCACCCTACCCCACACCCGGTTCAGCGCCGGCTAATCAGGGTCCGGCAGCGAACTAACTATTAAGGGAACTTCCTTTGTTTCAGGAGGTCGGAGGAAGGCTGATGGGCTGTGCATTCATTTCCTTGTTTTGTTACTAAGGAGGTGGGGGAGCCTGGGGCATCAACCTCCTGCTGGACTCGGACTCCTCTCAGGGCACTTCTCCCTCCACTTCTATTGTCTTTCCCTTTCCTAGACAGACTTTCTCCAACACTCACTCACAAATACACACTCAGTTCACACAACAACAACAACTTGGTTTCCTTCCTGGAATCTCACAACCCAGGTATAGAGGATTTCAATTTTGGTGAAATCAATTTAAAAAAAAGAAAACAAAATAATTCTCTTCCCAGCCTCTAAGTCCTTGCCCTACGGCTCCTTCTTCCAGGAGAGCTGGGTGCAGACACCCTTGACTCTCTGGATCCAGAAGCCATTCTCCTAATAGAAAAACGATAAAAAATGGAACTGTGTCTCCAAAAGGAATGCTGGCAATATGGGGCTCGAAGATATAATTTTTATATTAGGTCGTGGTCTTTTACTGGGTTTATATGCCAATGAGGCATTTCTAGTTTACCAAATTCATACAAATTTTGCCTTAATTGATAATCACAGATGCTGTAATTTAAGACCTCCAGCTATATAGAGCTTTCATATTAACTGCTGATATAGTACTATAAATTTTCTGAAATAATCAACTCCGGGGAGCAAGGCAGACAAAGTGGAAGTCACTCAGAAAACCTCTCTCTCTCTCTCTCTCTCTCTCTCTCTCTCTCTCTCTCTCTCTCTCTCTCTCTCTCTCTCTCTCTCTCAGCACCACTTCCACATCATTTTCTGTGAGAAATGATTTATCAGAGACACGGCCATAAACACCACAACTCGCTCACAAAAACACACGCAGACGCGCATATACACAATGGCAATGCATACCGGTAGAGAGCTGACACCCATATTGCAATAAATCAAGAAAGGTTGGAGAGAGAGAGAGAGAGAGAGAGAGAGAGAGAGAGAGAGAGAGAGAGAGAGAGAGAGAGAGAGAGAGAGAGAGAGAGAGAGAGAAATATTCCTAAAATATCTATTCGATGCCTCAATGGGTATAAATACACATAGCACCCTGTGAAGAGAAATGGCAGGAAATGAAGATGGCTATTTGTCACATTTTACGACAATAACATTAATAACAAACAATAAATTTACATGGACATATAAGACACGGTAGGTAGTGAGAAATCCCTTCTACTTACAATAACCCAGCCCACGTTGTGGCTCCGGCTCTCGGGGCTCTTTTATTGCTGCCTCCCTCTTTCTCTCTCTCTCTCTCTCTCTCTCTTTCTCTCTCTCCCCCTCTCTCTCTTTTTTCTCGGGATATAGGCTTGTTTTTTAAAGGACAGTTGAATTGCACGTCAGAAACAGGGAGACCATGTCTGCGATTTTCCTGACGAATACATATCTATTCTGCAACCTCTGCATTAATTATTTAATGAATCACGTGACCAGGAGGGGGAAGGGGGTCTTTCGATTTCAGGCTCAAAGGACCACTATGACCTTCCCCTTTCAGGAGGAGGATTTTTTCTCCAAAATAGGTCCCCCTCCCCAGAAAGAAAAAAAAATCCCCACCAATAGAACCGTGGCTGAGTTCTCTCCTCTTCTCTAAAATCACCTATTGATGTCTAACACTCAAGAAAGATACACGGAACCCATATTTCCTAGTTTCCCTATTCTGCTTCTGTAGAGGTACAAAAAATAGTCTGGAGATATGCCCAGTTGGGTAGTAGGGGGGCCAGAACCCACTCCAAAGGAAAAGAGTTTCTCAGACTTCTGATTCTACTTTACATATCTGAGAAATAATGTCTCCCCAACACTTTTGCCATCTCTCCTTATTTTGTCATTCTCCCTTCCATAAACAACATGTCTAAATTCCCTCAAGGGAAGAAATCTCTCAAGCTCCAGCTTTTAAAGAGACTGATCCATGACTGGCTGGGGCTTCTGCTTTTCCCAATATTTTCTTTTAGTCTGCTTTATTGCAGTTTCTAAGAGGGTAGAGGAGTATAATGGATGGAAGACACTCAGGTATCTCCACAAGAGTTCTCCAACATGAAGACTTTTATATTTTCACTACTATTAAAGGAATCTAAACCAAGTAACTGCATGTGAACAAGCTCCAGAGACAAAGAGCAGGACTGGGATATCATCACAAAGGACACAAACACAATGTTCTACCTATATCACTTCTGTCTCTGCCCACCCCACCCCCTCATGACACCCCCAACATCCAAACACAGGACAGCTGCAGATCTGAAACTCTTGGGAGAAGGAGGGACAAGAAAGAGACTTTGAAGTTCAGAGTCCTCACCTTCCCTATTTCCCAGGTGTTAGAAGGAGACAAAGTGTGATGGGGGGGGGGGGGAGACAAGGAGAGAGAGAGGGGGAGGAACCCTTCCAACACAAAGGAATCTCCTCAAATGTGAAAGAAAGAAGGGAATAGTAAGAAGGTCAAAGAAGGAGAAATTTATTATGGGATCACATATTCACACACACACCCTCCACCTCAAGCTCTAAAACTTTAAAATGTGTAAGCAAGCAGAAGTCAGTTAAAGTCTTTCCCTTTATCCAGGTAAAATTTATCCTCTGTATGAGGGATGGCCACAAACAACAAAGAACAGAATAAAAGAAAAACAAAAACAGACAGGAAAAAAAAGTGAAGGAGGGCACTGAAGAAAAAGATTATATACTTGGCTAACTAACATTCCCTTTCTTATCTTCAGCTCTTAACTCTGAGTACTGTCTAAACGCAGCTGCATCATAGAAGAGAAGGGGAAATCTCAGGAAACTAGCCACGCTGAGGGGAGATTGAAAGGATAAGGTGTCTCCCCATCATTGTTTTGTCGGGGGTGCCTGGACAAAAACTAAAGCAAGGGGAGACTTTCACAAATACAGTTACAATTAACAAACAACACTCGAGTGTCAACCATCCCCTCCAAACCGAAAATCCCAACAAGTCCCAGTCACCCTCCGTGACAGACAGAACAGTATTCTTTCCCTCTTCAGCCCATCAACTTGTGAGCATGTCTGATAAGTACACCACACTGTAGAGGTAGCAAATGGGGACTTTAATGTCTTAATTATAAACAAATAAATCATTGAATTAGGACAATCTCTATGACTGTGATACACTGTATAATAAAAAAGTCAATGTCATCCCCTCCCCAACTAAACACTTTCCAAGTTTCTGGAAATCAAACGACCAGATTGGCTCATCCCCCTTGTTCCCAAATGCAAAGCACCCCCAACGAAACTCCAAGACATCTATGGCATTTCGGGAAAGGAAAAAAAAAGCAATAGTGGTCGATATCTGGCACATCCTGCAAGACAGTTCAAGTGGCTACAAAGCAGGGAAGAAATATTCAATCAAAGGAAAGGCAAGCCTTCCCGGCGGCCTCGGTTAAAATGCCTACTCTTGGTTCCAAGAATGGGAAAGGCGGCGATCAAAATAAACAACCGGCCTAGCTCCAAACTGAGCTGTTTCTCTGATAAAATGAACGATTATATAGCTGAGAGGAGAGATTGATTTACGGATCTGAACGCGCCGGTTTTATGGGCTATCACAAATCCGTCAGCGCTCAATTCACGCTGGGAAACTTCCCAACTCTGTGTTCCAAGCAGATTCTCCTCGAAGCTGAAGCTTTTCAGGGAGACCCACCAAGACCCTCTATCCTAGGCCTGTTCAACCACTCCCTTAGGCCAAATCCACAGTCCTTCTTGACTCAAACTCCATATCACCCTTTCTGTATTCCCATTTATTTTCCTCTGGATTGTCCAGACTAGGGCAGAGGGACTAGGGTGGGGAAAATGTTAGGAATGAGGAAGAATTTAGGGTAGGGAAAGAGGGAGATAAGATTTTAAAATCCTGAGGAACCCAGAGTAGGCATTGAGATTCCTGCTTAGATCTGAACCCCACAGTGATCTGAGTGAAGCTGGCCCCAAATCTGAGTCTCCAGAATAGCTTGTCCTTTCCAAAGAGGGAAAGATATTGAGGTGTCCCTTTCATTAATAGAGTGGCATTAGGGGGGAAATATGATAATCCCAACCTAGGGAGAGGTCAGGTTAAGGAAAAAAAAAAAAACCTGGTTATCTCAGGGCCCACAAAACCTCAAATCTCAGTAACTATTGGTTTCCCCCCTAGTTCTGAGCCCCCAGAGCATGTTAGGGGACACCTTAGGGTTTTCTGACCCCTAACCCCACTCTCCATCCCTCATGTGAGTTTATACTACTTTGCATAGCTGTAGGTCCCTCTCTCTGTGCCTTCATGGATTGTATGTGAAGCCTCTTCGTAGAGCCTGGTTTTAAGTATATCTGTAGTTCGATGCTGCGGAGGCCTAGGTCAGAGGAATTAGTATCTAAAAAGGAAGCCTATTTTTTTGCTCCCAGGCCTAAACACTGGTTGCTGATCTAAGACTCTGAGGAGGTCTCAAGTAGACATTATGGGGAAGGATTACTAAATAAAGATTGCTGCCAGGTTCCTTCCCCATGTGAGTGCAGAGAAGAACCTACAAGCCGACTTCTCAAATCATGAGACATAAACTATCAAGTGCCTACCATCACACTCACAACTAAAGGAAATGGTCCATTTGAGCTTCCAATCCCTATCATTTTCTGTGCCTAGCTAGGCTAGCCTTTGTTTCTGTCTCTAAGGAGCCAGATTACTTAGGGTTGCTTTTGATCACATCCCCCCACATCCCAGGAGTTACCATACTGAGGGGCTATTCCTTTGGGTTAGTTATTTTCCAGTAATCTATGGCTTCTCTGTTAGAAAACTCTTCAGGTTGTCTGAGGACTTACATAAAACAACTTGCCCCAAAGAAGCCTCTATTTCTATCTTCCCCCAAAGCTTCCCTGGGCAAGGGATTGGGGAGATATTAATTGTGTATAGAATGATGATATCTGTAAAAGGAGATGATGCAAAGAAGGCAAGGGCCTATGGGCAATGGCAAGAAAAGGCATCGATTCTGGACAAAAGAATTCCTGAGAATGGCTTGTGTGCTCTGAAAGAGACCTGCAGCATTGTGATAGGGAGAAAGGAACCCAGGTGTTCCTTATCCATTGGCCCTATGAGGCCTGCCTGCACCTCTCCCCATCTCTCTTTTCTTTGTCTTTGTCTTTTCCTCCCTGTTCTTTCATACAAAGCCCAGGGAAATTAGGGAGTGTGAGTAAATGGAGAACAAGAGACAGATCCTCTGGAGCCGAGATGCTAAAGTGAAAGAGTACAGTGAAAGAGCATATGCAGATTCCTCCTCTTTCTCCCTTCATCCACTTCTACCCCTCCAGCCAAAATCTTCTTAATCACTTTCTTTGGTGAACAAAAATACCCAGGGTATAGAACTGGAGGATTTTTTAAATAGTACAAATGAGGATGGAAGCTAGCAAGGCTAAGGAAAGATACTTCCACAGAAGCCTCCTCTCTCCATCTGGAGGGGTGGATCTCCCTCCATTCCTCCCTGTCCTAGATTGGAGATGTTATCCAGCACAATGTCCAGTCTCAGAGAGGTCAAGGGGCTTCCGAGGTCATTCTCTGGCTATAATACTGAGCTAATCGCCTAGAAAATGTGGCCTCTCCATGAACTCTCTCTCTCTCTCTCTCTCTCTCTCTCTCTCTCTCTCTCTCTCTCTCTCTCTCTCTCTCTCTCTCTCTCCTTTTCTTCCTCCTCTTCCTCTTTTCTTTTCCTTCATTTATACAAACTGATAATGTAGTCATGAATTCTGATTGGCAAGTAAAGACCCCAGACCCAAATGCCAACTTATTTATTTCTTCCTCTTGAGGAAGCCTAGAACCCCCAAAATAACTCTAAACCTCCAAAATAAAAAAGGAATATGGCCTAGAAGGAGAAGTAAGAAGAGAGCTACTATAAGAATGTAAGCTTCTTGAGGACAGGGACTGTCTTTGGGTGTTTGGGGATGGGTTTTTTGGTATTTATATCCTCAGAACTTAATAAATGCTTTTTATTTTTTTTTTTCTCTAAGACAGAAAGGCGGGGCAATATTCACCAGTCAAATAACAGTCTCTCTTCTGAACTAATCAGTTTCTTTTTTCTAGAGAATAACAAATATTTATTTAGATGCCAAAGTAGACACACTCAAAGCAGAGAAATCAGCAAATTAGCATTATGACTCAGATTCATATTAAAGAACCAGTTGCAGAATAGCTAAGATTTTTGTTTTCAAAAAGTAAACAAAGGGAAAATCACATACATATCCACGCCCATGTGTGGATTTCTAGAAGATATGTGTGGGCATATAATGTATATGCATATATATCATATATGCATAAATGTATTTTCTGAGCCAAGCACGAAAACAAAACCAGAAATCACTTTAGAAACATCCCTATACAACTCTCTGTCTGTCTGTCTGTCTCTGTCTCTGCCTCTGTCTCTCTCTGATTTTTCAGGAGTCCTGACACCTCAGCCCCAAGTCTGCTCAAACAATCTCCAGTTGTCAGGTTTTGCCCTCCCCGAAGTATTCGTCAAAATAAAAGAAACCAAACTGTACCAAGCCGTCACCATTAAAAAAAAAAAATCCAGCTCAGATACTTTTAAAAGAAGGAGGAGGAGAAGAAGAAGCAGGAGAGAGAGAGATTCTTATTTCAACTGGTTTGTTAAAAGGGCTCATAAAACCATCAGAAACCCGCCAGGCAAAGACACCGCATTGTTACCTTTGGGTCTCTCTTCTCTTGCCTGGGCTTCACGGATCCCATTCATGTTGACCGCTTTCTTCCAAACTGAGAGAAAAAAGTTTTCAACTTTATGGTTCCAAATTTTTTCCCCCTCGAAGGTCCTGGAGAGGCGGCTAACACTTTTTTCCCCCAACAGACGGTCTGCGGAGATTTGCTGTGGAATAATAACAAAGGAGAGAGGATACGTATTTAAAGAAAAGAAGTGATTAATGGTTTTCTGTATAATTCTCGCATTTTTCTTAGCTCTTGTCTACACAGAATGGCTGTGAACTTTAGGTCCCATAGAAATCCTTTTTTCCCCCTACGATCCTATTCATACCTTCTAGGGGACGGCTTTGATTCGCTTCTATAGAGGAGCATTCCTGGGGGGCATATGCTTTTTAAGAACTATTTTTTTTTTTAGCATTAAGGGCTGCATCTCCGAGCATCTAAACCCACCATTGCGTTCTACTCGAAACAAAGCCTATCCCTCTTATCCCCAGCACGGAGACAAGTTTCTTTTTTGTCTCAGTTCAGCATTCCCCAGGCAAGAGAGAGCCCGGCCAGTTCGAACAGCCGTTCCCCTAGGCCACCAAACGTGGGCCTCTGAACCCCTATCCCTACCTCGGAGCCTGGCTGACTCCAGAGGGCCCTCTAGCCCACCGACTCCCAAACCCAGCGGGTTCCAGGTGATTTGGAAGCATACACACCACACCAGGGGAGGAAATTAGGGACTTTTTTTATTGGACTAAGGAAGATGCCACAAAGTAACAATGCTATTTAAGGTAGCTAACATCCTCTTTAGGAATGGTAGGAGACCTTAGCTACAGTAAAGGCTGGAAAGTCAGAGTAAGGACTCGCTATAGGAATTAGCGCCTTCCATAAGTCAAGACTGTGTGTCCTCGAACATTACACCAGAGAATCAATTGTTGTCCTCTTTTTCTATAACTCCTCCCTCAAAAAATACACAGTCTCGGGGCAATCGGACCTTCAGAGCCCCAATGCTATTGGGTCCCCCAGTCTCTCTTTCGATACTTTCTATGAGAAAGAAAATGAAAATTAATACAAGAGGGGAGCTTCACAAAAGAGGCCATTCGTCTTCTTGATTATCTATTTGCTTGTCAGAGTTTGAGCTATGGCACCAGCCGGCTCCTTTGTAATATAAAAATCCTCGGAAAACCTGCAAACACCGAGAAACATCTGTGCAAAAAATTAGACTCATTAAGGCGTTAAACACCTCGGAGGAGACTAGTACCAGAGAGGTACCTTCCCAAGTCGGAGAAAGGGAGGTCTGCTTCCTTGGGGAACTGTCTCACTATCTTAGAAACTTTAGTCTCCAAAGCGAGGATTGTTGAGAGTGAGTCCACAGAAAGACATTCTCTGTGCTTAGAACAAATAAATGACCATATCAAAGTCTGAGCAGGATTTAAGTTTCTTGTACTGTATCATTAATCCTTTTTTTAAACCTCCCAGTTAGGAAGACTACTTGGCCCTTCTGACCAATTTCTGGGTAGGGAAATAAAACCCAAACAAAACAGGAGTGCACACACACCATCACCACTTTAAAAAAATAGATAACAAAAACTTGCTATTGTTATTTGAGGTCAACTGAACTAGAAAGAGTGGTTTTATCAGGCATCTTGAAAAATCTTTGGCCTATTCTAATAATATGCATAGCATGCGGTTTCTAGCATAGGTCACATCACCTGTATCCTAGAGTTACATCAAGGCTTTAACAAACACACAGCCGAGCTAGTCACAAGGAACCAAAATTTATTTCTATTTTCACTATGAACACGTCATGGGAAATTTCACACTGACTGCCAAAAGAGGTATCTTTCTGTTCCTGAAGGGAGCCAGTTGGCTTTGCAACAGGAATGATTTGGAATGTCAGGAAGAGAACACGGAGAAGACGCACACAAAATAAAATAAATTGTTCATAGTCTTAAACATCATCATCATAGTTAAAAAAACAACAACAACAAAAAAAACGATGAGAAGACGACAACAACAAACGATCTGAAGGCCCAGAGCACCTTCTTCCCAACAGACTGGGGCACAGAGTTCTGGTTGCTGGGTCACATTCTCGGTCGGAAAACGGACAGAATGTTCTTAAAAGGAGGCCCCTGCCTCAGGAAGAAACTCTCCGAAAGAGAGAAATCAGAGTTCCAGGGTCCTTGGGTTTGGGGCAGCGTTACTAAGCTAATCAGGTTTCTAGCATTCACAAGCGAATTAACCTGCCAGTACCTTCATTAGCAGGGGATGCAAATGCATTTTACATTTTCCTAGTCTCCATTTATTTTCTTCCTCAGCCTCAATTTCTTTTCTTGGTGCAGTGGTGCCACTCATCCCTACTCTCATCCCTGACCTTTCCACTCCCTTTCTTTCCACAGTCTCCTCAACACTCTCAGATCACATCCCTATGCAACACGTAGGAAGGAGGGTAACCAAAAATCATACTGGGGGGGGGAGAGGAAGCTCTAAGTGGGTGAGAATTTTTTCCTTTAACCATCTCCACTCCCCCCCCCAACTGTTCTATCTGGTTGTCTGAATATGCTTTCCTAGGGTGCCTGCGATGGAATGGGGGGGGGGGAATCCAGTCCGTCTTCAAGAAAGAGAGCCTCATTTGTTAGCTCGAGCGCTGGTTGTCGAGGTAATGGCAGGCAGAGAGTCCGTCCTCTCTCCGGCAGACTGAGCATGACAAATGGGCCTGAGGTTGGCGTGATTAAAGATGAAACATGGATCCATCTTGGCCAAATCTGAAAACTAGTATCTGTAGCCTTCTTCTCCACCTCTTTTTTTTTTCCTCAAAAAAGAAAAAAATGGAAGAAAACAAGAGCCACGAACTCTGTGCTTCTGGGGGTCACTTCTGCCCCCTCTTCTGTTCTTGCTATAAATAAGATTCCCCTCCCCCTTCTTCTCTCTCTTTATTATTATTATTTTTTTTCTGCAGAGACAAAATTTTCTGGTCCTAAGCACCATTGCCCTCCCACTTTTTTCTCCTCCCCCACCCCTCACCCTCCCACCAATCTCCACTCCCACCCCCATAATCCAAGGTCTCCGCTCCCTGGGCAGGAGCGTTATAGCGAGGTGGGGGTTGCATTGGCTCGACTCTGAGCCCCTCCAGACGACCCCGACGTGTTTGAACGGATCTTCGTGTTGGGTAACTTGTGGTCTTTTTTCCATTTCATCCGGCGGTTCTGGAACCAGATCTTTATCTGGCGCTCAGAGAGACAGAGGGAGTGAGCGATTTCCACCCTCCGCCTCCGGGTCAGGTAGCGGTTATAGTGAAACTCCTTCTCCAGCTCCAAGACTTGTTGGCGGGTATAAGCTGTCCGGGAGCGCTTTGGCTCCCCTCCGTTGTAATTGGGATTTACTGGACAGACAAAAAAAGGAAGAAAGAGAAAGTTTTATTACCCTAGAGTGGAGGGGTGAAGTCCCTTCTGTACACACAAACTCACACAATCTCCCACCCTCCCTATCCCACCCAACCACGGGGCAGGAGGAGGAGGGAAACCTCCGTAACTGAGAAGTAAGAGTGTTCCCATAGGAAGAAGGGGAGGAGGAACCTCAAAATTTTGTGGGGGAGTGAGGAAGTGTCTTCACTTGGCTCCAATCGGTACCCTTCTCTTCTCCTAGTCTAGCTGCCCCTGGTTGTAGGAGTGTGGCCGAGGCGGGGACGGAGGCGTGGGTGGGTGGGTGGGGGAAGCTCTAGAGGTTTCTCTAAATTTTTCCTCCTCCTCTTTCCCAGCTCCCAGATTCCAGGCGGCGCCTGGCTGGGGAGAAACTTTTGCCTGGTTCCCGGGACCAAGGAGACGGGAAGCGAGGAGAGGAAGGGGAAAAATAAATACACGGAGTTGACTCAACCCACTACTTAAATACAAATTACTGGGTTCCCCCCTCCTCCCTCCCACCCATAGCCCCCACCCCCAACATCAAACTTCACTTAAAGCTGCTCCTCCCGGGAGAAAAAGTCGCTGGTAAGAATCGCGCAGAGGATGAGGAACTGACTTCAAAGGCGCGGGGCCAAGCAGGCCATAAAAATTTATGGGGGATGTAATTATATGGCTCTGAAAATAGGCGACAGTAAATCTCCCGGAATGGCGATTTTACAACGGGGGCAATTGGTTTTCCCCCTTCTCCCCCCTCCCCATGACTTGGAGGTTCCCTTCAGTATAAAGCTAAAGTGTTGGGGGGGGGGGTGGAAAAGGGGTGTGTGGAAAGGAAAGTGCATTTTAGTCACTTACCGGTGCTCACGTGAACTTTCCGCATCCAGGGATAGACTACGGGTTCTTTGCAAGAGGAGTGGGATGGGCTGGGGTGTAGAGGGTTTTGACCACAGGGCGGTGGCGGGGGGCTGGGGCTGACCGCCTCACAGCGCTGGCCCGGCTCAGACAGAAGAGCCCCTGCCTGCGGCTGGACTGGAGCCCTCGGGGACAGCACCGTCGGCGGCGGGTGGCCGGGCTCTTGACAGGACGCATAGGTCTGCACGGTGCAAGCCGCCCGCCGCCCGTACCCCGCCTCGTGCTGGAAGCTGCTCTCTCGCCTCTGGCCGCTGCCGTAGTACCCGGGCGAGTGGTTGCTGGGTAGGTAATCGCTCTGTGAATATTCCTCGCAGGGAGGGAACTTGGGATCCACATAGTTGGAGTTGATCAAAAAAGAACTCATAGCCATTAATTTCTGGGAATTGCCCACAAAATATACTAAAATTTATTCCGATCCCTGACTCGTTTTCCTGTTTCCGAAAGCCCACCTACTTACTGTCAAGTGAACTAAGTTAGGGGGCCACGTGATCCCCCGAGCCAATAGCCGCTCCGGCGGCGATTCCCGGATAAGGAAATCTGTTCACCCGGACCCTACTCTAGCCAAAGAGCTTCGGCGCAGAGAGGGTTTTTTTCTCCCCCCTTCTGCTCTCCCCCACCCTCACCCCCATCACCAGTATTTACATAGGGCCAATGTGTGTGCGACCTCCTCCCCTTCTTCCTCTCCCTCTTCAGGGTCCCTGGGGGACCGGGTGCAAACAGGGAGAAATTGGGGGTGATGAGTGAGCACCCCTCATTGAAGCTTCCCACTAAGGTGGGGGGGTGTCTATCTCTACCCTCATCATCCTCCCCCACTATCTTTCACCCTAAGGAGCAGAAGGGATCTTTTGGACCCCAAAAGCTGAGCTCCCAAGAGGAGAAATGGGAGGGGGCGAGATTTTTCCTGGAGAGGGCACTTCAGTCGGGGGTGGGAAAGGGAATTGGGAAGGTATCTCTCTGGCTGAATTCTCTTCGTCTTTCTCCAGGGGGTGTGGGGAGGGGATGGTGGTGGTGATAGTGGAGAGACAAGGCGTCGGAGCCGCCCGAGTGTGCTGAGGGGGTTGGCAGAGATGAATTGAACCAGTTGCGGATCGATAGGAAATTCATCCACTAATTCGGGGATACCTCGCCTTCCAAATCGCATTTAGCTGCTCTATTAAGCTGATCTTGTCAGTTTGTCCCTCTGTGCCCATTTCTCCCCCCTCCCTCACTTTTCACCTTACTCCAGAGTCTAGAAGCTCCCTATATTTTTTGGAGGGAAATAAACAGAGTTGGGGGCTGTATAAGAAAATCCGGACCTTTGAGCATTAAACGAATAATAATTTATTAATATCAGCTACATCTGAGAAGTACTAACAGTGTTTCAGAGAAATACTGATTTAGGACTAGCAATAGAGTAGATAAGAATGCTAATATTGTGTCTGTTGTGGTTGTTGAAGCTCCAAGGATGACACCCCCCCCCCCAAGAGTCTTTTGTAATTGTTTATGACAATTGTGTATAAATAGCAGCATCCCATTCTGAGCTGAAAGTTAAAGAGACTTATTCCCCGACCTCAGCTCCCTTTAGAAAGAAAAATGAATTTGAGGAGACCGGCTCCCGTTTCTTTCCTTTCCCAAGTCAGCAACCTAAGTCGTTTGGTAATCTCCGATCCTGCCCCATTGATAGATAGATAGATAGATAGATAGATAGATAGATAGATAGATAGATAGATAGATAGATAGATATAGACATAGATATATACACATACACATACATGTATGTGCATATGTAGGTTTGTGTGACCGGGCAAGGAAAGAGTGTTTTTAAACTGGTCTCCTGAGAAAGAGCTAGAAAAGAGATAAAAAGAGGAAAGAAATCAGTCTGTGTGGGTTCATTAGGGTGAGGAGCCGAGATCTCAGGTAGATAGAAATCTTGTCCAATAGGGAGAGGAAGAGACAGAAAGAAAGACATAGAAACTCAGGACTTATAGAAAATAATGCCCTTCTGGTCACATCACTGGATCCTCTTTATTCTAGAATTTAAAAAATTTTCTCTTCTGGGAAAAAAAATGAGCGGAGTGTTTATGTCAACTACATATTCCCCTAGATACGAATTTGTGACCACAAAATTCCTTACACAAATTCGGATCTACAGGGTATATACAGAAGACAGAGAGATCTTCTTGGCATAGAAATCCTTCAGTTCGTTTACTCAGAGCACAGTCTTCGGGGGGGGGGGAGGGCGGGGATAGGAATTAGTCTGGTTTGGTTTGGTTTGGCTTTTTGCCTGTTTGTTTGAGAGGTGAGGACGGAGCAGGGCACTGGGAAGACCTGGCGGGGCGGTTCGCTTAGCCCGTATTATGGGGTGTCACTCCTCTTCCAACCCCTGCAAATAGATGCGATGATTCCGAAAATGCACGGGAGCTAAGACCGTAAGCTGTTCTACTCCCCGGCGCATGAATTATGAGACGTAAACATTGACTAAGTACAAAAGAGGGAAGGGTCACCCAAAGGCTGAGGAGCAAAAGTCAAAATTTATCCCCTCTGGCTTCCCTCTTTCTCGTCCCCCGCCCCCAAAGGACTTTTCATTTCAAAAAAGAAAAACAGAAGGCAGAAACAGAAAAAGAAAAAGAAAACCCTACACACAGAACAACTGGGCTCCCTTCTTCCGTCCCCCCCCCCCTTTAGATCACGAACAAACGAAAATCTCGATAGTTATTTTCTCTGACGCTTCTCAGAGGAAATAAAAAGAACGAAGGGGAGACAGAATGGAAGGGGAGAGGGTGTCATAAAAGTCCTTTTTTAAAAGTCTATTGTAAAAAGAGAGAAACAGCTGTAAAGAAAAAGGCAGGGAGGTGAAGCAGATGGGGCCGGGGGTATTTAATGATGGGCAATTCCGTTTACAACCTGAGAAAAAGATCAAAGGCGTTCCATTTCCGAACGAAGGGCGATGTAAAACAATAAAATATTCAGCCAGATGATGCAGCAACTCCCTTTCCTTCCCTCAGTATTTGGAAGGGAACAGAGTGAAGAGAAAGAATATTCTATGAGGAAAGAGAAGTAGATCCCACTTCTCATTGACTCCCCAGTTCCAGGCGGGAGCCCTATCCTGTCACCGATGTCTAAACTACCCTGCAGCATTCAAATCACCTGGCCGCTTGGCCAAAAAAAAAAAAAAAGAGGTCTAGGAGAGGAAAGAAATAAGGAAGAATAGAGCAGGTATTGGAATGATCTGCCAAATTGTCTTAAGCCTTTCTCCAGACTCTGCTAAAGAGATGGGCTTCTAAGTGATGAAATTCAGGAGACTAAGTCTAATTAGAGATAAGATCTTAAAGTTGGGGTCCATGAATCCCCAAAGTATGAATGGCTACATTTTTTCAGGGGGAACTTGGGAAAATATATATCTTTATTGTCATTAACCTCTAACTAGAGTTTAGTATTTTCTTCAATGAGTTAAAAACATTCTGAAAGGTGGTCCATTCCTGTTAGCAGATGCCAAAGGGCCTTTAACACAAAGAGTTAAGAACCTTTGCATTAGAGCCCTTATTTCTTTCCTGCGCTACTTCCCAGGTGATGCTCAAATCTCCCTGTAGATCATTACTAGGTGTGAGGAGTTTGGAGGGGGTACTGGAAGCTCTTTTCATTGCCGAAAATGTCCATATTATAACACGATGTTCTCTGCATAGTCTTTGAGTCTAGGAAAATGTGTTCTCAAAATGAGGACAGCAACACTAAAAACCACAATAATAGTCCTCTTCAATAAATACTCGGGGTACTGCTGCTTTTTCAGAAGACCAAAGCCCCTGGTTTGGTATACAGGAAGACTCACATAAGACAGGATTGGAATTTGCCTAGCCCTCCATCTCATTTTAGATCCCTCAGTTCAGATCCAAGAATTTGTAATTCTCTGGTCCCTTTCCTCCCCCAGTGACATCATTATAGCCCGAAGAACCATTATCTAATCCTGTTTTTCCTTAGCTCCATTTTAACCCCAATGACTACAAAGGTGGTAATCGCTATTGCTTTTTTCAAACTCGGATTATCTAGGTAACTGAAATTCTCTCGGGAAGATGCTGGGATATTTCAGTTTACCCTGGACAGCAGACAAAAGGGAAATGATAAGAACATCTCCAGCACCCCTAGCGTCTAGCATGGACTTTTCGAAGTCTTATGAGAAGCTATGCTCTGTCCTGTACAGGGCTCCAAGGCCCCCCTCCAGTCCCGATCCTCAATCCTCACCTTCCCGGATCCTCTCCCCACACCCCAAGCCTCCTTTCCTTTTCAACTAGGCCCTTTGCTCATAAACCCGTCGGCATTTCGGAAGTTTAGGAAGACAGATCTGCAGCAAGGGAATCTCCACTGCTCTCCATTTCAAAAGGGCAACCGTTTGGGGGAGTGGGGTAGATTGCATCCCCTCCGGTTTCACTCCAGGGAACATAGAGAGTGAGACTCAACCCCCGCTTTTTGACTGAGACAACCGCACAGTAAGAAGGAAACCAAGCGGGCTGAGGGGAACTCGCGGCCTGGCGATGAAGCCCGTTAAACCTGCCGTACACCCTCCTAGGACTAGACACCTGCCAAGATGATTCCCGGCGTCCCCCCTCCACGCCTAACCTCAACATCCATGCAGAGAAGGGCAGAAAAGATTTCTCAGTAACTTTTAGAACCCGGTTTGACTGAGATAGAGGCTCACTTCAGAAAACAATATGATATTATTAAAGGGCCAGTGTCCGTCTCTCTCAGCCCATAAGCGCGTACCCTCGCGCTTCTTTGCTTGCACCTTTCTCCGAAGCCACAGGTAGAGAGCGTGACCTCTCTCCCGCTTCTCCGCCTCCTCCCGCAGACGTACCTTATGTCAACTGGAGAGGGGGGCCAAGCGGTGGGAGCCACCCCGCCCCCCGCAACCGCTTCAGCACCCCTCCACAGCCTAGTTCAGCTAGAGGGAAGAGACTGGGAGAGAGGATCAGAAAGGAGGGGTTAGAGGAAAAGCTGGAGGGGAATTTAGAAATACTCACAGCTGTCGAGTTAGGTCCTCCCTTTGCCTTTCTCGATAAGATAAGCTTTCCTTTTCTACTATTGCGGAAAAGACGACGGAACCGCGACTACGAGAAGAACCAGCCAGTCTCAGGCCCCCTCTAAGACTAGAATAGGACTTTTTTTGGGTGTGTTTTGTTTTTGAAGCCGCAAGTTTTCGTATTAATCTCATACTTTGGCAGTCTTTGTTAAACAGCTAGGCGTGTCACGCGTCTCCTGAACATTTTAATATCTGTTAGACGCCGTGACCTACGTTTCACCCCACTCCCGGCCTCTCCCACTAGCAGGCCGTTTCTATAATACGCTCGGATAGTTCGCTCGGTCATATTGAATTTTACTCAGGTCATTACTTGGGAGAAAAATGACATGGCAGGAATTTTATTCAGCTCTTCCTTGCTGGCTTGAATTTTCTCCAGAGCCGGTCATTTCCCAATCTACCGCCTCCTTTCCATCCTCCTTTAAACTCCCACATTTGGACATAAACCTGCCCTCTTCTACACGCAACCGCAGCAGCCGCTGGGGTTTATTGACCCCTGGACTTTTTTCCACCAAGTACCGGAGAGGCTGGGGATCTATGCATTTTCTCCCGGGGCTGATTCTCCCGGGCTGAGTCAAATGGGGAAAATAGAAGCTGGAAATATAGGGGTGTTTGGACCCGAAGGAATATGGCAGGGCTGTAGAGTGACTGATGCACCTCTCTTTACTCCCCTCCCCACAGTACACACATTTACTCTCTTACACTTCCCTGGCATCCTTCCTTCCCAGAAAGCGCCACACACACCTAGCCATTTTAAAGGCCACTGGTCCCTTTGGGCGCTGGGGAACCCACTCCCGATTTCCCCAGTTCCCAGGTGATTCGGATTCCTGAGGCATTTTGCAGAAACCACAGAAAAGTAATGGGCCAAGTAGGGTAGGAAAATTCAGGAGCATTGGAGTCATTTTTTAGTTACAATAATTACAAATAATACATTGGACCTCGAAGAGGTTGGATTTCTTCCTTTCCTTTTTATAAATCCGTTCTCGTCCTTTACAGCTGGGAGCAGATAGTGAACTCACTTCAAATGCAAGGGGGTGTTTTCTTTTCTTTCTCCTATTAGGGGTGAGATATTTTAAAAATAGCGAATCTCATCCCGCTCTCTTCTCTATCTGATTCTGACGGAAAGGGGGAGGCTCTGGGAAGTGAGAGCTACCTGTTCCCCCAAAGGTCCAAAACGACTTTGAGGATGCAGAGTTTGCAGTAGAAGAATTCAGGGTCAAGAAAATAACAAGATAGTGCCATGATTCTTCCTGGGAACAGACCGATTGTCATGTAAAAAACATTGTACCACTCAAATCCATTTCCAACTATCCACTGTCAGTCTTCTCCCCTTTCCCAGCTCTGGAATTCACAGAAACTTCCATATCCAGCACAGAAAGGGAGAAGAAGAGAAAAGAGGACCCTGGACTGTCAGGGGTTCCCCTCTCTCTTCCCACTCCACAAATTCCAAGAAAACTAGTTATATTTGAATAGCATCCTTGCCCCCTTCCTTCTACTCTTTGCCTTATCTCAAACTTGGAATTTAATATAAAACCTAAAAACTTCAAGATTATCGATATCCATTTATAAACTCCAGACTTTCATATATTAAGTACTTGTATTATAATGTGATGACATAGTATAATGTAACAGCCATTCGTTTCTATGCTTATGAGAAGCACATGCGTTGATGTTATAATTACAGCCCTTTTCTAAGTATATATATATAATCATTTGACCTATAAATTAAATTCTATAGGGTGTGTCGAAGATTCATTTCTGTTGGCTTATTACCAGTGCAGGAGATAAATGTCTGGAAGATAAGCTTCCTTCTTGCCTTGCCTCTTTTTGAATGTGAAACTATGTAAGGGATTTGACTAGCACCAGAAATTGGGGAGGAAATCAAGACATGAACATGTCTTCAATGTTCTAAGAGTTCCAAGGAAAAAAAAAATTGAGAAATACAAGGGAGAGGTTCTGATGCCTACCCAGTCGAGGATATAATAACCATCTCCTCCCTTCCCCATCTTCATCTTCCACTGTGACTGTACTTAGCTAGGATTCTCTTTCAAGGAGACTGCGGAGTCTGGAAAATGAACAGGAGGGAGTTAAGTCAGTTCTTCACTAGGGTCAAAACAATGTTAATAATGATGATGACGATGATGACCATAGTCATCATCATTGCCATGAACATATTTTGGGTCTTTACCTTTGAAGACTTCGTTTGGTCCTTGTTATTGTTCTACAGGGACTTCTCTCTAATTGGATTTAATAAATGTGTGTGACTGGGTAAATTTTAATTAGATTCTCTTACAGTATAGATTATTTTGAGGAGAGAAATAGGATTTAGGATTTGACATTTGAGGTCCTTTCTAATCTACAAAATCATCCTCCCTCTTCCCTCATTTCCTACCCTTACTTCCACCAAAACACACACCTCCTCCAGCGGTAATTTTGAGCAAATATCACTATTTTTGCCCTTTATTCCTAGTTGCTGCCTCCTCAACCATCCCATTTCTTCCACTCTCTCTTTGCCCCTTGTTTTCTGTTGTAATCTTTCCAAGACGGCCTCCAAACAGTCTTGCTTACCTTCCTTCACTAGCTGTTTGTTTCACTTCTTTTCCACAAATAGCGCCCCCTCTTCCTCTGGGCCCACAGCTCCCTCCATCCCTTTACAGAGCCTCCTCAGCTAGACACGTTCTCAGTTCCACACTGTTTCATGAACGGCGTAAACTTTTGACCCTCCAACTTTGTGACCTTTCCAGAAATACTGCCAATTTAACAAGCACCCCAAGGTCGAATTCTCTGCCTACTCCACAAGCCAGATTGAATACGTTTCTCTCCACCATCGACCCTTTCTCCTCTCTAATCCCACACACACACACTCTGGTCCTCAAATGTTGGGATGGGGAGGATTTGTAGTTTAAAATTTTTCATGGTGAAATTCAATGATTTCCTAAAAACAATAAAGGATATTCCTCCCTTTCGGTCGATCTCTGGTTGCGTTGCTACTTTCACCTAGCTTATCTCTCCCACCCACACTCCCTACTTAACACTCTCGAATTATTTGCTACAAAATGATCTGGGGGGGGGAGGGACGTTAAATTTGTATTTTATTTAACTAAGAATGAAAACAGTACTGTGGTGATCTGGGAATTTATTTCTTCTGGGAATGAAGAGTGGCAAGAGGCACTATTGGAAATCGGAAGTCACGATTTTCTCTGGGTGGATAGCTAGGGAGTGGAAAATGTACATGGAGGGAACCCTGAAGTTCTTGCCTGGACGACTCTGGGTTGTAGAGACAGAGAACTCGGAGGAGAAGGAATAGAAGAGGCAGCATTTTGCGGCCCCTTGACGCAACATCTAACTCTGCCTGGCTGTGAACTTGGTCTGAGGCGGACTCTACTGGTAGCTCCGGGACGTTACAGCTTCTGCCTCGGGTAAAAATAGCCCATATCCACAGTTCTACAAAATCACAACTTTCCGTTCTTTTCTCCCTAAATAATTCCCCATTGTCCATCTTTCCCCAACTCCCATGCCCCCAGAGAAAGAAAAATAAAGTTTCCTTCTGGGTGCCTGGGGTTCATCTTCCCTTCTTCCATCCCTTCATACCAGTTCCGAGGAGTTCTGGAAAGGAGACCCCAGGAAGAACAAAATTCTCAAGGTGGACTTTTTGCCTCTCATTTGGGAAAGGAGAGAGGGGAAGAGGTGCGCATACCCGATAGGCTCTCCCTCTACTTTCCTTCAAAATAATTCGCCTAGCTGACTGCTTCCTCCCTTCTCAACTATAGCCCTCTACCCAGGGAACTACTTCACCCTAGGAGATGAGTGGGCTGCAGAAAAGTAAAATCCGCTCCCGACATGCAAGGACCTCTTTGGTTCCTAGCTCAGAATGAAAAGCGTAGAGCACCAGAGAGAGGGTCTGAAGAAGAGCACAGGGGAAACTTTTCTTGCCCCTCCCCTAAAGTTTGAGGACCAATAGGTGCAAAAGCTGGCCCAGCAAGTCTAGACAAGGCTGTATTAGAAAGGACTAGGGAGAAAGAATATCTATGCCCATTCAGGAGGATTGAAATGTGTAGAGAATTCGGAAATATTAGGAGAGCAATGTTTCCTTTCCTGGACCTCTTTTCTGTTGTTTCCTAGAAGAGGAAAGCAAGTTCATGAAGAAGAAATTCAAGGGACTACTCTGTAGGCATCGCTGCAGGGACAGAAACCCAGTGAAGGAAGGAGACAAGGTGAAAGGAGGAAGAGAAAGAGAAAAGGACCAAGTGAAAGGAGGGGAAGAGAAAAATAAACAAATTGATATTTTGGCTCTTTTCTGACCAACACACATAACAAAGTCCCCCAGAAAGTCTTCATTTCCTCGAACCAGCTCTGATCCAGATCTGGCTCCCGTCTTCGCCATACAACCGCAAAGAAAAAAGGAACGAAATCACACCCCCACGGGAGAGGGGGGAGCCCGGCCCCCTCTCCCTACTCCACACTCACTACCCCCTGCACCAGGGTAAGAGGTTGTGTCGGCGCTGACCCCGCAGCCAGGGCTAAAGCGAGTGGCTATGGCTAATGTATGCAGGGAGCCAGGCTCAGAGCCCCACGTAGCCAGCTTCTCCTGCCCCGTCTGGTGACCTCCGGGTGATCCCGGACTCTATGAATTATTGATGAGATATGAGCGTTGATTTCCCCTTTCAGGATGCAAACTCCATTATAGTGTTAAAATGGCGATTTAATCGTTCAGAATAGCTTTGGTGTTTTTTCCAACTCATTTGTGTCTCCTTCCTTTTCATTTAATTCTCTTAATTAAATCCTTTAACAGATTTTAATCACTTTTGGAGGGAGGGACATTTAAAAAAAAATCCAACAACACCCAAAGGCAATCGAACCTGTGTCTTACCTTCAGGAAGTTTGAGGTTTCAGGGAAGATGTACCTGCCTGAGGGGAGACAGGGGGATAGCGTCCACTGAGATGAGAGAGAAAATGGGTTTTTCTTGGAGACACACCCCAAAAAGCAAGAAGATTCTGTACCATAGAAAGACTCTATATGAGAGCTAAAGGAGATGACAAGTCAAGAAGGGCCTCTGGGAAGAAAGAGTAGTTGGCTAGGGGAAATGGAATTTGATTCAGCACCTGAAGTGCTTATGTAGCATATGAACTGAAGCTGACACCTAGATTTGGCGGGGAAGGGTATCGGTCAGAAAGACTCAGAATTTTAAGATGAATTAGCTCCATTATTGAAGGGGTCCAAACTAGCCCCTCTAAATCTATGGGGATATTAGTAAGAACTGATTCCCCTTGGGTTCCCCGACTTCTTGCCCTAAACCTTTCCAATTCCAGGCCTAAGTCTGCCTTAATTAATATAGATGTGTAACAGCACTTCACCAATCGATAAACACCTCAAGAGAAAGATTCCTGGGGCCTAGAAATCTGATTAGACCAAGAAATAAAAGGAGAGGGGAAATCCTATCCAAAGAGCCCAAGTAGTTTTCTTACCCCTGTCTCCCCTCTTTTGTTTACTAGAATGAAACCATCAAGCTCAACCTTCTTGAAGGAAGGCCAGTTTATACAACCGAGGTCCCCAGGGCACCCCCTTCCTCCTCCAGCAAGAAAGGGTTTCAGCTGATTAGAAGTAGGGCTGGACCACAGTGTCCCTAGATTGGGATCTGACCCATTCCCCAAATCTCCAACACCCTTCCTCAGGCAAAAAAATGGACCCAAAGAAACAAAGGAGACTAGAGGAGGAAATAGAAAGAAAGGATTTTTCTACGAGAGTTATGCCTTGTCCCCAAACCCTTTGCCAATAACCCCTTTCCAGGAACAACTTGAGGGACTTCTGTTTCAGCCACTGAAGTGTTAAGTGTCCTGTTTTCCATTAAGGAAAGGAAACAATAAAATATGGGTCACATCCAAACTACGTTCAGGAGTTCTCTTTCCTGTTTATACTTCTTACTTCCCCTCCTAATGCCAATGAGAGAAACAAATAAAAATAAATAAAATTTTCAAAATTGGAACTCCTGATGTCTGAGCGTTAGAAGGAACTGAAAAGGAAAATTAAACCTTAGACTCTGGTTTCCTTCTCCTCTAATTCCTTCTCCCCTAGGAAAGGTTATGAATTCTGACCCTATAGTGAATCATTTAAGAGGAGAGTTAGAACCTGCACTGCACAAATCCAGCAAGAGAATTCTAGGGCCTGGACCAAGAGAAGAGACCCAAACTAAAGAGGAAATGGAAAGGAAAATGCAAAAGAGATGGGAGGCCAGTAAAACTCCAAAGGGGACCTAGGCCACAGGCTAGTTCGATAACTTCTTTGGGGGAAGGTGGGAGCACCTGGCCTGGAGTGGGATCAATTGCAATGAACAATAGCTCTTAACTAAAATGCCTCCTCCCTCTCTTAAAGTATATTTTACTTTAGATTGGGGAAGCAAAAAAGGGCATTGTGCTGAAAATATAATGTAGGATTAAAAATATAAATTAAGAAAAGATGGAAGGTGGACTATGAAATCTTTAGAGGAATCTTCTGAGAGATTGAAAGGAGAGCATGATATTATTATTGGTCTCTATCTGGATCTCACAGGAGGAACCAGGCAGTATCATACTAGGCTGCAATTGACTATTCTGAGAAATCTGCCCATATCTCCAGCAGTTGTCTCTGGGATGCCCCGATCAACAGTTCTTTATCAGAGTTTGAAGAACTTATGTTTGGGAGAACAAAAATGATCTACAGTTCAGGTCTCAAGCTCTCTATCTTGTGGCTCATAAGAAACCTTAGGCAAGGATGTATAACATTTTAGAGAGAACATGTTTTCAGGGGCAGTATTGGGGGTGGGGTAGACACAAGAAAACAGTATTCTTCAGAGAGGTTCAATCAGATTGGGAAGGGGGATGTTTCTATCTCTTCAGGTCCCCCCCCCCCCATGCTCTAACTTCTTGACCAGAGAAGGGAAGTTTTGCAGTAGAGTATCTTTTTTTTTTTTTAAGGGAGGGTCCTCCAGAAAAAAATGATTCAGGATTTAAATGGTGGTGGTGAAAAGGTCATAATAGAAGTAGGAACTGGGGTTAATTGTTTGAAAATATAGTTGTCCATGATCCCACTTTTCATGCTAAGAAAAGAGACTAATGTACTTTGGAAGGGATTTTTCTTTGAAATGGAAGATGAAAACCCAGACCACAACAAAATGTTCCTCTCCTATCGTCCAATTTTCCTTCTTGTCATATAAAGGTTTAAGAACCTCTAATTTATGTAAACTAGGGAAAGAATGAAAGAGAGAAAAGGTGGAAAAGTACATTAGCTATCATTTTAAGTGAGAAGTGGAAACAGGAACTGTTTCCTTGTCGGAGCAAAATTTGAACCTTTCAGATAATTGGGATATGGTAGAGTCTTTCTAACTCTCTCCATGTCCAGTTCCAACTCATCACCAGAGAGAGGGCTGAGTGATTAAAAGTTTAAATAATAGTACAATTACGGGATGAATAGGTATGTAGGGAGGTGAAGGGAGAGGGAATGGGAAAGCTGAGGGAAGGGGTTCAGTCTGGGGAAAGGCCTTCAAGCCTCCAGGCCAAGAAAATTGCCCTTTATTACATGCCAAGATAAGAAATAAAAATCTTAGAGATCTTATATGTTCCCAATCTCTGGTATCAAAACAGAGACCTTTTTGGGTGTGCAATTAGTTTAAAAGGGGGGTGGGGGTGGAGAGAAGGAAACATCTCCTCTAATTTTCTCTCCTGGTTGTCTATTCTCGCCTCCTCTGGAGAATTCATATTCACTTTCCTTGAACTGATGAAGGATTTTCAGGGAGTTTGCTCCATTTTCTCCCAGGCCCCAAAACTAAAAAAGCAGACCTTTGTAGAGGAGTCGGAGATAAGAGTACCGTTGGACAATTTGGCCCTAGTTGGACAGGTTTCTTCTCCTTTCCTTCCCATTTCCCACCCACCCACCTCCAGTGGGCTTGGGGACCTGAGTAGGACGCTAACCCTGAAAATCTCCCATTGACCCTAAAGGAGCCTAAGTAAAGCTCTTGGGCATGGGGTGTAAGGCTGAAGTAAGGGAAACTGCAAGGCCAGGAGTTGACCTATATGAAACCAACATCTAATAACGCCCAGGGCCAAGCTGCAGCGGGACTCTTTATAGAACCCAGAACAGTCAACTGAGGTAAGCCTAGTGGAGACAACTTTCTTCTCCTCATACCCGGAGGCTGAAGAATTGCACATGTAAGAAGAGGAGTGCCCCCTAAATTTCTAGCACATAAACTTGCGACAGCCCCTAGACCAGAACCTTTCACCAGCAATCTCATTCGAACTTGCTCCCCAAGTTTGGGGGAACTTTGGAGGTTCGGTCCTTATCCAAAAGCCGGCCGGGTGCTTCAGCCACAAAGTTGACTTGGCTCTGGAAAAGCTCCCCCCAACATCTCGAGAGAAACTCCCCCAAACAAACAATTGACAACGCCCCAGATTTTGGACCTTCACAGGGCCCCCCTCCCTCCCCTGGCTAAATCTGCCAGTTAGGAGTGGGGGCAAAACAAGGCCAAACTGCCCCGCTCTAGCACTCAACAGCCGTGAAAGCTACCCTTCCCCCACTCCTCTCCTCATCTAACCCCCAAGCCCCCATTGCCCTAAAACACCAGCGAAGAGAGGGAGAGGAACCGGACTTACTCTGGAGAACGCTGGGCCTCGGGCCTCCCTCCGTTGTCTCCGCCGCCGCCGCCGCCACCGTCGCTGCCACCTCTGCTTTTGCTGCTGCTGAGGCCGGGCCCTCAGCTCCTCTCAGCTGGGAGAGAGCTCACCTACCTCTGCCCCCTTCCCCGCCACTGCGAGCAGTTAAAGTGTCACTTACATTCTCGAGAATGTGAAATATACCGCGCGGTGTCAACTCCCCAAAACCATAAAACTAACTTTATGGACCTCACGTGACTTTCTCGAGCCAGTGAGGGGTATCTGTCTGACTTCTCGGCGATTTTTACGATCTAACTTCGAGATAAAACCCCTATCCATTTGACATCTAAATGTCATAGCGACTTTTGGGATAGTTTGCTATCGATAAAGGAAAAAAAATAAAGGGGGGGAGGGGCAAAGGGGGGCGAACAGACACTCCTGGACTTTCGACCGGTCGCCTCCCTAGCTCTCCCCCCCACCCCCCAAGTCCTGTAAGAAGTTTGGCTAAGAAGGGAGAGATTGAGCTGGGTAAGTGATCTGACTCGACTTTACTTGCGGCGGGTGGAGGCTGGCTTTTGGAAGCTTGAGACAGCCCTGGATCTGAGCCAGCCAAGGTTGAGGCGGGGGAATGGGAGGTTTAAGAGGGTTACCCCCAACTCATCAGGAATGAGGGTCCGATAAGGTACCCTGGTGGAGAGAGACAGACACACACAGAGACAGAGAGACACACACACAGAGCCAGAGACAGAGAGCCAGAGACAGAGAGAGACAGAGACAGAGTTGGGATAGATGAAGGAGAGATGGGGAACGACAAAGAGGACACCATTTAAATCCAACCAAATTTCATTGGGCGGGTAGTAAATGATAATGAGATTTGGGGGCTCATATTTTACCACAATTTTGTTATCCTCCTTTTCTAAGCTAACCTCCAACAGGAACAAGGCCTCAAATCAGAGGACTTAGGCCTAAATTGACATCCCTGAAGATATTCAGAGGGGATTTTTTGAGAGATTAGTTAGGGAAAGAGTGGCCACCCGTCTGGGCTTCCTTCTTGCCAGTTTAAGTTTGGCTTTTGAGGCCTTTCAGTAGCCAAGCAGATAACAAATCTGTCCTTCAGTATGAGATGAAGAGGGAAGACAGTGGGACTAAGCATGGATAAGTAGGGGATAGTGTTGCGGTTCGGGAAAGGGGGAGAGGGCAAAAGACTTCTCATGCCATACAGATGGAGAGAGAATATTTGGGGACCATTTTGGTGGCTTTTATTTTTGTTTTTCTGGAGCCACTGAGTGAGGCCCAGGCAAGAAAAGACGAAGATGAGGGAGGTGGAGTAGGAGAGACGTTTATTGGACTTCAAGAAAAGCTACAAACAAATACAAAAAGCGTATCACTGAGACGGTCCGGCAAAGACAGATTTCACACAAAACACAGCATCCACTCGGCTGACTACAAACGGTCTTCAGGGCAGGCGGATTGGGGAGAAGGTGCACCAGAACCTAAGTATTCCAATATTTACATACTCTGGGGCCTCGAAGATTGGCCTGATACACACCTAGATTTTTCCATTTGATTAGACTTCCCCCATCCCTTTTTTGGAGGGGATCATGGGGAGGGGTCTCAGAGTCTCAGGCCCTGGCTTCTTTTGCTGAGGTTAAGCCTTGCACCTTAATATCTCTTCTTCTGACCAGACCCAGGCTTATCCCTCTGTAGCATTCCCACCCAGGATTAGGCAAAAAGGAACACCCAAGCCTGGAGGGGAGGAGGGGGAAGGGAGGGGGAATATATATATATATGTATATATAATTATATCTTTTTCTATATTCGCGGTTAATCAGAGATTATCTTTTTGTCCCCATTGAACGTCTCTCTCCCATCCCAGGCCCCCACCTAGACCCAACTGCAGTTCAAGTACAGAGATTCCAACCTATAAACGCAAATGCATCCATCCTCCTTTTATAAATAAGTTAGAACACAGAAGGGGGAGGGGAGTTCACATTAAACATGCGAGTTTCTTTGGGGGGGGGGGAGAAGCAATCACTGACACAAACATTCAGAAACACTTACAGGGTAGAGGGAGTCGTGGGGTGGGAAATAATAATAATTATTAATTATAATAACAATAATAACCAGTCCAAGGAGGTTGTGGGAAGGTAGGGAAGGGACAAGAGGACCTACGACCGAACGAAAAATCTCAAGCCAGAGCAATGCTGTGGCTTGTTCGCTTCTACCGCATTAGGAGTCGGTTCTAAGTCCACAAAGAGCGACAGAAAGGAAGAGGCCGGCGCCTGGAAACTGTGTGTGGAGGGACTAGGAGGTGGGGGGATTGGCTGAGGATTTGGGCTCCTCCAGAATTTAGGGCTGGAAGGCGCTGCCGGCAGTAGCCAAACTCATACTCTTCAGTTTGTTATCTTTCTTCCATTTCATCCGGCGATTCTGAAACCAGATCTTAATCTGCCGCTCGGAAAGGCAGAGAGCGTGGGCGATTTCTATCCTCCGCCGGCGGGTGAGATACCTATTGAAGTGAAACTCTTTCTCCAACTCCAGGGTCTGGTAGCGAGTGTAAGCGGTCCGTGCCCTTTTCCCATCCGGGCCGGTCATATCTGGAGCAGACAGACAACAGGGCAGCGAGACTACAAGGTTATTCCGGTTAAGGGGAGGAGATATCTTGGGGGGGGAACCCTAGCGTCCTCTGCACCCAGCTCACTAACGCCTTGAACCTCCTTCCCCCCACCCCACCCCAGTCGCCGAAATCCTAACTGGTTTTCAGCGCCCCCCATCCCTTCTCTTCCTGTATCCATCTCTGCAGGCGAATTAAGCTCGCTTTGTCTACTGCTTCTCTTCCCTTCTCCCTGCCTCGCCTTTTGCCTGGGTTCTCGTTCTCGACTCTCCCTAGGAGGAGAGGAGTCAGCCGGACTTTTGCCCTGATAGTGCCATTTTATTCCTTCCTCTACCCCCCACCCTTGCCTCCACCTTTGTCACTCCGCAACGATTCACTTAATATTGGGGGGGGGCGGCGGCACAGGATGATTTTATGGGTATCACCCCTACCCCCTTGTCCCCAAGAAAATATGGCCATTAGAAAAGAGGAACCCAATCTATAAAAATGAATTTTAAAACACTCTCCCCCATGATAATGTCGCCCGATTCTCTCCCCCAGGCTGCAGGGACGCCCTTTTAGACCTCACTCCTTTAAAATATATTTTTAACATATACATTTAAAAAAATAAACATCATCTCATCTTTCCTCAAAACATGAGAGCAGAAAATAGACATGATTTTCTCCAACCACCGCACCCCCTCCAAGGGAAAAAAAAAAAGCGAAAATATACCGTGGCTAATATGCAGCTTCCTCATCCAGGGGAATATTTGTGGAGTCTGTCCCTCCGTTGTCGCTGTGGAGGTCGCGATGGGTTCTGTCTGGGCTCGGCTTAAGCTGCTGCTATTTAACTGACTTGCTTCTTCGGGCTCCGAGGACGCGCTGGTCTCGTCTATTTCTGTAAAATTGGTGTTGGAACTAGCAGAGGTCGCCTGGTCGGAGGGGGACGAGGTGGAGGGCTTGCCTCCGTGGTTGTCGCTGTTGGAGCAGGGCAGGGACTCAGGAGAGGACAGGGAGCAGCTTGAAGCCTGCCTGAACCGGGACTCCTGGCCCGGCGAGGGGAAGGCACGCGAGGTCTCCCCCACCGCCCCAAAGTGGCTGGAGGAAGCTGAGGAGCGGTTGATGCTGAGATCCATCCCATTGTAATTGTAGCCGTAAGAGCTGGTATGCATGGTAGCAGAATCCCTGTAAGAACCATTCAAAGAGCTGCTACTGCCATAATTTAGCAACTGATAGTCCGGGCCATTTGGATAGCGCCCCGAGAACGAGTTTACAAAGTAAGAGCTCATTTGGGTTATTTTGGAGGGCTTGATTTGTGGATCGTGGTCGTTATAACCCTGTGCTTCACGATTTATGATGTATTAATGAATTATAGCAATGCACTGTACTTCGTTTTGCTATGTATGCGGCCAAATATGGGGGGGGTTAGAAGGGGGGATGGGGGGGCGTTGGGGAATCACGTGCTTTTGTTGACCAGTCGTAAATTCTCGCTGATGACCTCAAGAGGTAATTCATGCTCTATGGTTACAAATAATGACGATCTGAGAATCGTTAGGGCCGATTCAATGCAAGCCTTCCAAAAAAAAAAAAAAACTGAAGGGGAGAAACAGAGCTTCGTTGGAGGCAGCCTCTTAGCATAGCGCGCCACCTCCCGGCGACAGTCGGAAGTGCAGGCGGCGGCAGGGATGGCGGCTGCTTCCCTCCCTTGAGGGAAGAGGAAAAGGGACTGTGGAAAGGAGCTAAGAGGGGGAAAGTGCAATCATTTGAAAATGGTGTTGAATTGACCCTTGCTACAGGGGGATCATTGATCCATCTTCTGTTATTTCCCCCCTTTAAAATGTGTATAGGAAGCTCAAAATGCTAACTCATTCTTTTCTCTTAGTCCCCTTAACCCCTTGCATTTCCCAATGGGGGAAGGGAGAATGTGCTTCAAATAACTATGTTCACCAATTTTCTGTAAGGCTCCAAGAGTGGGAGAACCCAGGCTTGGTCTTAGTTCGAAATCTTTTAAATATTAGGGTAGACCTGGACAAGCATTTGGAAGCTATAGAAGGGACTTTCAGAAGGACAAACAAGCTCTTTTACTTCCCAGGAAAATCTAGAACTTGACTCCTCTCTCTTCTTTCCTTTCCCAAAACTCTAATTCTGTCCAGGGAAAGGGAAAAGGTGAAGAATAGAAACAGGTTAAGTCAACTGTAAAGAAAATAGGGGGAGGTTCGAGAAGAGTAAGAAAAGTAAAGGGGATTAATTTGGATGGAAGAATGAAGGTTTCAGAATTTGGACACTGGTGAATTGGAGAAGAAAAGAGGTACCAAGATTACAAACTCTGTTTTGGGCCTCAAAAGGACTCCAGGACTACAGTTATTTTCCTTTCTGCCCACAATCCAGTTGAGTTTGGTAGGACTGAGCTTGTGGACTCCTGTGATGCTTTGTTGGATGTCCAGACTGTTTTGGAATTTTCAGAGCTTGCCTGCAAATCGTAATTAGGTGCCATATTGAAAGTGATACAATTATAATAATTAGAGACTCTGAAAAGAGCCCCACAGACCATAAAATGCCCTAAAGCTGGGGCAGCTTCTGCCTGGATTGGGAAAGAAAGAAAGTGAAAGGAAGAAATAAAGAGAGAGAAAGAAAGAAAGAAAGAAAGAAAGAAAGAAAGAAAGAAAGAAAGAAAGAAAGAAAGAAAGAAAGAAAGAAAGAAAGAAAGAAAGAAAGAAAGAAAGAAAGAAAGAAAGAAAGAAAGAAAGAAAGAAAGAAAGAAAGAAAGAAAGAGGGAAGGCAGGCAGGAAGGAAGGTGAAGGAAGGAAGGAAGGAAATCATTCTTATTTTGTGACAGAAGGAAATTGACAGGTCAGACTAGGTGTTTTTCGAGGGGACAGAGAGCAATTTTCTTTCTCCCTTTTTTCTATCACCTTCCCTGTTCATCCTCTGCTCTATGAGACTGGTAGAAAAACCATACTAAAGCTTTCTCAGCCACCCGAGCTTCCTGTTTGTATGTCGCAGATGAATTGACTGCTCTGATAGGGAACTGAGGAGAAAAACGGAAACCAAATCCCCTACCCCAAACCTCAAGACTAAGCAAGGCAAGAAACCATCCTTTCCTTGTCTCTTCTGTGATCCCCTCAGACTGGGGAAAAAAGCGGGAGAATGGGAGGGAAGAGGAACAATCCAATCCATGAAGCCTCTTTCTCTATAGCTGTTTTTATTCTGGGGGCCCTAATCCTCTCATCCCAGATTTTAGGGTCCTGAGTCTGGCCCTGGGTTCCTTACCAAAAAACAAGTAAGAGGCAAGAAGGCGAGAGGGCGGGGGTTGAGATTGGACAGTCATTGACAGAGGCCCCGAGGTTTGAGAAAGCGAAAGAAGAGAACAGATGTTGGAAAGATGTAGCTCTAGCGTTGGCGAGCCTTCCTCGAAGCCTTGGGGGAATCACTCCCCCTTGCTCCTCGGATTTATAATGTATATGGGGGTGGGATTCCTGAACACAATTGTCTGGATGGAGACAAAATGGGGAAGCAGAAAAGAAAGGAGAAAGCTGCACTTCAGGCTGTGAATACCATCTCCGAGTCCGCGATCTTGGAGCTAATGTGAAATGTGACCAAGACAAGCGGGTTGGGGCGGGAGGCTTCAGGGTATGAGACTGAATATATCTGTCTCAACTGAATTTCCAAATTCTGTCTTCCCCAGTCTATCGACCTGATCCTAGACAAGCCCGTAATCCCACCAGAGAATATAGGCGTTACATCGGGGTTTACTCGAAAACAGTCGGCGGCCCACCGAGACTGTCTTCAGACGGTTTAGGAGCTATTTTTCCCCCGGAAAGAAAGAAGTGGGAAGGGGAGGGGGAGGTCAGTGACCGGCCGAGTTTTCACATTTTTATTATTATCATTAATATTAATAATAATATTATTATTACCGCAGTATTTCACGTCGGAGAGCTAAGACAAAACTACAAACACAACACATAGAAAAATTAATAAAATAGAACTTTGTTTTTCTTCTGTGGCTGCTCCTCTTCTTCCTCCTAGGTAGTCTGTGCTCCTTCCAGTGGATTAAGGGGGGAGGGGAAGAGGCGACAGGTCTGGGGGGCAGGAAGAGGCCCCCCCCAGAGACCTCCCCTCTCAAAAGGGAAACAAAATTTCTAATTCAACCGTGCATGGGACACTGTACAAAATGAAGACGAGACGCGAAAAACAGCGATTTGCTTTGCTTCCGGGAAACACAACATGAACAAGTTCCTTTCGGTCCTCAGTCGGAGTACACAAACTAGGGACACCAGGTAGCTTTCGTGGGAGGGTTAGAGATGGAAGAGCCGGAGAGGAAGCCGTGGATTGGGGGTTTATCTGGGGCTCTAATGGCTAGCAGCTGACGGAGAAATCTGCAGGGTGGGAGCTCCATAGGGAATGGAATTAGTCCGGCCTCTCTGTGAGGTGCTTAAGAATCTTTCACCCACCCCCTTCCTGCTCCCTCCCACGAAGGCATCTGATAACAGGATGCTTATTTTTGTTTCCCCCACCTCAGTCACCACCCCTGCCATTTCTCTTCACTTTCCTTCCCTCCCTCCTTCCCTCCCTCTGTCCCGGTCCTTCCTGGAGATCATTCGGTGGACTTTTCTTCCTCTGCCTCCGGGCTAAGCTGGGAAGAGTTAAGCATCTTGTTCTCCTTTTTCCACTTCATCCGCCGGTTTTGGAACCAGATTTTGATCTGTCTCTCGGTCAGGCAAAGGGCATGGGCGATCTCGATACGTCTTCTTCGGGTCAGGTAGCGATTGTAATGGAACTCCTTCTCCAGCTCCAGGGTCTGATAGCGGGTGTACGTCTGACGGCCTCGCCGCCCGCTGGGCCCAAAAGAAGAACCTGTTATGTAAAAAGAAGACATTAGGATACGGTCATCCTCTCTCTGTTCCCGCCCCTGGCTGGAGACCCTAACTTCAGGGGAGTAGAGTTACCTTCCCTCTTGTCCTTGCTATGGTTCCCCCTCCCTCCTCTGGTCATCTCTCTTTCTCCACCTACCCCCTAACCTCTTGGCCTCATTGGTTTGCTCGTTGTTCCTTCATCCTCACCTCGTTTGGGGCACTTTGGGGAATTTGTCGCTTTGGTGGCTCTAGTGGAATTCTATCTGAAGCTACAAATCTGCTGGGAAGGGGTGGGAGAGAATTAAAGGTGTGATAGCCAGGTGTTTGTATCTCTTCCGCCCCTCCACCACTTCCACTTCACTTCCAGATGGCTAGCCTCTCTTTCTCCCAACTGGTGATAGATTTGACCATTTAATCCACAATGACGTGAATCGATCCGTGATACTCTGCATTAACGGTCTAACACTTTCGCGTCCTTCTAATGGACATCAATTTGGGACTTAAAGACAACAAATAATCTGATCTGATAGACACCTCTCTATGTCTCTCCTTATCTCCTTGATGATGAGAAGACAGGCTGTGATACACCTTTCCCCTCTAATATTACCTCTACATTCCATGGAGCATAGACCACTAGCGTCAACCTTCCCTTCCTCCATTTTCGCTGCCTGCCTTCCTAACGCTCCCGAGCAAGACATGACTCATTCCATTTCTAATGGGGCCGCTTAGGTGGGAGTAAGAGAAGGGGGTCGTGAGAACGGGGGAAGGTGAGGAAGGCAGGTAGCAGGAAATATTTCCCCTTTCCTCCTCCATTGTAATCTTCCCTTCTCTTCTTCCCTACCACCCCCCATCTCCGCGCCCCCCACCACACCCAATGCCTCTCTCTGGATGTCTAGGAAGGGAGGGTCTACAAAGTTTAGAACTCCTACTATGAGAAAAGAGAGAAGCCCATCTTCACTCTTTGCCTACCTGGAACCCCTCCCCCCTCCAACACACCTTTCTGGGGAGAGCCCCCTGGCCCAAAGGGGAGGGAAGAGTGAAAACTTGGTGAAAGCCCCGGGTTGTTTCCTGTTCCTTTGGGGAGGGACAGGACTTGACAGGCCCAGACAGGCTAAAGGGTCAGGGGGAGAGAGGAAAGTCTTGAAAACCTCACTCACTGTTGCATGAATTCATCCGCTGCATCCAGGGATAGACGGGAGTAGAACACTTCTGCTCCTCACTCTCTCCGAAAATATTTTTGTCCTGGGCGCAGTCGGACTTCCTCGGCTCGGGATGGAAGGGGGCAGGGTCTTCTCCGCTGGAAAGGGCGCAGGCAGATTCTTTCTCCCTATAGAAGCCGGTTGGCCCGTAGTCACAAGTCGCAGCCCGGGCGTAGCCCCCACTCGCCGGTGGGTAGTAGGAAGAGGAGGCAAAGCCCTTGTCCTGGACTGCCCCGGTCCCATACGCCGCGGGGTAGTGTCTTAAAGGATCCGCATAGCCCGAGGAGTACAGCGGGAGCTGACCCAGGAATGACTCCTGTCCGTTGGACAGAGTAACCGGGAAGGTGGAGTTCACAAAATAGGAACTCATTGGGAGGGGAGGCGCGGCCGGTGCTGCTGAGCGGGCTTTTATGATTTGTTGTGTTTTATAGTCCGAGCGCCTTAGCTATTAGTAGTATATCCGAGATTGGGTTTTAGCTGAAGGGGGATGGCGAGGTGCCAGTGAGGGACAGAAGGAAATACAACCATATGATCAAACACTGACCAATAGCAGAGGCAGGAATTGCCAAATAGCACCCATGAGGAGCAGGGCTCGCACGAGGGACCCCGGCGCACAAACCTATCAACCTCTTTTTTCTTCTTCTTATACTACTTCTTGTTCTCTCTCTCTCTCTCTCTCTCTCTCTCTCTCTCTCTCTCTCTCTCTCTCTCTCTCTCTCTCTCTCTCTCTCTCTCTCTCTCTCTCTCTCTCCCCAACAGAAACAGAACGCACCCTTCCCCACCTACGTAGGAGCTGCGAAAGAGGCGTCTGTTACCGCTAAGAGGTGGGGGGGCGGGGAGGAGGTGTGTGTGTGTGTGTGACTTGGAACAGAGACTACCCCCCATCTAAGAATGATGAAATAAATATATCCCCTCTCCTGTTCCTCCCCTTCCTCTCCCCCACACGAGATGGGGAAAAGTTAATTGTTCTAAGAAAAGTTAACCCCTGGGGTCCTTCTGACCCCCGTTCCCCAAAGGGGAATATGTGGGGAGGAAAGATTCGAGTATCCTGTTGAGATGGGCTGAAGAGAAAAGGTTTTATTCTTTTTTTCCTCTCTCTCTCTCTCTCTCTCTCTCTCTCTCTCTCTCTCTCTCTCTCTCTCTCTCTTTCTTTTTTTTAATGGAGGAAGGAGAGGATCGGAGTTCTCAGCTGTCTAATTAGCTTCGCTTTCAGGAAGGGGGGGGGGTGGAAACCGCGGCCCCTGGTTTCAAAAATTGTCTTTCCTGTTTATCTGATCGCCAGCTCTCAACCCAGCCCTGGTCTCGAATTCCTGCCTCTCCCCAACTCTTTGTGTGTTGGGGGGTGGGGGGGTGGAGGGAGGAATGGAGACAGTTTGAGCCTAGCCTCTGGAGGGAGGGAGGACGGGAGACAAAATCGTGAAAAAGGTGTTCGTGGAAGGGTGGGCAGGGGAGGATACCAAAGGGTACCCAGTCCTGGACCGTACCCTCTCACGTTTTCATGATGCCCTCTGGGCCACCGTCGCCTTCCTCCCTGGAAGAAGGCTGCGATTGCATGAACAGCGATCTCCCTCACTGTCCTTAGCAGATCTTAGCAAAGTAGGGGTACTGGAAGTAGGGGTGTTCCCATTTCCCCTTTCTGTAGTCAGGGGCAAAAAGGCAAGAAGGAACCCTTGCCTGGATTTTCTCTCTTTTTCAGATCCAGTTCTTCCTTCTTCCTTTCCACCTCCCAAGAAATTTAAAATAGCTGGTCCATAAATTCTTACCAAAAAAAAAAAAAAGTGTTTTGAGAAGCCTCAGGGCATCAGTATTTTTTTTTAGGTCAATAAAGTGATGAGAATTTCCCTCCACTTGGTTCTGTCTCCTCAAATTCTTCCATGCTCCTAGGGGACAGGGAATTGTCGCAACCAAATTTCCTCTTCTTTCAGTTTTCTCGGAGGAGAGGGTATGGAGTTTAAAGAATCTATAATGGCGTTTTGTTTGTTTGTTTGTCTGTCTGTCTGTTTGTTTGGTGAAGGGGAGGAGGTAGAGTCCGTAATTCGGACAAGTCTTAATGGAATAATCAAGAAAATATATTTGGATTTCCTCTTCCGCTCTCCTAATTATCCATCCCCAGCAATTTCAAACCCTTTCTGGATCTATCTGTCTCTTTCTCAAAATCCCCTCCATTCCATGCCCCTTAGGGTATGCAACCCCAAAAGCTTTCGGTCCAAGCTTTTGACATTGCGTTTTATCTCACATCCTTCCCTCCTCCCCTTCTCCCTTCTGGAGAAGTTGAATATTTGTACATTTGGAGGCATACTGCGGGGTTAATAAATTTTAAAACATTCTGTTTACACGAGGGGAGTCAGGCTTGTCACAGACAACAGCTCTTCGGGAGTGCGGGCCACCCCTAGACAATCGGGGAAAAGCAGCCTCTATAGCGGAGGGTGAACTAAGCTTTTCTTGCTTAACTGCCTAGGCTCTAGCTCGTCTCTTGTCACGGTCTCGCTTTGTGTGGGAATCGGACCCACGCCCAAGTAAAAGCAACCATTTAGGCAAGGAATGAGGGTGTCAGGGAAAGTGGGGGGAAATCCACGGACCACTGTGCTGACAGAGTGTGGGGGATGGAGGGAAGGTATGTAATAAATGGAAAAGTTGGTCGGAAGAAAAGTGACAAACGAGATATTAAAGAACATGGAGAACTTCCAGGGTTACAGACCCGACTTTTCCCCAAGTTCTCTAGCCCCCCAAATCCAGTTTTTTTTGTATTTTTATAAAACTTAGAAGATTTAAGGGAAAAAAACAAAACAAAATAAAAAAGACCTTGAGAAAGGTGGGAGAGAATGCCCAAAAGACAGCAATCGATCTGGCATCTCCCCATCCTTATTGGAAAAATGAATTCCTGATAATTGAATGAGTAAATATTCAATCCAAACTGATTTTGTCTGCTTGGTGGTGATGAGAACTATTAGTTTCTGGAGCGAATTAGGGGTATTTGCTGTTTGCCCCACCCTTTCTCTCTTCCCCTCCCCCTGAAAAGACCACCTGGAATTGAGAAGTGTTCCACGGCAGCAGTCCTTTCTTAATTTTTCACTGGAAGGCATTGAGATTTGGTCTTCCCAGCTTGGGAATAGCCGTGCCTTGTTTTCTGGGAGTTGTAAGGACTAGACGGAGAGTGTGGAAGAGCTGGAAAATTCTAACATCAACAACAATAATCTCTAAGTTCCCTACGACTCTCGCCAGTTGCCTGTCGGGTTGTCAGCTCCAACTGCCGGGGTCCAGGGGCGCCTGGAGCCGGCCATGAAAGAAAATTGCGGCTCATTGCTCTTATCTAAGCCGAGAGGTATTTATGGGCGTTTATTCGTCTGATCCGTTTGTTTGGGATAAAGACCAGGCCGGGAGTGCCTGGTCTGAGTCGCAATAGACTCTGGAGCCAAATCCTAGTGGATCTGTTTGTAGCTGTGTGGATCTGTCTGGAGATGCGGGTGCATAAGTAAATAGACACATACATATATTTGTGCGCCTGTAGGGAGTATCTCAGAGTAGCAGTAAGTCAACCTACAAATGAGTACAAAACAATGCGCGTGTGTGCCACAGTCTGAAGTATACACACAGTTAGGTCTTTGTATATGCACCTGGTGGGGAGGGTCTTAACATGGTGTCCATTGACCTTTTAAGGAATCCTTCGAAGATTTCAGGGGGTCTGTGAACTTCAGTTGGAAAAACTGCATTTTCATCATTAATCTCTAATTGAAATTTAGCATTTTACAATTATTTAATCCTATTATTATGAGAAGAGATCTATAGGTTTTAAATCTTTAATCTAGTATATCTAAATTTTATGACATTACTACCATCTATCTAGTTTAGCTATCTGGGAATGTGTAGGGTTAATTTTGAATATCGTATATTATAGCTATATATATATATATACATATATATGCAGACATTGGAGTCTTCCCTTAGAATATCCTAAATCGGGCTTCCTCGACTGATAAAAATCTTCTACTTAAGTCTAGTTTAGAAAAGGAGGAATGTGGAAGTACATTGAAATTGAAAGGTCTGCCAGTCACCTTTCCTTGAGATAATAGATCTCTCTAGGATGCCCAACCTTCCTTAGGTTGAAGGTCTTTAATTAGGCATCTAGTCACCCACTTGCACTAAGGAATTCTGCTTCCCCCTCCCCAATACTATTTGTAAACTTAGGGGCCACTCTAAATTATAGCAGAATATGGGAATTTATGGAAAGCAAAGGCAGAATAGCACAGAGAAAAATCATGTAAGAGTTTTCCAAAAGATTGCCCTAAACCTTAAATGCTATACAAAGACCTAATTTGCATTATGGAAATTGACACTAGGAGCCTCTTATTTTCCTTGGGGGTGGGTTCATGAAGGCTCATTCCTTTCTCTATGCTCTCCTTTCTTCTTCCAGACTGTCCAAACCCCAGTCACAGATGTGAGGCCCTCTTCACTTCCTGGCCCCACCACTCTCATCCTCTTCTTCACCCTTATCCTCACCTTCATCCCAGGCTAATCCTGAAAGTAGAAGCTGAGTTTCCCTCTCTAGTAGAAAAGAGACAGAGCCTTTTAAGTGTCCTTAGCTCCCTCAGCCCCCTCGAGTGAAAACACAGCGGTGGTCTTAAATCAGGGGACTTATTGAGGCAATAAAGTCTACTCACATGAACAAGGCTCTTGAAAGGACAGCAACTCTAGTTAGAGATCCCTGGCCAACCCGAGAACAACAGAGGTGCCCTTCCCACAGTCCCTACAAGGAAAAATCCCTAATATTTCTCTCCCCTCCTCTCTACTCCTCCAAGGTAGGTAGATGAGGCCCTGGGTTACTTTATTCTGAGGTATTGGGGATAATCTTTAACTCCTCAACCCTATTTTTAAGAGGGTTTTTTTAGGGGGGAAGGAATTTGTCACCCATCCCTCATTCCCCAGATCTAAGGCCCTGGCCAAGTACTAATGGGTGGATTGTACCTTGAAAGGAAGCAGGCAAAGCCTGCTCTCTGGCAGTTGTGAAAGGCCTAAGCTAATCAGTAACCCAAAAGACTGGGGCAAAAATCCAAAAGTACCCCTATAAGTGTTGTCTCCCTCCCCCTTCAAATAATGCCTCTGGCAAAATACCTTAGGATTAAGGGGAAGAAGGTTCTGCAGGGAAGAAATGAGCAAATTATTTATTATTAATTCCTCCTTTCACATAAAGAGCCATATACACATACACTCAGTATTTTTCTCAAGCATAATTTGCACTCATTTCACTTTCTAGAGGGGCATGGGGACTGCAGTAGACAGCAACACACAGTTTTAGACACCAACAGTTGCCAGGAAACTATGTGTTATTCTCCCCCCACCCAATGAACCAGTAAAATACACTGGCCAACCAAGAAAAAACAAACCCAGTCTGTCTTTTGACAACGAACTGTAACTGCCCCAGGCCAGCAGCCTCCAGAGTAGCCCCAGGTTCCCTTCCTCCTGGTTCTGGCCCACTTGGCCAGTATGAAAATCAAATAAACCTTTAGCAGCTGAATATCACTCAACCTATCAGGTCTGGCATCTTAACCTGCAACAATATCCTTCCAACCTCCTTCCAGTACTTTCCCTCTCTCTCTCTCTCATTTCCTTATTTCTCTAATAAATCTATATAAAATGAATTTCACACTCATAATTTGGCCTTTAGCAAGGTGAAAGGCAGATGGAAGGAGATCCCCTTATTTTAGGAAATATATTGGGGGGTTGTGAATGGAGAGGGGGAGAGAGAGAGAGACAGAGAGAGAGAATATTGAAGAAAATAAACAGAAAAGAGAAGGAGCAGAGATCAAAACACCTTCAGCTTCCACTCTTGCTTACAGTAGTAGTTTCAACAGAATTCACCGAAGGCAAGGATCTTAGAGGGAAGCTGTTACTCTCTGGACAGTAGATGGCAGCAAACTGCATAATTTGGGCCAAAGCGAACTGTTAAAAGGGCGATTTATAACCCACCAGGGCTTCCAGAGAAAAGGACCTTCCGTTTCCCTGGGATTTGTTGTTGCTGTTGTTGTTTTTCCCCCTTTAAAATATACAACAAACGTTGTGTTTATACGGCGAGCTATCCCGCGCCAGCCACTTATCCGGCTTATCTGCCAGACGTTCCATCGGTTTAGGCTACCAGAGCAGCATAGAGGCGCACCCCAAGTTGGCCAGCCCTACTCTAACCCCTCAGCTGCCACAAGTGGCTACAGAAGCTCTCTTTAGGGTGCACTGAAGTAAGACTGGGGTACGTGTATTCCCACTCCTCTCTCATTTTCTTCCTCCCTAGGTAGGTGAGAAACGCAAGATAGCGAGTGAGACACCCAGTATCTAGTTGGGGGGGGGGGGATGCATACTGCATACCCACAGACCACACTAACTCCCAATCCATCCTGGCCTTCATACTCACAGGTCATACGGCTCTGTTCTCCCCAGCTTCTGTACAAGGAACCCCCAGATGCCATTTTTTATTGCCTCAAGTCTCGGCTTACACCTCCTTCGATCCCACAGCTATTTTCAGAATCCCCTTTGCTAACCCTGATCTCTTTCTATTCCGTGGAGAGGAAAAAGACGTGTTTGGAAAATCAAAATCAAAAGCCACAAAGACAGTTTTCCTCCCTGAGAGATAGACAGAAAAGTCGGAATCCACCCTGATTTCCTGCCCCAAAGATGAACACACTCCACTCTGGCAAATCAGGCATTCATGACTAGCTACATTAACCAAAAAAGCATTTTAAAAACATAACGTTCAAACCCATGAGTTTTTAGAACTACTGACACGGCAGATTCAAACATCAACATTTTCCACATATACCGCAACAAATATTAACGCGAAGTACATATAATAAACGAGACGAGCATCATATATGCAATACAGTATACCGCTTAGATCACAGAATAATTGTAAATAGGCAAACCCTTTGGAATATTCTCTGTTTCCTTTCCTTTCGGTTCAGGTACACACTTCCTGCCCCTCCCCCATCACTTTTAATGTCAAAATCTTTCCAGAAAGGAAATAATAAAGCTATTAATGCGAACTGTTTATTTCCCCCCTATTTCTGTCTCTCTCAGCCAGTTCCCCAACCCTTACACGGAGTCCCTGCTCCTGCTGCCCTTCTTAGAACCAGGGCCTCCAGGGATCTTTCCGATCCAGCTTGTTTCCCGTGCCAACTCCACCTGGACGCCTTGAAAACCCAGCGTCAGACAAGAAAACTCCACTGGCACAATTGAGGCGGGGGTGAAGAAGGACTTGAACCCTCAGAGGCTAGAGAGGTAAGAATTGATATATACTTAAACCACAGAGAGACACTCAACGCTTTTGGTATTCTCTCCCCTTATTCCCTTTAAAAATAAAATCTTTCCTCTTCTTCCTTTCACTGTCTCCTTATTCTTCCTCCTTCCTTCTCTGACATCCGCCTTCCATTCTAGAACGGACTACTCCCTCTTTCTCTCAGCAAAAGAATTCCCCGGAAATTGTGTTCTCCATTTACCCTGAGCCTGGGGGTTCAGATCCACCTTCCTAGGGAGGAGTGAAAGTGAGAGGATGGGGTTGGGCACACCAACAAGTTCAAGAAAAAAAATCATTAGAAACGAAAGGTAAAAAAAAGCAAAACGTAGAGCATTCCCTTACCTTTGACGACCGCATAATTTTTTTTCCCTGGGATAAAAGGGGTGTGGGGAGGGGGGAGAAGCGTTCAGTTTATCGTTCAGCTTCTAGATAATATTGTCCCAACCTGAGAGCCGTCGCTTCCCTCTCTGTGACTTGGGAGAGAGCTCCTTGCGTTTCTGTCATTTGCATAGAAAATGGAGTAAGTTCTCGCTTTGAAAAATGGTATCAGGCTGCGGTCCGGGCAGATTTTCCATTTCCCCTCCATGGCTACTAAAAATCCCAAATCAGCAAGCAAATTAGCTGAGAAATTAAAATTATTTTTGGTTCTCTCTCTTTTGTGTAATAATCACCCCCCTTCTCTACCTCTCTCTCCCCCTCTCTTGCTCTCTCTCTCTCTCTCTCTCTCTCTCTCTCTCTCTCTCTCTCTCTCTCTCTCTCTCTCTCTCTCTCTCTCTCCTTCAACCTATTGAGCTGATATTTGAAGTAAAAAAAAATATAAAGAGAGGAGAGCCCTAAAGGACGACACTGCTCCGACCCAAGGTGTGGTGTCCAAAAGAATACTGCATTATAACCACCAGGGAAATGATAAAAGTTCATGTTCGCGATTGCCTGTCCACATGACCGGCGCTGGCCAATCGCTGGATTCAACCACTCATAAACTTCTATCACAAAGTTGTAAATTTTCATAAAACAACAAGGAATTTATTGCATTTCTTCATGGCTGCTCCAACAGTAGTCCTTTTCTCCGTCGCCATCTTCTTTTCTCCTTCTTCTTTTTTGGGTCACCCCCAATAAAAGAATGAGCAAAGATTTGGGGGAAGGGGTTTAGAGCAGGGAAACAGGAGGGGGGGTGAGATGTGAAAGGAAATCTCTTCTGCCTATTCACGTTCCCTAAGGATCCACCCCCACTACTGAATTTAAAAAAAAAAAGCACACACACAACACACCCCTAATCCTTTCATATATATCCACATATGTATATGCTTTGCTAGTCTAGTGGGGTTGCAATGATAGAGAGAAATGAAAGCTTCATTGAGCTGCTCCACAATATTCTAAACACCCATACCCCTTTAACCCACCCTGAAATCTGGTTACGGAATGCTAGCCAACAGGCTGGAGACAGCCGCCAGGGTGCCCCAAAAGCCCCTGTTCCCTCGATCTTAGCCCAAATTTTCCCCCGCGAGAAGGAAGAAATAAGGTGAATCGGGATGAATGGAGTGGTAGAGGATTAGGCCTAACACCCCAAACTACCTCAGGTGAACCCCTGAAATTTTCCTTCAGGAGGTGGGGCGGAGATCCAGCAGGACGGCATTAAGGCCGCAGTGACAAGACAAGATTCCAAGAAGAAATCCAGACTTGCCGATAGGATTTTGGAGAGTTTGAGAGTTAAAAGGAGGATTTGGACTTCTTTAAAAGAAAAATAGCAATTTTTTAAAAGATGGTTTTTAAAAATCCATTAAAATATTTTCCTCCATTCTTCTCTGTTTTCTCTTTTTCTCCTTTTGGTGTAGTTCCACGTTAATATAAAACTAATCTGGAAGATTTACTAATATATCCCACAATTCTAATTGATACCCAACATACTTTAGGTACTGCCTGAGACTTCTGTTCGAAAATAATTGTATTTATTATTAGAAATAAATATACATTTTAAAAATACCTTCATTCCGCTAAACCACTAACACTCAGGAATTTTTGTGTGATTTAGAAGTTAGAATGAATAAACCAGGAGGAAAATAAGGACCTTATTTCTGTTCTTTTTCTTCGGATAGATGTAAGGGAATACGACCATGCTGGGGACCATAAGGAACAGAACTAAAGAAGTGGGGAGCCACTAGGAGCACGGAGGCCCTCCCCGACTGACGCATTGCGGTTGCCTCCTGGTCTAAGGAATCCAGGCACCAACTGACCTCTTCAAACCCCAAGTTTACCAATGCCACCTTAGGAATCACTTCTTCTCTTTTCTCTCCTTTTTCTTGCCCTCTGCTTTTCTTCTTTCTTTCTTAATTCCATTTACTCCCCCCCTCCCACCCCTTCTTCTCCACCTCTTCTATCCGTGGAACCATAATGAAATCAAATAAAAGAAATTAGGGCCGAAAGAGAGCTTGCTCAGGAAGGCGGTTAATAAAGGGAAGCTGGTTTGAGGCACTTGATTTCCCCGTCTAATTGCCTTCATTGGCTTTCCCTACTTTGATGTGGAACAGGATTTGGCGCTAATAAAATAAGGACTTTCGGTCTGGGTCTGCAATAAACTCATCTCCACACAAAATCAACCAAGTCTTCTTCCCTGCGTCTTCCTTTCCTAATGACCAGAGTGAAAAACATATATGTTATTTTCTTGCTGCTGAATTTTTTCAGTGTCTCCCTTCTCCCTTTTAATGTTTACTTTTTTAGGCCTGGCAATTACTTTAGGTTTTTTCTTCCTGTATTGTTATTATTATTGTTAATAATAATTATGTCCAGGCTTCAATTAAAAATAGAAAAAAGCAAATGGTAACTGGGATAAGAGATCATAGGTCTGTTGGGGGTGGGATGCTGGAGGCTTAGCAATTTAGGGGACAGATAAGGGGGAAAATGGGAGGAAAGAGAAATACCTGCTCCCCAAAGACCCAGATTTAATGAGGAAAAGAATTTTTAAAATACACACACCGAACAAAGCCAACTCAAGGGAAAATGGGGCTGGGAGGAGCAAGCTGTCCAGACATTTTGCAACTTACGTATATTTGTAAAGACACACAAGAAAATGGTCCTTTGTTTTGTTTTATTTCATTTCATTTCGTTTTGTTTTATTCTTATTATATTTTTAATCCCTTCCAAACATGTAGAATTTACAGACGATCACGGCACTGCCACGAACAGGTACGGAGTAGTGTAGGGGGTAGAGAAAGTGGGGTAAGAGACACAGGTAAGAAACGGCTTTTTCCGTTTTCTAAGCATTATATACAAAAAGTCTCTCTCTAAAAAGCTTTTTCAGAGCCCTGTACTATGAAAGGAGTGGGTGGAATTTGGGGAAGGGAAGAACTTTGGGAAGTGGAGGAAAGGGATGGAGAACAACCACACATTATGCCAGACCCAAAGTCCATAAAGATACCGTTAAAAGGTGAATACAAACAGGAAGTTTTACAAAGACCTTACAATAGACCCACAATAGAAAAGAAATGGTATACTCCAAAAAGCTACACAATAGGTAGGTAGATATTTTTTCTATTTTACAAAACAAACCCCGAATGGACTTTAATATAGGTAGTATTTTTTTTTCAGTGTCAAGAAACCATTAAGGTTGATCTCTCACACACTCTCACACTCTTGCCTTTTTAAATAGTCTTTTATTTTTTCATTTGTTTTTCCTGGTTTGTTTTACGGCTCTCTCTCTCTCTCTCTCTCTCTCTCTCTCTCTCTCTCTCTCTCTCTCTCTCTCTCTCTCTCTCTCTCTCTCTGTCTCTCTCTCTCTGTCTCTCTCTGTCTCTCTGTCTCTGTCTCTCTGTCTCTGTCTCTCTCTCTCTGTCTCTCTCACTCTTCCTCATCCTCCTCAGCTTCTGGTTTGTCCTGGTTGTTGGAGCTGGGGCAGGTGGTCTTGTTCTCCTTTTTCCATTTCATCCGCCGGTTCTGGAACCAGATTTTGATCTGTCTCTCAGTCAGGCACAAGGCATGGGCGATCTCAATTCGTCTCCTCCGGGTCAGATAACGATTGTAGTGGAACTCCTTCTCCAGCTCCAGGGTCTGGTAGCGAGTATATGTCTGTCGGCCTCTTTTGCGATCTGTCCCTAAGAAGTAAATTGAGGCAAAGAAAGGGAATCAGTCACACACGTTCACTGTCCTACTCACAAACCTCCTACTCCTAGGGGGCAGAATTAATATCTCTTTACCCTTCTGGACTCAAACCTACTTTCTGAAAACTCCAGTTAATTCCCCAAAACTTTTCTATATTACCAAAGCCATTTTTTACTCGAATTTCTGCAGCCCATGAATGAGTCAATGAAGATTAATTTTATTCAGATAATAGTGAATCTTTCTCCTAGAAAGAACCTGGAAAGGTCTAATTTATCCCAGGGAAATGGATTCATTTTGCATATACACCCCTCTTTTATGGGGATTTCCTCACTACTTGATAATAAGGGTTCCTTCTTGGATCAGCCTCCTTTCTCCCTAGGATTCTGAGGCCTCTGCTTTTCCTGCAGACTGTAGAAAACTAAAAGGCCAAAGAAAGTATCTCTAGAATTGGAGTGTCCAGGAGGGAGCCTCCAGGTTCACAATATTTATTTAGTTATTTATTCTCCTTGAGGCGAAGAATATACAAAGGAATTCAAAATTTCCCAGGCTTGCTCCTCAACCTTGCAGTTCATTGGGAAGAGAGAAGACAGCTAAGAAGAATTCAATAGGAAAGAACAACAGATGGAGGTCTGGAGTTGGTCTGCAATGGGTTTATTATGATTATATTCCAGTAGCTATTTCAATGAAAGATCTTGCCAGGCCTCTCACCCTCCCAATTCTTCCAGTGGAGTGCCCCAACAAAATCACTGTTGTAAAGCTGAGCCTGGGGAAGGGGGAAAGAGAGGAACAGCAGTCTTGAACAGTTATTAAGTATTCTTCTTGGAAACTGAGTGTACAAAATCGGGAGATTTTATCAGTCCAGGCAGAGTTCCTCCTTCTGTCCACTACACATACCCAGTCACCCTAAAGATCCCAGTCCCTCTGAGGGAGGCATACTTGGGGCTGAATTAAAGGAGGTCTCTGGGCCAGGCAGTTTGCAAAGGATATAGGATGTAGTGGAGGGGGCCAAGGGGCCCTAATTTAAAGTCAGATAAAAGCCAGCTGAAATGTTTACGAGGAGAAAAATTTAGGCTTTGATAAATCAACTGTAAACACAGATGAATTATAGAGCAGGTAATGAAGAATTTAACCACCAATATCTGGGAATTGCAGGTTTGACCAAGGTGAGGAACAGTGCTCTCAAAGTGCCCAGGGCCAATCTCTATGTTTCCCAACATTAGAATACCCAATATGGTCTTAGGCCAGGCCCCTGTTATCAAAACAAGAGAGACAAGAGTGGTAATCATCCCCACATCTCCCCCCCAATAAAAAATGCCAATGAAGTTTCCAACACTGACTTCTGAGTAAAGTGGGGCCAGGGAGAGGCTGAGCAGGACCCTCCAAGAATTGAGCTTTCCAGGAATGAATGAGTTCCCCTCAGGCCCCTGGGGCCAGCCTCCCTTCTTGGTTTGTTGTTGGGAAATTCTCTGAGGACCAGTTTTGTTCAGTGGCTTTGGGCTTTATAAGGTGGTGGGTTTCTTTCTTTTCATGAAAGTAGCAAACTTGTTGGCTATTTCTTTACTATAATTGACAGCATTTCCCAGACCAGGATGAATGGGGTAGTTCAGGAATACACCTGAGACATCAATGATGATAACTGACTCTGGGAGACTTCTAATGCTGTTCCCTAATTCATGCTGGGCCCCTTCTAACCCAAGTTCATAGAGGATGGCCCCTCTTCATATTTCTCATCTTCCTTCCTCCTCCCTCTCAAACAGCTTCATCCCTAAGCAAGCTTATGTCCCTTCTATCTACTCCTCCTCGCTTTGGGCTTCCCTTCTCCTCAATCACGTTTTAGGGAACCCACCTCTAATTATCCTGAAGCCCACCCAAATTAGAATAATGGGTGAGAAGGGTTGGCTGGGAAGGTTGGGGGGGGGGGGAGGCTTGTCTCTGAGCTGCCATTCTCTTTTCTCCTCCCCTCCCCCGACCCTTTCAAGACAGGGGGTGAGCGACACACCCAGAGAGATGAAATTACCAACAGGGAAATGGGGTGGGTGGGAGACTAGGACTGCCGAGGGGAGGGGGGAACCTAATGGCCATTATTCCTGCAAACCCCAGCCTTTCTCACCCAGACAAACTGCCTCCCCCAGAGCCAGTCCTGGCGCAGCTGATTAATATTTAAAGCTAAAAGGCAGGGATGGGGGGGGGGGTGGGGGCGGTGGTGAGCTTAGGGGCTCGGGAGCCATGGATAGAGGAGAGCGGTCCTTTCGGAAAAGCAAAAGGCCCTGTACTGTGCAGGAGATAAATACGAATTGGAGGTTCGGGCCAGGGTCGGGGTTTGAAGGACCCTCGGGAAAGATCTATGCTGCAGCCGCAGAAAAGCAGCCCAATTTCCAGCAGGCAACCGGACTAGGGAGGGAGGGGAGGGAGGGGATGGAGGTGTAAGAAGGCAACCTCTCGTTGGGGGAGGAGGATAAAGGGAGAGGTAGAGAAGGAGGGTGGGGGTCCAGGGGTGGGGTGGGGATTGGATAGTTATTTTTTTTCTTCTTTCATTCTGATTCCTTGAATTGAAGGATTACCTGTGCTCCGCATCCAGGGGTAGATCCGGAAATTACTTTCCGCGGCCAAGTCGGACTCCCTCTGGTCCTTGCCGCTGCCTGCCTTGGCAGAGTCGCCGGGACACATCACGGAGAGATTTTGCTCAAAGGGCGCGCAGTGCATGTTGAAGGAACCCGCCTCCAGCCCGTAGCCGGCTGTGTAGACGCCAGCCGCGCTCTGCCCCGCCATCCCCCCCCCGTTGGGGTACAAGCCGGGCATGGAGGCGGCGAAAGAGGCACTCGAGCCAGCTCCATAGCCCGGGCGCTGGGCGTTGGGTGCGAAAGCGCAAGAAGTTTGTTCGGGGAAGACTCCGGGAGGGAAAACCGAACTTGCGGCTGGATATTTAGAAAATAAAGCATTCGCATAATACAATGAACTCATAATTTGGCCGGATGATTTGTAGGCAGGGACGTTTTAGTGTCGGTTTTACGAGATTCCTTGATATATTACGGAATTAGAGTCCAGATTTACACCAAAAAGGACCCCCTTTTTCCTCGATGGGCCACGTGACTCCCACCCACGTGACAGTGCCTCCTCCAATGGCCGGCCAGCCTCCCCACGGCTCCCGGTAATGTGGAAAAAATTGTGGTGGCGTTGGGTTTATAAAATATGATCAATAATGAATGGAGGGCCCGAGCCCTCTGCACCCAAACCCGGCCGAGGGGGCCCCGGGAGGGGACGCGCGGGGGCCGCTAGCCGGGCTCCGGGGACGAGATAAGAGCCCTGAGGAGCCTTGGAAGGAGAGCGAGCCCAGGCTGGGCTGGGCTGAGACCCAGATTTTCCCCTCCCTACACACACCCAGCCACCTTCATGCACACACACGAACGTCGGGCAACCGGTGCAATCCCTACAGCCCAGGCCGCCGGGCTAGGAACAGAAAGGAGAGAGAGACGAATGGACGCGAAAAGCCAACTCTTAAATCTTTATTGATCCTGGAGAATCTCGCTCAGTCTTTGGGGAAGTTGGTCCCGATTCTCCTCCCTCTCGAGGTTGGGGGAGGAGGGAGAAGAGTGTGTGTGTGTGGGGGGGTGCCAAGGGGAAGGCCAGCTCTGGAGCGCCCCCTCCCCATTCTTCTCTCTCCCCTTCAGACAAATGAGTCCATTGATAACTAATACTTCACTTTTTTTTTTTTTTATTAATGCCATTCAATGCTATATTTATGTATTCCGGGCCACAGGCGTTGGGCTGCGTTACAGCACCAGCTCTTCGTCTTCATGTGTCTTTAAAAAGAGAAAGAGAGAAGAAGAAAAAGAAGAAGAAAAGTGGGGGAGGGAGGTGAGGGGGGAGTTCCTGAACATACTGATCCCCTTGTTCCACAAGGCAGGCAGGCAGGCTTCTTTCTCGGGATCATTAGAGCTGAAGGGAAGAGATCAGCCAGCTGCTGCCCTGAGCTTAGGGGACAGATCCCCGAGCCTTTGGAAGGTACCTGTTCCCTAAGAAGGAGAGGAAGGGGAAGAAATCTCCTTCGTTCGCCCTTCTCTCCTCCAGAACTGTACTCCTCGGCTTCCTAGGAAAATGGAAATATCTGTGTTTCTGGAGCCTCCCTCCGCCACCTTCCTGGCCCTCTGGCTATACAGACACATAGACACAGAGGACAAATACTTAGACAAAGGGGGTAGTGGGAGAGACACAGAAGACACAATCCCCAATGTCCCACAGTCCAGCCCAATAGCCCCTTTCTCAGGGGGCATGAGGGCAACCCTGGGGGCTTAAGGAATTCTCTTAACTCACACCGCACTCCCCCCACCCCCAACAGTCCCATAGTCCTCCAATCAAACATAGTCCCTCACCCCAAATCCCCCTCAGGCCCCAGGGCTCCCACCACCTGCCTCCAATCCCCCCCCTCATCCCCCCCACTTCCCCGCCTCCTTTGCTCCTGGGACTGGGCGCCGCTGGCCAAGCCCCCTGCCTGGGTCCCCCTAGCTCTCTGAGGCATCCTGGAGCGAATGATACAGTGCAGCCCCCGTCTTGTCACGGGTTCTCGCTTGTAAACTTTATTGTAACTCTTCCGCCCTTTTCAGGCGCAGACAACAGAACAAAGTATAGAGGCACAACAAAATATATAATTAGTCCCCCCTCCCCCCATAAAGCAATTCACGGATACAGGATACATTCTCTTCACAGTAAACCTAAGAACACTTTAACAATTGTTCCACTGTGCGCATGCTAACTAAAGTAACCTCTTTTGAGAAACACTTAAGACGAAATTGTCAACCAAAGGGAGAAAAAAAGAAAGCGAGCCAGAGGGAGGCGGGGAAGAGGGAAAGGGGAGGGGGAGAAGGAAGGATCGAGGCAATGAAGACGGGGAGAGACAGGGAGAGAAAGAGAGACAGAGATAACTACAGCATAAATAGGCAGTTTCATGTTGTTGGGATGACTTATCAGAAATAGATACCTCAGTCAATACAAAGAACCACGAAAAGAAAAAATCATAATTGCACAATGCCAATTTTTACAGAAGGGACTCTAGCATTGAAAGCGGGGGGGAGGCCTTTGTGTTATTTTTTCTAATATTTTTGGCCCCTTTTAGAGAAAAGGAAGGAACTCAAAGAGAACTCACAGTTATGGTATACAGAAGCTAGTACGATACACTATCACTAGAAACAACGGGCATAAGCGGAGAAAGCTGCCTCACTGCTAACCTGCTTAGAATAACTTGCTCTGCATACAGTTCGGTTGTATCAAAGGTCTAACAGGAAAGGTGATTCATACAGCCTGGTTACAGCCAGAGCGGGGTGACTAGGAGTGGAGAGGATGGTGGAGTTGGGCTTGCTGGCTCCCAGGCGCCGCTAGGAAAGGGAAGGGGTGGGGAGTGGAGGGAAGGAAAGGGAAGGAAAAGGAAGTGAAGGGAAAGGAAGAAAAGGGGTGTCGCACGACCAATCCATCCACCGTCCCTCGAAGTCTATCCGCAAAGCCTATTTTTTGTCTGCTTTCTGTCCTTCCCCCTCTTCCTCCGCCTCCTGGGCCCGTTCCATTTTCTGTTTTTCCAACTCTTCCTGCTCGCACTTGCTGCTGGGAAACTTATCTTTGTTGTTCTCCTTTTTCCACTTCATTCTCCGATTCTGGAACCAGATTTTGACTTGTCTCTCTGTCAGTCCCAGGGCATGCGACACCTCGATCCGCCGCTTGCGAGTCAGATAGGGATTAAACAGAAACTCCTTCTCCAGCTCCAGTGTCTGGTAGCGACTGTAGGTCTGTCTGCCTCGCCTGCGTCCGGCGGCTGCTGGGAGTGGGGAAAGAGAGGAAAGAAAGGGGAGGGGAGGTGGGAATGAAGGGAGGAGGGGGAGAAGAGAAGGTTGAAAGATACGTGAAACAGGCTTGGAGAAGAGTACAATAAAGGCAGAAGATCTTACACTCAACAAGGGGTGGGGGGAAATGGAAAGGGGAAATGGGAGTGGAAGCAATGGTCAGCAGAGGGGAGTAGGAGATGCATATGGACTGAAGGGGCAGGGGGTTCATATACAATAGTCAAAAAAGGGGGAGAAAAAAGAGGGACACCTCCCCATACACACCGCTCAGAGCCTTCTTCGGGCAGGTCTATGGGGTTTCTAATCATTTAAATGCGTCATAAACTTTGGAAAGGAGGTGGAGAGGAGAGAATAAAAAAAGAGGGGGGATAGACCCACCTTGAAAAGCCCCCAGAGCCTCTACCCTGAGAAGAAAAGTTTCTTCAGGGTAATTAAACTATAAAACAATTTACAAGTGCAAAAGTTGAGAGTCCCCCCCTCAAGCCCCACTCCCATCATCCTGTCTCCATAAGCCCCATAAAACAGTTTACAAAAATAGATGGAAGAAGAAAAGCAGAAAAGGGTTGAGGGGGTTTATGGGTTCAGGAAATGTCTTTTAGCTATCCTCTTTAGTAAAAAACACACGCATGCACTCACAAAATCTCCTTCTCCCTGGCTCAGTATCCCTCAACCCGCTGGTTTTCCCGGCCCTCGGCCATCTGCCTGCCAGTCCTTCTTGCCTCCCTGCCTCCTTTCCTCACTTCCAACCTCACTCCTTGCTTCTTCCGCAGCCTCACCTTGCGGTCGCATCCAGGGGAAGAGCTGCGTGGGAGAAGGGCTTTGCTCAGAGCCCTCTGCTTCCTCCCCCAGGCCATTGGCGGCGGCGAGCTTACAGTCGGCATATTGCACCAGGTCCGAGTCCTGGGCCCCGAAGAGCGTCTGTCTCTGCAGAGGGTCGTAACCGTAGAAGTTGCTCGGATCCCCGTGACAAGCCACCGCGCACGGGTTCTGCTGGTACGGGGACGTGGAGAGAGAGGATGCCCCGTGATAGAATTCCTGAATTTGCGTCGGATGCTGGAAGCTTCCTCCGGTACTGGGTCCATACACCACGGTGGGTCTTCCGCCCAGATCTTGGGCGAACCCGCAGTCATAATAGTTGGGGCGCAGGGACTCCCCAGTTTTGTATTTGGAGAACAGTGAGTTGACGAAATAGGAGCTCATTTTATTGAATTTTTGGTGGCGGCGTCGGTGTTGGGGGTTATTGGGGAGGGGGTGGGGAGGGGGAAAGGGAGGGAGAGAGAGAGAGAAAAAAAAAACACAACACGAATCACCGGCTCTAGTGCCCCTCACCAGGCAAGGAGAGGGAAAGGAAGAAGAGGAAAAAAAAAAAAGAAAAGACGAAGAAGATCTCGAAGCCGCAACACTTTGTTGTGATTTCCAGGAATATAAAAGGACAGGATAATCGTCAAAAAAAAAAAATCTAAGCTTGCATGGTAGCGAAGACTCACCCTCCCTCCCCCCCACCCCCCCACCCCCCAAACAAAAATATACCGCCACTTAAAGAGTTCCTCGCTTTACATTTCGGAGAAGGGACGGCAGTTCATAAACAGTTTTCGGTGATTTACTTCCCTGCAAATGAGTTCTTTCATATTTTGCACTGTCTTTTCATGATCATTTGCATCCATTAGAGACCCCTCATCCTATTGGCTTCTCCGTACTCCTCCCGGACTGAGCAAGCGAGCGAGCGCGGCGCGGTGGCGAGAGGGAGAGAGGGAGGGAGGGAGGGAGGGAGGGAGAGAGGAGGGAGTGAGAGAGAGAGAGAGAGAGAGAGAGAGAGAGAGAGAGAGAGAGAGAGGAAAAACACTTGAGAGGGAGGAAGAGAAAGAGGAGAGGAGAGAAGAGAAGAGAGAGAGAGAGAGAGAGAGAGAGAGAGAGAGAGAGAGAGAGAGAGAGAGAGAGAGAGAATACGGATTAAATATGTTTAACTACCTACATTAATGAGATATATCTAGCCTCACAACAAATCAAATACCTTCGAGGACCACCCCCAAAGAATGATGTGGGGGAGTCGTGGAAAGGAAAAGGGGGGGGGAAACTGGGAGGCGTCAGGGCCCGCTGTTAATTTCGCGATTTTAACGAGGCAGTTGGAGTCTTTCTAAATGTCAGGGTCGCTTTGGAAAACTGTAAAAGAACACGGTTTAATTGCGCCGAGTTTTAAAAGGTCCTATAAATGTAATTGGTATTTTAATACAAGTTATCAAATCATACAGCTCCTTCTCCTAAACATATTTTAAAACAAACGAGGTCGTCATATTTAAGGTTTTAATGATCAATTTCCTTATTATTGATAAAGGTTTAACTATCATATGGAGGGAATTGGCTTTGTAATAGGGCCCCCAAAAACGGCTGTAAACTCTTTAACAAACTATAAAACGCCATAAAGCGGAGGCTGTTGTTGTTGTTTATACCACAGCGCATAAAAGCTGTTAGCATTTTACGAGTTCCTTCCTCTACAGCTATAAAATCGCGGGTTCGATCGGCCCCCTCCGCCTTATTGCTAGATGTTGGGGGTGTCAATGGCAAAATTAAAATGATTATGGCTTTTCCGGCATGATCGGCAACTTTGGCTGGGAATTTGCCCCCTTCCCATTACAGAAGCTGGGGGTTTTCCCTCCAACCCCCAAAATGTTCTCCCCCCACCCCACAGCGTATTCGCCTCCACTGTACAATGAGCTTCGCTCTCTTTTTTCTTTCTTTCTTCCTTCTTTCTTTTATTAAATACAAGATACTCAGGAGAGGGGGAGCTATGGGAGGGGCTGCGGGAAGGGAGGGGAGGGAGGATAGGTGGGGAAAGGAAGGAGAAACTTTACCGACATTAGAGTATAGAGCAAAGTTCGCCCCGTGACTGCACACACCGCAGTTTTGCACAATCTCAGCACCGAGTGGGGGAAATAAGGAGGGAGAGGGTTGGGGGAGAGGGAGAGTGCGTGTGGGGACAGACTCTAGAAGGCTCTCCGACCCAGTCAGCGCTTTTAAGGAGATATTTTTCGTATCTGAGTTGGCACAGTCGGGATGTCACCAATCCTGAAAAGGACCAAGGACCGGCACCCATACCTCGTAGCTCAATACCTGAACTGTTTTCGTCGCCCCCCCCCATCCCTACCTTTGACTTCCTTTATATCACAATGAATATTACATTCCTACTCCAACCCAAATAGGGCCCTCCCCAATCAAAAGCAACATATCAAAGAGAGAAAAGGACCAGCTACCTCTGGGGCCCTCCAGCTCTGGCTACCAGCTTATACCTCTGTCGCCCAATACCCGGGGCGTCTTTAAGCTCCGACTCTAAACCGGAGGGGTGGTTTATTTGGGAGGAGACCTGCAAATAGTGCGATAGATCCGTGTAGGCCGCTGCCACCTCCTGACCTGGAGATGGGATAGGCAAGGTGTGGGAGGGGAGGGCAGGTTTGCACAATCTCTGAATCTTCTATGTGCAACCGAGTTCTACTTGGCCCAGAAAACCGAGCTCTGCGAAAGGGATCATAGGAGCAGTTGCTGAGGCCTGGATATAGTCCTAATGGCCAGAACCTGTCAGCATTCAATGTGTCCCTTTTTCTGCCGCCCTGTTGACCACTATGGGGGGCCCTGGCCCTGCCGGGCACTTGGGGTCCATCTCTTTCTTGAGATCTTATGCCTGGTGGAGGGGGGAAAGGAGGAAATTAAATGAATTTGTTTCCAAGACATTAGCGTTTTTTTTTTGTCTTGATTGACTTCAAATGTCTTCTTGTTCAGTTTTCTGAATTGGGTTTAGGCCTCTGTTTTTCAGAGTCCTTTGGGGATCCTTCCTTTCCCCGACTTGCGCTTTGTTTTAAAATAGGAAGTGCTAGTCTTTTCTTTGAGGAGCCCCACTACACACACACAACCACAGCTAACCGGGTTCTGAACAGCTCCTCCATCCCCGCTACCTCAGCGGCTGCAGAATTTCTAGGAGGAACTCAATAGTGGATTCCGGAGAATGGGAGAGGAAGACAAGAGAAAAGGGGCGAGAGGGAAGAGGAGCAGAGGAAAGGAGAGGAGACAAAGAGGACTCAGAGAAAGAAGGAAGCCAGGGAAAACTGGAGAGATCGAGGCCAAAATGAAGCGGCCCAATGAAGTTAAGCATTTTTATCAAGTTGGAAAGCTTTTTGTAGTTAAGGTGTAGAGAGAACTCACCAGCAGGGACTCACTTCAAGCCGGGAATGCTCCTCTTAAATCATCCCACTACTGTACCAAAGAAAAGGAAATGTTTCTATTATGAGAAAACAAGGAAGAATGAGAGAAAAGAATTTATAAACGCCCAATGGAAGCTAGATTTATTAGGAAGGTGTAAGCTGAGGGAAAAACTGAATTCGAGTCTGCGTCCTCACTGGCAGCGAATCACGGGAATTCGTGGGCTAACCAATGCTGTAGGGTCAAGGTCCTCTCATTCTATTCTCCTGGTAGGGTAGGGGAGACCGAGAATTGAAGAAAAACTGGAGAATCTCCAGGGAAGCCTGATAGTGCAGAGTCAAGGAGGGCAGGACCCCAAGGAGATATCCCTTAACCCAGATCTCTAAAAATCAAGATTTCTGACCTTAATATAGCAAAAAGGCAAAAACTTGATCTTCTCCATCCTTCCCAAGTGACCTCAAGATCCTAATAGCTAGGGAACCCAGTATCTCCGCTTGATGTGACCGAACAGACAACCATTAAGGTGTGTTTAACAAAAACAAAAATCTCACACAGAAAAGCACATTTTGAGACACCAGTGTTCCTGTCGTGATGACACCGAAATCCGAACTGGAGAAGTCAAAATTACCCACTCAGTTCCAAGGAAAACAACTGTTTGGAGAACCCAGGAACTATAGAATATCTATTTAAATAGGCAGGCAGGCAGACAAGTCCGGAAGGTAAGTAGGTAAGGTGGCCAGATAGACAAAGTAAACAGGCAAACACCAAATTCCTTGTATTTCATAGACTCATTCCTCTAGCTCCGTTACTGCAAAAGAGGAGGAAAAAACTCCAAAGGGTATCTCACAGTGCCTTTACTCCGAACCTCAAGAAAAAGGATCATTGCTTAGTCTCTTTCCTCCTCACCTCCCTTCTCCGCAGGCCAGCTCAAATCCATACCCTGTCGACCCTAGAAGTCAAGCTTTCCCCTTAAGGATGCCTTCTTCCCAACACCATTGATCCTTCCTTCTTTCCCTACCCATTTTCACCTGTCCTTCTCCTCCATATCTAGAGACCATTCATTTATATCCCTACAAAATCCTTTATCTCAGAACCGCTGCCTCACGTTTATCTAGAGTCGTTTGGTGTCCATTTAAACACATTTGTTCGGCCCCTATCAAATCTTCCACTTGGGTAACGGGGATGGATTTCTCCTCTTAGGAGCATTCTAATTCTTTATCGTTTCCTAGGAAAGGTGTGGACAAATATTTTTATATATGTATGTACATCCATATATATACATCCATATATACGAAATTGTGAAAGGATCACCATTAAACCTATATTTTTATTACGTACAAATTATTCATGACTTTTGGTAAATGTGCAGTTTACTAGCTTCTGGGGCGACTAAGGTGATGTTTGAAGTCCGGGTGCCCTAGAGCCAGAGCTCCGGGGATTTTTAGCGTGGAGCAAGGGCGCCATCTAGCGGTCTGCCCTCGACAAAGTCCGACCCGGGGCAGTTCAACCTGGTTTCTGGGAGAAAGCAGGGAAAGGAAGGGAACAGCCCCTACCCACCCATAACCTTTCATTATTAGCAAAGGAGGAGGAATGAGAGAGGAAGAGGAAGCGTTGAAATATCAGGAAACGGTTCATGGAATTTTGCAAATAGACAAAAAAAGACAGAATAAAAGAAGACATAAGCTGTTTTCTCCTCCTTACTCTCTCTCCTGTCCCTTCTGCCTGGAAGCATCCAGAGCTGAAACGTTTATGGACCATACAAGGGCGGGGAGGGGGGAATTGAGAGTGGGGGGGAGGGGGCGGCGGTGTGGAATGAACGCTTTTGAAAAGCCACACAATTGTTTCGAATCCTGAGACTAAACAATTGGTCTTTCTATGGGGAAGAAGGGACAGAGGACGAGAGGGGAGAGGGGCAATAAATAGATCCGAGCCTGCCCAGATCCAGACGTCTCGCCTTAACTTTGTGTGTGTGCGTGTGAGTTTGAGTGTGTGTGTGTGTGTGTGTGTGTGTGTGTGTGTGCTTGTGTGTGTATGTAACTCCATTTACGACTCGATTCTAGGAGCCTGCAATTGCTAAGTGGGGGGGGGGGGGGCGGTGTGTGTGAGAGAACAAAGAGATGAGTCCGGAATGCAATATCTAAAGCGTCTGTGACAACAAAGTCCCCCTTCCCTCCTCCCCCTTTTCTTTTTCCCTTGTTGCCCCTTACCCCTCCTCTCACCCTACACCCTACGCCATCCCGCGTATGTGTGTGTGTGAAACTTCGAGGTGTCCACAGATGGAGCCCCTGCCCCTGCCCCCCGCCCCAGCCCCAGCACTAATTTGGGAGAACCGGAAAGTTTCCGTTCACTGTTTGCTTTGCTGCTATTTAGTTTCTTAACCTTCAGAAATTTCTACGCTATAAAGTTTTATAGCGGTCATATTCTTTTACTGCAGCGCACACTGCATTGAATTCGCTCTCGGGGTCTCTTTGCGTCCCTCTTTCTCTATGTATTTTTCCCTCTCTTCGGTGACAAGTAACTTCCCAGTCTCCTTCCCTTCTCAAGTCATCTCTCCCTTCTTTGTTTTCCCCTTCAAAGTAGCCACCTCCCATCCGGGGGACCCCCGGCGCCACTGCGGAGAAGCCCCTTTCTCTAGTTGCAATGGCTCTGTTTCCTGCTGATGTCCGCTCTCCTCACTGGGCTTCAGTGGAGAAGAGCTCAGCGCTTATCTGCAGACCACAGAGCCGCATCAGCAGGACAGGGGCCAATTACTATGCATCTAATATATTTCCTAAGATATATAATAAAAGTCTGTGTTTCTATTACTTAGAACATCCATAGCATGTGCAGGAAATCCCTTAACACAGACTTCTTTTCCCTAATAGCTCTCATTCCCATTTATTTGTTTTTCTTAGTTTGAGGGGAGTAGGCCTCTACTTAATTTTCTGGGCTCCTCATTCCCGGGTTACTTCTTAGAACCCCACCCCCACCTAGTGGGTAAGAAAGGGCCCCTGGCATCAGCAGTTCTAGAAGAAGTTTAGACTATGGTCAGAGACACAGGACTCTCCTTGGTACCCCGAGGTCAAGTAAACCCAGGCAGTGGAATAATACCAAAATTATTACAAACTTCTAGAGAGAAGAGATGGGAGACTTTCTCCAAGATTAAGATCCAGCAGAGATTTAGGGAAATAGTTCAGACTCTTCATATCCCTAGCAGAGACTCTCATACTTTTTAATACATCCTCTGCCTGTTGTTGAAGTAGGGCAAAGGAAAATTAAAAACCCAAAGAAAACATCCTTAGAAAGCACCCCAAATCTCACACTTTGCAAAGCTTAGCCAGGGTAAGTGAAGGGAAACAGGTAAGAGAAAGGAGAGGACTTTTCCATATAAATCCAAAAGGGCGACCCTTGGCCTACTCCGCACTTCATTTATCCAGAGGACAGGGATTGGGACACTGGAAAAATTCCACGAACATTCTAAAGAGACTGATTCTCCTCCTAGGGAAACCTGGAAGAAAGAGGCCTTCTCCTCTGACTCTGGGAATTCCCGCTTACAGCAAACCAGATAAAGAAAGCAGATCCTGGAAAGCAGAGTGGGTGGGAGGTTTCTATGCTAGAAGGGAAGAAATATTACAGGGCCTTAAGTATTTACTTCGTGTTGTTGTTTTTTTTTTTACCTACAAATACCTAACATGGACATAATTTGTTCAAGACAAGAAAGAAAAAGGAAGATAAGAGAAGCCGGTATTTAGTTCGGTTTTTTTTGTTTTTGTTTTTTTTTTGTTTTGTTTTTTAGTCCCAAGTAGAACGGTTTAGACTGGAGAGAAGTAGCAGGGATCTCCCTAGTTCAGAATATAGGTAGGTGTAGAGAGCCTGGGAAGGAGAAACCAGTGCACTCCCAACCCCAGGACTATTTCTTCCATATCCTCTTCTTTACAGGTTTAGGGTTCCGGCTTCCTAGTTTGGTAGCTCGCTCCCGGAGAGCAAACACAGAGCTCACGGTTTCTGAGCGTGAAAACGGGGGAGGTTGGAGTGGAGAGTAGTTCTCCTCTCCTTTTGTAAGGTTAAGGGGGTTCAACTTCGGAGAAACCCGAAACTTCCTCCCTCATTCCCAATTAGCCTTCGGAGGAACCAGGCAACGGTTTAGGCGGGTGAGAAGAGACACAAGAGATGCACGCAAAAGAGAGATTTATTTTGAGATATATAATTTTTAGGGGGAGGTTCCTCTTTTTTCTTCCAAAACGAACAATCTGAGCACTGCGCTTACCCCCTTTCCCGTTTGTCCCCCTCCCCCCTCCCCAAAATAAGTGGCAACTGAATCAGGAGGCACAGTCACCCCCCAAAAAAGCACAAACACTGACACATTACAACACCCACCGACATAGCAAAAAGTTCTAAGTGAGTTCCCCCTCCAAGCAGCCGGGGGACTAGGAGAGATGGTTCCTCCAAAACCTGGTTTGGGGGATAGGGGCATGGGGAAGGATGGACGAGGGAGGGAAAGAAAGTGTCAGTTTGTCTTTCTGAAGATTTCCATTCATTCTTTCCACCCAGGTCTAGGCCCGGGGAAAGCGCCCTGGTACATTGGTGGTTCCAAGCCCCGGATCAAGTCCGGATTCTCTGCCGCGTCCAGAGGGTCCCAGGATTCATTTTCCAGAATGAGATGGGACACAACTGATCGGACCATTCCCTTTCGAGAGGAAACTTCGGGAGTCCTCGGATTCCACCGGCTTTTTACGGACATGTTGGACCAGAAACTGAGCGGTATGAAGGAAAAGGAGAAGAGCTCCCAGGATCCTTCCTGGAGTCGCAAACTCAGTTCTGTTACTCACAGTTCCTCTTGGAAGGGAGCCGAGGAGGGAATCGATTCACAATAAATTACAAATCGGCGTCTCCCAGCCTTGTCTCGGTGAATAGAACGCCGGGTGAAGTGGTTGGAAGGAGCTGGATTTACTCTCCAAGGTATTAATTAGACGGCTTGTCCGGGCTGGGACTGAACTCCAAGGTTTGGGGCCTGGGGGAAGTGCTCTGAGTTGGGAAGGCTGCAGGGTCTGTCATTTCGCAACACAGAACTGAACAAAAATGGAGACATGGGGGAAGAAGAAGCCGAAAAGAAAGGAGCGGGTAGTTGGCCTGTCTTCAGCATAAAAAGAGTCTGTCAGGGTGCTAGATGGGAGGACCTGGAGACAGTGAATTCAGATAAGACCCACTTTGCTCTTCTCCTCGCCAATCCAACTTCAAGCTCTGGGCAGCGGTTTCTGGTGGGTATATGTGCTTATTCGAATAAACGTGCGGATCTACTGTGAGCAAGTATGAAGTGAACGAGCCTTCGATTCTAAGAACAACACCTAATATGTATGGGGGCGGGGGAGAAGCTTTTGCACCGAACTCGGGTACGGAACTGTATCCCGAAGGGAGATCCGGCGAAGCTTATGTCCCTATGCCTACTTGTGTTTAATTTGATGGAAGCTGGTTCAGGTATGTATAGGTGAGTATGTAGATGTGTGTGTTTTGTGCGTGAACAGTATGGACTTGTGTGTGAGTAGCCCGAGGTCCTAACAGTGTGGTCGGGGTTTCATGCGGTGTTCGCCCGTGTATTATCCAGGTATTTATCAGGGTTATGTGTTAAAGGATCTCCAAGGGTGGTTTTCTGCGTGGCCACCAAAATGCCTGTCCTAACCCACTTAGAAGGACGGAGAGAGGCGGCCAGACTGATATGGGACATAGTTTCCCATCTGTTAAGAGGATCTGAAGAGATTACACCTACTTTCTAAACCAACTACCCAGCTCCATCCCCACTTCTACTTCTCATTCTGGAGTTCCCTAAAGCAGCTTCAGCTAGGAAGCCGGGGAACCTAAAGGAGGAGGAGAAGTGCTAAACCAGGCTTTGGGCACAGAAAAAGTCTGCGGTAGACCGAGAGGGACCCCCTCCTCGATTACTTGGTTGGAACCCTGGTAGCATTGTGTTGCGACCATCGCTTATAAATAAGATTCGATGGAAGTGAGAGGGTTAGTGAGGGCGTGAGAAGGGGGTGGGGGAGGGTCGAGCTGTCTATTCTTTGCCTTGTTCCTTATTCATTTTCTTCATTTTCATCCGCCGGTTCTGAAACCAGATTTTGACTTGTCTCTCACTCAAGTTGAGGAGTCTGGCCACCTCGTGCCTACGGTCCCTGGTGAGGTACATATTGAACAGAAACTCCTTCTCTAATTCCAGCGTCTGGTATTTGGTGTAGGGGCATCGCTTTTTCCTGGAGGAGCGGGCATGCAACCAGTTGGCAGAGGGGTTGGCTGAAAGAGAAGGAGCGATAGAATCAAAAGAGAGGAAGAGAAAAGTTGGCTGGGAAGAGAGTAGATTCTCCCAACCTTTATAGCTTCAGAATATGGCCACTGGCCTGTCTTCCTTCTGTCAGTATTCCAAATGCATTCTGGGCCTCAATACTTCAAGGAAACAATAAATACGCAGTTCGTTCCTCCATCATCCTCCACCCCCCCAACCCAAAGCATCACCTCGAGGTGGGTATTTACCTAACATGTACCGCTGAGAAATTAATAATAATAATAATGGCACAGGATTGTATATTCTTTATGACCTTTGCCTGGTTCAGATTTTCCCGGCTGGGACCTAGCTCCTAGCCTCTTCTTCCCCTTGTCCAATTCACTAATACTTTCCAATAGACCACATCTCTTTTCTAAACTGGATAGGGCAAAGAGCCATCTTGTGTATTGCTCAAGATTAGCAAACTTTAAAGGGCAGGGCAGGATGAAAGAAAAAGATAAAGGGGAGATTCTTGACAAGGGGCAGAAGTTTGGGGTCAGACAGCTGAATTTTCCTCAATATCAACTTTCCTTCCTTATGAAAACTGTCCTTAGCCCTTGCCTTGGCAAGTCCCTCATGGGACTTGTGTGTTTGTGTCAAAACACACAGAACACCCGAATTCACAAGCACACAGGTACAGGAGTGCATAGGCACACATATTCCAATTGCAATCATTTGTCAACTCCAACCCACACGACTTTGCCGGTGGCTCTGAAATAACTTATGATTGCAATATTCTCACCTTGGCCTCCCCAGGCCTCTTAGTTTGGTTAAGCCAAGGTTCAGAAAGAAAATATTCAGAGAAACTGAGGGGGATGGGATCGGGATAGAGAACCCTGATCTCAAATTTCCGGGACTCCCACACCCACTTCATTCAATACCAAGTAAAGGTGGGAGAAATGGGAAGAAGACTGGGGAGGGGAGGGTGAAGAAAGTCGAAATCAAAAGATAACCCTCTTCCCTCAGCTCCTTCTCCCTGTGATTCTCTGCAAATTCTCGAAATAAAAGCTAAACCAATGGAGAACAACAGACGGCTGGCCTGGGTTGATTTCCTCTCCCAAAATGGAATGCCCTGAATATTTTAAAATAATCCGGTTAATCTGACGCTATAAGTACCGTGTCTCACCAATTTGCTGCGCTATTTCCTTAATGTGATTGACTGGGCTGGGACATGGAACAACATTAAATATTAAAGAGGAAGAAAGCTGTTAATAATTGATGCTGGCGAAGCTGCTCCCTCTCTTTAATGGGATTTCGAGGCCGAGTTTGGGGCTTGGAGGGAAGCTGTGTTGGTGTCCTCCTAAAATACAGACTGTTTCCCTCTCAGCTCCACCAGTTCGAGGAGTGGAGACAGAGGGTTGTGGGGGGTGGGGGTGGGGGGAGTCATCTTTTCCAACAGAGATGACCCTAGCTCTATCCTTGCTGAGCCACCTTCTTACTACCACCCCCCAGACCACTCTGGCGTGGAAAAACCATGGGAAATTAGAGGGGAGCCAGGGAAGCCTCAAGGGGGAGGGGGAAGAGAGAAAGAGAGAGACAGAGACAGAGAGACAGAGAGAGAGACAGAGAGACAGAGACAGAGAGACAGAGACAGAGAGACAGAGAGAGACTGAGGCAGTACGATTCGGCTTTGTTTATTGTTTGGGGGCAGGTTTTTTGTTTTGTTTTTTGCCAAGTACTCCTACTTTACTTCCCCTGCTCGGTTTTAAAATGGGGACAGGGAATATCAGGGGACTCGCTACTTTTGAAGATTGCAGGTATGGAAATTGACATTCCTAAAGGGTTGGGGGTGGGGGCTGAGAGGAGAGAGTAGTGCAGGACAAGTACCATCCAGAGAAAAAGTTAAAATCCCCTTTAGTCTCCTCACACCGAGTCACCTTCATCCGTTTTCCAATATAAGTTTGGTATTTCACCTTGTGTACCAAGAGCTATAGGTCCGAGGAAGTTTAGAGCAGACCCCTGAGGTGTCAAAGCGCTCCAACTAAGACATAACGATACAGCCCACAGAGGGCACTGGGCGGGGGCATCCCTTAGGGAGAAGCTTGGGGCTGATTAAGGTGAATCACTCTCAGCTGAAAAGAACGCACAGGATACTTGGGAATGGCTCTAGCGCAGAGGGGCCAGGAAGGCATCCAGGAGGCAACAAGGCTTCCCTTCTAGCTTCTGATCTTTCCAGGTTTATTGCGCCCGTGCCCACATCTACTCCCGACCCGGAGGGGGAGCTGGCGAGGCGGAGCTGGAAAGACTGGGATGGAATAAGAGCGGAAGTCTTGGGTACTATTGTTGAGTGGGTGTTTTTGTCCCTATCCTTCGTCTTTCCCTCCCTCCCTCCCCTAAACAGGGGACGGAAGCGGCGCGTGATCCAGTCTGAACAATTCACCGAGCTGTTGCATTGCAAATAAAACGCTAATGAGGCGCCCCCTCCCTCCAGTCCTTCCCCTCTTTGCTGTTTGTTTTGTTTTTGTTTTTACTGTTTGCGCCTGGCTCAGAAATATTCATTTCTCCGACAGGGAATTTAATCTAAGAAACGCGAGCGCTCTCGCTATTCTCATACCCCTCCCCATACGCGCACTTCTACAGTCAGAGGTAATTTAGCAAGTTAAGCCTCGGGAGCCAGGGATCTCTTTGAAGATGCTCGGGGTCTCCTTACACCTTATTTTGCTCCCCCTTGACCCTGATCCTCTTTTTGCCAGTTTAGGTGCCCTCTACTCTCCAACTTCGCTCCAATTCAACCAGCAACTCCTCGCCTTCGAGTACGGGGAGAGAAAGACAGAGGGAAAAGAGAACTGGGAAATTGGCCCGGCTTGTCTCTATCGCCTGTACAAAACTATCCCTAGCATTTTAAGGGAACTGCTATATCTCCCCCCTTTCCGTCTCCCGGGGTAGTTGGCCTGCCCCACTTCCGAGTATACCGCCTTCCTTCCTTCTCACTCTCTCTCCGCCCGACACCACCGTTGTAACTCTACATTGTCCGGGGTTTATTGCCTCCCTCCCACCTCTCCACCTCCTCCCTCCCACCCTTCACTCTCTGGCTGCCTTGGCATTTCCTCACTTTTTATAACTTACTTTGATCAGGCCTCTCTTTGTCTTCGCTTCCTTCACAAAGTTTATTGTCTCCGTAGCCGGGTCTTTGATTAGATAGGATAGCTTCCCTTCCGGACGAAGTTTCTAAATTGTACTCCGGGGTGCCCTGCTTAAGGAGCTCCCCTGAGCCCCCCAGCAGCGGCTCGGCTTTCACCAGGGGCTGCCCGGGCCCCCCCTCGCTCCTGGGCACGGGCTCCAACCAGGTGCGGAGATACCTGCTCTCCGAAGGCGGGACGCTCTGGTGTTGGATATACGGGTGGTAGACAGAAGGGAGACTCCCCGACGAGTGAGGGCTCAGAGGTGTCCACGAGGCGCTGAAGACAGGAGCTTTGGGCTGGAAACTACAGGAGGGGAATTCGAGATGCTCCGCGTGGCCGGCTTGGCGAGGACTCGTGTATTGGCCGGAAGGAAACTTGGCTGGAGGCGCGTCTTCACTCTCGTGACTTATGATCGAGTCAACATAATAACTGCTAAGCGTCCCAGAAATGGACATTCTCAGACATTATACAGGGAGCGTTTTCAGGGAAGGGAAGCGCTAGCGCTGAGGCGCCCTATATCGGGAGAGGTGGCTACAGGACAGGTCTGAGGGTTTGGACGCGACCCCCCAACCCCCCACCCACCCACCCCCACCCCCTGCTCAACTTCTCAGCCAACAAAGTACAGTTGAGCAGCCGGGCTCGGCGCTTCTTGCAAAATGATTGGTCAAAGTTTTTCCGACTGCCTGATAAAGCGTCAGCTTCGACGTAAATCAATCGAGCGAGGGGGCTGCGCTCCCGCTGTCATCCGCGCTGCATTCCATATCAAGGATGAATTGTTTTATGCAATGTGGCAACACGTCAGGGCTCCAGCGACCACGTAACCTCAGCCCGAGCCGCCGGCCGCCCGGGGTCCCCCCCCCCCCGTTTGGAGGAAGGGGGGTAGCTCTCAACATGGGGGGGGGGGGGCGGAGAGAGCTGTGTGCTTCGTCGGAGGGACTCTGGCTGCTCAGCACTCTCCCCTGGCGGGTCGCAAAGGGAAAGGGCCCCAGCCTAGAGAGCAGCCGGAGAGATCCTAAGGAATAATTAAAAAATAAATGGTTTCCGCTCCTTCACAGTCCCACTCCGCACTCTCCCACCCCCACCACTGCCTCCTTTCCCTTTCCCAAGCTACTCAAATGTGAATTTGTCCTTATTTAAAAACTGAGTCACTTGAGATTGGAGAAAAAACTGGAAGAGCTAATGAAAGAGGAGATAGAGAGACACACAGAAAGAGCTCCAAAGTGGGGACGTTGGGGAGAAATGGGTGTCCTGGCTTTAAATATTTTTCCTGTGCTCATTTTGGGCGGAGCGGGATTGACAGCCCTAAACGCTCAGCCTCCCTAGTCTCTTTAACAACGGAAGAAGGAGAAAAGATCCTCAAAAAAACAAAACAACAACAGCAACAACAAAAAAAAAAAAACCAACCGGGCAGAAGAGAAAGGGGGACCAGTCCAGTAGCTCTCCCCTTGAAATTAGAGTCCATCCAGAGTTTAATGGGTTAGTAAAATACAATGAAGGGGGGTAAATGTGCAGCGAGAAAGTTGCGCGGGTCGAGTTTTAATTTAAAAAAAAAAAGAAAAGAAAAGACTGAACTGCAAGATTTTGCCTGGAGAGGTGGAAGCTAAATCCCCTAGATTGTGATGCAGGGAGAACTTCCCTGAAGTTTATACCTCTTTCTATCTCCAGCCCACAAAGGTAATTCCAATCCCTTCATATGAAGGGTCATTGATCAGTAATTTTGGGGTCACTCCATTTGGAGAATGGAAGGGTGAGGAATATAGGTCCCCAATGTGAGCGAGGCCTTTGGATAGGAAAGTAGCTATCTGCTTTTCCCGACTTATCTTTGAGGCTTCCAGTCCCACGACTGGAGAACGAGGCAGGGACAAGTCCTCTTGCTTCCTTTATCCCTGGATTAGCTTCTCTTAGGCAAGCTACCGCATCTCCTTCCATAAAGCAACAGAGAATAGGTTGAAGAAATAGCCTTCCACCTCCTGCAGCCTCGCTGGGGCTTTTGCGGAGCCGGATTAATTGGTATAAATTTCTATGGCACTTGAGAGACCCGACCAACACCTTGGTTCGTTTTCCATCTCACTAAGCTTCCTCTCCTCCTCTTTCCAGAAAAACTCAATGACCTGTTCTTTAGTTGGGGAGCCCCAAGAAGTTTGGAGATCTACTCTAGGAAAGGGTGGTGTGGAGGAAGGGGACGAGAAGCAGAGAGGGAATTTTATTGAATTATGGTTACATTGGATTTTTTTTTCAGGGTTGGTTTGTGGGGTGTTTGAAAAGTGAAGTGTTGAAAGTCTCAGTGGCCCAAGCAAAAAATGTCTTGAAAAGCTTAATCCTTCAGCAGTTAGAAGAGTCTTGGTGGGGGACTGGGGGATTAGAGCGAGCTTTCTCCAGTACCACGCCTCCTTGGTAGCCCTTTTACCCCAGGCCCTCTTAACAAAAGAATATAGGGTCATTCCAACTTATGATTTTTCGATTTTTCGCTGCCTTCAGGCCATCTTGGGGGGTGGGAGGAAGAACTCTGCCCTTCCTCCTCCTTTTCCCCTTCTTTCATTTCCAAATGAAGCCATCTCGTGTCATTACACAAGAAATACGAGGGCGAAACGCCATATTTCTTTACATCATGGCGATTCCAAAATGATTTTTTAAAGATCAATCCTGACATCCAAGACTGCCCCACCCCACCCCACCCCCATCTCCTCCTCCTCGAACCTAGTTCTCCAGAGGGCAACAGCTCAATGGACGCCAGGGTCCAAGAACTAGAGGGTCCGCACGGTTTTCCTCAGGCTCGTTTTGGAGAAGGAGCTTGTGCGCTTTACCCCTAACTGGCTCAGGGACGCTTGACAGAGACAGGAAAAGATGCAGCGAGGTTGGAGCAGAGGCAGAGACAGAGAAGAACGCCGAGAATAGAGCCGTCCTGAATCAATATTAAACTTAAACACCTGTTCTCTATTTGCTAGACGGATGGAAACTGCTGTCGGCTTACCTGTAATAAATGTATTACCGAGGGGGGAAAAATCCCTCTTCCCTTACTATAAATAACCGCGTTATGAACCATGGCAGGGCTGAGTATATAATTTTCTGTAGTATATAAATTAGAGCCCAAAAGGACATGGGGACTGGAGGCTTGGTTCTATGTATAGAGATATTAAAGTCACGTAGCGGAGCAGTTCTGTTGGGCTATTTCCTTCTGAGATCCTCAGTCCTCCTGCTCTCACCCGCTGCTAGCCTCAGTTCTTCAGCCTTCAGGACGCCCGAGTTCCCATAGCATGCTCCAACTGGTAAATCTCATTTAAAAAAAAAAGCAAAGGAAAAAAGCAAAGGAAAAGAAAAAAGGGAACAGTGCAAAAAGGAGATTGCACCTTAGAGTTTACCGGGGCAGGGGGAAAGGACTGTAAAGTTTAGGACCTCCCTTTTCCCTACGCCCAAAGAAGCTGTGGGGAAACGTGAGAAGTCCTAAGAGGTAAAGGTTTCTTTTCGGAGTTTGGCGTCTGGATAAGGGTATCTTGATCAGCATGGGTTAGAAAGATTCCTGTCCTGAATTGTAGAGAAATTCTTCGTGGGAACCCCTAGCAGTGGAAGGTGATGATGGAGGGGGGATTACAGACTCTCTCCTCTTTCTTTGGGGGATCTGGAGTTTCCATTTCAATTGTGTGTTTGTGTGATTTCTCCCACTGAAGATTTGCAATTGAATCCATCCAGAAGAACTTTGAGGGACAGAAGAATCCGGAGGCAAAGCTTTATGTAAACCCCAGTTCTCTAAATTGGGGCCTCCTGGGTTTTGAGGTCCTCCACGATTTTAATTTGGATTGGGGAGTGGATGCAAACAAACAAAAAGTGAAATTTAGGTCCAGCAAGCTTCTTAAAGTCAGAAAGCTGCATTAAAAATGTCTTTGCAAGCCACCGTGTCTTCTGGGGAAGAGAAAGAGCTTCACGATTGAGGGGCCCTGAATGCAGAGTGGTATTCTAATTTCTCTTCCAATAAGATCAATCATAATTGCTGCAGTTGTTGCTACTGTTTAAATAAGACCTTGGAAGCCTGGCATTGGGCTTTGAAAAACTCTGAGGACTTCAGTCCTGAATTATTCTGACCTAAGAAGGTGATCAAGCCCTTCTTTCCCCTCCCCCTACTAACAGAACAAAAAATCCTAAAGAGTAAAATATCTTTTTATTTTATAGGTTAGAAGACCCATTTTTTTCTCTCAGCCTCTTGCTATTTTCTGCATAGAATCTGTAGCTGAACACAGTCAGCTGGGATTAGAAGCAAGGAGAAAGCCCCATGTGGAAACTGAACCGTCTTCCCATTTGACTCTCTCCATCCATTTGAGGGCCCATGGGCCAGAATCCTTGAGAAGAATGGAGTCTGGGATACTGAGCAAGGAAGGGACCTCGGGTGAGTTCCTGCTAGGATCTCCAGCTGAAGGCTCAAAAATTCCCTTGTCAACATCCAGGGAGAGAAAAAGAGACCGTGAGACAGAATTATGACACAAAACAAAACAAAACAAAAAGACAAAGAAGGAAAGAAGGGAGGAAGGGAGGAAAGGGAAGGAAAGGAAGGGAGAGCAAGGAAAGAGAAAAAAGGAAGGAAGGTAGGAAAGAAAGGAAAGAAGAAAGGAAAAGAAGCAAGGAAGGAAAGAAGGAAGAAAGAAAATAGATTTTTTAAAACAAACTAAAAAAATGCAAGCATATCATGTATTTTTATATGTACCACATCAACAGGCATTTTTCTAGTGCCTACTATTTCTGTAAGGCATTGTGCTATTATACATACATTATATATGATGTATGAGTATATAATAAATACACATGTATGCTTATGATGTCTGACTGAAATTCTAATATTAAATTGTGCATATATGCATCTATGAAATATATACAAGCAAATTATAATAGAGTGCAACTACAGAACAAATAATGACACATGTATGAAAAAAAACGAAACTTGTACTTTTGTATGTGTGCCCCTCTTCCTACTTGTATAGATATGGTATTGATAAAATTGTATATGTATGACACATGTATGAAAAAAACGAAACTTGTACTTTTGTATGTGTGCCCCTCTTCCTACTTGTATAGATATGGTATTGATAAAATTGTATATGTATATACCCTTAACATAGTAGATGGTTAATAAACATTTGCTGGACTAGATAGCTGAATGTGTTTAACCTCTGAGTTTCCATTTGTATGGTCAAAATAGATGTGAATTTATATGTTTATAATTTAATTCTATAGTACTGAGAAGGTTCCCATAGGACACAGGAAAACTGGAAATCAATTTCACTATTATGTAGTCTTGATTTGGATGTAAGCTCTGAAAACTGATGTTATATTCACAAATGTATTATATACATATGCATTGTCCATTTATGTTTATGTGTCTTGGATCTTAATAGAATTCAGATCCACAGATCTTCCTTTGTAGTGAAGAAATGCATACAAATGGGCACATGAGACTGGGGATTTTGTGTTATGTCCATTCTGGACAAACCCTGCACATGCAAAGAACAGAGAAATTGGTTCATTTTAATGCAGAGATGTGAAAAGATGGATCCTAACTGTCCCTTTTTATTAAACATCATGCACACATGTATGTGCCTACATGTCCTGGCCAGCTAGGTCTAACTAGAAACTTTTGATATATCAATGAAGAGCAGACACAGACTGACCTTCATTTCCACCGGTTTCTCTGTCTAGGTCCAGCTTCTGTACCAATTTCGTTGGGGGACCCAAAAAAGGAGGACTTTTCTCCCACAAAGTATAGGGGGGAAAATACCAAAGAATTGTGGTTTCAAAGAGATATTATCCAAAGGTTGGGCATGTTATGACCATTGCAAACTTGCTTTGTAGCAGAGAACGTAAACTCTGTATGTGCAGAATCCCTTTAACAGAGATTTCCAGATATTCTTACCAACTTTAAGTGCCCCAACCAGCATCTAAAAGTTGTGGGAGAAAAATGAAGGGTGGGCCATTGTATCTTTTGGTGAGGGGGTTAGGGTTAGAGTAACCAAACGGAGATTGGGGAGGGAAGGCAAGCAGACTGGGCGGGAAAGGATCCGCTCCAGGTAAAAGGTTATTACGGAATGACTTCCATAAAACCTGTGGTTGTTGTAAACCTCTCTGCTTTCCAAAGATTCTTTATTTCTTTCCCTCCCCTTCCTTTTTTTTTCTTTCAGTGCTTTTTCAGGAGAGATTGGTGTTTGGGGGGCGGGTGGTCGATGGCCATTGGAAAGTGGAAGGCAAACACTGAGCCAAGCTAAAACTTTACAGGAGTTGAAATGGTCCAAAAGAAAAGTCAGATAAGGTCAGATAAGAATTGGTCTTTGGAGGAGAATTTTGGGGAAAGACTGTCTAGTACTCTCTGAAAAGGCAGCGTGATTAAAAAACAAAACAAAACAACCTTTATTGAGGTTCTTTAACCAGAGATTAGAAATTCGAACATGTCGCACCCTGGGCTGCAGACCTCAGTTACTTGTTCACCGGAACTGCCTACTCCTTTTGCCCTTGTCTCTCCACCTGGGGCAGTTTAGGGCTCAGAGGGCTGGAAACAAAAGCCCCTTATGCTTTCTGACTTCCTCTATTCCCCTTCCCATCAGTTCAGCATCCTATAATTGAATAAGCCCATGGGGCAGAGAGCCAATAATTGGAAAACCCTAAAATCTGTGAGCTTCTTACAAACTTCAGCGCCAATCTCTGCCCTGCCGTCTAATGTCTCTTTCATTCCCAGAGCTGGGCTTGACCCCATGCAACACTGAGTCTCTTTCAAGAAACTCTACCAGTCTCTCCTAGCGAAGTTTCCTTTCCCTCAGACCCACTGACTCTTTCGAACCAAGTTTCCGATTTAGCTTATGAAAATGAGGGCAGATCCAGCCGCTGGAATGGCTGATCAGTTGGAAAGGTCACTTTTGCATCCCACTGTCAACAATAAAGAATTATTCAAAAAGTGTGCGGAGCTGAGCTCCAAGAGCTTTCCAGTATCTCCTGTATTGGGAATCCCAGGATACTGACCCTCACAGACCTAGAGTTTGCGAAATCCTTCACGTCCTGCTTGACCTTGGGGATAGCTCTGAGAATTTTGCTCTCTCCCCCTCCCCTGTTTGTACAAGGAGCCATGGATCCCCAACTCGTCAAAAGAAAAAACAGCTAGGTTGGCTTCCTATGTGTTTAGGATAAATTGCTTCCCTGGAAGGGAAAGGGATCCCTTCTGGACCTTGATTCCAGCCCCATTGACTTTCGAGACCATTTGGGACTTTTAAAGGAGAATCAATAATGGATTTGAAAATTTTGGAAATCACATTTCGTTGGCACGTTTGACCCTCAAGGTTACGAATTTGGAGCTTATTTGGTTTTTTGGAGGGTCGAAAATGAACAAGAACTTTCGCGCTGGTATCCTTAACGAGTTCTTCGGTCACCAACCCTGTGGGGGACCAGCGACAGCGATATCACCTCCAGCAACATGGCGATCTAGACTGGTGAGTCCGAATACCGTTGAGAATTTCATCATTGTGGGACTTGACAAGTCCAAGGGTTACCACCGCTTTTTCTGACACCATCTCCAGCTCCACTTGAAGAGAAAGAAAGAGAGAAAAGAAAAGAAAATGGAGAGAGAAAGACAGAAAGACAGACAGAGAGAATAAGCAGGACGGAAACTTGTGCCCAAGTCAGCTCTTTTCCAGCATGTTCTTTCCCCCACTTTGTCTGGTGTCAGTTCACTCTGTTCTCTCCCTCTTTTGCCTTGTGCCTGCCCGGCTCCCAGACCCTCTCTCGCTGACCGAGGAGCAGTAACTGCAGTGAATCAGGTGGTTTGATGTTCTTGTGTTTAGAAATCTAGGCCCAACAACAGGAAACTACCTAACCCACTGAGCAGTTCGCATCCGCGCTCTGGGTCAGGGACTTCGCTGACCCAAGGCGAGGCCTCCGGGGCCATTTTGTCTGACATCAGTTGCGAGTTAAAACTTTTTCCCTCAGTTCTCTTTTTTCCTTAATAGAAAACAGTTGCTGGAAAACAAAAGCAATAAAATAATCGATTCCGAGGCAGGAAATCAGGAGCAAAATGATTTCATATTTGCCGGGGACGTCACCATCCTCCCGTCTTCCCCCTCCCCCCCCCAAAGATTCTCGCTAGATTGAAGTTAAACAGGCGGAAACAACTTGACAGCCAGGGAGATCCCTTAGTCTCCCTCCACTATGAAGGTTCCCCACCTTGTCTTCGCATCTACTCTTTCCAACTAGCGGCTTTTGATCTCAACAGATTAAAGGACTTAACCCCCCCCCCCAAAAAAAAAAATCTAGGTGAATTCGAGGGGAATCTACACTTGCCATCTGGCCTTCAAGTTTACACTTAGCTCTCCCTCCAAGTTTCTGAGCTGTTCAAAGGACAACCCGTTTCAAACGGTGATAATCCACGTGGTGGACAGCCCAGTCCCCTAAATCTCCAACCTGCCTCCCCCAATCAGCTGATTTTGGGTAGAGACTGAGAGATACCAAAGGAGAGAGTTAGGAATGGAGACGGGGGTGGGGGGATGTTAAACTAAAGAGCATGTGAAAGAATGAAAAGTTTGAAAAACTGGCTAGGGTTTGGGTTATTCTTCGGAAGAAACGGGGTTTCCATGAGGGGAGGAAGGGCAACTTAGTCTCATATTAAAAGCATCATTTCCAATAAGGTTTGGACTTTGACTGAAAATAGAGAATGACTTCCATTTCCTTCCTTACCTCAATTTCCAGACACTTATCACCTGATCCTATTCCAAAACTCACAATGCATCCTCATATTGACTATCTTCCCTCCTCAACTGAAAGTAATACAACCTGAGTAGCTGAGTTTTACTAATGGAAGTCCTGGACTTACCTGAGAAGCTGATGCCTTGGCAGAGAGTTGGGGAGCAGGAGGGGGTTAGGGTTATTTAAAATGTCTAAGAATATAGGAATTAAATCCACCTCAAAGCTCTCCAACCCCAAAGGCAAGTTTCAGAGAAAGGATAAAGCTCTGAGGGAGTGAAGGGCAATGCCTAGTGGAAGAAATCCATAGGGAGACAGCCAGGCCTAACTCAACATCTCTGCTTTCCCCGACTGCTCCCCCTGCACGGGTGGGGCTGAAGTATAAATCTAAGGTACCGGAAATACAATAAAAGTTCACTGTGTTGATGAACTTCCAACAGTTTACATCCCCTCAAGCGGAGAAAAGAAAAGCAACTGGGGGTTAGGAGTTGGGGGGGTAGGGCAGGCTAAAAAGAAGGGAAAACAAATTTACGAGCAAGAAATAGAAGGACCAGCCTTGGTCCCTTTCTTCTCTGAAGATAGTACTTTGTACTGAGGGAGAAAACCAGCTCAGGCTCCCTTTAGAATATTGACTTAACTGCCCCCCACTGCCCCCACCTTTTTGACTCTGCTAAATGTTCCCAAAAGAGGCTTGGTCCATTCCTGACCAGAGATGTAGGGAATGAGAGAAGGAAGGAACAGGAGACAGACTGATGGAACATTAGTGCAAAATCTTTGGCTTGTGAAATAATGGAAAAACAAGGGGAAAACTATCAACTCTAGGCCAGATCCCTGGATAAGGGTCAGAGCCTGAGACCCATTAGAGTGCAGAAAGTTTGACTTCCCCCCCACCCCCCCACCCCCGTTTAAATCCTTACCTTCTGTCTTAGAATCAATACTGCATATTGGTTGTAAGGCAAAAGAAATGGGGGTTAAGTGACTTGCCCAAGATCACACAGCTAGGAAGTATCTGAGGCTAGATTTGAATCTAGGACTTCCTATTTCTAGGCCTGGATTTCAATCCCCTGAGCCATCTCACTGCCCCCAAGAGTATGATTCTTGACTCCATTCATTTGGAAATCACACATCTTAGGGTTTCTTTCCAATCTGCTAAAGGAACAGAGACATCTGAAGGCTTTCCAAGCAAGGATTCTTCCCAACTGCACCCATTTTTACCTCAGTTATTTGAATATTTCAATACAAAAGGAATTTTTAATTTATTTTGATGGGTGGGGAAGAAATACATTCAAAGTCTCAGCTTGGTTCATTGCTTTGCTAGTGTAGACCAGAATTCACTTTGTGTGGGGTAGCTAGCCAGAGGAAGGAGGTGGTATGGGTTAAGTTTTAGGAGTCTTACTGAAGAAAAGAGGGAGGAGATGAGGGTACCTAAGGTTTTCTAGGAAACTAAAAGAGAGGTGATAGGATGAAAAATTATACCCATGACCAAATATTGGCCAGTTAGTATGCCTCACATTTAAAAACAAAACCAATAACCTGCCTTTGCCTCCACAATAGTTTGTGTTGTTTTGTTTTGATTGTTAGGGTTTGATGGTTGGGGGGAGTCTTTTTTTCCCCTAAGGAGAAAAAATTCCCTAGTTTGAGGCCCAGAACAAATAAGCACAGGGAGCAAAGGAGAGCTGAGAAAAAATTAAAGGAAATTTTTGATCAAGCCAACCCACTTCTTCATTGAACTTCCTCTGCTGTATTTTTCTTCTGACTTTGGCTGCGTAGGAGGAACCAAACTGAAGCAAAATCTACACTAGCAAAATGAAGGATTCCACTCATTTATCTGGACCATTCTAGACATCCCATCCCCAATATTTCAGAAGAAAACAAAAACAAGGTGAAGGTGATTATTTGGTTACTTTCCCTGAATCGGTTTCCCAGGGCATGTGCCTACATGTGGCATTTTGGAGTACTAGTAGCACCTTGGCAAACAGCTTTCATAGATCCTTTCCTTTTCATAAGCACAGACTGAGCAATGGAACCCATGAACCCATCATTGAGGCCTCAATTTTCTGGATAATTGTGGCTAAAGTGGATTTTATTGTTTATTTACTAAAGGCTGGGAAAAGCCAGGTGGTATCTTTATTCCTATTAGGAAAAAAGGAAGGAGATCCTGGGCACCAGAAAAATCAGGTCATTGGACTATACTTCCTAGATTGAGCTCATAACTGCTAATTCTCCATGATGCTCTATAGATGGAGAATGGGGGAGGTTGTTGGGTGGATAATTTCCTTCTCTTTCTTTAGAGAGGTAAAGAGATGGGATGGAGAAAGATAGAGGGAAAGGAATATACACAGGGGAAAGAGAGTCAAGTGCAAAGACCACAAAGACAAATTGGAGGGAGGGAGGGAAGGAGGGAGGGAGAGAGAGAGAGAGAGAGAGAGAGAGAGAGAGAGAGAGAGAGAGAGAGAGAGAGAGAGAGAAAGAGAGAACACTCATGAACAGTTTTCAAACAGGAAGCTATTTCTACCCACACAAACATGAATATTACAGGATATACAAGGAGCCCTGGGCTATCTATCCTCCCCCCTCCATTACAGTTGTCTAAGTCATTTATTTATCTCTTTGTAAAGCTATATATTTTTTAATTTAAAATATCATTATGGTATCTTCTTAGCCACTTCCCCATTTACCAACACTGTCCCTAGAAATGGTTGGAATCCAAGACTAGTGACCAAGACTATACAACTATCATATGGATGCAGGTTCTCCTAATGCCCTCAAAAGCATAAGAGAAATCTGAGGCCATGGCTGTTGTGCATATTGTCTGAGTGGCCATAGCCACTTCTATATAGTAAGTCATCTCCCACTGCTCTTCTGGTTGTATAGATTTCTGACCTTAATATAGCTTTGTGATAGTCCCAAACTAGGTAGTTACTGCATTCCCCAGTATAGATAGATAGATAGATAGATAGATAGATAGATAGATAGATAGATAGATGGGAAGTGTCTGAGGCCAGATTTGAATTTTGAATCTAGGACTTCCCATATCTAGGCCTGGCTTTTAATCCCCTGAGCCTTCTATCTATCTATCTATCTATCTATCTATCTATCTATCTATCTATCTATCTATCTCTATCTATCTATCTATCTATCTATCTATCTATCTATCTATCTATCTATCTATCTATCTATCTATCTATCTATCTAACTATCTATCTATCTATCTATCTATCTATCTATCTATCTATCTATCTATCTATCTATTGACAGGTCAACTTCTCCAATCAAAACACCAAAGAGGTGTAGATATAGAGATGTTCAGCAACAACTAGAAAGCTTTGCCTACCATATATTGCGAATTAAGGCTGTGTAGACATTGTTTCACTTTTTAAAGTCTGAATACTTCCTCCCCCAAGCTGTTTCTCCAGTCTAGGAAATCCGCAGGAAAAACGGAGATTGCGGAGTCAAACTATATAATTCAGGGCAGTGTTCCCTTCCCCAATTACACTTCATTAACTAAATTAACAAACAACTTGACCCAAAATAGGGTCCTGGGGGAAGAGGATTTAGAAATAATGTAATCCAAATACTGTGCTCCATTTCTCAGAGGAAAACAGGATTCAGATAAAGGAATGGATTTTAAACCTTTGAGATTATTTTCTGCAAATTAAAATCTTTGAGATTATTTTCTGCAAAATAGAAATAACAATCCCTGGTCTGACTATTTCACAGAGCTATTGAAGTGGGTTGATGAGGTACAGTAAATGAAAGTGCTTTCTAACGGCAAAGTGCTGTGCAAATGCAAACGATTGCTGTTGTAATTGATACTATGATCCAGATTATGAGGTAACCGCTGATTGCAGAAATGGAACGGAAGAACAGTGCTTCCGCTCCTTCTGTCCCGCTGCCCCAAAAGAGATCTCTTCTAACACTCCCCAACAGCTGTACGCCCAGCTCCTCTTCCTTCCCCATCTCCCACTCAGATCCCCGACCTCCTTGCTCACATATACACCCCCACGGGAGCTGGCCACGTCCTGGTCACAGAGATAACAGCGCTGCCAGGGGATCCGCAGCCCTGTTGTCGAGGCTTGTTTGTTTGTTTGTTTGTTTTTTTGGTTTGGGGTTTGGGGTTTTCACGTTCATTCTCCGGTTCTGGAACCAGATTTTCATTTGTCTATCAGTCAAGTTGAAGCTGCAGCTGATCTCTAGGCGGCGCTCACGAGTCAGGTACATACTAAAACGGAATTCTTTCTCCAGCTCCAAGATATGGTGATTGTAGTAGGGGCTCCGCTTTCTCTGGAAGCCCTTAAACTGGCTTAGCCGGTTGCCCCGTGGGATATCGCCTTTGGTGCCCTCTGCCAAGCAAGACAAATATAGTTAAGCGACTTGCGGGTAGAGGAGAAGGGCGTGAAAAGGGAAGGAAACAACAGTAGACTCCTAGAATGTCAGGGACAGGAAGAACCCTCCCCAAACTCTGTAGCTGAACATTCTCTTTTTACAGATGAGGAGACTGAGACCCAGAGAAGTAAAATGTCTTACTGATGTGGATGTGGACGGTGGCAAAAGCATTGCACCTGAAGTGAAAGGACTTTGGTTTGAATTCTTGTATGGCCTTGGGCAAGCCACTTCCTCACTCTCTGTCTTTTTCCTCCTCTATAAAATGAGATGTTTCAGAATAGATGGTGTTCCAGGTCCCTTCTCCATCCATAGATTCTACGACTCTGAGATTCCAGGTAGCAGAAAGGATTCAAACCTGAATCTTTTGCTTTCAGAGTTGGAGACTACTACATTTGATGCTCCCATCTTTTTGCAGAGAAAGACAGTGGCAACGATAGGGGAATAAATGGTTTACCAAAGGCCACAGAACAAGAAAATCTAAAACTTCAGAGTTAGATCTCCCGAGAGGGATAGACCATCACCACCACTTTACAATCCATCCTCAAAGAGGAGAATTACTTCAATAAATGGAGCCTTCTCTTTAAATAGAACCTGTTTACAGAATAGTTAATTTTTTCTACATGGCAAGTGCTAGGAATTTTTATAAAACTATTAAAAGAATCCTTATGGATATGGAGCTCAGTGCTGTTGGGAGAGGGCAGTTGAGAAGGAAGGAGAATATAACTGGAACTCAGAACAGAGCAAGGGAGAAAACTCCTGGAAGAAGCCCTTGGGGAATGCTGACAGGATAGAGGAGCAAGTGATGAGTGGACAGAGAAAATATCCTATTCTAATGATATTGTCTCTAGGTCCAAGAAGTGGAGATATGACTAATGCCTCTTTTCTTCCTTCTTCTTAAGATAACAGGAACTTGTGCTGACACCCAGAAATTATGTCAAGGTAGGAAGAGGGTCAGTATCTTATGCTCTGGATTTCCTTTCCAAATTGACATGGATGGTTCCTAAGTGGATAGGCACTTGACCTAAAAGTCAGGAAAAGTGAGGAACTTTACCTGTTCCTGCAACCTATTTTCCAGACTTCTGAGGCTCACTCCCTCCCAGGATCCAGATAGACTGGAGAGAGGACAAGATAAGGTTCTTCTGCCTACTACTGTAATCTCTCATTAACTTTTTTTTAACCCTTATCTTCCATCTTATTGGTTCTAAGGCAGAAGAGCAGTAAGGGGGTACATATGCAATGGGGGTTAAGTGGTTTGTTCAGGGTCATACAAGTAGGAAGTGACTGGGACCAGATTTGAACCCAGAACCTCCTGACTCCAGGCCTGGCTTTCTATCCACTGAGCCACCTAGATGCCCTCTCTTCTTTCATTTTGAGAGTTGACATTCACTGTGCAAACCCTGAAGAGTGAATCCACCTCCATTCAGTTCATTCCTGGACCCCAAAGCAAAAGGTGAACAGGATCTCTCAAAGTAAAAAGAACTAAATTAGAATTGTTGGGAAGAGGTCAAGTGAAGTGGCTGAGTAAGCTAAATAAGTGAGAACATATGGGTCCTACAGCAGTAAGGAACTGGGATGGTTGGGGCTATTCTGAGTTTTCAAAAAAAAATGAATATAATTCAGAAGTATTTTCTAATCAGAGGAAAGGTCTCTCTTCCCTAAAATCCCAGCATAAACATCAGCACATCCCTTCTGGCTCCTTAGCTATTCCTACAGATACCTAATTTTCATACTGAAGATCAAGGAAATGGAGAGATCTTACAGATGTATGTGTACTCACATTGTTATATCAGCAGTGCAAAAGGAAGTAAAAAATTGAGACATTTATCAGAATAATTAAATGCAAACATCTTTTTTCCTCAATTATTTGGCTCTTTCAGGCAAACTTGTTTCCAGCACTGACTACTCTGTTGAATAATCTCAGTTCTCTACATAGTTTGAAGGAATGACATGAGTCTCTTAGTTATGTGGTAGGTAAAATCTCTAAGAGACAGCTGAGTTGCACAGTGAATAGAGCACTAAAGCCTAGAGTCAGGAAGACCTGAGTTCAAATTCAGCTTCAGACACTTACTATGTAACCCTGGGCAAATCATTTAACCCTGTTCACTTTGGTTTCCTCATCTGTAAAATGAGCTGGAAATGGCAAGGCATTTCAATCCCAAATGGGGTCACAGAAGAGTCCAACATGATCAAAACAAATGAACAACAAAATCTATACACCAGATTTTCAATTTCCTAATTCCTAATTTTCTTCATTTCTTTTTCCTAGTAACAGGAGGCTTCTGTTTGAACATGGAACACAAAATCAATAATCAGGTTAGTTATATAGAATCAACACCCTATGGGGGTACTTAAGAAAGAAGTAGAGTGTATGGGTCATGTGGCCATCATACTCTCGGTTTTTTCCCCCACAGTATCCCCTGATGATAGATGGGCTTGAATAGCAGACAGGTCTTAAAATCAGGAAGATCTGAGTTCAAGTGCTACTTGCTATATATACAAACTGTATCCCAAGATGAACCCATTAATTTCCCTGCCTTCAGGCAACTCTTAAAACCATTAAGTTAGGTAGGAGTTGTTCCTAAAAGGAGGCAATGTTTAAATCAAAAGTCCATAGTCCTCCCACATGGAATGAAGCAAAGACTGTTTCCCTTAAAATATTTCCCCCCAAAGTCCCTGACACTGGAAACATTAATGGTCCATGTCTACACCCACAGAGTAAATGGGAGAATTGAGACAATTAGCTAGAACATTTACTCAGACACAAACCAACTTGAGACTGAAATGCCCTTTGATGGAGAGAAGAAAAAATATGTGTGTTTCGGGGTGTTCTCTCTCCCCTGGAATTTTTTAGACCACGGCTTCAATTACCCACTTCCACTGACGAACCTAGGTGTGAGCACATCTCCCTCTTAGAAAAAGTGTGTGTGTATGTGTGTGTGTGTGTGTGTGTGTGTGTGTGTGTGTGTGTGTGTAGAATCATGTACCCCTGAGCCGAGATTCATGCTTGTATGGAATTATTTGGGAGGAAAATTAATGAATGATTTCATAATGGTGACTCTGAAGACAGCCTGCAGGGACAAATATTCATTTCCTGCCTAATTTCAGCAGAGACTCATTTTAAGTGAGAGGAGTAAATCCTGGCGCTTTCCTGCAGTGACTCAGCCTGTGTTTACCCAACAGCAAAGCATCGGAATGGACAGGGAAAGGTTCAGCCTGAAACCCCTTCAGTGTCCTCTGGACAAACACAAACGAATTTTTCCTTGGAGGTGACTTGATTATTAACTCTTTTCGAGGACAGTTAGGGCTCTCCCAAGCCGGAAGCGCACCTCCCGTGATGTGGAAAGGGGGACGAACCTGCTGTGGTTGGAACTTCTGGCCAATCCCAGGGAATGCCACGTGTGTCGCCTACAGTCCAAAGTCCTACTCTGAGGAACTGAGAGGGGGAGGCCGACGGGGGGTGGGAAGGAAGGAGTCCCCTGCTTTGTTTGCCAAAATGAGGCCAACTCCACCACGGAGATCCCATCCCTAGCTTGGTGACTCCCAAACCAGTGGGGGCTGGGGGCAGGGGGCCGGATGAGTAAAGGAAGGGCAGTCAGAGAAATGGCTGGAGGCTGCTGAACCTCTGTCGGAAGTTCTCAAATGCAAGAAATTAGGTTGTTTGTTTGTTTGTTTGTTTTTAATTAGCAAAGTACTGGAGCACTAGAGGGAGGAAGAAAAACCGGGATATATTTTCTTCTGCTCTAATTAAAGTCCATTTAGGTCAGGTGCTCAAGGCCGAAGAAAACCAATTCATGTAGTTGGGGGCTTTTCTTTTTTTACCGGAGTAAGGATAGAGGGCTTAATCACCTACCCACCCATCATACATTTCACTTAGCGGCGTAGAAAGCCAATTTTGGGGAAAGCTCATGAGCACGGAAAATGATAGAATTATTCCAATGGGTTTTTTGCCCATCAGGAAACTGAGGCCCACAACTTGGAAATAATTAGTTCATTTGAGCAGCAAGTTAAGGACAGGGAGAAGTCCTGACTCCGGTCCAGATCGGGGTTTCTTCCTCTCCTCCGCCACTACACCACAAAGGCTAGCACACTGAAAGAACTGGGAGAACTGAGAGAACAGTTAAGGTCTTGCATGCCCCCAAAACTTTTCTAAATATCCAGGTTGATACACACAGGTAGACCTTTTCCTTGAGGGAAAGAGGGAGTTGCTAGTATTGACCTGAACTCGCTGGATCACTGCCTTTTCCCGGGCACTGTCTAGACTAAGCCCTAGAAAAGGAAGCGAGTCTCTAGCTGACGCCTAGGAGCCGAACTTGTAATGGCTGCAAGGAGTCTGGTTTTTATGTCTTGGTGCTGAGGCGATCCAGATGCGCGGCTTTTCAATTTCACAAATGGAGCAAGGAGGCGGGGGAGCCCGGTACGGCTTCCAGGAAGATGGAGAAAGGTACTTATTTGCATAGCCTATTTGCATCCGGAGAGGAACCCAAGAGAGGTGGAAGAATAAGCTTTGCTTTTCTTCCTTAACCTCCTCCTTTCAGAAAAAAACAAAGCTTTACATTTCCCCAAGAACCCTAAGCGGGCAGGTGATTGGAAGAATTCAATCAATCAACCGGTCGAAATGGGATGGGGTGAAATCCATCTTAGCTACTAAAGAAAACGATTCCACGTATAAGCCAAGGTTATACGTGGAATCGTTTTCTTTTCAACAGGTGACATTGGCATCCGGTAGACAGTTCTGGACATCTACTTTGGGGAGGCCAAGGCGGGTGAGTTAAATGAGGAAATACAGATGGCCAATGTGATGTTTCAAGTCCTAGATCAGATTCTTGGCCGCCTAAATTTTGACCAATTTGGACTAAGCCAAAGCGGTAACCCCCTTGGCAAGCAGAAGCCTCTTAATTTAGCCCCAAGTAGAAGAACCAAAGACTCATAAAATGGAAGGAATCTTAGAGATGAGGACCTTGAGGATACAAAATATGAGTCTACCAAGGTCATGTAGCAAAATCTTTCATACCCTGATCAGAAAAAGATCCTAGGAATGTCCTATCTAAGAGAGTGACCCATACAAGAAAAATGGTGTCAATTTTGAGGGAAAGAACTGGAAAGGCTATCTTTGACTTGCTGTCAACAGTGGCACATCTAAAGCCTTCATCTCTACAGGCGGGTCTCTGCCAACTTTCCAATTCAAATCAGACTCAAGTTTCCTTTTGCTCTGGTTATCTCCAGGCACAGCTGGGGGATAGGCTGGGCTGAGGCTGTACAAACTTTCTAAGAATGCCCGAAGCATGGCCCTAATATTAAAACGTTTATTTTTTAAAGCTTTCAGGCACTTTGTGAATCAAAATATCCTGAGGAAACACAGAAGGTGCAAGAAAGATGAAATAAAAGTTGTATTTGTATATTTGTATTTCCACATATATCTTATGTGTACAAATGAATTACATATATATTTTATCTGGCTGGCCTGACTCTGAGTGGTTACCCTCCCGATAATAATAATAATAATAGAGGTTGAATGTGAAGATGAACCTTTAGCAAGTATTCGTGCTTTCCCCCTTATTAAAGGCAGCCCCTTTGGCAATGCGTGTAGTACTGAACAACAGTGAAGTATATAAATGTGTGTACATAGCTGTATATATATGTGCATACACACACAACTGACATATAGCATAGATCTTCTACTAAAGCTCTATAAAATGAATCAGAAAGGGTAGTAACCCTGAGCTTACCAAGACTCTATCAGGTGGCTCTCATGCTCTACTAAATTGGAGGTGCTTTGTGTTAGTGAGGTCTGTACATTTAAGGGGGGCTCAGCATCAGAGAGTGAGACATCAGCATATTATTATTATTATTGTTAACTTTATTCGGGCCACAGAAATATCCACAAAATCATGGAGGGGATGCATGCAGATGGGAAAACACTGGTGTGTGTATACATATGTGTATATATATATAAATATATATCTATATATATATATAGTGAGAAGTCTGGTTTAGAGAATAGAGGGAGGTCATAGAGTCAGGATGGCCTGAGTTCTAATCCTGCCTCTGACATTCAAATTGTGTGATCCAACATAAATTATTTAAATTCTCAGTGCCCCCAGCAATTCTACAAAGCTCTAAATCACAGTCAGATTACAAATCAGCATCAATAAAAAATTTCCTTTACTGGTAGGTAAAAGGTAAACCAATGAATTAACAGGTCTAGAAATATATATACATATGTGTGTGTGTTTTGTGGGCATATACATGTGTATATATAATTACCAAGGAAATCTGTGTATATATACATATATATCTTATAACTATATTTCTCTTGTGGATAAGTATAAGCTTAGTTCTTATATAACTGCATTCATAGTAAATTATTAACAATGAATAAGATATAGTCATATATAACTACATGTGCTGCTACACTGTGAGATCCTCACTAGAGGCTTGAGGTCCAGGATACACTTAAAAAGCACACTTCTTCCTATGTCTGGACACAGGAACAGAACACAAAGACACCTGTATTGAGGATTCTAAATGTTGCCTCTGGTTCTGTAGAGAATTCCTTGAACTTGAAACGGAAGGAATCTCCATGTGTTCTGACCTCAGTTGTATTTAACATCTCTCTGTGTTTGTCCATTTGTAGGCACATAAGCTCTCCCCAACCTTATCTCCTAGTTTCAGTCTTGTGGTGGTTTAGCCTCCCAGAGAGCCAAAGGCCCAGATAGTGGCATACTGATTTTCGCCTTGACTTTAAGGATTTCCAGGACTAGAAACTGGAAACTAAGAGAAAGAGCTAAAGGGAGGAGAGAGACCCATACATTAATAGAAATTAGAAAAAGAAAAGATGGTAGAAATCGAAAGACAGGGCAAGAGGAAAGGCCCGCTTGGCAGCTAGCTTGGGGAAAAATATCAACAAAAACCTTGAGCTAAGTAGGCGGCTGGACCCAGCAGGAGCTCCAGGCACTCTGGGAGGGCCAGGCCAAGCCTTGGTTGCATTTCACCATCATTATTATTATTTTAATAGCCTCCTCACATACACACACCCCTCCCCATCCAAACAGGCCAATTAAAGCTCCTCTGGCTCCTTAATGGCATCTGATTAATAGCCCAGTTTAGGGCCAATGAAGTGGCCAGGACTGCAGGGACAGTACAGATTTTTAGCTTGTTTATTTAGTTTTCCTCTAAAGAGGTTGAAATGAGTCCAAGGAAGGGAAAACAGAGAGTCAGAAAAGGAACAGAGAATGATAGCTACTCTTCACTTGCTGAATTTCCTTGCTTTAGCTAACTGCTACCAGGTGGCCTTTATTTGTGGTTGTCAAGAAAGGGATTGAACCGGCTCTAGGCTTTCTTGCAGAAAGCATGAGAAGAAAGCCTACCCACCAATCTGGGCACCTGGGGAAAGAGGGATTGTAGGAAAGAAAACCTGTACACAAGTTATTTGTCTGGCAGCCTTTAAAATGTTGGTCTTTAACATCCCACCTAGGGCATCTGCAGAGGGGGTTCTCTAGCCACAGAACTTTCCTATGCTTCATTCCTCCTGCGGCTAGAGAGAGTCCTTTCCTCTTCCTCCTTTTCCTTCTACCACACTATTGTTTACAGGTCACCCAAGGATCCTCTTAGAGCCTTGGCAGTGAGGGGTAGGGAGGAGATAGACATTTCCCCCCCTTTCACAAAGTCTCTGGCCTCCTCCGAAGATTAGTGATCACAAACATGAAAAAACTCCGAAGTTCCTTCTCTCAAGTTCTTCTCCTCTAAGAGCAAGACCACAATATTATTTTTTCCCTTAAAAAGAAACATCTGGATTTTACTGAGAAAACTCCGCCTGCGTGGGAGTTGAACTAAGGGTTCCTTACTCTCTAAGTCACCAGACCTGGCTCTCCAGGAATCCCCTGCTGCAGCTAGGGTAGTTAGAGTGGTGAGTGGGTGTGGAAACGTTTCCCTAGCTTGGGACTTCCTCTCCAGCTCCGACTTTGTAGCCTCCAGACCTCGCTAGGGGATCTCCCGGCCTCTGTCTATTCCCTCTTGCATTCGGCTAGGCAACAGGGGAGTTCTGGCCTGTAGTGTGCTCGAGGATTTCAGCCCCACTTCCCAAACCCGTGGCCGTGCGGGCCACTCAATTTTACTGGCTGGTCTTCGAGGCCCGAGAAGTCTTGGAGTTGTCAGGCTTCTCTGGACCCCAGGCCATTTCAGCCCCGGGAAGATGAGCGCGGACCTCTCCAGACTACAGTCCGCGGCGAACCTGGAGAAGAAAATGGCACCAGGACCTTGGAGTTTTCCAAGACAAACCCACAGAACGAGTGTGGGTTCTTCTCTCGCTGCACATACAGGCAAGAACTGAGCATGTTCTCCCCCACCCCGCTACTACCTTACCTTCTAGTACAAAGGAGGTGAGAAAAACCGCATTGCAGTTTGGCTGATTATTTAATGCGCCAGGTGGGAGGGGTAGTGGAGAAAAGAAGAGATTCAAGTCGAGGCAGGAAAGGGAATAAACTGAGTCTGGAGAACCCTAACGCCTAGGTTCCTGCCAGGAAAGCTCACATAAGTGAAGATCTGAGGAGATTTGGAATGCCATCGTCTAGTACATTTTTTCCTTTCCTTTTCCTTTCTCTCTTTCTCCCTGTCTATTTCTTTCGTTTGTTTTTGTTTTTCTAAAATGGACTGGATCTCTGGAAATTAATAATTTATTTCTCAGAAAAGTACAAACAGCTTCCGGCTCTGTGGCCAATCGCTGATTGACTTTTCCTATACAGCCCATCCCCTGGTGTCAGTTTTGACGGAAATTGGTTTGCAGAGGGTTGAAAATTCCTTATTCTTCAATATCTGAATAGCTTCAATTAGGGCTTCCTCCGCAACTGGTTACTGTCCAAATAAGATTCAGAGAGCTCGATGATCCCCTTCTTCTAACCCAGTAAGATCTATTTTAGCACCTCCTCTCCCAGGAGGAAGATCTTGGACCTTGCAGAAGTTTAAGAAAGCAAAAACTACCTTTCCCTGTTTGGGAAACTGGAATCTTCTTGTTTGAGAAAGAAGGACCTAGTTCAAATCTAGTCAATCCCTGAGGAAGAGAGCAGAATTGCTATTCTGTTTACTTATTATTCCTTCAAGAGCCAGGTTTGGTCCTGAGACCTGCTAGGGTCTCTATTGTCAAAGAAACAGAAGCAAACTGAAAAATGAAAGCAACCATCTTTAGGCACTTCATCCAATTTACCAAGGATCTTTCTTTGATTTTCATAAGGTTGTGTAAGTACTTTTGGAGCAATTCACTTCCTTCTTTCTTCTTCCACCTCTTCCCATCCACTTTCACACCACCCAGGGTCCAATGCCATGTATGAAGGGATTGTATTTCTTAAATTTCCTTCTAGCTATGCTAGAATGCTATCTTGGCACATGATTTTTAAGAGGTGGGAAAGGTGCAATCAAAAGGAGGAAAATAATCAGCCATAAGTCTGGACACCATACCCTTTCCAGTCCAAAGACCTTTCAGTCTAGCAGAAAAAAAATTCCCCTCTCTATTTGGGTCAATTTGGACCAATTAAAACCACACTGCCAACTCTTTTGAGTCTGGAGTAATCCCGGCTAAAGGGAGAGCCTGGTGGTAGCAGAATGCTATTTCTGACTAAATTATATAGCTTTGAGTCCTAATGCTCCACTTCCTTCTGGAGTTGAGAGTGTAATCATATAATTTAGTTGAAAACAAACAAACATTCCCAAAAAAACTGAACCCCTTAGTTAGGAGAGATAAGCACATTGAATCCCGGGTGGGCCGACAACCTGGACAAAATTATTAGGGTTTAGTGGCACTGGTATGGACAAGTCTTATTATCCCACCTTTCCTCTCTAGCTTCCTGCTTCTCCCCATTCTACCAGAGAATTTATCAAAGAGACCGGAAAAAAGGGAACAGTCCTTGAAGCTGGGAAAGAAAAAGTTCCTGTGGGCTGGAGAGAGAAAGCTCATGTGGGCTGGAGAGAGAATTGGAGCCAGTGGCCTTTTTCCTTTGACTACAAGGTCTAGCCTATACCTACTCTGTTTTAGCTGGGGATTCGAAAGAGAGAGGAGAAAAAGTAAATGAACTTTTGGAAGACTAAACTCTCAAGGTCTGTGGAAGAGAGGAGACCAAAACAAAACCCTCTAATCAGCAAGAAAGATTTCTTTGGAAAAAGAAAGTTTTCTTTTCTGCTCAGGCATTCCCTTCAATTTGGACTGTGAATTACTTCCCTCCAAGACACTGGATTTGGAAAATAAAGTAAAATGGAGAAAACTAGAGAGAACTAACCCAGTTAAGAAACATCATGTGGGAGCAGAAAGGACTTCTTGGAAATGATCTTTGAGAGGCTCTCAAACTCTGGTTTTAAGCAAAAATAAAGTTTCCAGATTCTTTTCAGTATCCCCTTTGGGAGGGCCTTAGGGAATTTCAGTTGGTTTTCATTCCAGGGATTGGCATTGGCTTGGAGCAGAGTTAAGTCAGACATGCAGCTGGTTTCTGGACTATAAAGTAAACTTTTAGGCCAAAGGGAAGAAGAAACCCAGATCCTTCCTCCCTAACCTTCTGGATAGTAAAAGAAGGGGGCAGAGGGTTCTGCAGCTCCCCAGAAATAGATTTAAATAAGGAGAATTATTAATTTTTTTAATCAAGATTTTTTTTTTCATTTCAGGGATTGGGGTGAGGGGTGATAGGGTCAGAGAACCAAGAGGCTGAAAACCTTTCCCAACTTTCAGTGCAGGTTGAAAGCTTTGCATGTTTAGGTATCAACACTAAAAAATTTCAAACCTCTCTAGATCACCTCTGACAGGAAGAATATCAGAGCAAGCCATATTAAATCGAAGTGAGATATTAATGTTCCAGCAGAGAATGTAATCTATTCTATCAAGAGAAGCATTTCTGTATCTGACATAACCTATAAATGCATACACATATCCACATTATGTTATATATGTACACCAAGCCCCATCAACCCAATGCTTCCCTACACAAAGACTCCGAATCAACAAACATGACTCCTTAAAAATAGTAGCTGCCCTAAATATATGCCTCACTTGAATTCCACAAGGCCTTGTCTGTATTATATCATGTTCATACTTAACTATATAACCGTCTTCTTTCTACTGCTAAAGAAACCTGTTTGCATCTAAATAGGGATGTAAACCTGCCCAGCCCTCTCCCTCTCTATACCCTTCCAAGCCCCATCCGACACCCGTAAATATAAGGGTCCATGGTTCTCATTATGACCTTCAACTTAAATGGCTATGTTGGGGACCCATTCCACCCCGGTATAGACCTAGGAATGCTCCTCGAGCAACCCTGTCCCTTCCACCCCACCCGAAAGACTCCTTCCAGCTCACTAACACAATCCTAGGACAGGAGAGGCCTGAGCCTCCTTTCCACCCGGGTCTGGCGAAGGTTCTCCCGGGCCGACTAAACCATTAACACCACCCCGTGGGGGAAAACAAAACAAAACAAAACAAAAAAACATGGAGGAAAGTCTAGGAGCCGGAAAATAGACACTGCACTTTAAGCGATATTTACAGGCAAAAACCAACCAACCAAAAAAACAAAACAAATATCCTCCCCAATCTCCACCCCGGCGGCATCCCCAACATCTCATCTCCTCGAATGTTTGAGGAAACGAGTTCTATGTCTCCCAGCACTAGCTTTGAACTCGGGGATTGCAGTTGATAAGATCGAGGCTATGAAGCCTGTCTGAAGCCCAGCGGGGAATGGAGAGGGAGGAAGGTAGAGATTCCCTTCAGAAGAACCCTCCCTATCTCCCCATCGCTCGTACGGTCGTAGTCTTAGACTAGGGGAGAAGGGGGCAAGGCGAAATTTTCTTTGGCAAGTAGATCCTGATGCTACGGGGAGAGGCGGGTCCATTGGTCCCCAGTTCCTTTCTCTCCTCTTTCCCCATGGACATTAGGGCCAAAGAAGAGGGCTCGGATCTGCCCTCGATAGCCGAGGAAGCTCTGGCAGGAAAGGAGAGGTGATGGCGGCGGGTTAGGCCTGGGGCTCAAGGTTACAGATGTAGATTTAAGCGAACTGAAGACACCCCCGTCCCCATACACACACACTTTCCTCCACACCATTCATCCTTGAACCCCACCTCTGCTCTGTCCCAGCAGTTTTCGCTAGCCCAGAGGCAGCTGATTCCACGTCTTCGAGTTGGGGGTGGGGAGCGGAGGGCGGGGTCGGAGCAGAAAGCCCGTCTTTCCCCCCACCCCTACCAACTCTATGCCAATATCCGCATAAGATCTGCCCAAATACCCCTTACCTGCAGCACCCGCTAGGTCTTTCAATCCTTTAAACCCTGGAGGGGAACCCAGGCGTCCGGCTCACGTAATCTTGTCCCCAGCAGCAGAGATTAGAGAGAGGAGGTGGAGCGATTGCCCGAGGCTCTATAGTCTGGAGGCTTTGGCTCCCAGCCTTGGGTCACCGTCCCTTGCTTCCTCCCCCTCCCCTTTATGACTCCACTCTGCGCAGTGTCAATGTCTGAGGCGACGCTGCCGCCGGCGGGATGGACAGAAAGGGGCCCAACTAGTTGGACAGCTCATCTGGCAGGCTAGTAGGGGAAGGGGAGGGGTTGAAAGCAGGGCCCGGGTAGGTCCCAGCTCTCTTCCTAGGCCCCCTTCCCTCCCTTTGGCGGCTGCTGTCTCTGGTTGAAGGGACTTCACCTTACCACCCTTTCCATTTCCCCTTTCCCGGGTCGAGGTCGGGGGTCAGACAGGCTTAGAGTCGGTTGCGCTGAGACAGTCCAGCTTCCAGACCGACCTTCTAGGCTAGGCTCTGGCTGAGGGTTTTTATGAAAGTGCGATCCCTCTATCCTAAAGCTCAGCCACTCTAATGTATCATCTTACTAATGTATTTAAGGAAAGGCGTAAAGACAGGTCCCCGAGCCCTAAAGAGAGTAGAGAGAGTAGGGAAAGGGAGTGGTCTCGTGTGTGTTGGGGGAAGGGGAGGGAAGGGAGGAAGTAGGAGGGAGGAAAAGAGGGAGGGAGGCAGAAACAGAGACACAGACTAAAAAGAGCAAGCAGATAAACACCCACTGCTTAGGGGATTCCTAGAGACAGCAAAAGAAATGGAAGTTGGGGATGATGAGAGACAGAGAGTCAGACAGAAAAACAGAAAGAGAAGCAAGCAGATAGGTATCTACACCTTAAAGTGTGGGGAGAGACAGACAGACCCAGATGGAGGAAAGAAAGAAGCAACAGGCAAGTGGATAGACCCCTACACCTTAGGTGATTCCTAGAGCAAGAGAAAGCAAAAGAAGTGGGATGGAGGAAGGGAAGAAAGAAGAGAGGAAGGGAGGGGGGGAGAGAGAGATATATAAAGAGAGGGGGGGAGGGAGAGAGAGTTAAGTTAGTTTAGTTAGTTAAAAAGCACTGGAGAGCTGTGAAAAAAGACATGAACATTAAAATGTATCTGTGAAAAGACCAGAAGCCCCTGAAAGCAGAAAGCAGAGAGGGCATACAGACTGGGAACCCCACTCTTCTTAAAATTCTAGATTCCCCTTCCCTCTACCTCCAGCCCAGAATGTTTTACCAAGCCTGGAGCTTGAAAGCAGTGGTACCTCAGCCATAGACTATTTACTTAATCTCAGTTCTATGTTCTAGGCCCCACAGTCTTTCATTCCCCTCTCTTTGAGGGGTCTGAAGAATATCTGATAACTGAAGGTAATCAAAGTTATATGAAAGGGAACCCTTTCACATAATTTGGGGTTACAAGTTCAGTTGCTCAGTTGTGTCTGACTGCAACCTCTTTTGGGATTTTCTTGGCAAAGATATTGGAATGTTTGCCATTTCTTTCTCTAGTTCATTTACAAATGAGGAAACTGGGGCAAATACGTTTGTAACTGGCCCAAGGTAACACAGTAAGCATTTGAGGCTGAATTTGAACACAGGCCCAGTGCATTATGCACTATTCTTTTTATTTTTCTCTTTCATCAGTTCTGCCATTTTCAAGTTGTGTGAATTTGAGTAAGTCACTTCCCTCTTTAGGCTTTAGTTTACTTATCTATAAAATGATCAGCAGTTCTCAAACTTTTTGGTTTCAGAATCATGTTATAGTCTTAGAGATTATAAAAATTTCCTTTCGAAGAACTTTGGTTAATGTGAGTTATCTATATTCACAATATCAGAAATAAAAACATCTTGGTATTACTGTAAAAATAGATTTGATCTTTTAAGCCCATTGAAATAATCTCAGGGATTCCCAGGATCCCCCAGACTTTTTGAAAACCCATAGACAGATGATCATTAGATTTTTTTTTCATAGTTCAGTGACACTTTATCTGTTTGATGACTTGGAAGGAGCTGGGAATGTCCTTGTTTGACAGATGAGATAAAGGAGGTCCAGGTGGAAAAAACCTATCCAAGGTCATTTAAAGAAATAGGAACTTCATTATCTAGTGCTCAGTTTAGTCCTCTGAAACTGCACTGGTATTTCTGGCTTTCACAAACACATAATTTCTTCAAAACTGAGGACCAGAAAAAATAATTGCTGAAGATAAAATTGCAAGTTAGTGGAGCTGCTAGGATGTCCAAACTTTGAACTGTGCATTATCATATTCATCTAAATTTATACAGCCTTTCCTATTTTATCACTATTGACTTATGTGTAGTGGGGAGTCACTACTGACTTATACAGTATGGGGAATAGAATTCATGGGGAGGATTAAAATAAATATTTAGGGAGCATTTTATGAAGAGAAAATTAGGGGCCATTAGATGGCTCAGTGGATAGTCAGGCCCAGAGACAAGAGGTTCTGGGTTCAAATTTGACCTCAAGACACTTCCTAGCTGTGTGACCTTGGGCAAGTCATTTAATGTCATTCCTTAACCTTTGCTGTTCTCCTATCTTAGAACTGGTACTAAGACAGAAGGTAAAGTGTTTTTTTGTTTGTTTTAAATAGAGAGAAAAAGGGCAAAAATTAGTCTTTTTTTTTTTTTAATAAAGGGGTCAGCAAATTAAACCCATACTCATCTACAGGGATTCAAAATCCCATGTGTATGGCTTGGTTCTGAGTAGCTTGAAAAGAGCATGGGGAAGGACTGGATTTGAGAGATTCAGGATTCTACACAATATGATGTTGATGGAGAAAATATATGAAATCAGATGAAGGCAGATTTTCTTCCTTCTCTCTTCTACTTTACCCTAAAGAGAGTGAATAAATCTTTTTATCTCCCAGCTCCATTCCCGATTCTCCAGATTTTTCCATGCTTCTTCTTATTCTGGAAGACACCTCTATTTCTGCAGTCAACTCCTCCCACTGGTGAATCTTCTCAAAACCTCCATTTTTTAAAATTAAATTTTATATTTCATCAAAAATTAATCGTCTTTCTCTCTCTCAGCTTCTGCACACCATCCCAAATTGAGAAAACAAGAAAAAAAACTGTTGTTTTAAACAAACATAGTCAAGCAAAACAAAGTTCTCCTTGGCCATATCTTAAAAAAAAAAAAAGCTAAATCTGGACTCTGAGTCCATCACCTCTCTGTCAGGTAGTAAGTACCAAGTTTCATCATGAGTCCTTGGGAATCATCATTGGTCATTATGTTGATCATTGTTACCAGCCCCCCCCCCCCACAAACATGCATACATATATATCTCAAGATTCTCTTTCTTACCTTCCCACACCACAACCCTTCAAAACCCTTTATAAAACATGTATTTTTTCAGTAATATTTTATTTTACTTCCCCTAATTACATGTAGAAATAATTTATAACATTCTCCTGACATTTTACAATCCACATTCTTTCCCTCTTTTTTCTCCCCTCCTTGATATGTAAGTAATTTGATGCAGCATGGTGTGGTATCATGCAATATAGCCTTTATTCCTCACTAAATATGTATAATCAAACAAAACAACTTTCCACATTGATCATGGTCAAAACATGTTTCATTTTGCATTTTGAGTCCTTAATTTATCAGGAGGTGGGTAGCATGTTTGTTCATTAATCTTTTGGAATTCTGGTTGGTTTTTATGCTCATAAGAGTTCAAAACAATAATATCCCACATATATATTCCATTATATAAATATAATTCCATTACATGTAATATTTATATAATAATTAATGAATATAATAATTCATCCATTCTCAGACCCTCAATTAAAAAAAAAAACCTCTTATTTTCATCTTAGAATCAACCTGGAAATTGGTTCCAAGGCAGAAGAATGGTAAGGGCTAGGCAATAGGGATTAAGTGACTTGTTCAGGGTCACACAGCTAGGAAGGACCTAAGATCAGATTTATACTCTGGCCCTTCTGTCTCTGGACCTCCCTCTTAATCCACTGAGACCCCTACCTGCCCCCAGAATATCCAATTTGAGAAAGCATCTTGGATGCCATATTCATTCCTTTACTCCTCTCTTGGTTTCTATCCTGATTTTCTGTACATTTTCAACTGACTCCAGAATATTTCTCTCTACCCAAACCCACCCTTTTTCAGTGACTTTTTTATGTGTTGTCTTCTCCATTAGAATGAAATTGAAGAGGGGCAGCTAAGTAGACTTCCTAGCTGTGTGACCTTGGGCAAGCCACTTAACTCAAATTGCATATCCCTTATAGCCCTATGCCCTAGAATTAATAGATTCTATGACAAAAGGTAGGGATTTTTTCTTTTTTTTCTTTTTCTTTTTTTTTAAGAATTAAACCAAAGGCAGAGACTGTCTTTGTTTTTGCTTGTATTGGTATTCACAACAACTCAGTGTGAGGCAGGGAGAATGCACTTAATAAATGTATGTTGACTTATTGATTTAATGAGATAAATCCCTGAATAGTCTTTGAAAGAGAACCTAGGTGAGACATTTGTTGACCCTATAGAATGTTAGCTCCTTGCAGACAGGGGCAATTCCAGTTTTGCCTTTCTACAATGCACAGTATTGATTCTAAGACAGAAGGTAATTTTTTTTCTTTAAGGCAAATGTAACTTGAATATCAAATTTCATGATAGAATAGCATCAGTAGAATAGCATCAGATCAAGTGCTGTGTCATAGCTATGGCTAGTTGTGCACTTGTGTGTGTGACCTTAAATTATTTTAAATATATTTTTAATTTATTTCATTAAATACTTACCAATAGCAATCTTTAAACTGCATATTACAACAAAGTGGGGAAAATTTTTATGACAAATTTGTTTGTTTAAGGTCTCATTTCTTAAATATATGAAGAACTAAATCAAATTCATAAGAATACAAGTCATTTCCCAATTGTCAAACAGTCAAAGGATATGAATAAGCAGTTTTCAGATGAAGAAATCAAAATTTTCAGAGGAAGAAATTAAATCAAAACAAAAAAATAATAATATGGGGAAATGTTCTAAATCTTTCTTGATTTTGGGAAATTAAAATTAAAACAACTCTGAGGTACCAACACACACCTATCAGATTGGCCAATATGACAGTAAAAATGATAAATGTTAGGGGGATGTGGCAAAATTGGGATATTAATGCATTTCTGGTGGAGCTGCAAACTGATCCAACCATTCTGGAGGGCAATTTGGAATTTTGCTGAAAGGATTATAAAACAATGAATACCTCTTGATCCAGTAATACTACTACTAGGTCTGTATTCCAGAGAGAGCAAAAAAAGCGAGAAAGGATCTACTTGTACAAAAATTTTTATAGCTGCTGTTTTTGTGACAAAGAATTGGAAATTAAAGGGATGTCCATCAATTGGGGAATGACTGAATAAATTGTTGTATATGATGGTAATTGAATTGTGTGGAAATTTATTATAACATATAATTGGTAAGAACAAAAGATAAATTGCACATTAATTTTTATAATTTTGAGTTCCAAATTCTCTCCATCCCCCTGTATCACCCTTATCCTTGGAAAAGAAAAAAGCAATATGATTATACATTTGAGGTCATCCAAAACATATTTCCATATTATTCATGTTGCAAAACCCCACACTCACTCAAAAAACACAAAAAAAGAAAAATAAAGACATTTTAAAAATTGCTTCATTTTGCTCTCCATTCTGTTCATTAGTTCTCACTCTGGAAATGAATAACATTTTTCATCATGGATCCTTTGGAATTGTTTTGAATCATTATCTTGATCAGAATAGCTAAATCTTTCACAATTGATCATCATTACAATATTGCTTTTGCCATATACACTATTCTCCTGGTTCTGCTCACTTCACTTTGCATCTGTTCATATAATATTTCCCAGATTTTCTTGGAAAACATCCTGCTTGTTATTTCTTGTAACACAATAGTATTCTAGCACAATCATATTCAGCCATTCCACAAATGGGGAGAGGTTGAATTCTTAAAAAAAAGAAAAAAGAAACCCTTACCTTCTATCTTAGAATAGATAGTATCAGTTTCAAGGCAGAAGAATAGCAAGGGCTATACAACTGGGTTTAAGTGACTTGCCCAGGGTCACACAACTAGAAAGTGTCTAAGGTCAGATTTGAACCTAGGAGCTCCCATCTCCAGGACTGATTCTCTATCTACTGAACCACCTACCTGCCTCTGGGAGGGTGAATTCTTAACCAAAAGAAATGATAGGAGGCATCACAAAAATAATGTGCTTTATGAAAAGTAGATTCCATTCATCAAAGCTAAATCAGTTGTCCAGGATCATGCTGTTATTAAGTTTCTGGGGCTAAACTTGAACTAAGAGCTTCCCAACTCTAGGGTCAGCACTCTTTCTACTGCATCACTAGCTGCCTCTAATGTGAGGTAGTCTCTTATGTGAGATCAAAAAGATTTTATATAAATAAATGAAATTAGTATAAGGGGAGAAGCACATTGAGCAAAATCTTTGTATCAAATATCTCTGATAAGGGTTCGATACCCAAGCTATGAAGGGAACAAACATAAGGAAAACTACCTTTCCCTCTTGGATAAATCATTAGAGGACATGTACAAATAGTTCCTACAAAAACTGCATACTACAACTACTATATGAAGGATTGCCCCAAGTCACTAACAATAATAGAAATGCAAAAAAAACCCAACTTTGACCTTTTACATCACACCCAACTCATTGGTAAAGATGACAAGAAATGAAAGCAGTTGATGTTTTGGGGGTTATGTATAGGGGATTTGGGGGGATAGGCAGTTTTACTGATTTACAATTGGTGGAACTGTGAATTTATCTAGTCATTCTCAAAAGCAATTAGGAAAAAAGTGACCAAAATGTCTGTACCCTTTCAGGAGATACTTCTTTTAGGCATATATCCCAACAAGGTCAAAGAGAGATAGAAAAGTACTGTACACACCAAGTTATGTATGACATTCTTTTTGTGGTAGCAAGCAAAATAGAAGTCCATCAGTTGGGAAATGACTAAAACATGTGATATAATAATATAATGGAAAATTGTTATTAGGGACTAACAAATATTAAGAATTCATAAACACATGGGAAGACCAAGCAGACAATTGTTTGTTGGGCATGTTATAGTGGATATTCTGTCTGTGTATGTATAGGTTGCTGAAGTTTTTTCCAGATTCTTAAATCAGTGATTCTATGATTCAAAAAAGAAGTAAGCAGGAGTAGTAGATGACACAATGGAATGAGCACCAGACCTGGAGTTGGGAGAGTTTGGATTTAAATATGCCCTCAGTTTTAGCTGTGTGACCTTGGATAAGTCATTGAACTCAATTTGCCTAATCCTTGCCCTTCTGTCTTCTGTCTTGGAGTCGTTACTAAGACAGAAAGAAAAGGTTAAAAACAAAAAGTAAGCAGAGACACAGATATACATACAAACATACACACAATGGCTACAGCAATTGGAATGGAAAGAAAAAACTGAAATTGAACATCTGGAAATTATGATGGTCAAACTTTGCTCCGGACAAAAACTGAGAAAATCCACTTCATTCACTTTGCAGAAGGAGAGGCTGTGGATGTGGAATACAGTATGTGGTGTCAGACATAGTTGATATATTGGTTGGCTTTGCTGACTGCTTTTCTTCTTTTTCTTTTTCTAAAAAATTCTTTGCTATCAAGATTACTCAGTGGGGAAGAGAGGGACATATTCAGAAGAGAAGCAAAATTACAAACAAAACATATAAATCAAATATGTTTTTATAAGTTGTTTTCAAATCCTACCCTGCTGCTTACTGTTTGTGTGATCTTGAGCAAGTTACCTAACCTCTAACTTTCTAACTTTCTCTACTGCCAGAAATGAAGGGTTACACTAGATCAATTCTTAACCTTTGTTGTCTGTTGTGGATCCCTTTGACAATTTGGAAGCTTATGGACAATTTCTCAGAATCATGTTTTCCTTTTTTTTTTTAAGACTAGGTCTCCCTATCATGCCCAGTTTGAAAGTACATAGCCTTTATTCACTACTGATCAGCAGGGATGCTTCGACTTGTTTTGTTTCTGAGTTGGGTTGACTTATCCCTCCATAGGCAGCTCTGTGGTCCTTTGGACCTTGGGGAATATAATATTGATCCCAAACTTAGTGAATACATCTGATTTGCTCTACCAAGACTCAGAACTCTCAAATTAAAGTGATCCACCAGCCCCAATCTTCCCAAGTAGAAGGAATAACAGTTTTTCAACATCACATTAGGCAAGAACAATATTTTTCACTTCTTAAAATAAAATACATAGGACTACAAAAGAATTTATTTATATTGACATGTTATGACAGGAATTTTTTTTTAATCCATGAATGTTCTAGGTTAGGAACCTTTAAACAAGATGATTTCTGAAAATTTCTAGTTCTGAATCTAAGATCCTACAACTATTACTAAAAATAAAAATTGGCAATGGTGAGGTGGGGGAGGATAAGAATGTAGAAGGAACTGGGAGGGATCTTTATATGATAGACACAATCTTTCTCAACTGGGATAGATTTAATGAAATTTTATAAAGAAACAAGATGAAAGAAATATCTTGTAAAAGGACTCTTCTGCTGTGAGATATGGATAGTGTTGGTGCCCTGGAAAGGAGATGAGATCTTGAGTCAGAGGACCTTGGAGTCATAGTACTTGTATTTGAATCACAGCCTTTATATTTATTACCTGTGTAATCTTGAATAAACCATCTTTGCCTCAATTTCCCTATATATAAAATGAAGGCAATGGGACTACAGTATCTCTAAGGGTTCTTCCAGCTCTGAAACCTGTTATCCTATATTCATGCCATAAGGCATGTGTTAACAAGTCATAATTATTAGAAAATTAAATTAAACTCTTAATTATCCGTGGATACAGTAACATCTTGCTTGTGTAATGAGACCCAAACGGAGCTGAGGACTGCTTTACCATGTATAGCCACTAGAGGGCACACAGCCCACACAAAGTTGAATGGCCCTTTTTCAACGCCGCTTGCTCATGAATACTCAGGTCCGGTTCTGAAATTTGCCATCAAAATGCACTCTTGTTTTCTCTCCCAAACCAAAATCATCATGGGGGAAGAAAACAGCTCCGGATTTAATAATAAAAAGGACCTCAAAAGTAATTTAGTCAAATCTCACAGCCTATCCAAGAACCTATTCAAGGCACCTCACAAAGTGGTCATATAGATTCTGTTGAACACTTCTGATGAGTCAACTCCTTCCATAGTTGGGAAGGTCTAAATATAGGAAAGTTATTTTTTTATTATATTCATTTTATTTCTTTTTTGTTTATAGATTGAGTTCTGAGTTGTTTCCACCTTTCCTCCCAACCCCACTTTAGAAAAAGCCACCATTTGATATAGATATATGTGTGGAACTATACTATAAATACTTTAATATTTCTTTCTTTCTCTGTAGGTGCCTAGCATTTTCCTTCATCAGTTCTTCATAGCTGTTTTGAATATTCATATTACTCAGAATAGTTCAGTCATTCACAGTTATTCTTTGAACAATATTGCTGTTATTTGTACATAACATTCTCTTAATTAATTAACCCAAATTTGTCCTTAAATGTTAGAAATTTTCCTAATAGTGGCTTGAAGTAATTATGATTCCACTATTAACTTTTTGTCTAATAAAACTCCCAAAAGCAGGAGAGAAGAGAACCATATGGACCTAAGTAACCCTACACTTAAAATGACCTAATTATTGAAACAGGATGATGCATAAATCATACTATATACTAATATCAAGCTTGCCTTCCACTTAAACCTCTGAATCTTTTAAAACATGAACTGCCGTCTACCCACATCTCTCCCATGCTGTAGTTTGTTATTTGAATCTAAGGTGAATGTTTTCCATATAAGTCAGGCTTTTGTTTTCATTTTTGCTTTTTAAAAATAATGTAATCATTTCCTAATATGTTCTCATTGAATCCTCTTTTATAACAAAGAAAAAATAAAACAAAACTCAATCAACCAGGAAATTGACAATGCACACAATATTCCATCCCCATAGCCCTCAATCTCTCTGTGGAGAAGAGGAAGATATGTTTCCTCCATTTTATACATTGGTTTGTTACTAATTCATTAAAGTATTTTTTATCTTGATTCCATTTCCCACCATATAAATTATTCCTCCAAGCTTCTTATCAAGAGAAAAAAAATGATAAGCATGGGTTCAGCTAAGATACTGATTAAAAATATTAAACAAGATAAGACTCTCCCTCCAAAAAAGAACCCTATGCCACTCTACTAATGACATCTTTCAAGATTAATGTGGATAAAATTAATCCACATTTTTTGTATCCAGTTGTTCAACCATTCTAAACTCATCTAATTGTAGTTTTAACCAGCCTGCATCCTTCCATCTTTCCACCTAGATATTGTGACAGTCAAGTGCCTTTCTGAAACTCAGATCTCTTCTATTTATGACATTCCCTTGATCTAGTTTTAGCAGATGTCTAGAGCCCCTCCCAATCATAATCTTTACTGTATTCGTTTTTCTTGTAAACATTTTAATTAGGAAGCACTGAAAACTCCTTTTGCCTAGATCTAAATGCACTTCATTTTGCTGAGAGAAAAACTGAAGCATAGGTAATGTTCTGAAATCCAGAAAGAGCTATTCACTACTTGGTTTTCAACAATCCAGAGTAATCAGAAGGGAAAGAAGAGAGTTGATTTGGGTGAAACGAGGAGTGATCAGCCAACAATTCCCACCCACACACCTTTTAAAGTTGTCTCTAAAGGAGTACTAGAATGAACACTGGTGATGTGACTGTTATCTTGAAATCTGGAACCTCCTTTTAATGCAGAAAGGAGTGGTCAGTGGAATGCTTCTGAAATGCAGAGGACTGGAGCTGGAGATCAGAAGGTGAGAGCTGAACAGAGACTATAAGAGGTAGAGCAGGGAGCTGCACTATTGGATATTAATGCAATTAAAGTCTTATGGGCTTGGTGGGCAAAGTGGTTGCTCTTTTTTCTTCCCCTCTCCTTCCTTCCCTTTTATGCAGACATTCTCAGTGCAGACCCCAGAAGAATATGTGTGTGTGGGACCAGAGAATTCTTAGGGTTGGGAGGAGGATGGTGACAGGGAATGAAGATGTCTTTCCAGCTAGTTAATCTCCAACTAGGCTGCCCAGTTTCCGGATTTATAGACCTGAACTCTAGAGCCTTCATTACCCAGCATGGCGCCACTTCCAGCCTGGGGAAATAGCACCGCTCCCTTCCCCTCCCGCTAGAGGCCAGGCCATCACCTCCAGAAGGAACTTGGGGGTGGGGAAGAAAAGAAGTAAAGGGAGAAGAGAGTGAGGGGGTGAAGACTTAGGCAAAGGAAATAAGTGAGGATGATTCCAGGGGACTGATGATGAAGCATGCTACCCACCTCCTGACACAGAAGTGATGGATTTGGGGTGCAGGTGAGACGTATATATTGGGGAGGCATGACCAATGAAGGTAATTGGTTTTGCTTCACTTTGCATATTTTTTACAAGGGTTTTTGCTTTTCTTCTCTTTTTCAGTTGGTGGGGGAAGATGTGAAGGAGAGAAAAGAAATACTTGTTAATCTAAAAAATAAAAAAATTTAAAAGAAATGGGAAATGGGGGAGAAGAAAACATTCTTTCTATCGGCCCCCTCCTGTTCAAAGGCTGAGATAGCGTATACAAAGATATTTTATAATTTTTTTTTTTTACAAAGACTGCTAAGCACAGTGCCAACGTGAAATCAATAGCCCATCCTTAGAGTTTAGAAGAAAGAAACTAAGACCCAGAGTAAGGGACTGACATGCAAGCCAGGAGTTCAGGATTCCCAGTCACAGAGTAACATTTTACTTCCGCAGCTAAAAAGCCAATTTCCCTGCCATTCTTCCCCCCCTCCCCCCTTCTCCTACCCCTAGACTTTCCTTCGTTATTTACAAAAATGAGTAGTGGTTCCGAACTGGAGAAAGTTTTCCTTTCATTGGTGGAAATCGGGAGAGATTTCCAAGAACAAGTAGGGTGCCATCCCGGGAATATCCAGCAGGGGTCACCGTCTAGCTGTAGCTGAGAAGCCCGATCTGGGTACCGCTGTGCTGTAAATGCTAAATGTGAGGATGTGGGACTGTGTGTGTGGTTTTTTTTTTTTTTTAAAGAAATGGGTGTTCACTTTTATCAGTGTGACTGTTTCCATTGGAAACAAATAGTGCTTTAAGTTTTGCAAAGAACTTTCCGTATATTTGCAAAGTCTTTTCCATATATTTGGTATATATATTGCAGGAATTATTATCTCGGTTTTACAGATTAGAAAACTGAAGTTCTTTGAACTCACGTGATTTTCCCCATGGTAATATAAATAAGAGTCAGAGGTGGAATTCAAATTCTGGTCTCTTTTAATACCAAATACATTCCAGTATACTCCAGTGCCTTACAAATCCAATCCAATTCAATCAAATAAGTAATTCTTTTCCCAAAGACGTTATTGGTTTCCCCATGATCTTTTATTTTTTCTTTCTCTTTTAAAAACCAATGTTAGGTATATTTATTGTTTTGCATATTACCTACCTATATAAAAATTTAGGGATATTTCTATCCCAAATGCCCAACCTCTGATAGATATTGGTGGGATTAGCCATATTCTTCCAACACTGTACATTTACTCCAACATGGTGATTTCATTTGGTCCTCTTGGAATATGAAGGACAATAACCAACCAATCTTCCCTCACTCATAGGAGGAATGACTACTTGTCACCATATCTAGGATCCCTAGAACCCAGAGTAGCAGCAACCTCCTCTAACCCTACTTTCTGAGTGTGGGTACTAAATTAGGAGGAATTATCAAGAAGGTAAGATAGAGGGAGCAGCTATGTGGCTCAATGGATTGAGAGCCAGGCCTAGAGGTCCTTACTACTTGTCTACCTTAGAACCAATATACAGTACTGAATATAAGATAGAAGGTAAGAGTTTAAAATAAAAATTTAAAAAGTTTTGATAGAATTAGACTTTTTTTCCCAAGGTAGGTTATTACAAACTGGTAAACCATGCCATTTTAGAACAGTGGACTGTAAGGATAATTTAGGGTTGTGACCTAATCTAAATTTGAGTTTTGGTCACCAAGGGATATCCCAAATAAAATATCCAAATCAGTTTGGAAATATATGGTGGTTTAATCAATATATAGGGAAGAAATCAAGGAGAAGAGAGAGGTGAAGGTATAGGATTTCTTCCACCCGGCCTGTGCCAGGTGAGTTCAAAGTTCTCCACCATGAGGTCCTTGAAGATTAAAGACTTTCTCTAAGAGGATAGTGTTTGGAAGGTAAAGGAGAGAAAAATCAGCCTAAACTCTGAGAGATCTCAGAGAAGAGCCTCACCTGAACTAGGTTACTAGGCTTCCTCCAGTATGGTATCAAGGAAAACTCACCGCTAAACCTGGACAATAGCAGCTGCCATGCCAAGATGTTGACATGCTTGGCAAGCTGTATCCAGCCACCTCTTCGCCGTCAAAGAGGCCAGAGGGAGGAAATGATGTGAAATATATAGACAGTTTTACATCACTTTCCTTCATCTCACATGTACCAATGATATCTTAGGCTTGACTTAGGATAGCCCAGGGGTCTGTCAGTTGTTTCCGATTTGTCATTTGCTAGCACATGTCTGTCATAGGCCATCCTCCTAAATACTTAATCCTTAAGTAAGGGTGTAGACATTCCTGATTTTGTTAGACTAAGTAGAGTGGAGTAATCTAAAGTTCACAGTTCTGGGAGAAAAACAAAAAGGGTGAGATGTATACTTCCACCTATGGAAGTGCTAATCCATCTTGCTAAACACTTATGGTCCTGGTCCAGGGGAGTCAACTAGAAGCAGCTGGTTAGGTTTAATACAACTGAATTTAAACTATTCCTAAATAGATTCCCAAATGAACAGAATTCTTCAATGACAAGAAATTTACTGCCTTGTCTCTTTCTCTTAATGTGCTTATTACAATCTTTAGCCAACATTTTCACCTCTTGAACACTATGGATGTTCCACTATTCCATTTTAGCAATGCTAACACCCCTCCCCCTGGCCCCTAACCACAGAAATTATGTGGCTTATTTTTGATTTAGGGATATAATTAAAATATAGATCTTTCACATGTAGTCAACCGAGATTTCTGTTGCCATTTGTAATATTTATTGGGAAAATAGGTGGAATTGAAGAACAGGGGATACTGAAGGTTTTGTAACAGGGAATGGGGGAGTTGAAGGGAGAGAGGGAATATGGCTGCCAGTGAGGTAAGAGAAGAGAGATGCTCCCTGCTCTAACAGTTAAAAGGTTGCCATAAACTGTGACAGTGAAAAATATGGGTTCAAGACTTTAAATTGCCAAAAGCTTACAGATAATTTTTAGTGTCTTGATTTTATATCAAAATAAAGTGGTCACCATGGGAAATATTCCCAAATATGAAATACTCAGGTCATCTGGGTTTTATGGAGATTTTAATTAATATAAATAAAGGAATTAAGGAAAAGGAGAGAGAATAAGAGAAATATAGTATGAAGGGCCTAGGCCAACATGGCCTAGGCCTGAGCCTTAAGAGAGAAAACTAAGTCAGTCTTTAATCACTCACCACAAGATCCTTCCAAGCAAAACTCTAGTGTTCGGAGAGACCCAGCTACTCCAACTAGTCCGAGCTCCAACTCAGCTACCAAAATTAAATTAATTTCAGCCACCAAGAGAGAGACCAGCCTCTAATTCACACACAAAGCTGAATCAACCTCAGAGGCCTTTCTGACCTCCTTTTAAAGAGAATTTTCTCCTATGTCACCTCCCCTAAATTTCTACATCTACCAATCACAGTAGACCTTTTCCAAAGGACTGACCATTCTTAATTCACACCTGAGTAGACTAAAAGCTTTTGAGTAATTTACACCTGAGTAGACTAATCTTGTCCTTTGCAAGTTGCCTGATTAATTTGATCTTCATAGGTACTTAGCACCCCTTTGTATTAGATCTAAAACTAAACCTAGCTTAAGGGTTCTTGCTTCACTTTAAGTATGGGTTGGGGACTTTTCATTGTTCAATCAGGAGTTTACAACTTTATCTTCCCCTAAAGTATGCCTAAGTATGGGTGGAGTAATGTAAAGTTCTCACATACATTCCTGACTAAGTACCTCCATTGTTTAAAATGGGGAATGGCCTTAACCAAATGTTCTAAGGTAGAGTCTGAGAATTTTTAAGATTCACAAGTCTGAGAAATTTTAAGGTTCATACTGCTGAGAGGCTATTTTTGAAAAATGGGGTTCCCAAGAAATGGGCCACTTATGATAGCCTGAGGGGACATCTTCTCTATTGGATTGATGTGGAAGATACCCCAGAGCATGTAAGCATGGACCCTCCTGAGGGACAAGCCTTTCCCCAGACTTAGTCGCCTAGCAGGGGTCAGCTCCCTCTATGTCCCCTGAAATGATAGTCATCTGACAGTGGTTATTTAAATAAAGATAAATTTTAATAACAAGTTTGGATTGGGGAGGTATCAGGGAAGAGGGAAAAGGAATTTCCTAAATGAGGTTTGAGTCTTTCTCAGCTTTTGAGCTGAGGCCAGGCCTTGCAGGCTGGTGGAGGGTTTATTTATTCCTGTCTATGCTAATCTGTGCTAGTTTTCTTAAGTTCAAAGTCTTAGCAGTAGACAGCAAGAGGAAGAAAAGTTCTTTCCTTCAGAGCTGGTTGGGCCTGTCTCTTTGGGCTGAGGCCCCTAAAGACCGGCTTTACAGTTCAAACTGCTTCCCTTAAGTCATTTTGTCCAATGAACACGATCACAGGGATCCAGGTAGAGCACACAGTTGGAAAAATCAGGAATCCAGAGACAGGGAGAGAGGCTCCTTCCAGTTCCAGGGCCAGGAAGTCAGAGTCAGTCATAAAACCAACTGCCACTCCCCTCAACTGTCATTCTTATCAATATCTTCTCTCTAACATTCCAACTACTGTTTGTTCCAACTGATTGGCAGAAAGTCCAAAATTTGCTTTAGTTTTCCTTTCCATACATTACATGTCATGCATATGTTTCTGCCCTCATCTTCTGGATTACACAGACAGAAGAACAGATAACCTACAATAATATTTGTTAATGATTAATTTTATTAATTTATTATATTTTTACACCATCAACATTTCCCAGTATATCATTTCAAGAAAGTCATCCCTTATAACAAAGAACCATGTGATAACCATCGAACTATGTGATCAAGCAGTTGTTTTTCTTCTGTGTTTCTACTTCCACAGTTGTTTCTCGGGATGTTGTTAGTGTTCTTTCTCATAAATCCCACAGAATTCTCCTGGATCATTGCATTGCTGCTAGTAGAGAACTCCATTATATTGATTGTATCATAGTGTATCAGTCTCTGTGTACAATGTTCTCCTGGTTCTGCTTCTTTTACTCTGCATCAATTCTTAGAGGTTGTTCTAGTTCACATGGAATTCCTCCAGTTCATTATTCCCTTCAACACAATAGTATTCCATCACCAATATATACCACATTTTTTTCAGTCATTCCCCAATTGAAGGGCATCCCCTCATTTTCCAATTTTTTTTGCCACTACAAAGAGAGCAGCTATAAATATTCTTGTACAAGTCTTTTTCCTTATCATCTTTTTGAGGGCACAAACCCAGCAGTGCTATGGCTGGATCAAAGGGCAGACTGTCTTTTATCGCCCTTTGGGCATAGTTCCAGATTGCCCTCCAGAATGGTTGGATTAATTCACAACTCCTGTAAGTATTTTCAGAGTGAGTGTGGATTCAAGGAAGGTCTATGTCACAACCTTGAGTCTTCACCCTAGATTCAAGTCCTTTGTATTGGCTTAGAAATACATTAATCCTTCCTGGATTGGTTTATTTGTTGAACTGTGTGCTCTTTTGGCACAATTCAGGTTTAGCTTTGCTTCTTTGGCCTGTGAAATGGCTCTTTTGTATATCTTGTCCTGGAATCAGACAGAATCATTAAGCAATGTCCCATAATTTTTTAAAACAATTAGGCATCATTTTTATAGTCTCAAGCTTTGGGGGCATGCATTAACAAATGTATTTTAAATTTATATTACTGCTAAATCAAAAAAGTTAAAGAAAATCTTAATACTGGTGACATGTGCTTCAAATATAAGAAGGAGAGAAAAAATAAAACTGAAATACTATTTTGTACATGCAAGAAAAATATAATAATAAAAGTTTTAAAAAATTCAAAAATATAGCTTATAATCATTGACACACTGTGTCAGCTAAGAAAATATAGAGTACAAGGCTTTCTCACCAAAAATGAGATCCATTTCCTCTTCATATCTGGCCATGATCCACTGTGAGTACAAGCAAATGAATTTTACAAGGTAACAGTTTTTTTTTAAAAATAAAGAACAGTAGTAGATGTAGGTATCAATATCCCCAAAATTCTCAATACTCCAGTTAATTACAATAACAAACAAACCCACTATCATATTTTACATAAGTTGCTGTATGGCATTTTTAAAAGCCTATGAACTGATGGATATTTGTCACAATTTTTACAAATATAGCAAATCTTTCAACATTGGCAAATACATTTTTAAACAAAGTGAAACTTATTTTGGGTTTTGAACATCATCAAGAATTCTAGATATCAGACCAAAACCCACTTTTTGATAAAAACTGCTGGGGAAATTGGAAGACAGTATGGGAGAGATTAGGTTTGGATCAACATCTCACACCCTACACTATGATAAACTCAGAATGGGTGAAAGACCTGAATATAAAGAAGGAAACTATAAGCAAATTAGGCGAACACAGAATAGTATACTTGTCAGATCTTTGGGAAAGGAAAGACTTTAAAACCAAGCAAGAGATAGAAAAAATCACAAAATGTAAAATCAATAATTTTTATTACATCAACTTAAAAAGTTTTTGTACAAACAAAACTAATGTATCCAAAATTAGAAGGGAAGCAACAAATTGGGAAACACTCTTCATTACAAAAACCTCTGACAAAGGTCTAATTACTCAAATTTATAAAGAGCTAAACCAGTTGTACAAAAAATCAAGCCATTCTCCAACTGATAAATGGTCAAGGGACATGAATAGGCAATTTTCAGTTAAAGACATCAAAACTATTAATAAGCACATGAAAAAGTGTTCTAAATCTCTTATAATCAGTGAGATGCAAATCAAAACAACTCTGAGGTATCACCTCATACCTAGCAGATTGGCTAACATGACAGCAAAGGAAAGTAATGAATGCTTGAGGGGTTGTGGCAAAGTTGGGACATTAATTCATTGCTGGTGGGGCTGTGAATTTATCCAACCATTCTGGAGGGCAATTTGGAACTATGCCCAAAGGGTAATAAAAGATTGTCTGCCCTTTGATCTAGCCATAGCACTGTTGGGTTTATACACCAAAGAGATAATAAGGAAAGACTTCTACAAGATTATTTATAGCTGTGCTCTTTTTGGTGGCAAAAAATTGGAAAATGAGGGGATACCCTTCAATTGGGGAATGGCTGAAAAAATTGTGGTATATGTTGGTGATGGAATAGTAGTAGTAGTAGTAGTCTCTCGGTAACCGAGGATGACGATTGTCTTTGTGCGCTTTCATCTGTGATGTAGATGAGTGTGCATAAAAACACTTGTGCATGAAGGAGATTTAAGTGGAAAAGTCGATGCACAGAGACAGTCCCACTCTCTCGGTGTTGGAAGCCTGGGTCCATTGGCACAAAAAATCGTTACACCTGGAGACTTCCTCAGCTGCATTGGATGGCCATGTTGTCTTTTGTGCTCCAACACACCCTAAGCACTCCACAGTGCTTTGCTGCATTGCCCTCTCAGCCGTTGAACCCTCTTATTGGTTTCTGCCATCTGTTTGGCCGAAGCAGTCTTCACATGCTGGGTGAGCAAAGCCTTAGTTCACCAGGGGTCTACGACCCAATGGCTACCCTCACAAGGTTTAGCCGGTCTGTTGAAGCCATTGCCTGGGGTGTGGCCACTGCCACATGCTAGCAGCTACTAGGAGCCACAAGTGAGAGCTGGGTGTCAGGTGAGGGTCAGAGGTTGGAGAGCTGCCCTAGGAGGGCACGACAAGCCCTCCATACCAGTGGTGATGGAATACTATTGTGCTAAAAGGAGTAATAAAGTGGAGGAATTCCATGGGGACTTAACCTCCAGGAATGATGCAGAGTGAGAGGAGCAGAACCAGGAAAACATTATATACAGAGACTGATACACTGTGGTGCAATTGAATGTAATGGACTTCTCCATTAGAGGCAATGCAACGACCCTGAACAACTTGGAGTGAGCTAGGAGAAAAACCACTATCCACATTCAGAGGAAACACAGTGGGAGTAAAAACACCAAAGAAAAACAACTGCTTGAATACATGGGTCAAAGGGATATGGTCGGGGATGTAGACTCTAAATGAACATCCTAGTGTAAACAACAACATGGAAATAGGTTCTGATCAAGGACACAAGTAATGAAGAGTGGGTGGAGGGGAGGTTGGGAAACATGTGATTATTGTAACCAAAGAATAATGTTCTAAATTGACTAAATAAACTTATTTAAATGGGGAAAAAAAGCATTCTAGATACCATTCTGGTGGAAGTAAAGGGAGCTAAAGAGTTTGTAACAGTTAAAAGAGTGTTTGGCATAAACTGTGACCACAGAAATATGGTTTCAAATAAAAAAATATAGTGGTAACCATGGGAAAATTCCAAAATATTAAATACCCAAGTCAGCTGTGTATTATGGAGATTTTAATTAATACGAATAAGGGAATTAATGAAAGGGAGAGCGAGAGAGTAAGAGGAAATAATGAGAAAAAGTCTAGGCCAGCCTAGGCCGGCCTAGGCTTAAAGCCTTAAGAGAGAGATCAGTCAGTCTTTAATCCACTCACCACAAGATTTGTCCCAAGCCAGATTCTAGTGTTCAGAGAGACCCACCAGTTTAGCTCCTCAGTTCCACTTCAGCTTCCAAGGCTGACTCTTCAGAGACCTTCTGATTCTCCTTTTAAAGAGAATTTTCTCCTATGTCACTTCCCCTAAGTTCTCACATCTACCAATCACAGTAGACATTTTCCAAAGGACAGACCATTCTTAATTCACACCTGAGTAGACTAAACTTTTGAGTAATTCACACCTGAGTAGACTAAAACCTCACACCTCTTTTGTTAAGGTTTGTCCCTTACAAGTTTGCAAGTTGCCTGACCTTCCATAGGTACTTAGCACCTTCCTAAAAATAGACTTAGCTTAAGGCTTTTGCTTCACTATAAGTATGAGTTAAGTACTTTTTCATTGTTCAGTAAAGAGTTTACAACTTTATCTTCTCCTAAAGTATGCTTAAGTATGGGTGGAGTAGAGTTCTCACATTCCTGACTAAGTCCCTTCATTGTTTAAAATGGGGAATGGTCTTAGCCAAGTGTTCTGAAGTAGGGACTGAGAATTTTTAAGATTCACAAGTTACAAATGAGAGATGCTCCTCTTTTTGGGGAGCCATCCAGGGGTACCCTGGGATTAACTTCCTAGCTTCTGTTCACATTTTTCTAAATGTGAGAGGTAGGGGTTATAATTATATTTCACTTCAGCTACTAAAATGGGCCTTACCTTGTGTTAGAGGCAGGCAAAATGACCAGAGATTGTTAAGAAAAATTCTAAAAATCGTATCTAAAGACCTCTTAAAATCAATTTGAGGGGACTTCCGGTTAAGATGGCGGCTTAGAGAAAGCTAAAGTTCAGATCTCCGGAAAACCCTTCCCGACCGATCTCAAACTATAAGCTCCTAAGGAGCCGAAATTCAAAACAATCAACAGCACAGACCCTGGGAACCCTCCTCCTGGACCTGGACCTGGATCAAAAGGTACGGCTCCCCTCAAAAGCCAGAACCCGAGATCACTCGGACCTAAGGGGTAGGAGCGCAGAGTCCAAGGCTCCGGGAAGCCGCAGCCCAGCCCAGCTCAGAGAGCAGGGTCCTCGGAACAACAACCCTCAGGGCCTTCTATCCGCGTCCCAGTGAAAGTCACTGCCTGGAGCTCCCGCTGCAGAGAGCAGGGTCAACCCTCAGGGCGGGCAAGACAGCCTCACGGGCTGGATCCTGCTATCCAAGTCTCAGTGAAAGTCCCTGCCCTCAGAGCTTGGGGAAGCTGTAGCCCATCCCCCCGCAGGCCGACGAAATAGCCTCACGGCCAGCGATTCTGAAGGCAACTTCCGGAAAGCAAGCCGGGGGAGAGTGTGGCCTCGTGGTCCGACCCTTCCATTCCAGTTCCAGTGAGGCACATTCAGTTTAACCCAGGGAAAGCTCATAGAACCGACAATCTGCCCAGGACTAAAGCCTCTGAACACCAGACAGAGATAAGAAAAGCTAATCCTCCACACTCAGAGATGGCAAACTCCACAGAAGCACAGAAGCCCCAAAATACCAAGAAAAATAAGAAGAAAGGGGCAACTTTGGACACATTCTATGGAGCCAAAATACAAAATACAGAGCAGATAGAAGAAGATATACAAGAAAATGCTCCAAAATCTTCCAAAGGAAATGGAAACTCTCCACAAACCCATGAAGAATTTGAATCAGAAATGACCAAAAAGATGGAAGCCTTCTGGGAGGAAAAGTGGGAAATAATGCAAAAGAAATTCACGCATCTACAAAACCAGTTTGACCAAACTGTAAAAGAAAACCAGGCTTTAAAGCAAGAACTAATAAAGCAAAGCCAAAACACCAAGAAATTAGAAGAGAACATAAAATATCTCACCGACAAGGTGATAGATCTGGAAAATAGAGGGAGAAGAGAAAATTTAAGAATAATTGGACTCCCAGAAAAGCCAGAAATAAACACCAAACTGGACATGGTGATACAAGATATAATCAAAGAAAATTGCCCAGAGATTCTAGAACAAGGGGGCAATACAGCCACTGACAGAGCTCACAGAACACCTTCTACACTAAACCCCCAAAAGACAACTCCCAGGAATGTAATTGCCAAATTCCAAAGCTATCAAACAAAAGAAAAAATCCTACAGGAAGCCAGAAAAAGACAATTTAGATAGAAAGGAATGCCAATCAAGGTCACACAAGACCTTGCAAGTTCTACTCTGAATGATCGTAAGGCATGGAACATGATCTTCAGAAAGGCAAGAGAGCTGGGTCTCCAACCAAGAATCAGCTACCCAGCAAAACTGACTATATACTTCCAAGGGAAAGTATGGGCATTCAACAAAATAGAAGACTTCCAACTTTTTGCAAAGAAAAGACCAGAGCTCTGTGGAAAGTTTGATACCGAAAATCAAAGAGCAAGGAATACCTGAAAAGGTAAATATTAAGGAAAGGGGAAAAATGTTATCTTCTTCTTTTACTCAAACTCTCTTCTATAAGGACTACATTTATATCAATCTATGTATACTAATATGTGGGGAAAATGTAATGTATAAATAGGGGGTAAAGAAAGACCAAATAGAATAATCGTTCTCACACAAAGATTCACATGGGAAGGGGAGGGGAAGAAAACTCCTATAAGAAGGAGAGGAAGAGGGGGGGGGGTTACTTAAACCTCAATCTCAGGGAAATCAACTCTGAGAGGAAAAACATCCAGATCCATTGGGATCTTGAATTCTATCTTACCCAACAAGGGTAAGGAGAAGGGAAAACCAAAGGGGGGAGGGGGAGAGGGAGAACAAAAAGGGAGGGAAAGAGAGGGGGGAGGGGGAGGGAAGAAAAAGGGAGGGACTAAAAAGGGAAACATCAAGGGAGGGGACAAGGGGGACTGATTCAAAGTAAATCACTGGACTAAAAGGTAGAGCCGAAGAAGAAAAGGTTAGAATTAGGGAAGGCAATCAAAATGCCAGGGAGTCCACAAATGACAATCATAACTTTGAACGTGAATGGGATGAACTCACCCATAAAACGTAGACGAATAGCAGAATGGATTAGAATCCAAAACCCTACTATATGTTGTCTTCAAGAAACACACATGAGGTGGATTGACACCCACAAGGTCAGAATTAAAGGATGGAGTAAGACCTTCTGGGCCTCAACTGATAGAAAGAAGGCAGGAGTGGTAATCATGATATCTGATAAAGCCAATGCAAAAATAGACCTGATCAAAAGGGATAGGGAAGGTAATTATATTTTGTTAAAAGGGACTCTAGACAATGAGGAAATATCATTAATCAACATGTATGCACCAAATAATATAGCACCCAAATTTCTAATGGAGAAACTAGGAGAATTGAAGGAAGAAATAGACAATAAAACCATACTAGTGGGAGACTTAAACCAACCATTATCAAATTTAGATAAATCAAATCAAAAAATAAATAAGAAAGAGGTAAAAGAAGTGAATGAAATCTTAGAAACATTAGAATTAATAGACATATGGAGAAAAATAAATAGGGATAAAAAGGAATACACCTTCTTCTCAGCACCACATGGCATATTCACAAAAATTGACCATACATTAGGTCACAGAAACATAGCACACAAATGCAAAAAAGCAGAAATAATGAATGCAGCCTTCTCAGATCACAAGGCAATAAAAATAATGATTAGTAATGGTACATGGAAAACCAAATCTAAAACCAATTGGAAATTAAACAATATGATACTCCAAAACCATTTAGTTAAAGAAGAAATCATAGAAACAATTAATAATTTCATCGAGGAAAATGACAATGGCGAAACATCCTTTCAAATCTTTTGGGATGCAGCCAAAGTGGTAATCAGAGGTAAATTCATATCCCTGAATGCTTTTATTATTAACAAACAAGGGAGAGCAGAGATCAATCAATTGGAAATGCAAATGAAAAAACTCGAAAGCGATCAAATTAAAAACCCCCAGCAGAAAACCAAATTAGAAATCCTAAAAATTAAGGGAGAAATTAATAAAATCGAAAGTGATAGAACTATTGATTTAATAAATAAGACAAGAAGCTGGTACTTTGAAAAAACAAACAAAATAGACAAAGTACTGGTCAATCTAATTAAAAAAAGGAAGGAAGAAAAGCAAATTCACAGCATTAAAGATGAAAAGGGGGGCAGCACCTCCAATGAAGATGAAATTAAGGCAATCATTAGAAATTACTTTGCCCAATTATATGGCAATAAATACACCAATTTAGGAGAAATGGATGAATATATACAAAAATACAAACTGCCTAGACTAACAGAAGAGGAAATAGAATTCTTAAATAATCCCATATCAGAAATTGAAATCCAACAAGCCATCAAAGAACTTCCTAAGAAAAAATCCCCAGGGCCTGATGGATTCACCTGTGAATTCTATCAAACATTCAGAGAACAGTTAATCCCAATACTATACAAACTATTTGACATAATAACCAAAGAGGGAGTTCTACCAAACTCCTTTTACGACACAAACATGGTACTGATTCCAAAACCAGGCAGGTCAAAAACAGAGAAAGAAAACTATAGGCCAATCTCCCTAATGAATATAGATGCAAAAATCTTAAATAGGATACTAGCAAAAAGACTCCAGGAAGTGATCAGAAGGATCATTCACCATGATCAAGTAGGATTCATACCAGGGATGCAGGGCTGGTTCAACATTAGGAAAACCATCCACATAATTGACCACATCAACAAGCAAACTAGCAAGAACCACATGGTTATCTCAATAGATGCAGAAAAAGCCTTTGATAAAATACAACACCCATTCCTATTAAAAACACTAGAAAGCATAGGAATAGAAGGGTCATTCCTAAAAATAATAAACAGTATATATCTAAAACCAACAGCTAATATCATCTGCAATGGGGATAAACTAGATGCATTCCCAATAAGATCAGGAGTGAAACAAGGATGCCCATTATCACCTCTACTATTTGACATTGTACTAGAAACACTAGCAGTAGCAATTAGAGAAGATAAAGGAATTGAAGGCATCAAAATAGGCAAGGAGGAGACCAAGTTATCACTCTTTGCGGATGACATGATGGTCTACTTAAAGAATCCTAGAGATTCAACCAAAAAGCTAATTGAAATAATCAACAACTTTAGCAAAGTTGCAGGATACAAAATAAACCCACATAAATCATCAACTTTTCTATATATCTCCAACACAGCTCAGCAGCAAGAACTAGAAAGAGAAATCCCATTCAAAATCACCTTAGACAAAATAAAATACCTAGGAATCTACCTCCCAAGACAAACACAGGAACTATATGAACACAACTACAAAACACTCGCCACACAACTAAAACTAGACTTGAACAAATGGAAAAACATTAACTGCTCATGGATAGGACGAGCCAATATAATAAAAATGACCATCCTACCCAAACTTATTTATCTATTTAGTGCCATACCCATTGAACTACCAAAATACTTCTTCACTGATTTAGAAAAAAACATAACAAAGTTCATTTGGAAGAACAAAAGATCAAGGATATCCAGGGAAATAATGAAAAAAAAAACACATATGATGGGGGCCTTGCAGTCCTGTAATGGGGAAATTTAAGGCTTCTGGGAGAAGGTTATAATATAGTAATGGTTACAAATGTGGCTACAAGATTTATATAATATTTAACAATGGCCGCCAAGGAATTTACTTATGAAATTCCTAAAATGAAACACTCAAGTCAGAATGAGGTTTATGGAGGTTTAATCACACTGGGAGTAGGGAAAAGGTTAGGGAGAGAAGGAGAGAAGAGAAAAGGGAAAGAGGCTACTCAACCTCTGACCAAGGCAGGGGGAGTTTTAGGCCCAAAGGCCCAGGTGGAAAGAATCAGTCCTTAACTCACGTGACCAATCTGAAGGAAAGCTGTCTGCGGGCGTCCTCCCTCTCCAAGCCCCTAACACCAACTCCCTCTCCAGCTCTCCCCACAGGAAGTTCCGCGAATCTCAGAGGCTGTTCCCTACCTCACTTCCTGTGTCTCACAAATCCAATGGTTGGCTCTAGCTTGGCTTAGGACAGCCCAGGTGGGCAGTTAGTTATTTCTGATTTGTCATTGACTAGCGCATGCCCGTGTAGTGTGGGTGTGCACAATTTTTGGGTGCTAGACCAAGATGGAGACTTTTAAAATTCACAATCCCCCCTGATGATGATTGGGAGACTAGTCTCCCCAATTGATCACTAAACATAAGCATACTGCACCCCAAAAATTTCTAACTATAAGTGTATACAAATTTTTTCCACCAAGAGGACAATTATAATAGTTGTAAATATGGGGAAATAGAGGAGAGAGAAGGACAGCAAACCAATGTTTTGCTGGGCGCATTGACAAAAGCCAATTAGGGGGCAGTCCCCTTTGGCATAAGAGTGTACATTCAGAGAATGTTCAATCAACCACACCCCAAGGTTCATTCTGGATCTTCCTGTAGTGAAAAGGTTTAGATATATTTCTGCAAACAGTTCATTCTCTGGATTCAGTTAGTTAGCAAGCTTCTTCTCTGAAGATTTATCTCGAACAAAATTTAAATCTTGGATTTGATGAAATACAATCCCCCCTGAAGAAAGTGTTGAAAAAACACTGAGTCCAGCTGAGGATTCAAGTTTCAGTTGTGGGGGTGTGTGAGTTAATTCAAAAGAAAAACAAAACAATATGAAAATAAAATCAAAAATCAAAATCAAAAGAAGAAAAGGGGAAAAAATTAAGGGAAAAAATATAGACCCTTTATATATATATATATATATATATATATATATATATATATATATATATATATTAAAGAAGAATTCAAAATCAGTATCAAAATCAAAAAAAAATCTATGTATACAAAATTTTAGAAAGCAAGAATAAAAAAAAATTTTTTTTTCACAGGCCTCTGTATTAGGGTCCAGTTAAGTAATTTCTAATCCCACAAGTCTGTAGGACAGAATGCAGTATATTTTACTTCCCCATTTGCAGCCAAGGCTACAGGAAGTTGCCATACTATAGGAGAGAAAAAAGAGGACCAGATTTCTATTTTATATCTAGGGAAGTGTTATTCCCTTGTCTGATTTTTACCTTCGTTCTCAGGGATGGATGGAGCCAGGATGGTAGCCAACCTTAGGTACTTGTCTGTAGGTATTTTCACGAAGAGTGTGGATACAGGGAAGGCCTACATCTTAACGTCTGTCAAGTGTCGCAACCCCGAGTCTCACACTAGGTTCAAGTCCTTAGTATTGGCTTAGAAATGCATTAATCCTACCTGGATTGGTCTTTGATTTTTAGACCTGTGAGCTCTTTTGGCATTATCCAGGTTATATCTGTGCTCCTTGTTTGATCTCATATCTAGAATCAGACACAAACATTAATCATAGTCCCACAACAATTATCAATAAATGGCAGGTTCCCATAGTCTAAAGCTGTTTGGGTGCGTATTAATAATAACAACAAGTATATATATTTAAACTAATATTGTAGAATAAAAATTAATATTGATCATATGTACCTTAAGTACATAGAAATGAGAAAAAGGGAAAAAAATAAAATAATGTAAAAATAATAATAATAATAAAATAAGGAAAAGAGAAAAAAAAGGAAAAAAGGAAAAAAAATTAAATTTAGGAATTCAATGTGTCAAAAGCAGAATAAAAACAGTTCCACTTGTCAATGTATAGTTATCTCCAATGCATGTATAGGATAGAGTCAATCAGTCTCAACAGAAGATGCTCTCTTTACATGAGAACAGTGAATCCAAGAGTCCTTTTCTCCAACCTTTATAGATGTTGGAGTAGTTAACAATATTTGGAATGGTCCTTCCCAGGAAGGCTGGGTTGCTCCTGTACGCTGGAAGTTCTTTATATACACGTTGTCTCCTGGGTTCAGGTTGTGAAGTGAGAAGTCTAGTGGTCCAGCTTGTACTGCAGCTCCGGATTCATGTAGCTCACGCAGTTTGTGCTGTAATTCCTGTATATAGGAAGCAATAGTAGTATCTCCCCCTAATAGCGATGTATAAGCCGGGGAGAAAGGCTTAGCCTGTATAGGCGGATGTCCAAAAAGCATCTCAAATGGTGAAATATGTAAGTCTCCTCTAGGCCTGCTTCTAAGATAAAATAGGGCCAAAGGGAGAATTTCAGGCCATTTTAAATGGGTCTCAGTGCATAATTTTCCAATCATAGTCTTAAGTTCTTTGTTCATCCTCTCAACTTGGCCTGAACTCTGGGGATGATATGGAACATGGAATTTGGGAGTTATCCCCAAGTAAGAATATATCTGGTTTAGAACAGAATCAGTAAAATGACTCCCCCTATCGGAATCAATACGTGCTGGTAGGCCAAAGCGAGGAATAATTTCTTTTAAAAGCACCTTAGCAACAAAAGCTGCTGTGGCTCGGGCTGTAGGAAATGCTTCCGGCCATCTGGTCAGTTGGTCTACTATGACCAAACAAAATTTATATTGTCCAGCCTTTGGCATCGTTATAAAATCTATCTGCAGGTGCTCAAAAGGTGTGTAAGCCAGAGGACGTCCACCAAAGGCTTTACCACGAAAGGCATGTTGGTTATATGCCTGGCAGGTAGGGCAGGATGAACACACTTTAGAGGCTATGGTAGTTATACCAGGGGCTATCCATACTCTCTTAACAGAGTCCACGATGCCCTGGGTACCAAAATGACCATTTTTATGAATAGATTGGCAAATTTGGTTATAGAAACTTCTAGGGAGCAGGGGTTTTCCTTCAGATGACACCCATACTCCATTAATTTGTTTTGCTTTAAATTTTTGTTTCCATTTTTCCACTTCCTTTTCATTATAGGAGAGTGATAAATTTAAATTATCAGTGGTTGTTAATGTTAAAATTAATCCAGGTCCTTCTATGGCTGCTAGTTTTGCAGCGGCATCTGCTCGGTCATTTCCTCTAGAGACAGGGTCTGAGCCACCTGTATGGGCTAGATTTAGTTTTTATCTGCACAGGAACAGCAGATTTAAGTAAGCCTACATCAGAAGAAGATGTGGCCCAAAGAGACTCCGGTATATCTTTAGGTATTTCAAAAATGGAAGGCTTTTTTGCCTCCTGGTTTTCCGAGAGAAGTACAGGGAGCAATTTTAAAGATTCCTCTGGTACTTCTAATGATAATGAGCCATCTGGGGAGCAGGTTATTGTGGCTCTGAGTTTGCATAGAAGGTCCCTCCCCAGCAAATTTAAAGGGGAGTCGGGCATCAAAAGGAAGGAGTGTTGTACCTCTAGGGGTCCTACAGACACCATTCTAGGAGGAAGTCTTTTAACTCTTTGGGTTATTCCTGATACTCCCATTACATTCTCTGAGCCAATAGAATAACATTGTAAATCAGGTTTTCTCTTTAATACAGACCAGGAAGCTCCGGTGTCTAATAGACAATCATAATAGGTGTTACCCACCTTTAAGGTAACATGGGGTTCATTAGTATGGGGAGGGCAGTGGATAGGGACAACGGGTAGTAGGACATCAGGGTCCGGGAAATCAAAGGTTGTATCCTCTGATTCCTGTGCCCTAGCCCCCCCCGGGCACCATCATTGTGTTTGGGATATTCCTTGGGCACCCCCCTGAAGGGCACCTCTCTGAGAGTCATTAGTACCTCGAGTAATTTTTGGACGAGCGCCATTTCTCATATATTGTTGAGTATTATCATTAAAATTTTCTTCAATTTGAGCATTGTCATTGATTTCCCAATTCCTATTTCTATAATTCTGGTTTCTAAAGTTCTTATTTCTATATTCATTATAGTTATTATTTCTAAAGCTATTATTAGACTGTGTATTTCTTCCAATCATCTTAAGAAAGATTCTACATTCCATCATTTTGTGGCCCTTCTTCTCACAGAAGTGGCAAGTAATGGATTGATAATTGGATTTCTGGAGAGGGGCAATTGTCGTTGGTTCATTACCCTGCCCACTTTCTAATTTAGTTATCCTATCTATTAAATATCTCATTTTTTTCTTCATTTCCTCCATGTCATCATCATTTTCTTTCTCCTTTTCTTCGTTTCCCTTTAAAACATATATAGCTGTTTTTCGCAATTCTTCAAGGTCCATATCTGACCATCTTGGGCATTGTGTTTTGAAATAATTTTTAATTGCTTTGCAAGAATTGTTTACAAAGATTCTTCTAACTTGTCTTATACTACTCTCTTTAGTTAAGTCCCAATCTAAGTATCTGTCCCCAAACTTGATAATTCTGTCCATAAATCTGGAGGGTGTTTCGTTTTCCTTTTGCTTAATTTTTTCCAGTTCCATCCACTTATCTGTACTGTCCGCACATTCCTTCATGGACGTGAGGATGGCCTCTCTACAACGGTATAGTTGTAGATAATCCTCAGGATTGTTATAGTCCCATTTGGGATCCTGAGATGGCCAATGTGCTGCATTACGCCCCCGGGTTTTGTTGACATGAGCAATTATTTTATTTTTTTCACGTTCACTTAAAAAAGCCTGGAGTAAGCTCTCAACGTCCTTGTAAGACGGATTATACTGAAAAAATATGTCTCCCATCTTTTTTGTTACTAGAAAAGGATCTTGTTCATATGTGGGAATATTTCGTGTAAATTCATTTATTTCTTGGGGAGTAAACGGTATCCTATGTCTTAAAGTCACCACATCCCCATTTCGTCCTATTTCAGGTACTTCTCTTAGAGGAAACAGGCCTCTAGTTGGATTTTGCACCTGTGGGTCAGTTTGACAAGGACAGGTTTTTCTAGGGGGACAAGATCTCTCTTGCATTGGAATTTGGTTTTCTGTAGGAGAAGGAACATGAGAATCTGGGATTGCCGGGGAAGGGTTTTGGGGATTAAATTCAGACAAGATTTGCACTACACGAGAGAAGCAGTCTGTTAACTTGGCTATAGGAAAGGTATTTTCCATCTCTATTTCAGGGAAGGAAATTTCCTCATTCAAAGGTTCAGAAACAGGTCTATTTCTGGTAGAGCGGTTGTTTGTCAATTGATCCTGTAAGAAACTTTTTAGATCTTCTAATTGGGCTTGCATTTTATCCTCAATTTTTCCTATTTTATCTTCCATATTTCCCATTTTATCCTCAATATTTCCTATTTTATTCTCAATATTTCCTATTTTATCCTCAATTTTTTCTATTTTATTCTCAATATTTCCTATTTTATCCTCAATTTTTTCTATTGTATCCTCAATTTTTTCTATTTTATCCTCAACATTTTCTATTTTATCCTCAATATTTTCTATTTTATCCTCATTTTGCTTTATTTCCTCCTCATTTTGTTTTATTTTCTCCTCATTTTGTTTTATTTTATCCTCAATTTTTTTTATTTTTTCATCTCTAAATATAGTATTGAGGAGTACAAAAATGACAGTACCTATTAATATAAAAATTTGGAGGTATCCTTCATTCCTCAATGCCCCTACTTCTTCAGCTGCCTTATAATTGTCAAAGGATATAGTACTCATTTTTATATGTATATTTTGTAATTTCACAAAGCAAGTGGGGAGCAGGGCAAAGCAGCAAACTTTCCACAGGCTTTTTCTTTTTACAGTAGGTGGCTCTGAGTCTACAACCCTATACAGGCTAAGGGCCTATTGTATTGTAAATTCTCCTTCTTTACAAAGTATATGTGGGTGGGTCCCAGCAATCTTCTTTGGCCCTCAGGCTAAAGCCGCTAGGACCATGTGCTATCTTCCTTGAGCAAAGCCCACTTAAATTTTTAAGACTAGAAAGGCCAGGAAACAGAAAAAAAAAATGGGTTTTAAGTTAGCTCCCTAGCTGTATTCAGCTGTTTTTTGCGGGCTAGGAGCTCCTAAGAGCTTCCTCTCCTGAGGTTCCTCGTTGTTGATCAGTTGATTAGCTAAGTCTGGCCTGCCTTATAATCTACTGAGCCACCTCCTTAAAGTAAAAGGAGACGGAAATGAGAGACAAAAAAAAAAGAGAGAAGAAAAAAAATCCTGTTGACCCCAATTTAACTTAAGGGGTAAAGGGAAAAGAGAAAAAAAAGTATTTTATACTCACCTGTTCTGGCAGCTGTGTCTTTAAGCCAAGGTATTTGGTAACAGGACTGAGGGAGTGAGCAATAAGTGGGTTGAAAAGGCAAGAAAATTCAGGAAATTTATTGAGGTTCTAGAAACCTTCCAAGCACTAAGGCAGGGCCAAGAGCCAGAGGGGGTAGCCGGGGTGGGATTTCTCCCAGGTGATAGTAAGGAGATCAGAAGACTGATAAGGTTCTTTTTTCCCGTAGTGGTTAGCCAAAAACTGTAATGGGGAAATTTAAGGCTTCTGGGAGAAGGTTATAATATAGTAATGGTTACAAATGTGGCTACAAGATTTATATAATATTTAACAATGGCCGCCAAGGAATTTACTTATGAAATTCCTAAAATGAAACACTCAAGTCAGAATGAGGTTTATGGAGGTTTAATCACACTGGGAGTAGGGAAAAGGTTAGGGAGAGAAGGAGAGAAGAGAAAAGGGAAAGAGGCTACTCAACCTCTGACCAAGGCAGGGGGAGTTTTAGGCCCAAAGGCCCAGGTGGAAAGAATCAGTCCTTAACTCACGTGACCAATCTGAAGGAAAGCTGTCTGCGGGCGTCCTCCCTCTCCAAGCCCCTAACACCAACTCCCTCTCCAGCTCTCCCCACAGGAAGTTCCGCGAATCTCAGAGGCTGTTCCCTACCTCACTTCCTGTGTCTCACAAATCCAATGGTTGGCTCTAGCTTGGCTTAGGACAGCCCAGGTGGGCAGTTAGTTATTTCTGATTTGTCATTGACTAGCGCATGCCCGTGTAGTGTGGGTGTGCACAATTTTTGGGTGCTAGACCAAGATGGAGACTTTTAAAATTCACAGTCCCTGACCTAAAACTATATTACAAGGCAGCAGTCATCAAAACAATTTGGTACTGGCTAAGAAACAGAAAGGAAGATCAGTGGAATAGACTGGGGGAAAGCGACCTCAGCAAGACAGTATATGATAAACCCAAAGATCCCAGCTTTTGGGACAAAAATCCACTATTCGATAAAAACTGCTGGGAAAATTGGAAGACAGTGTGGGAGAGACTAGGAATAGATCAACACCTCACACCCTACACCAAGATAAATTCAAAATGGGTGAGTGACTTAAACATAAAGAAGGAAACCATAAGTAAATTGGGTAAACTCAGAATAGTATACATGTCAGACCTTTGGGAGGGGAAAGGCTTTAAAACCAAGCAAGATATAGAAAGAATCACAAAATGTAAAATAAATAATTTTGACTACATCAAACTAAAAAGCTTTTGTACAAACAAAACCAATATAACTAAAATCAGAAGGGAAACAACAAATTGGGAAAAAATCTTCATAGAAACCTCTGACAAAGGATTAATTACTCATATTTATAATGAGCTAAATCAATTGTACCAAAAATCAAGCCATTCTCCAATTGATAAATGGGCAAGGGAAATGGATAGGCAGTTCTCAGATAAAGAAATCAAAACTATTAACAAGCACATGAAGAAGTGTTCTAAATCTCTTATAATCAGACAGATGCAAATCAAAACAACTCTGAGGTATCACCTCACACCTAGCAGATTGGCTAACATAACAGCAAAGGAAAGTAATGAATGCTGGAGGGGATGTGGCAAAGTAGGGACATTAATTCATTGCTGGTGGAGCTGTGAACTGATCCAACCATTCTGGAGGGCAATTTGGAACTATGCCCAAAGGGCGACAAAAGAATATCTACCCTTTGACCCAGCCATAGCACTGCTGGGTCTGTACCCCAAAGAGATAATGGACACAAAGACTTGTACAAAAATATTCATAGCTGCGCTCTTTGTGGTGGCCCAAAACTGGAAAACCGAGGGGATGCCCATCAATTGGGGAATGGCTGAACAAACTGTGGTATATGTTGGTGATGGAATACTATTGTGCTAAAAGGAATAATAAAGTGGAGGAGTTCCATGGAGACTGGAACAACCTCCAGGAAGTGATGCAGACTGAGAGGAGCAGAGCCAGGAGAACATTGTACACAGAGACTAATACACTGTGGTATAATCGAATGTAATGGACTTCTCCATTAGTGGCGGTGTAATGTCCCTGAACAACTTGCAGGGATCCAGGAGAAAAAAACACCATTCATAAGGAAAGGATAAACTATGGGAGTGGAAACACCGAGAAAAAGCAACTGCCTGAATACAGAGGTTGAGGGGACATGACAGAGGATAGACTCTAAATGAACACTCTAATGCAAATACTATGAACAAAGCAATGGGTTCAAATCAAGAAAACATGTAATGCCCAGTGGATTTACGCGTCGGCTATGGGGGGTGGGAGGGAGGAAAAGAAAATGATCTATGTCTTTAATGAATAATGCTTGGAAATGATCAAATAAAATATATTTTTAAAAAAATCAATTTGAGGTATTTAGATCATTAAATTTTCCAAAGGTTGTTAAACAATTGTAGCAATGTTCTGATGGAGTCCATCTATCCTCTATATATCCTCAATTTACAATCAAAAATAGAAAAGTTGTTTTTATATGGACTTACTCAATAATGTTTGTTCAGTATAGTTATAGGGGAAAAGCAACAGAATTTAACAGTAGTTAAAACCCAGTACATTAAAATGATTCAGTGTAACAGAATAGTATTGAATGCAGTAATATATGAACTTAAAATCACAAAGTTAAAGCTTAAACAAAACAATCAGTAAAATACAATAGAATACAGAGATTTTTTATAAAACATTAGAGTCTGAAATGTCTTAAAAATATAACCTCCAGTCTCTTTAAAGTTCCTTGTTTTTTTTTTTAATTATCCATTTAGATGCCTATTGTCAGAAGGCAGAAGATTGGTAAGGGATAGGCAATGGGAGTTAAATGGCCTGCCCAGGGCCACACCACCAGGAAGTGTCTGAGACCAGATTTTAACCCAGGACCTCCCATCTCTAGGCCTGGCTCTCAATTCACTGAGCCACTGAGCTGCTTCCCCATAGTGAGGGTGGATTTTAGGAATCTCAATTTGGGCCAAAGAATTGCAGGGAGTTGAAATTCTCTCCTGACACCCAGGTGAGCTAAGTGAAAGAATCAATACAGTCAAAAGATATCCTTTTAAAGTAGCCATGCTTGTAAGTTTCTATTTGGAAAAGTCTCTTCCTTCTCTTTGTTATCCCTCCCTGTGATCCCCTGCCCCTTGTCCTGTGGAGGCTAATCGTAGCTTAAGGAAAAAACATCCCCATTTTTACCAGCTGGTTTTTTATCCTGAAGAAATTAGGTCTGCTACCAGCAGCCTAGGTCCTGGGGCTGGGCCTGGGGCGATGAGCCATCTGTGTTGGAGGCCAGAGTAGCTGGGGCCAGGTGAGTGATATTGAATCAAATAAGTCTGAAGTGATGGCTGCAGGCAGAAGTTGATCAAAATGGTTTTCTAAAAAACCTTGGAGAAACTTGGCTTAAAAAGATCTAGGCAGTAGCTATTAAAAGCTGAACTTAGTCATAGTAGAGAAAAGAATTAGGAAAGCTAAGAAGATTGAGGGTATTTCGTCACAACCGACGTGGTTAGCCAAACTGTAAAAATTATATTAGTTTCTTTACTAAAAGTATTATATTTTTAGAGATTTATTAAAGATTATTAGAATCTAAAATTCACAAGTTCCAAAGCAGAAAAGCAGTTAGGGTTAGGTGAACAGGGTGAAGTGACTTGCCCAGGGCCACATAGGAAGTTTTTGAGGTCACATTTGAACCCAGGACCTTTGGTCTTCAGGCCTGGCTTTCAATTCACTGAGTCACCTAGTTGTCTTCTGAAGCATTTCTAATGCTTAAAATGCCTCTCTCTCACATGAAGAAGCATCAAGATTGCCCAAGGTATTAATTCACAATAGACAGTAAATCTCATGATAGAAGGCAGTGAAATAGAAATCTAGACACTATTGCCCAAATATTTTGTTCTTGATGCAGACTTTCAGTTTGGTCACAGGTGTTAGGCAGCTGTGATAGTCATACTCAGATGCAGTAGGCAGCCCTATTTCAATCTGCTGGCTAGTGAAACTGCCTTTAGCCAGCACTGTGGATGTGATCCAGAAAGAGTCTAAGACCAGAAAATCAAAGAGCTGATGGAACAGATTGTTGGATGTTGACAGCTACTGTGAGTCCTGGTGGACAAGGGAAAAGGCACTTTCTGGTTTTCCCTTGTCTACAGTTTCAATCACAACTAAGTGGGTGGTGAGGGTATTCCAAGACATGGACCCCTTTTTTGGATTTTCCCCATGATGGTTGGGGTGAATGAAAAAGGGAAGTACTTCAAAAATGTCTCTGGCACTTCAGAAAAAAAAAGATGGGATGGAAACCAGGAGATTTGGGAATATAGTTGGAAGTGGGGTATTCCATGATGGGATGATGAAATTTTTACATTTTTGCTATAACAACATATAAACTGTAATATAAATTATTATATTTATATATAAACTATATTTAACTGTGGTTTATTGACTGCTTGCATTCAGCAAATCTGGAGGGAGTGGACATCCAAAGTGAAAGATGAAGCCCAGCAAGGTGGTGGTGGAGCTGCATATTTTTCACATATACTTATGAACAACATTTCATCATCTTCTAGACTATATTCAAAAGCTGGACAGTGGACTTTCATCAGCCCCAGCATTTGGCTGCATGGGAGGCTATTACATATACATACTGGAGAGCCTCTGATTAGACCATTTTGCTTGGTGATTTCACTACAGTACCACCCAGTAGACAACTTTAATTGGTATCTTGAGTGAACTGAATGATAGAATTGTGTTTTCAGAGGTGAATAGAAGTCACTGACATTATAGTGAGTTAGTAAGTTGATTCTGGGTATGATTTTTTTCTCACTGTTAAAATATAAATAATAATCTTTGTCTTTTACTTTTTATTTCACTGCTGAAGATGGTATATTGTTGCCATAGTACAGGGCATTCAGCTGTTTTCAGAGATATGAATTATTGTGGAGTTATGTGAACACAACCTATTACATATCAGAAGCTGAGGGAAGCAGAGACAAAAAGTATTTTTTTTGGAGCAGGAAATGTATCTTTGGTATTCTGATGAAATAAAAATAAATAGGGACTCTTCCTTATGCCAATTTTAGATTTACCCCACCCTGCTTAGTCTTTAGAATTCTAACAACCAGGAATGTATACACCCCTACTTAAGGATTAACTGTGAGGGGGATGGCCTATGACCAACATGTGCTAGCAAGTGACAAATTAGAAACAACTGACAGACTCCCTGGGCTGTCCTAAGCCAAGCTTAAGTTACCATTGGTACATGTGAGATGCAGAAAGTGATGCAAAGAACTGCCTATTTATTTCACACCACTTCCGCTCTCTGGCTCTCACTTGGCTACATTGGGCTCTCTTGGTGATGTTGGCAGGTCTGGGCAGTGTTGGGAGCTCTGGGCGGCATTTTGGCATGCTGATGGCATTTGGCTCTATAACATGGTTTAGGTGAGGCGTCTTCCCTGAGTGACCTTGGTGAGTGGTTAGGCTGATTCCTCCTTTCTTTGACCTCCTGAAAAGGCACTATCTTCCGAGGAAGCCCCTCATCTTGGAGGAGACCTCATGGCTGGAAGCCAAGCTAGATTTAATATTCTGAGAAGGTCCCTTGACTGAGGCCTCTGAACTGTTAGATTTAAAATAGTTTTGAGCATTAAATAGTTGTAGATAAGAGAGTGGGAGCCATAAACTGTGACAATTAAAATGTTTGGGAGCAAGGGAAATATATAACAATTATGACCGCTGAAATATGTTTTCTACTGTGTCTTGGTTTTATATAAATATAAGATGGTCGCCAGGGAATATATTCCCAATTTATGAATATGTCCAAGCCAACTGGGTTTTATAGAGAAGTTTAATTTATAATACACTGACTAATCAATAGAAAAAGAGAGAAAGGAAGAAAGGAATAAGAATGAAGGGCCTCAAGCCAATAAGGCCTAGACCTCAGTCCTAAGAGATAAATCAGTCAGTTGGTTTTATCACTCACCCAAGATCTCTCTAGGTAAGGCTTCTCATGCCAACCTCAGGCTCTACCTTCAAGAGAGCCTCCTTTCAAGAAATGTTTCCAGAGAATTCTCCTCCTGACTCCTCCTGAGTTCTCCTTCCACAGCCTCCTTCAAGACCTCTCCAGGAGCTCTCCCTCCAGGACCTCTCTCCTCTCAGACCTCCTTCAGAGCATCAACCCCTCCAGTCCTCAGACCCTGCTATCTTTAAGCCAAAAATCTAAGTTCCCTCCCCTCAGTTCTCACATCTACCAATCACTGTCGATGTCTCCCCTGTGCCAATGGTGGCTCTAGCTTAACCCAGGACCACCCAGAGAACTCTTTGCACATGTCTGTTGAAGGTCATATTCTCAAATAATTAAATCTTGATCCTTTGCTGCAGCCCTTCCTAAATCCTGTTACTCTGAGTAGAGTGGAGATTGTAGTTTCCAAGACCTGGTTCTGTCATTCCAAGTATCTCTATTGTATCAATTCTAAAATCAATCATGACTCAAAGAACTTCCTGTTCTATGCTTAAGCATAGGTCAAAGCCATTTCCATTGTTTAGCAAAAGGTTTCTGTCCTAAAGTAGTCTTAAGTAGGGAGGAGAAGGACCCTCCCATGCCAAGGAGTTTCATATTCCAATAGAGTTCTTACTATCAGTAGGAAATTTTTTCAAGTATGAAATTTCCCAATGGGGAAATTTCCAACATTCATAAGTCTAAGAAATTTTAAGGTTTACAGAACTCTGTGAGTCTTGAAATTTCTCAGACTTGTGAATGTTAAAACAATTCCCCATTGGGGAATTCTCCATTGGAACAATTCCCTAGTGGGACCATTCCCCACTTGGAAAGTGAGAACTCTACTTAGATCAGAAATGGGAAGACCTCTACTCCACTGTACTTAAGACTGCTTTAGGGGAGAAAACTCCTTGCTGAACAATGAAAAATACTCACACCCATACTTAAGCCATGCCTATTTTTAGAATTAATACAAAGGGGTGCTAAGTACCTATAGAGGTCAGGCAAACTTACATGGGACAAAGAGGTGAGAAACTTACTCAGAGATTCTAACCTACTCAGGTGTGGATTACTAAAAGGATTAGTCTACTCAGGTGTGAATTCAGAATGGGCTGTCCTTTGGAAAACGTCTACTGTGATTGGTAGATGGAAGAACTTAGGGGAGGTGACAAAGGAAAATTTCCCTTTATAAGGAAAGGAAAAGCTGAAAAAAAGAGATATCTCTGGAGCTCTCAAAAGACAGTCTCTAAGGAGGTTGTTGAGAGAAGGACAATCTCTAAGGAAGTCTCTCAAGGGAGGCTGACTCTGGCTGGAACTCCCTCTGGAGAGACTCTGTCCCCCTGAATCCTTGCTTGAACAGATCTTATGGTGAGTGATAACTGACTGACTGATCTTTTCTTTTAGGGCTTAGGCCTGGGTTGGCCAGGGCTGCCTGGGCCGGCCTATTCTTTTCTCATTTATTTCCTTTTTCTCTCTTTCTCTCTTTCTTTAATTCCTCATTGTATTATTAATTAAAGTCTCTATAAAACCCAGTTGACTTGGGTATATTCATAATTGGGAATATTTCCCTGGTGACCACCTTATATTTGATTTAAAACAAAACACTGTAAGTGAAAACATATTTCCTGTGGTCACAAATTTACTCATCCACTCTTTATATCTATCACAATTTATAACCTCAACCATTTTAATTACTACAGTTTATGGCTCCCACTCTTTTAAATGTTAAAACTCCCTTTGACTTACTCCAGTCCAGAGAAAATCTTATACCCCTTTCCCTCTTCTTCTTCTTAATTTCTTCCTACTATTGTAATTAAATGACCACAAAAATCCCAAACTGACTTGACTATTTTATTGGGATTGAATTTAAATCCCTGGTGACCACTAACATAATATATTTAGTCAACAACCCCAAATTTTACCCTTAACACTTGTTAAGTGTTAACTTAACTTAACACTACAGTGTCTTGGGTTTTAAAATCAAATATAAGGTGGTCGCCAGGGAAATATTCCCAATTATTCAAATACCCAAGCCAATTGGGTTTTATAGAGTTTTTAATTAACAATACAATGAGTAATCAAAGAAAGAGAGAGAGAGTAAGAAAAGAATAAGTATGAAGGCACTGTAGTGAAACATATTTCTGCGGTCAAATTTACCCACCCTCTCTTATATCTATCACAATTTATATCTTCCACTATTTTAATCACTACAGTTTAAGACCTCAACCATTTAAAATCTCACACAGGGCAGGATGGTGACTAGGATACAAAATCTTGGGGTCCTGGGACAAGGTCGCAGAGGAGATACAAGGGGGTCAATCCTGAGGAGGTGCAGGTCCAGTAAGCATCTGATGGGGGAATGTTGTAATATGGTGGTCTTGTGGTGAGGTTAGGGGAGGTTTAACTACCACTGAGGCAGTTTCATGTTTTGTTGGATATGCTTCTACCCAACCTGAAAAGGTGTCTAAAAGATACCTGTACCCATATTTCCCTGGATTGATTTCTGTAAAGTCTACCTCCCACTGTTCTCCTGGCTCCAGCCCTCTTCACCTGGTGTCCCCCTCCCCCGGTTCCTTCGGCCCCCGCTTTTGATTAACCCGTGCACATGTTTCACATCTCTAAGTGATGTCTTTGCAGATTCTGTGCATAGTATAAAAGAAAAAGTCTCCGTCCAGTATATCACTCAGGTTTGTGCCTCTCCTACGTGTGATATCATGTATTCTTTTTACTAGCTGTCTCTCCACTGCTTCTGGTAAGTGAGTCCTGCCATCTGGCAGGCCCAGCCATTTATAGGGGAACCACACAGCCTCCAGGAGGGCCAAAATCTCAGGCCCCACCTGGTTCAGTTCCCCCTGCCATCCTATTCCTGTCCCTCTCCAAGTATCTAAGGGGAAAAGGGCAATGGCCTCAGTCTTCTGTAACTTCTTCAGAGCTGAGAATGGGTGTAGAGCTGGCCCTGCCTATGGTCAGAAGAGAGGTAATGGCTATAGGCAATGTCCAGGGTTTCAGGCTGGAATGGTTGCTGAGGTTACAAATGCAGACAAACACTTATCCCACAGGGGAGTAGCCAAAACTTGAACAGGGAGGGAAAGGCCACAGACACTGGGTCTTTAGGGGCATGTCCTCAGTGAATGCCAGGGTCCCAGGTCGGTGGAGACCTGCTTGAACATCTGAAGGGTGTCCAGCCACTGCTTCCCCCAAATGGCAGACAGGTCACAAGGGGGAGAGTCAGCCCCTAAGATAGAAGTGTAGAAACCAGGACTGGGGCAAGCACTAGAACACCAGATAGAAACAGAACGTGAGTACAACAGTAATTGGCATCACATATTTGCATTTGGGTATCTTAGCCAACAGACTCCATCTTCAGAAATCATCTTTTGACAGGAACAGATCCCTTTAGGAAATCGTATTCCTGAGTTGTTTGCAGAGCTGGTATGTGATGTTTCTGTTATAGACTATCCTTTTGCAAAGTACACACTAACTATAACATCTATAAAAACTGGAGTAACTATTTTACAGATGAATTTCCTTACTCCAGAGGCTGGGGAAATTCAAGAAAGCTTTGAGCTATATTCCCCAGCTCAAGAACTGAACTTCAACTGTGGTAAATCAAGGCTGCAAATACAAGCCATCTATGAATAAACTTCACCTACTTCTCAAAGTATGTTCCTAATAATTTGAGAATGTTCAATTATTAGGGTTGTTTGAGGAAATGGAAACTTTAATTTCACAATTCACATTATGTGCTGACCATGGGAATTCAGTACAAAGAAAAACATGTCCTCAGGTCCTAAAGGACACAGTGAGTGGCTTCACATGCAGGTAATCAACAGCCTAAATGGTCAGAAAAAGTCAATTCCTAGGTGAGCCCAGGAAATGCCTCTGTAACCATTCCAGGACATTCTCTGTCCTTGGTGTACTTTGTCACCATTAAATCCCAGAAGCCTTTGTTTGCAGTAAAATACAAGTCTCACCCATTTCAGCTGAGAGAAATACTGCTTATCTGCAGTCCAGAAACAAATCTCCATAGCCCCAAACAAGCCTAGACCTGAGTCTTAAGAGAGAGAGAGAATCAGTCAGTCAGTCTTTTAACTCCATCTCAGCTGACTTCACCAGAGAGCCTTCCAGCGAGACCTCCTTAGAGATTGTCCTCCAAGAGCTTTCCTTCTCCAGAGCCTCTCTCAAGAGATTCTACCCAAGCAATCCTCATCAGAGATCCTCCAAAAGGATTTCTCCAAAAGGATATATATATCCTCAAGAGATTCTGCTTTTTCTTATATAGGGGTTTTTCTCCTATGTCACCTCCCCTAAGTCCCTAATCTACCAATCACTGTAGATGCTTTCCAAAGGACTGCCCATCTAAATTCCTGCTAAGTCGACCAATCTCCTCAGTAAGTCTGAATCAGAAAAAATGCTGCTGTGTCGACCAATCTCCTCAGTAAGTCTGAACGAGAGAAAACACAGCTGAGTCAACTAATCTCATCAAGAGGAAACTTGCCCGACCCTTTTAGGTACCTAGCATCCCATTGTATCAATTCTAAAAACAGGCCTGGCTCAAAGAACTCCTTGCCTTATTATAAGCATGGGTCCAAGTACTTTCATTGTTTAGCAAGGAGTTTTCTCTCCTAAAGCAGTCTTAAGTACGGGTAGAGTAGGGGTCCTCCCATAGCAAGGAGTTTTCTCCCCTAAAGCAGTCTTAAGTACAGTTTGAGTAGGTCCTCCCATTTCTGATCCTGGCGAGTTCTCACATCAAAATGGAGAATGTTTCTCAGTAGGGAATTTGTTGCAATTAAGAATTCCCCAATGGGGGAATTTTTAACATTCACAAGTCTGAGACATTTCAAGATTTACAAGGCTATACTGCTAAAGCCCATTTTACCTTTTTAGATCCCTATTTCAGTCCCTAAGTATCAGTGTGGAATAATTACAAGCAATGTATCCCAAGGCTGCTTGGCTTGGTTTATTACTTAGCAACCTTATCCCATCCATCTTTAATCAGTGAGCTTACTATAATTTTAAAAGTTTGATTGTATCAAACTCCCTTCAAAATAATTTACTCTCAATAGATTTCAGTTTGAACTCCACACTTCCAAATAACTCTGATCAAGTTCTTTAGCAATGTTTCAGTGCAACCAAACTGAGATGCAAACTGTTTACCTGGCACTTCTCTCAAACCTGTCTAAAGCTCAAAACATTGCTACATTCCTAATTAAAGTCCATCAACATTATTCCAATTTATAATTTGTTGTGTCTATTCCACACTAGAATTCATAATATCAACTAGTAACTCTATTCAGTACTCTTATTTCTTCTGGTTCCTCCTCTTTGCCATTACTGTAAGTAGAGGAAAGGTACTGTACTGAAATGTATTTAATCCTCATGACAAGCCCTTCTTGATTTCAGGACTGGTCAAGGTTGTCTCCTTAAGGACATACAGTTTGCATATCATATACCCCTAACCTATTTAGGCATAAAACTTAATTCTCTCAATAGTATGAATGCACACATAATTTGTATTTACTTCATTACTTTCCAAGAATTTGTATCTGAATACATTTCCATCTCTGGATCACAAATTCCTTTCTATACATTGTGCAATTTCCTTTTTTTTCTTCCAAAAAACAAGACATATAACCTTAGTCAAAGACAACACCGTTTTAGAAATTCTCTCTTTTGCAAAATACCAAAATTCTTAACACTTATATTATTAAATCCCATGCACAGATTAACCACTTCAAAAAAAAAAAACAACTTCTTGTGTCATATGAGTTCTTGCTGCTAGTTCTGACAGCACATACATTAAACAAATTTGATTTGAAGGATTCCCAATTTCAAATTCTAGAATAAGTTCTTCTCAACTACATAACAACTTTTTATGAATGACTTTTACATCCATAAAGTACATCTATAAAGTAGCCAGTACAATTTCTGTCCATATAGAATAAACATTTCTCTCCATGTCAGACTGGCTATCAACCACATTTAGACAATTCTCAAATTCACTGAAATAATTATGAATTGCAAGGTTTAACAAAACAAATCTCTAACCATGAGTTTTTGTGCTCAATAAACATTTGATCGGGGTCCTTCTCCCATGTCCCTCCCCGGAGCCACCTACTCCCGAAGGTTGGCCATTCTGAATTGCAAAGGGTTTGTACTTTCCATTTTTAACTGAGACTCCCAGATTCTGTGCCTGAGTTTTAAAGTCAGGGTAGTGGCTCAGGACAAGGTCTAGGGGGGTAGTTTGTTTCTGACCCATCTTCGTACCCTTGCTTGTGTGAATCTTAAAAATTCTCAGTCCCTACTTCAGAACACTTGGTTAAGACCATTCCCTATTTTAAACAATGAAGGGACTTAGATCAGGAATGTGAAACCTCTACTCCACCCCTACTTAAGCATACTTTAGGGGAAGATAAAATTGTAAACTCCTTGCTGAACATTGAAAAATACTTAACCCATACTTATAGTAAGGCAAAAGTTCTTAAGCTATGCCTATTTTTAGATCTAATACAAAAGGGTGCTAAGTACCTATAAAGGTTAGGCAGCTTGTAAACTTACAAGGGACAAAGAGGTGAGAGCTTACTCAGAGATTTTAGTCTACTCAGGTGTGAATTACTCAAAAGTTTAGCCTACTCAGGTGTGAATTAAGAATGGTCTGTCCTTTGGAAAACGTCTACTGTGATTGGTAGATGTGAGAACTTAGGGGAGGTGACATAGGAGAAAATTCTCTTTAAAAGGAGATGATAAGCTGAGAGCAGGGGACTCTCTCTCGAGACACTCTCAGGTCTCCCTCTCAGAGAACTCTCTCTGGAGATTGAGCTGGCCAAAGCTGAACTGGTGTCTCTCTGAACACTAGAATATTGCTTGGACAAATCTTGTGGTGAGTGGATAAAAGACTGACTGATCTCTCTTTTAGGGTTTTCAGACTAGGCTGGCTCATACTGGCCTAGACTGGTCTAGCCCTTTTTCTCATTATTCCTTTTTCTCTCTCTCTCTCTCCCTTTCATTAATTCCTCATTTGTATTAATTAAAATCTCTATAAAACCCAGCTGACTTGGATATATTTAATATTTGGGAATTTTTCCATGGCGACCACCTTATATTTGATTTAAAACAAGACACTGTCTTGAACCCATATTTTCTGTGGTCACAATTCTAACCAGCCACTCTTTTATCTGCCACAGTTCTTGGCTCCCACTACTTTAATCATTACAGCTTATTGCTGACCACGAATTTGGTGAGAAAACCCTCAAAAAGTTTCTGTGAAATCTCTTTCCTTTCTCTCTTTATTACTTGCTCTATCAGTCAGTTTTTTTTAAACATTGCTAACTTAGCTTGAAGAACACAGCTGCAAGAGTGGGTGAGTAAAAAAACCTTTTTTATTTTCCTTAAATTAAATAGAATACAGCTGTTTTAGATCTTAGCAACAGGGCCCTAAGGTCCTGACTAGGGGAGCTGTTTCTAAATCCTTTCCTTTAGGGAACAACTGCCTAAATTAAGATTAAGACAAACCTAGGGAAAGTTTTGGCCTTGTCTTGCTCCCCACGTGTTTACTTTAGAAATATGTGGTTACAGCCAGTTCACAACATCCTTAACAACTGGCTATTCAGCTCCATGACCAACCTTGTAAAATTCGTATTTGTTGTCTCTCTGAAATTTCTCATACCATGGGGCTTATGGCAAAGTATAATCGACACAGTACTCCCCCTTGGGATTTTGATTGTTATAGCTGTAATATTGTATTTCCTTAAAAACCCCACTTGTCAGTCAAACCAACTGAGTGTTCCTTCTACTACTCAACAAAATGCAGAACTAAATACTTGGCTTGAGCTTATGGAGGAAAGTTTGGGGGAGATCATAGCTTTTATGAGGAACATTAAAAGAGAGTTCAGAACATTATCAGAAACTCTGGACATTAACCCTCCTAGCCAACTCACTGCTCCTCCTGCCAACTCTGCCTTAGAACCCCCTGCTCTTAACCAACCTACCCCTCCCCCTGCCCCATCAGCCTCAGAAAAACCTACATCTAACCAACCCACCCCTCCCCCCTGCCCCACCAGCCTCAGAAAACCCTAGTTCTAACCAACCCACTCCTCCCACTACTCATGCTTTCAATCCCACACCCTCAACTCTAAGTACACACCACACCCATGCTTCCGACCCTACACAATCCACTCTAAGTACACACCCCACCAATGCTTCCGACCCTACACAATCCACTCTAAGTTCACACACCACCCATGCTTCTGATCCTAATGCCTCCACTTCACATCTTACTCATTCCTCCAACCCTAACACCTCTACATTTTCCCCCCAGCTACTAACACTTCTTCCTTTGCTCCACCTTCCTACCCTGCTCAATTCAATTCCCAGATCTTTCCTACCTCTGATCTTTCTGGCACTATGGGACAACAACAAACCCTCTCCTTCATTGTGCCCAACTCTTCTCTTTTTCATACTTACCCCAATAAGAATGGAGCAAGAAGCCTAGAAACAGGAATAGGAGCACCAAATAATTCAGATAGGTTATTTCCTTTAAGGGAAGTACCCACTTTTAATAACAATGGAAACTTGGTATCTGTAAGACATCATACACCTTTTAGCCCTGAGGATTTAAATAAATTTAAGGAAGATATGCCATCATTTGAGGAAGAACCAATATTAAATTATAAAAAAATTAGAGAATATATTCAGAATTTTTGACCCCACTTGGATGGATGTTGAGAATTTATTAGAAGCATTTTTGACAAAGAGAGAGAAAAATAATATCGTCTCTCTGGCTAATCAAAAATGAGGTAGAAGAGGACATTATTGGCCAACTGAAGATCCACATTGGAACCCCAATGTTGAACTAGATAACACAAAACTAAACCAGGCCAGAGAAGCATTATTGACAGCCATGAGAGCTTGCTCTGATAGACCTGAAAAATGGTCAAAATTTGAAAGAACCTGACAAGATATTGATGAAACACCCTCTCAGTTTATGGACAGACTTATTGATGTAGGGAATACATATATGGACCTTGATTTATCCAGAGAAAGAGACATTAGGCAAATACGTAGGCAATTCTTTGAGAATTGTTGTTAGGTGGTAAAAGACTACTTTAAAACTAGCCGTCCTAATTAGGACTCTATGGACCTCGAAGAATTGAGGAGAGTAGTAACCTATGTCTATAAAGGTCATGTAAAAAGACCTGAGGAACACAATACGTTAGTGGAAGACGTAAAGAAAGAAATTGAAATGTTAAAGAGACAATTGAAAAATAAGGGAGAGACTATTGCCCCTTTGCGGGAATTCACAAATAAATCAGTAACCTGCTATTTCTGTGAGAAGAAGGGCCACAAAATGATGGAATGTAGAACCTTTCTTAAGATGATTGGATGGAATACACAGTTTAATAACAACTTTAGAAATAACAACTATAGAAATGATGATAATCATAGAAACCAGAATTTTAGAAATTTTAGAAATTATAATAATGACTATGGAAATAACTATAATGACTATAGAAATAAGAACTTTAAAAACCGAAATTATAGAAATAGGAATTGGGAAAATAATGACAATGCTCCAAATGAAGAAAATGACAATACCCAACAACAATATATAAGAAATGGTGCTCATCCAAAAAATAGTTGAGGTGCTAATGACCCTCAGAGGGGTGCCCTTCAGGGGGTTGCTCAAGAAACATCCCAAACACAATGAAGGTGTCTGGGGGGGGGCTGGGCCACAGGAATCAGAGGATACAACTTTGGATTTTCTGAACCCTGATGTCCTACTACCAATTGTCCCTATCCACAGCCCTCCCCCTACTAATGAACCCCATGTTACCTTAAAGGTGGGTAACGCCTATTATGATTGTCTCTTAGACACTGGAGCTACCAGGTCTATATTGAAGAATGTACCCAATTTAAATTGTTATTCTGTTGACTCACAAAGTGTAGTGGGAGTATCAGGAATACCCCAAAGAGTTAAAAAACTTGTCCCTAGAATGGTGTCTGTAGGACCCATAGAGGTACAACATTCCTTTCTTTTGATGCCTGACTCCCCTCTAAATTTGCTGGGGAGGGATCTTCTATGCAAACTCAGAGCCATAATAACTTGTTCCCCAGATGGCTCCTTAACATTGGAAGTACCAGAGGAATCTTTAAATTTACTCCCTGTACTTCTCTCAGAGAGCCAGGAGGCAAAAGAGCCTCCCACTTTTGAAATACCTATGGATATACCCGATTCTCTTTGGGCCACATCATCTTACGATTTAGGCTTACTTAACTCTGCTGTTCCTGTGCAGATAAAAACTAAATCTAGCCCACCTCCTTCCATTCCTCAGTATCCCCTCTCAAAAGAGGCAATTGAGGGTATTACACCAGTTATTAACTCATTAATTAAACAAGGAATAATAATCCCTTGCAAATCTGAATTCAACATGCCCATCCTGCCAGTTAAGAAACCAAAAAGAGGGCCCGATGGCAAATACCTCTATAGATTTGTACAGGATCTGAGGGAAGTTAATAACCACGTTATAAAAAGACACTCTGTAGTTTCTAACATAAATACTATTATTTCCTCTATTCCCAACACAGCTACATACTTTACAGTAGTAGAGTTGTGCTCAGCTTTCTTTTCCATACCTATACATGAGAACTCCAAGCATATTTTTGCTTTTACCTGGAAGGGCTTACATAATACATGGAGTCATCTGCCACAGGGTTATGTGGAAAGCCCAAGTTTATTTGAGCAAATTTTGAGCCAAGACACAGACAATATAACATTTAAAAATAGTAAATTAATCAAATATGTAGATGATCTAATCTTGGCTTCAACAGATGCAGAAACATGTCAGGAAGATAGTAAACACCTTCTTTTGGAATTGCACAAAAGAGGACATAAAATCTCAAAGGATAAGGTTCAGTGGTGTCTCCCTAAAGTAGAATATTTGGGATTCATCCTGACTGCAGGTGCTCATTATATTTCTCCAAAAAGAATTGAGAATATTCAAAATGTAAGCACTCCTACTACTAAGAAACACTTGAGAGCAATTTTAGGAGCAACAGGGTTTTGCAGACAATGGATTCTTTGCTATGGGGAAATTACTAAACCTCTTATAGCACTAGCAAAAGATTTGGTCCCTGAACCCCTCAAATTAGAGCCTGAACACATGTCAGCTCTATCAGAGCTAAAAAAGGCTATCATGTCTGCCCCTGCTCTAGGCATCCCAGATTACAACAAGCCATTTACTTTGTATGTGCATGAGCGAAGAGGAGTAGCTTCAGGTGTTTTAACTCAGACTTTGGGACCTTCTCAGTGCCCAATTGCTTATTATTCTGCCCAACTGGACCCAGTAGCAGCAGGAGCACCACCATGTCTTAGAGGAGTAGCTGCTACAGCCTTACTAGTGACAAAAACTGTTGATCTAGTATTGGGATGCCCATTAATAATTATGTGTCCACATGAGGTAGAAGCATTGTTGCTAAAGAATAGAACACAGGCATTCTCAGATCAGAGAATTACAAGGTATGAAATAACCTTGTTAAATAGTGAAAACATTACCTTGAAATGCTGTACAACTCTTAACCCTGCCACCTTGCTTCCAGATTTACCAACTTCAGGAGAACCATTACACAATTGTGAAACCTTAGTGTCCATGGCAGAAAAGCCTCGAGATAATCTCTTGGACACTCCCTTAGACAATGCAGATCTGAGAATTTGCCACTGAATGGTCAGCTTCATTACCCTCTAACGTTAGCACTCAAGGAGCAGAACTCATAGCTCTGAAGCAAGCTTGTATAATTGCCAAGGATAAAAAGGCAACAATGTATACGGATTCTAAATATGCTTTTGGCATTTGTCACTCAGTCATAATGCTATGGCTCCAGAGAGAATTTTTAACCTCAGCTGGAAAATCTATAGGTAATGCAGAAATTATTAATGAAGTTCTTTCTGCTATCCAGCTTCCTGAAGCCCTAGCTGTAGTTTATTGCTCTGCCCATACAGGTGGCACTGACTGTCTGTAGAGGAAATGATTGCAGCCATAGAAGGACCTGAATTAATTTTAACATTAACAACCACTGATGATTTAAATTTATCACTTTCATATAATGAAAAGGATGTGGAAAAATGGAAACAAAAATTCAAAGCAAAACAAATTAATGGAGTATGGGTATCATCTGAAGGAAAACCCCTGCTTCCTAGAAGTTTCTATCACCAAATTTGCCAATCAATTCATAAAAATGATCATTTTGGCACCCAGGGCATTGTGGACTCTGTTAAGAGAGTATGGATAGCCCCTGGTATAACTACTATAGCCTCTAAAGTATGTTCAGCCTGCTCTACATGTCAAGCATATAACCAACATGCATTTTGTGAAAAGCCTTTGGTGGACATCCTCTGGCTTACACACCTTTTGAACATCTACAGAGAGATTTCATAGTAATGCCAAAGACTGGACGTTATAAATTTTGTCTAGTCATTGTAGATCAACTGACCAGATGGCCGAAAGCATTTCCTGCGACCCGAGCCATGGCAGCTTTTGTTGCTAAGGTTATTTTAAAAGAAATTATTGCTCGTTTTGGACTGCCAGCACATATTCATTCAGATAGAGGAAGTCATTTTACTGATTCTGTCCTAAACCAGATATATTCTTTTTTTTTTAAATTATATTTTATTTGATCATTTCCAAGCATTATTCATTAAAGACATAGATCATTTTCTTTTCCTCCCCTCCACCCCCCATAGCCGACGCGTAAATCCACTGGACATTACATGTTTTCTTGATTTGAACCCATTGCTATGTTGATAATATTTGCATTAGAGTGTTCATTTAGAGTCTCTCCTCTGTCATGTCCCCTCAACCACTGTATTCAGGCAGTTGCTTTTCCTCGGTGTTTCCACTCCCATAGTTTATCCTTTGCTTATGAATAGTGTTTTTTTCTCCTAGATCCCTGCAAATTGTTCAGGGACATTACACCGCCACTAATGGAGAAGTCCATTACGTTCGATTATACCACAGTGTATTAGTCTCTGTGTACAATGTTCTCCTGGTTCTGCTCCTCTTGCTCTGCATCACTTCCTGGAGGTTGTTCCAGTCTCCATGGAATTCCTCCACTTTATTATTCCTTTTAGCACAATAGTATTCCATCACCAACATATACCACAATTTGTTCAGCCATTCCCCAATTGATGGGCATCCCCTCGTTTTCCAGTTTTGGGCCACCACAAAGAGCGCAGCTATGAATATTTTTGTACAAGTCTTTTTGTCCATTATCTCTTTGGGAACCAGATATATTCTTGCTTGGGGATAACTCCCAAATTTCATGTTCCATATCATCCCCAGAGCTCAGGCCAAGTGGAAAGGATGAACAAAGAACTTAAAACTATGATTGGAAAATTATGCACTGAGACACATTTGAAATGGCCTGAAATTCTCCCTCTGGCCCTATTTTATCTTAGAAGCAGGCCTAGAGGAGACCTACACATCTCACCACTTGAGATGCTTTTTGGACATCCACCTTTACAGGCTAAACCTTTTCTCCCGGCATATACATCACTATTAGGGGTAGATACTACTATTGCTTCCTATATACAGGAGTTACAGCACAAACTACATGAACTTCATGAATCCGCAGCTGCAGTACAAGCTGGACCACTAGATTTTTCTCTTCATGACCTGAACCCAGGAGACAAAGTGTATATTAAGAATTTCAAGCATACTGGAGTAACTCAGCCTTAGTGGGAAGGACCATTCCAAATATTATTAACTACTCCAACATCTATAAAGGCTGGAGAGAAGGACTCTTGGATTCATTGCTCACATGTGAAGAAAGCATCTCCTGCTGAGACTGATGGACTCTACTCTATCATATGCATTGGAGATAAGAATCCATTGACAAGTGGATGATGTTTTTTTGAAAACACATTGAATTACTGATTTTTTCCGCTTATTTTTTGCTATTGCTTTTCTTTTATTTTGATAACAATATTTGTTTTTTCCTTTTTTTCTCATTTCTTGTACTAAAGGTACATATTATTAAAATAATTTTTGCAGTAATAGAAGTTTAATATATAATATATATTCTTGCTATAATGTTAATGCATACCCAAAAGCTTTAAACTGTGGGTACCTGCCATTCATTGATAAAATGTTATGGGACTGTGATTTATGTTTGTATCTGATTCCAGAAAAATGGGATAAAAACAAGGAGCACAGACTTAACCTGAAAAGTGCCAAAAAGAGCACACAGGAAATACTAATGTGAGACTTGAGGTTGCAATGCTTGACATATGTTAAGTCGTAGGACTTGTATCTACACTCTTTGTGATGTACTCATACAAGTACAAAGTTTGAGTATCATGCTGGCTCCCTATATCCCTGAGAATGATAAAAATGTCAGACGAGGGAATGACATTTCCCCATCAAAATAGAATTCTAATTCTTTTCTTCTTATATTATGGCAACTTCTTGTAGTCTTGGCTGAAAATGGATAAGTGAAATATTACTGCATTCTGTCCTATAGACTTGTGGGATAGAAACTACTTTAAATAGGACCTATACAAGGGCCTATTTTGAATTTTTTTCTTTATGTTTTTAGTTGTGTTTTTCTCTTCTTTTGATAATTGACTCATATACCCCCATAACTCAACATTGCATCCTGAGCTGAACTGGATGTTTTTTAACACCTACTTCAGGGGGGATTGTATTTTAATTTAAAATCCAAGATTTTTGATTTTTTGTTTGAGATTGTATTTTTATAAAAATCCAAGTTTTTGATTGTTCAAGAAAAGATCTTCAAGGAAGAAGCTTGCTAACTCCTAAATCCAGAGAATGAATTGTTGCAGAAAGATGCTGGAAAACCTACATTACATCAAGAAGATCAAGAATGAACATTGGATATAGTTGATTGAACTGAAGTTTGATTGAACATTTATTGTAAATGTACACATTTATGCCAAAAGGGATTGTCCCTAATTTGGCTTTCTGTCAATGCACCTAGCAAAACATTGGTTTTGCTTTCTTTCTTTTCTATTTCTTCCCTCACTACTCTAATTTCCTCTTAGAAAATTGAATATTGTATATATCTGTAGTTAGAAGTGCATTTAGGACTACAAGATGATAAATGATCAATGGGGATGCTAGTCTCCCAATGATCATCAGGGGGGATTGTGAACCTTAAAAATTCTCAGACCCTACTTCATAAGGTTTGGTTAAGACCATTCCCCATTTTAAACAATGAAGGAACTTAGATCAGGAATGTGAGACCTCTACTCCACCCCTACTTAAGCCTGCTTTAGGGGAAGAAACTCCTCCCCGCCTTTCCTGGTGCCTTGCCAAAAAGGCCCAGTGCCCTTGTGCTTGCAGGCCCTCGGGTGGGTCCACCCTGAGACCCCTACCTGGGGACCAGACTACTCCACTGGGGACTTGAACCCCGGCCTTTTCAGAGGCAGGGGGGAACTCCAACCCTGTTCCGCCTCTTGGCTTCTCAGCTCTTATGAAACCCTTTCCCTCCCTCTAGCCGAGTTGCTTACTGGTTTTCTAGACCTGTTCCTTCATGGGAGGCAGGAAATGCAATATTGACCAGTCCTCACTCAGAAATGGGCGAGGAGGTGGGCTGTCACCTCTACCTGGTCAGGCAGAGTGACCCAGTGGCTTAACATAGGACAGCCCCCTACAATCTGTGGGACACGGTAAATATATGCCAATATATATGCCAAGTCATATGCCAATCCGGTTCCCACATGCCCCCTTACAAAATCACTCTCACACTCACTCGTCAATCAATCAGCTCACCTTCAGGGTTTCAGCACAAGAGGTTGTGTGACAGAGTTTCCCTGAAGAAATCACTTTTGAAGCTTCCTGACTTGGATTATCCTCAAGAAAAAGGTTGAGTGTGAGTTCCCCATTCACTCTGGTGGACAGATGTGATTTGAGTGTGAACTTTCTCCCTTCCTGGATCTTGTAAGGACCCTACATCTGGATTCTTCAGTCTGACCCTACCAAGGACTCTGGAGTTTGTGAGAATCTGGGTCCCTTTTGGATTTTATCTTTTATTTACCCTTTAGATAGATAGGTTAAGCTTAGATTAGAAAACCTCAGTGAGTTAAATATCTGGGTAGGTTATAGTAAGTTGGGCCCTCAACCCCTGTCATTTCCTTACCCTTTTAGTTAATAAAACTGTTTTATAAATTTATGTGATCCCTTCCTTAAAAACCTACCCCCAAATCCCCATATAACAGTTTGGCTGAGCCAGCTAGGTAAAAACTTAGAAAATTTTTAACTTTAGATAGGAAAATCAGTTAAAAACCAAACAGACAGGAGGGTAGCTGGAAGAATCCATTGCAACTATAAGCACATTGCAAATTCCCTAGCTACACAGCATGGCATGATGGTTTGGAAGTAGGATGGTGCCAAGATGGTGGAATGATTTGCCCAATGCCTTATAAGTAGCAGAACTGGGTTTTTAAAACCCTTACTTTCTGTCTTAGTATCAACTCTAAGACAGAAGGACAAAGATTAGACAAATGGGATTAAATGATTGGTCCAAGATCACATAGTCAGGAAGGGCCTGAGACCAGATTACTTCCTATCCAACTTTGTTCCTTTTACTCCATGCTGCTAACATGCTTTTTGCATGATTTATAACTTGAATTCTTTAAAGACTGAGGTGCCATGCCTAACAGCAATAGAACATCACTGAAAGAATAAGGATGGAACAGCAAGGTGGCACAGTGGCTAGAATAGCAGACTTGGAGTCAGGAAAGCTCCTCTTTCTAACTTCAAATTCAGCCACAGACACTTACTAGCTGTGTGACCCTGGGAAAGTCACTTAACCTTGTTTGCTTATAAAAAAAGAAGAAAGGAAGGAAGTAAGGAAGTATGATGCCAGGGACATCTACAGAGTCGCAATATGGGACAATTTAGAACTGTTGGGGGACAGCTTAGAGCTGTTGGAGAATAGCTACAGAATTGCAAGAAAGCAAGACTGGAACATTATCAAAGAAAGGATAATGAACGTTTATTGTAAGCAGCACACCAGATTTAAAGTTCTTCTCGAGAGACACAATCTATCCTCCCCAATCCTCCCCAGAATGTGGGGAGAACAGGGGAGTTAACCCGTTCCCAGGATTTCTTGGAACTGTTTATGCAGCCTTGAACTTAGATTTCCATGTTTGGCGTACTCAGCAGGAATGGTATGTCACAAACACCTGGGAAGAGGAACTCCATTCCATGAACTCATGAAAGGTTCACTGCACTGTGAAGATTCCATTTGGCTATCTCCTATTGTAACAATGAAGGTACTTAGCTCTTCCTTGATAGTGAAGATAACATTGTAACCTGCTATCTATTTTTAGATTTTAATCCCCAAAAGTGTTAACTCAGTATTTAAAGTAGATCTACCCATTTTAACCACAAAAGGTGTGAACTAACTACAAAAAGGTGTGAACACCCATTTCATACATTGAGTGGGAAGTCTGTGACCCACATGTGAAAGAATGGGCAGTCCTAGAGAGGAGTGTCTGCTGTGATTGGTAGACATAAAATTTAGGGGAGGTGACACAAGAGAAAAAGATCTTTAAATAGAGGAAATAGGCACACTGGATGGATATAGATTGGAATCAAGAATAAAGAAGAGTCACTCTGAGGAGAGACTGGAAGACAGGCACTCAGACTTGGAGTGAAGACACTTGTGAAGACACTTGACTGTGGAACTGGACCCCTGGAGAAGCTCATGCAGGAGACCTCAGACTGGTTTCCTTTTAGATGGGTCACCTTGGTGAGTGAAAGGCTGACTTAGTTTCCTTGCCCTTTTTGGAGTTGTGAACCTCCAAGAAAGGCCCATCATCTTGAGACTCCTTTCTCCTGGCTGGGGCTTAGAATTTCTACCTGGCTCAGAGGAAGCCAGAGCTCCCCCCCCCCCCCATTTATCTCTTCCTTAAAATCTTCCCTCTATTGTAAATAAACTATCATAAATTCCATTCTATTTTAGTAATTCATTTTGGGATTTAGAAATTAAATCTCTGGTGACCACCTACTAAATATTTCAGTCCAACCATAATAAAATATAACAGAAGGAAGGAAGGAATAGCGACAGGAATTAGATCTGTGATTTCATTGTTATAGGAAACTCTTGAATGTGGGCACTCTCTCTTCCATTGCAAGTTGGCACCTATCTTCTCTGCAACTTGGAGTCTTATAGAGTTGCCTAGGGGTCTGGTTGGATAATTGCCTTGCCCAAAGTCACAAATGTGTCAGAGGAAAAGCTTAAACCCAGGTCAGTCTTCCTAGATGGGAGGCCAGGTGTCTATTTCTTATATTCTCCTGCTTCTCACTGAAAGATTACCTCTCTCTCTCTCTCTCTCTCTCTCTCTCTCTCTCTCTCTCTCTCTCTCTCTCTCTCTCTCTCTCTCTCTCTCTCTCTCTCTCTCTCTCTTCTCTCTCTCTCTCTCTCTCTCTCTCTCTCTCTCTCTCTCTCTCTTTCATTGAAAGAATAATTATGTTAAAAATACGGGCCTTTGTTACAAAGAGATGCTTTGGGGAAAACTGCACAATTCCCCATATGCAATCCAGTTTGTTATCCTTCTATTCAGTTCTAGGCCCAGCATATCCATCCATGATAACTTTCCAAGATATATGTCTTAGCTCAATGGGGTGTCTGTTTAACTGTATAGCATAGTTTGGGACTCAATTCCCTTCTCTGTAATATCAGGTGGGTTTTATAGTACCTCTAATCTCTAAATCCTATGACCTAGACTAGAGTTTCTCTGTGTAGATAATAATCAGTCCCTAGTTTGGTGCTGCTAACCATTTACTTTATAGTTCTCCTGAAGAAAAGTCTCCAAGCACAAGGCTAAATGGAAGCAAGGAGGGAGCAACTGCCCCCCCCCCTTTCCAGGCCTGCTAGAGTTGGATTGTCTTTGTGATCTCCTGGACAGATGAGGATAAATAAGCATTGTTGACTCCCCATCATCCAGGGACCTGTTAAGATATTCCATAATGTTTATCAGTCTTGACACTGAGACAGGAGTAGAAATCTTGATCTCTGACTTTCTCAATGCCCAAGCATTTTCCAGGAAGATGGGGAGAAGGAAGGATGGGTGGAGAGAGGAATAAGGGAGAAGGGCGAGGAAGAGGAGGAGGAGAGGAGGAAGGAAGGGCAGGGGAAGGAGGAAAGTTAGTGGAGTAAGGACTAGAAAAGGGAGAGAGAGGGAAGAGAGAGGCAGCCAGTGGAAAAGTAGTGGGACAGTAGGGGAAATAAGAAGGAGAGAAAGAAAAGGAGAGATGGAGAGAGGCCAATGATAAGAAGGGGAAAAGGAAGGAAAGAATGAGTGGGATAGGATAGAGATGGGGAGAATGGAAAATAAGGAAGGATTAAGGGGAGAAGGAACACAGACCTAGAATTGCAAGGGGCATTGCATATCGTATAGTTGAAATCCTTTATTTTACAGGAAAGAAGTCTGAGGCTCCGAGAGTTTGAGTGGATTCACAAGGCAGTAAACATTAGAGAAAGGATCAGACCCAGTCCTCTTACTCTGGAACCAGTTAACATTCCACTATACCACACTGCAGACAGAGGAGGAAGAAAGGGAGGAAAATTATAAGGAGGAGAATGGGGAAATAATGTGAATTGGTAAGGGGAGAGGGAGAGAGGAGGATGGGGAAAGGTGCATAGGGAGGAGAAAGAAGAGGAAGAAGAGAAGTTAGAGAAAGAGGAAAGGGAGGAAAAGAAGCTGAGAGAAGAGAAGAAGGAAGGAAAGGAGAGAGAAGGGGGTAAAGGAGGAGGAAGAGAGAGAAAGGGGAGGACAGAAAGAAGAAATAAAGGAGGAAGATCAGGAGGAAGAGAAGGGAAAGAATAACATGCAAAGTCCTTCATCACAGAGCCCCACTGCTGTTTACTGGACATGAACTTCAGATATAATTGGATAGCCAATAAAATCCAGCTAATAAAAAATGATGAGCGTTTTTTCCTTGTCACTTCCAAAGCATCAAGTAGCTAAAATGGATGGAGTTTCATTTGCTGATGGATGAAGGAACATAAGCTTCCCCTTGGATATTAGGAGGAAAGTACAGAGGATAGATTTATAAGTTACCTATGATGTAATTGGAGGTCACATCTGCACAGAGATTTTTTTCGTAGTTCTCTGGAATATTTAGAAACATGACCTATATACACACACCACTGACAACCATATTTTTTATCCATTATTTAAATATTTCAGGCATTTTTCATTTTTAATCCCTGCATTTGTGAAGGGGGAGACTGAATTTTCCAGATAATTGTGATGGTAAAAAAGGACATCTGGAGAGAGTCCAAATTCTAGACTGAAAATGATAAGACATAGGCTTTACTTCTAGTTCTAGCCATTATCTAACTGTGTGACCATGGTTAAGTTGCCTATCATCTCTAAGTCTTAGTTTTTCTCTTTGGAAAAGTGAAGAGGTTGGAAAAGATCTCTAAACTTTCTTCTTTTTTTTAAAACCTTACTTCTGTCTTAGTAATGACTCTAAGAAGGGCAAAGGCTAGGCAACAGGCGTTAAGTGATTTGCCCAGCATTAAACAGCTAGGAAGTGTCTCAGGCCAGATTTGAACTCAGGTCATCCTGACTCCAAACCTGGTGTTCTATCCACTGAGCCTCCTTTTTTTTAAACTTAATAAATATTTATGGTTTGGTCTATTGAAAACTGTTATACCAAAGAAATAGAATGATGCCTTCAAAAATATAAAATATCCAAACTATCAGAATAACAGTTTTCTTTATATATATATTACCAACTACATGTAATAAAAAATTTCCATACAAGTTTTCCTAAATCATATGAATGAACTTATCTCCCTCCCTCCCTTCCCTCCTCACTCCAGGAGCTGGAAGGTGATTTGATCTGACTTAACCCTATTTTTAGACAAATATATACCTCTATGATCCTACAGGGACAGTATGGTCTCATGGACTGAATGCTTGGTATGCTCATGAACAAACTTCTTGATCTTCCTGAGCTCTAGGAGATTCTCAGAGATTTATCTACTAAGTGATAGAAAGGCTGAGTTTTCCTCTGCATTGGTGAAAGGAGTATCCTCCTTGATGAAATCACAGATCCTGCATATGTGATACTTATACACAGACTCTCTGCATCTGGGTCTATTGTTTCCCCTACTTTATAGTCAAATATGTGCCCTAAAAAAAGAGTCCTGGGGCATACATAAGGCCCAATCCACTGCAACCTTCTTCTCGTTCTCCTTTATGCTCAAGTGCCTGCTCCTTCTTTTGGTGGCTGCTGAAAACTACCTTCTTGGTCTCCTCTTTCTCTTTCCTTCTGTTTCATAGCAAGGACATGCTCAACTATCCACCAAGCTAAGCCTTCTAAAGACAGAGGCTCCAGAGGTGGAAATGGAAAGGTGCCCTCTTCCCATATCTTCCCTAAGTAAAGGTTGTTGTCTCTAATCCTTTAAATAAAACAACACAAAATAAAAAAACACATTTTATTCAAAAATTAAAATAGAGGAGCTTCCAAAGTCCAGTATAAGATCAATTTGCATTTGTAAATGAAATTTACACTAAGGTGTCAATGATGGATATCATTTCAGTTTATGGAGCTAGGGAGTAGACCTCTCACTTCATTGGTATAGAGAATTTTTGGGTGAGTAGACTTCTGCCAATGAAGGTAGTCTTAGAAAGAGTTGATTAGAATATTTAGGAGTTAATTGACTTGCCTATGGTCATAGAGTTACTATATGGAGGAGGCAGGATTTGAATTCTGTTCTTCCTGATTTTGAGGCCAACTGTCCATCCACTACACCATTCTCCCTCTTATATTTCTGTTTATATCATCACAGAAAGAGCTACATGAGATGAAAGATGGGACAGGAATGTGGGGATGGTGAGGAAAAAGAAACATATAGAAATTAAATAGAGAGGGGCAGCTAGGTAGATAGATCACCTGGTCTGGAGTCAGGAGTACCTAGGTTCATATTTGGCCTTAGATACTTCCCAGCTATGTGGGCAAGTCATGTAACTCTGATTGCCTAGCCCTTGTCATTCTTTGGTCTTAGAAATGACACTAATATAAAAGATAAAGGTCTTTTAAAAAAAGAAATGAAGGAGATGCAAAACCAAAAGATATATATTTAAATTTTAAAAAGTTGGAGTAGTCCTAAAAGTGTGGTGAAAAGACCATTGGACTGGACGGCCTTGGGTTCTGACCTTTGCTTTCCCACTAACTCACATAGTGTAATCTTGTACCACATTATCATTTGTAGAGTGAGACACTCTACAGGAAGGAAGGAAGGAAGGAAGGAAGGAAGGAAGGAAGGAAGGAAGGAAGGAGGCAAGGAAGGAAGGAAGGAAGGAAGGAAGGAAGGAAGGAAGGAAGGAAGGAAGGAAGGAAGGAAGGAAGGAAGGAGGCAAGGAAGGAAGGAAGGAAGGAAGGAAGGAAGGAAGGAGGAAGGGAAGGAAGGAAGGAAGGAGGAAGGAAAGAAGGAAGGAAAGAAAGAGAGAGAAAGAAAGTGAGAGGGAGAAATATAGGAGGTTTCAGTCTGCATTCAGACTCCATCAGTTCTTTCTTGAAAGGCAAATAACATTTTTCATCATTAACCTCTGGGATTGTCTTTAATTACTGCATTGCTAAGAACAGTTAGGTCATTGTTCATCAAAAAATACTGCTGTCAGGGAGAGGAGCAGAACCAGGAGAACATTGTACACAGAGACTAATACACTGTGGTACAATTGAATGTAATGGACTTCTCCATTGGTGGTGGTGTAATGTCCCTGAACAATCTGCAGGGATTTAGGAGAAAGAACACTATCCACATTCAGAGGAAAAACTGTGAGAGGAGAAACACAGAAGAAAAGAACAACTGCTTGAATACATGTGTTGAAGGATATGGCTGCGGATGTAGACTCTAAATGAACATCCTAATGCAAACACCAACAACATGGAAATAGGTTTTGATCAAGGACACATGGGTGGGGGAGGGGAGGGAGGGAAATAATATAATTCTTGTAACCAAGGAATAATGTTCTAAATTGACTAAATAAATTAACTTAAAATTAAAATTGTAACAGAAAAAAAAAAGAAATGGAGGGGAGGGCAGGACAGCTTGGTTGAATACAGAGAGGTAAGAGATAACTTGTTTTCCAAGCACAGCTAGTAAATCATGAATGGGAATAGGGTAACAGGAGATTTGGAATGAACCATGGCAATCAAATTGCAGAGGGCCTTCAATGTCAGGCTTAGTCACCAGTAAAAAATTTTTAACAACTGAGTGACATGGTAAGACCTATGTTTTGGTAAGGGCTTAATTTGGGCAGCTGCGTGAAAAATGGTTTGGAGAGGTGAGAGACTAGAGGCAAGTGGGCCAACTGGAATGCTATTATAATGTAAAGAGGTGATGAGAACCTGGACTAGATTAATGACCATGTGAATTAAGTGACATTATGAGAGATACCACAGAAGTAGAATAATTCAGATTCTTGCTCTAGATAGGACCTCAGATCTTAAAAGGAAAATGGGAATTTGGGACCAAGCTAGATCTAGATAATATGTCTATCATTCCTAGAGTACTAGGCATGACTGCTCCCCTTGCACACACTTAGGAAGGGAAACAATTTCCACCAATCCAGGTAGAAAGCCTATTCAGAAAACTCTATACACCCCAGATACCACCAGCCCACTGATGAAAATGGACAAGGATAAGTTTTTTGCTATTCCAGGAGAGAGGAGACTTGGGAAATGCCTTCAAGTTGACCTCCACATATCTATGTTCTATGACTGGATGACTGACTTGATTGCTCTCTCATTATCTTTCCACCTATAGCCTTCTCTCTTTCTATCAGATATCTAACATATATACATATATATATATATATATTACAGTCAATTTTACTATTTTCTACAGAAACATCAAGCTAAAGATTGATGAGAGCATGTTACCAGACCATAGATGTCACCAAAGAGAGCCTCTTAACCATCTCAGCTTCTTGAGCAAATCTGGAGAAATAACTGGGAGAATGGAATTTCTATAGGAACTAATAAGAGAAGAGTAAGATTTCAGATTACAAGATATTATCAAACCCTATGTCATATATATCAAACTATATATATCAAACCCTAGAATGAGCATTTGTCAATCTGTGTATGACAAGATATATCACTGGAAGGAATATGAACTGTGAGTAAGGTAAAAAAAGATGCTATGGGGCAGGCAAAGTAAAAGCCAAAGTATTTTTTTTTAATTTTGGATTTCATATTGATATTTGTATGGGTATGTCTGATGTTCTACAAATTGATGATACTTCTTATGCAAAATATGTTTGAAATAAACATCTTATACCATGTCAGAAAAATTCAAAATGGATAAATGAAATAAATATAAAAAGCCAGACTATTAGAAAGTTAGAAGAGAGTTGGGGGGAGGGCAGCTGGGTGGATCAGTGGATTGAGAGTCAGGCCTAGAGACAGGATGTCCTAGGTTCAAATCTGGCCTCAGATACTTCCCAGCTGTGTGACCCTGGGCAAGTCACTTAACCCCCATTGCCTAGTGGTAAGTTCTGCCTTAGAGCCAATATATAGTATTGACTCCAAGACAGAAGGTAAGGGTTGAAAAAATAAAAAAGAAGAGAGTGGGATGTTATGTCTCTTAGAAACTGTGGACAGCAGGTACATTTTAAGCAATCACATCATAGCAAATATTATAAAAAGCAAAATGGATTGGATCTGTGACTTCCTTAGGATATGAAATCCCCAAAGAAGAAACTCTCTTGAACAATACAAATCAGAGAATATCTTCTCTGCTCTTTAATAATCTCAGAGAGGTGCCTGGAACAGAACCAATTGTTTCAATTACATAAAAAGAAAAAACTTTTGCAGAAAAAAAAATTGCCTAGGATAAAAATAAAGGTGCAAAAATCTTTGCATTGATCAATAAATCAATAAGCATTTATTAATTACTATGGCTGACAGAGAGCTAGGTAAAGGGGGATACAAAGCGTTTCATATTTTGTCTGGTTCACTGCTGGGTTTATATCCCCAAATGATAATAAGGAAAAAGACTTGTACAAAAATATTTATAGTTGCACTCTTTGTGGTGGCAAAAAGTTGGAAAATAAGGGAATGCCCTTCTATTGGGGAATGGCTGAACAAATTATGGTATCTCAGTGATGTAATACTATTGTGCTCAAAGGAATAATGAACTGGAGGAATTCCATGTGAACTGGAACGACCTCCAGGAATTGATGCAGAGTGAAAGGAGCAGAACCAGGAGAATGTTGTACAGAGAGACCAATACACTGTGGTACAATAGAATATAATAGACTTTTCTACTAGCAGCAATGCAATGATCCAGGACAATTCTGAGGGACTTATGAGAAAGAATGCTATCCACATCCAGAGAAAGAACTGTGGGAGTAGAAACGCAGAAGAAAAACAACTGCTTGATCACATGGTTCAATGGGGATATGATTGGGGATGCAGTCTCTAAACAATCACCCTAGTGCAAATACTAATAATATGGAAAGAGGTCTTGATCAATGACACATGTAAAACCCAGTGGAATTGCTTGTTGGATATGGAATGGGGGTGGGAGGAGGAGAGGGAAAGAAAATGATTCATGTATCTATGGGAAAATATTCTAAATTAATTAATTAAATAAACTAAAAAATATATAAATATTTTGCCTGGTTCTATCACTGACAGGACAGTCTTCAAGGAGTAGAAATTATTGTTTGATGGAACACAGAGTTCAGTGAGGGAGTTCTTGGTATGAGAGCTCACAAATTTAGTCCCAGGCCTAGTCAGCAACTAATGAACTAAAAGTGGAGTTCACTGATCCAGGCACCCAGAATTGATACCCACAGACCTCTTGTTCATATTCTGAATCACAATGCCATGATCATCAAGATAGTGGAGTGAATGCTGAGAGTTTGGTTCTTAACCCTGTACAGTAAATACCTCATATATCAGGAGAACTGCCCACTGCTACCCCAGATCTAGTTCATGGGGTACTGAAAGAATGGGATAGACTCCTAGATTACTCAAGGGCAGATTTATTGATGGTATATTGACATTTCCAGCAAGGTCCCAAGACAAATGATGCAGGTATCCAAAAGTTGGGTAGTAATTCAGTATAGAAGCTCAGGAGATAAAGTAGAGCCAGTTATATAAATCTAGGAAACTGCATAGAAATAATTGAATCTGTGGGCACTGATAAGACCATTAAACAAGATATTTTAGAGGAAGAAGTGAAGAGGACCTAGATCAGAAGTGAAGAAGACCTAGGACAGAATTTTAGAGGATGACTACATTCTGTTGGCATGACATAGATGAATATTCAGCAAATTAGACTGGAAGAAGCAATCAAATAGATAGGAAGAGAATCAGAAAAAAAGTTTTTATATAAATAAAATCAACATAGCCAATATTAGAAGGAAAGCAATCAATTGGGGGAAGTTTTTTATAGATAGTTTCTTTGATAGAGGTCTCATATCTAAAATATAGAGAGAACTTTGTCAAATATATAATAATATGGGCCATTCTCCAATTAATAAATAGTCAAAAGATGCAGTGAACCATTCATGACTTCATGGAATAGAGTTCCTCTTCCCAGGTGTTTGTGACATACCATTCCTGCTGAGTACGCCAAAACATAGTAATCTCAGTTCAAGGCTGCATGAACAGTTCCCAGATCTCCTAGGACCTGGTTAATTCCCCTGTTCACATTCTGGGGAGGACAGATTGTGTCTCTTGAGAAGAGCTTTAAATCTGGTGTGCTGCTTACAATAAATGTTCATTATCCCTCTTTGATAATGTTCCAGTCTTTCTTGCAACTCCATAGCTGTTCTCTGACAGCCCTAAGCTGTCCCTCGACAGTTCTAAACTGTCCCCTATTGCAACTCCATAGATGTCCCCAGTAAAAAGATATGAACAGATAGTTTTTGTATGAAGAAACCAAAGCTATCTATGTGGGAAAATGCTCTTAATTATTATTGATTGGAAAAATGCAACTCAAAACAACTCTGAGATATCATCTCATACGTATCAGATTGGATATAATCATAAAAGGGCAAGATGACAAGTGCTAGAGTAGAAATAGGAAAGACCGGGACATGGATACATTGTTGGTGAAACTGTGAATTTATCCAACCATTTTGGAGAGCAAACTGTAATCATACTCATGGTTATAAAACTGCATATACTTTTTGACCCAGTAATACTAAACTAGGTTTGTTTCTTAAGGTGATCAAAGGAAAAGGAAAAGAAACTGTATGTTCTAAAGTATTTACAGTGGTTCTTTTTTTAAAAAAATGGAAAAGGAGACAGATGTTGGGAGTAATACAGAGCTGAGGTCTGAAATGGCATGATTAGGAATAAGACAAAGGGGAAAGGAATGTTAAGGAAAATAATAGAGTGTTATCAGGTTAGGGATGTTGACTTAAGAAAGAACTCAGGGGTGGTGGAGGGAATGAAGGTCACTGTGAAGATGAAGGAAAAGATTAGAGACCATAAGGAATAGGGAAGGACTGACTGATAAAAGAGTATAATGCGATAAAAGAATTTTGGAGATCTAGAAGTATTCTGTCTCTGAGATGGTAAAAGTATCAACCCAGCTGAACTCTCCCAACATTCCTCTCCAAACAACATTAAAATAATGCATCAAATCAAATTCTGGAGCAGCATAGCCAACAAAAGATCAGAGTGAGATATTTTTCTAGCGTAAGACAACTTACTAGGAGGCAGGAGAAGTGTGTGACACCAGGCTGACTGAGAGAACATGTTGCAGCAGCAGCAGCTTTAGGAGCTTTCATACCAGGAACAGTATGGGGATAAGCCAACTGTCCAGAAGAAGATTACAGGGGACCCTGAACTGACAGAACACACAAGACCTGGCCTTGTTTTGCACTTTCATTGCCTATTTGCAGTTCTGGGTTGCATTTCTTGGGTGGAAAGGAACACTTGTGGCTAGGCACAAGGGAAGCAGAGGACTGCTAGTGCTTGTGGTTGCAGGAGAGCAGGGACCTTTCTTGCAGAAGGGGAAAGCACTGACCACACCTCTTCACAGATCATACCACCTTGTGTGAAGATGGGATTGACTTTCCCCTTGCCTATTTTTTAATTACTCAATCATAGCTTGAACACCCCTACTTGGCACTAGGTGGGTAGGGTTCACAAGCCACTTAGAGAGCTCTACCCTTTCAACTCAATCAGTCAGAAACGTGTGAATCCTTTGATAAGAGTTTACACCCTCATGGGATGAGAGGTGGAACCTACAAACAATGTCCCCCTGGGCAATGCTAAGAAAATTTAAAGATTGCAATTGGTCCCCATAAAGTGGAGGAAGGGACAGGAAATGATGTAAAAAAAGAACTATAAAAGATGACGAACTTCCTGTGCAAGAAGATCTTTGTCCTGAATTTTTGGGCTTAAGGAGTTTGGTCTGGGACTACAGCTCTTGAACTGCTTCTGGTAAGAGTTCCTGGATCTTCTCCCTTTGGATCTTTTCCTGGTGAGAAAAGCTTATCCTCCTTTCCTGGCTTTTGGAGAGATTAGTTCCAGACAGGCCTCCCCTCCTCAGAGGAGGCTGTGTGGGTTGAACCCTTGCTTAATTCACCACCCAATTCTCTGGCTGAGGGATTAACAAGTCCTGGGTGGGTCAAGCCAGGGACCAGAACAAAATTTAGGGTAATAAGCTAGACTTCTTACTCTACCCCCTTTCACATTCCTCTACTTTCCACCTTTTTTTTGTAAATAAAAGCTGCTAAAAGTAATTTTAACTTGGGCTGTATTAATTTTAAAATCAGCGACCACAGCATTATCTTAAAATTCTCATATATTTAGTCCAACCATGAAATTTAATTCCTTATATTTGGAAGCACTAAAAACTTACAGACCCCAAAACTAAATCTGAAAGGAGCAGTTCAAAAAACCCTAAAGCTTGGAATAGGGCCTCCCACCCCAAGGTGAACAGAGCCCAACATTAATATATAGTTAAATGTCAAGGAATAAGCTGGAAAATGTAATAAACAATAAAAGAACCTAATCATAAAAATTTACAATGGTAACAGGGAAGATCAAGATAAAACCTCAGAAGACAACAATGTAAAAACATCTAAAAGCAAAGCCTTGAAGAAAAAATGCAAATTGGACACAGGTCTGATAAGAATTCTTAGAAGAGGTAAAGAAAGAGATGACTAGTGGTGGAGGAAAAATTCGGGAAAGAAATGAGAGTGAGAATTAACAGAAACGAACTCTTTAAAAAGCAGAATTATCCAAATAGAAAAAGGGGCACAAATGCTCACTGAAGAAAATAATTTCTTAAAAATTAGAGTTGGTCAAGTGGAAATTAATGACTCTATAAGACTTCAAGAAACAGTAAAACAAAACCAAAAGAATGAAAAATAGAAGAAAATGTGAAATTTTTCATTGGATAAACAATTAACATGGAAAATAGATTGAGGAAAGATAATTTAATACTCAACAGACTACCTGAAAGCCATGAAAGACTCTAAACATCATATTTCAAGACATAATAAAGGAAAACTTCCCTAGTATCTTAAAACCAAAGAGTAAAAGCAAAATAGAAATGTCTATTGATGTTGAAAACAAGTCATCTTCTAAAATAGATTCCCAAATGAAAACTCTTAAGAATATCATAACTGAATTCCAGAGCTCCTAGGTCAAGAAGAAATCATTGCAAGTAGCCAGAAAGAAACTATTTAAATATCAGGGAGCCACATTCAGAATAACACAAGATTTAGCAAATTCTATAGTAAAGAAGCAGAGGACTTGGAATATGATATTTTGGAAGGCAAAAGAACTAGAATACAATCAAGAGAAATCTACCCAGAGAGACCTGAGGATAATCCTTCAGGTGGGAAAAATGGAAAATTAATGAGAGAACTTTCAAGTAGTCCTTTTGAAAAGATCAGCACAGAAAATTTGACATTCAAATATAAAATGTAAGATTCAAGAAAAGTGTAAAAAAGTAAATGTGAAGGGGGCAGCTGGGTAGCTCAGTGGATTGAGAATCAGGCCTAGAGACTGGAGGTCCTAGGTTCAAATCTGGCCTCAGACACTTCCCAGCTATGTGACCCTGGGCAAGTCACTTGAACCCCATTGCCTAGCCCTTACCACTCTTCTGCCTTAGAGCCAATACACAGTATTGACTCCAAGAAGGAAGGTAAGGGTTTAAAAAAAAAAAAGTAAACATGAGAGAGAAGTCATAAGACATTCAATAAGGTTGAAGTCATATTCCTGTATGGGAAGGTGATACATTTAACTCCTTAGGATGTTATCATTATTTTGGAAGTCAGAAGGAGGCTACATAGGCAGAAAGCATAGATATCACGTTAATTGTTGGAATGATCTAAAAAAATGGAAGAGTGAGAAAGAGGGATGCACTGGAAGGAGAAAGGGAGAGAAAGAAAGGTGGAAATTATTTCACATAAAAGACTATTAAGAAGCACATGATGAACTGATCCAACCATTCTGGAGGGCAATTTGGAACTATGCCCAAAGGGTGATAAAAGACTGTCTGCCCTTTGATCCAGTCATAGCACTGCTGGGTTTGTACCCCAAAGAGATAGTAAGGAAAAAGACATGAACAAAAATATTCATAGCTGCGCTCTTTGTGGTGGCAAAAAAATTGGAAAACATGGGGATGCCCTTTGATTGGGGAATGGCTGAACAAATTGTGGTATATGTTGGTGATGGAATACTATTGTGCTGAAAGGAATAATAAAGTGGACGAATTCCATGTGAACTGGAATGACCTCCAGGAACTGATGCAGAGTGAAAGGAACAGGACCACTCCCAGCTAGGGCTAGGTAAGTTCCCTTCCCCTTGCCCTTGCCCTAAAAGTTTCGAATGGATCTGGTTCTCCTCCCCACCCCTCCCCCCCGCCCCGGGAAGAGGTCCCGGCCTCCCCTGTGGGTAGAGCAGGGTTTGGGGGGGGGGAGTAATCCAGGGACCCTAATATAAGAGGGGTGGGCTCCCAATATAAGAGGAGTGGGCTCCCTAGGAGGAGGGGTTTCAGAACAGGTAAAGTTAGGAGAAGCAAAGGGCCGCCATGGGACAGAGTGAATTAAAAGAAAGCAAGCTATTCACTGAAATAATTAAACACAGTTTTCAAAAAAGGGGAGTAAAGGAGAGAAAAGCAAGCAAGTCACAGCTGACTAAGTTCTTGCAATTTATTCAAAATTGCAGTCTGTGGTTCCCCAATGTAAGGATGGTAGATTTAGACACAGAAGAAAAAGTTAGCCCAGACTTAAAATCTTATAACATCCCTGTTCGGGCTAGACAACCACCAGCAACCCCCCTTACCTGAGGGAAGGAGGAGTGAATGGACGGGAATGAGGGGTCCCCCTCCTCCTCCACGACCCCCAGATCCCCAGCTTTAGCAGAGAAAAGACCATTTTTCAACCCCTTGTCGCCTGCCTTTTCAAATAAGGCTTGTAGAGCCAAAAATTTTTTTCACCTCTCACAGTTTTAAAGGGATAGTACCTTGGAAACATCAAGATGGATTTTTTCATTCTTTCGTCTTCCTTTTTCTTTCTTCCTCAAGATCTTGAGTAAATACCTTAACTCTTAAAAGCATGCTTCCCTTAGTACGTGCTTAACGTTTGTTATGTGTGACTCCATTTGTGTCTGTGTCATAAGTTTTGTGTTTGTGTTTCCTTAATTGGTCATTTACAAAAATTGCTTCAAAGCCCTCTCCTGAAAAGAGGTAATTTATGTTCCATTAATCTTCTCTCCTTTTGTTTTGGAAAGAGCCCATCCAGAAAAAAAGAGAGAGAAAATGATTTTGAACACACAAAGGGAACTTTTATCTCAAAAATTGGCTATTCTCTTAGATTTGGTATTAAAGATCTAAATAGGCAACCTTGGAAAACTGCCAACTAGTCTGAAAATGTACTGTGATAAGTGGAATTTTATGGTGATGATTGTGTCTCAGTTAGAAGTGATATGTTAGCTAAATTCAATTCTGTTCAAAGCAGAGGTCTGTTTATCAACTAGGACCTATAAGAGACAGTGTTTTAAATAAGTTCAGAACTGGTTGAAGGTAATTAATAGACAGCTTGACACCAAGAGGAATTTTCTTTTTTAAAAGGCAAAAAATCATACTTAGTAAAGCGTAAGATGTTTTTGTGTAAAATTCAGTCAGATAACAGTTATAGTGGAGAACTTTTTCTAAGAATTAAATGTTGGATTTCAAAATGAATGTCCTTCAAAGACAGCAACAAGTGATTGCATGTTAGCATTGAGATTGGAGGAGTTCAGAATTGGTAATTAGCATAAGTGAATTTGAATTTGCATAGTTGTTAAGTATGTGATATATGGCTAAGGTCGGAAGTTTTAAACAATGTTATACTTGATTGGAAATATATGTGCTATGAATAAGAAGAAACTTATATCTAAATATAATTTGGTATAATATCATAATAGATGTACACAAAATATGTATGAAATTGTGCTGTGAAGAAAATTAATTTTTATTCAGATTGTGTATGGTGCAATTGGCAAAGGAAATTTGACCAGTCCAGAAGTCAAATAAGATTCATTATTAGGCTATTAAATATAGGTAAAAGGTAGTTGTCTCTCCCCTATTTATAGTAAGAGTAATAGAAACAAAAACTGAAGGTTTTGATCTGCTTGGAGCAGAAGTTTGAAAGGAGAACTGGAATCTGTGAATTTTTAAAAGTCTCCATCTTGGTCTAGCACCCAAAAATTGTGCACACCCACACTACACGGGCATGTGCTAGGAAATGACAAATCAGAAATAACTAACTGCCCACCTGGGCTGTCCTAAGCCAAGCTAGAGCCAACCATTGGATTTTGTGAGACACAGGAAGTGAGGTAGGGAACAGCCTCTGGAATTCGCTCACTTCCTGTGGAGAGAGCTAGACGGGAGTTGGTGTTAGGAGCTTGGACAGAGAGGACGCCCGCAGACAGCTTGCCTTCAGATCGCTCACGTGAGTTAAGGACTGATTCTTTCCACCTGGGCCTTTGGGCCTAAAACTCCCTCTGCCTTGGTCAGAGGTTGAGTAGCCCCTTTCCCTTTTCTCTTCTCTCCTTCTCTCCGTATCCTTTTCCCTATTCCCAGTGTGATTAAACCTCCATAAACTTCATTCTGACTTGAGTGTTTCATTTTTAGGAATTTCATAAGTAAATTCCTTGGCGGCCATTGTTCAATATTACATAAATCCTGTAGCCACATTCTTAACCATTACAATATTATAACCTCTCCCAGAAAGCCTAAATTTCTACCATTACAAATCTTAAGGAAATATTAGGGAACTTTAAACAAAGTGATTTTGGAAGTTGTTAAGTTTTTAATTAATATATTGGGAGTGATTTAATATCAAGGTTTTAAAAACATGTAACTAAAGTGTTAAAAAAGGATTGGAAAGAAAGGAAAAATCTTCTCAGACTACAAGGGCAGTCAAGAACCTACTGTCTTGGAAAAGTTCCAAAAGTAATTTATCCCCTTCTTTAGGTACAGGAAGGAGAACAAAAGTGCTTGTAAGTATTTTACATTTATATTGAGGGACCAATACAACAAAATATTTTAAACAGATAAAAGTTTTCAGCTACCTTATCTAAACTTTAGAGATATAATTTGAAAAACTTGAGAGGTTAGCTGATAGCTGGAATAAATCTTGATCTGATAATAAGACATATTATACCTACGGCTTAAAGAAGTAACAACAATTTTAAAGAGTTTATTTGAGTATACCTAAATATTATAATCTCTATAAGCTACTATTAAGTAAAAATATGAGCTTTTCTAGAAGCAGACAGGAATAAAAGGATTTTTAATTTAAACTGCACAATTTGGCTATGTGATACAACTGCAAAAGTCTAAACTATAAATCCAGAATCCTAAAGAAGCTCAGGTTAGAGAACATGCCTTCCTTTTAATAACAACAATGGATATATTACAGTTAAGTTAAACAAAAATAAACATGCAATTATTTATAACAAATATAAATAATTGGATTAACTGTTTAAGATGCTAATGGAATATATTAGAATTGAAAGACTTATGGTTCAAGTGGTTAGGATAAACTTTAGAGAAAATATCTAGATTAATTTTTATACGTTAACATGTCAATTTCTTTTTCTGTAAATGCTTCTGTGTAAACCATAATACATTCATGATAAAATTTAAGATCACATTTTGAAAAGTTAAGTATATTAACCCCTCAAAGGAATTATTTAGAATTGCTAAGATACAAACTTGATGACTCATTCTGAGTCCTTGCTACCCCTCCCTTCTTTCTCCCCACAGCTAGAGTTAAGTAATCATTCACTAGCTGGCAAACAGGAACAGATTTTGATTACCAATAATTTTGTTGGTTATTGGAAAAGGGATTCCATTATCTACCTTTATGTATGGGAATCCACATTGAAAACAATAATCCTTTAACTTTAAAGTAATACTATTAAAGATTTTATTTTAATTTTTGAGTAAACCAGTTTCATCACACTCACCCCACCCCTTTCTCCTGTTACAGCAAGTTACCTGTTACCCTTCCCTCTTCCTACAACGGTTAAGAGAATTCTTAGAGAAAACACTAAAAAGTTCTATCGTACTCATTTTAAATAGACTTTATGATAGGATAGGACAGTTTTTCATCACTATAGTGACAAGTATATAAATAAAGCTTCTATGTAGCAAAGTTAGTGAGAACCTTACATTTGAGGTAAATATTTTAACAATTGCTAGGTTATGTAAACATGCAAGCAACCTGTTTCCAAATTATGACAATTGGAGTATTATTGATAATGGGTAGAGTTTTTGTTCCTAAATAATAATAATAACCACATCCATGATACCTTGCTTTTATTAATTTTACTGCTTAGTCTATGCATGTATATTTTTAAACAAAATCTTTTCCCTTGCATTACTGAGATTCTGATTGGCCTATAATTAAATGTTTTTATATATATATATATATAATTTAGTTATTTATTAGGGAAAGATAATAAAAATTTTTAAATAAAAGGTTAAGACCTCAGAAAATTTTATATCTCCTGAAATAAAAGAATTTATTTCATAATATGTTAGTTCCACCAAAATTTTTCTTAATAAAAGGACACATCCAAAGCAACATGGACCACATACATCAGTGAGTCCAGACAAACAAGATCCATGAAGATGAAAAGAAAATTCAGTTAAATATTCATCAATATTACTAATTGCTATTTGGAATAGATGTTAAATCCTGCCCATCTGTGTATCATTGGATACCTTTTCTAATCCAATTTTTATTTCTATTCATACTACTGAAGCAGTATGCTCTCTGCATCTCCCAAACCTTCAAAACAGATAATGGCCCAACATAAACATTCAAAGCTCTTGCTAATTTCAAATTAATAATAAAAAAAAAAGACAAAAAATCAATTGGAAAGGTATCATTATTAATCATTGGTAGTCCCAGCCTTCTTTTGGGGGCAAGGATCTGTTTGTGTTTTCCCCCCAGGTACTCTCATACACACTTGGATTCCAGAAAGATTCACCCATTCCTGCCATGACTCCCATCCTAACAACAAGCCTGGGAGAATACAGATACAGAGACTGTGCTAAAACAATGAGATGCTCTACCAACTTGGGGACAAATTGGGACACTTGCAGTCCAAACAAAACAAAGAATGGACAAGCAACAATTTATACCTCCAGATTGTACTAATGCCTTATTTCTTGCCATGCTAGCCATTTTATCTGTACCCCCTGGTATTTCTGCCATTGAAAGCGCCTCATCTCCCATTACTCATTTTTATTTGTGGAAATTCATTGCTTCTCTTCCCCTGCTGTATTACTGCACCCTAGTGACAAGAAAAAGTTCCAAACCCATTTAAGCTTCTGCCTTGATTGTACATTGTGTTTCCCCCACAACATATAGAAATTCTTGCTATATATTTTAACAAATTGTCTTAATCCTCCCATTCCTGCTACCATTGTATTTGTTGTTAAATAACCACCCTTTATTATGCTTCCTGCTACTGTGACTATTGACTGGTATGATGGTCCAGGCATTTATGCCCTACAATTGATTTCCAGCAGTTTAAACCATCCTAAACCCTTCATTGCATCCCTTATTAGATATCACTGCACTCATTGCATCACTAGCAATTTTCCCTACAAGGAGCCCACATTACACAGACAAATCATGGATATCAGTCACTCTGTTACCTCCCTTTATTCAGCCTCATCCATTCCTAATTCATTTTATGACAGCATCTCTTCCCTTATCTCCAACAGTGATTTGACCCATACCTTTATTGCTTGTGGATTTGCTCTTGTCTTATTTTCTCTTATTATTTTTTGCTTTCCAATCCTCATCTGATACCTAGGGTCCACCATTCGGCAAGTCCAAATTGAACTGAGGTCTCTTCAGCTCAAAAATTTTAAAAAGGGGGATATGCTGGGGGCCATCAGTCCACGACGCCTTGACAGAGTCATGTGTGGTAGCTGGGGAGACCACAGAGTGGTCCTTGGTGAGATGTGACTGCCCACTCTATCCCCCTTACATGACCTCTTTCATCAATGTCCCTTACCTATGAATTGACATGATTATTATTCCCCCTAGTCTCAAAAGAAATAATGCAAGAGCAAAACACATGTACTCTAATTCCCTAAAAAATCACCAAAAGATCAGACCCTTAAACCCAATCGCAAAAAGACTTTCATGGGTTAACTTATACTTAGGTGCATAATACCTAGCAAAACCGCAGCTATAGGCCAAGCTCAAAACGTTCTCATGAAGCCAGCACACAATTCAATCATAGAGGCCCATACAATAGGTACAGGTCAGTACAGGTACACTAAGCTTCAATATGCCTCAGTGACTCAATTACACAAATCAGTAACTCAAACTTCCTAGTAAGCCACCTGTGAGGAAATGATTTATCTTGTATTCTGTCTGTAATCACAATACAAAAATATAGTGTTAATCAAGTGATTTATTAAAAGTTAATGTATCACTTTTCCAATTATCTCTCTTTGATTTTGTGCATCTACATGCCAAGAATACAGATATAAAAATAAATCCCAAGACTGGGAATGTCGAAGCAGCTGAGATGCAAAGCAATCCCATGGCCGTAATGATTAAGCTGTCTTTATTATCGTACATTAATTTTAATTTTACAATGAATCAAAATGTTGATGGTGATGATAATAATAAAGATAACAGCTAGCATTTCTAAAGGCTTTATGATTTGTAAAGTACTTTACATAATACTTCGCATTTGGTTCTCAAAAATATCCTGTGAAGGATTTGATTCAGAGAATCCCTCCTATCTCACTCCTAGCTATCCTTCCTAGTTATCATCTCTTATACAGATGCAATCCTTATTTCACAAGAGAAGAAACTGAGGCCTAGAAAGGTCAAGGGCCTTTTACAGAGTGACACAGCTAATCAGTGTTCCAGACAGGATATGGACTCAAGTTTTCCTGATTGCAGCAACTTCTATGTTAGTCAAGTGAGTGACTATCAATTGTGGAATGGCAAAATGAATTTTCATATATAAATGTAATATATCATAACAAATATAAGAAATTCAGAGAAACATGGGAAGACAAAAACATGTATAGTAAGATAAGCAAACACACAAACATATATAATAATTACAGCAATGGAAATGAAAAGGATAATAAATAAACTGTATTCTAATTTTAATGACTAATCTTGGCCCTAGAGAAGATGCAAGGAAAGGTACTTCATTCTTTTGGAGAGGTGGGCAGCTAAGGATATGAACTGCTGCATTCCTGCCAAACAAAGCTTCTGCATCAATTAGTATAATTAACTTTTTGATGTTATTGTTCAAATGAGGTGTTACTGATTTTTCCTAACACCTCATTCTATCTACTCTAAGTTTTAGTCTACTCCCAGGGATGGTGTGTGCATTTGTGTGAAAGTGTAAGCCAACTTTACATAGGAATGTTTTCGCATTACTGTTTTAATTATGCTTTCTCGATAAATATACTTGGGCTGTGTCCACAGAGGAATTGTTAGTGGGAAGCACACCAATGGGGTTTCATAAGCTACAATTTTAAAAGTACAACCATACAGGGTAATCCTAAAATCCAAGAGTAGTCATCACCTTATGGATTGATCCCACAAGTATGAGTGCAGATTGGAGGGTATCCCAGAGAAGGCTCAACATTTGTCATAAGGTAAAGATTCTGCAATTGAAAAGGTTGAATGCAGAACTATTTATGATAGTCCCCCCCCAAAAAAGAAAGAAAAGACAACAAATTATGTGTCCAGTAACTGGAGAACTCAACAAATTTGTATATGAATTTAATGGAATATAATTTTTCCAAAAGCTAACTAGCTAAATAAGTATGCATTTGCTAAGCATTTGTTATATGCCAGGCACAGTTTCAAGCTGGATAGAGTGGAATACAAAAAAATATAAGATAATCTTTCCTTTCCAGGAACTACATTCTTTTTTCTTTTGTTTTTAATTTTCGTTTTCAATTCCAAATTCTCTCCCCCTCTACACCTCTTTCCTAAGAAATACAATGCTCATTATAAATCAAGAACAATATATTTCCACATTAGCTCTGTTGCAAGAAAAAGTGAAAAACATGCATCAGTCTGCACTCTGAGTCCATTGGATCTCTATCTGAAAATGGATCTCATTTTCCATCATGAGTCTGTTGGAACTGTGGATTATTGTTTTAATCACAATAGCTATCATTCACAGTTGATTATTGTTACAATGTTGCTGAATACAATATTCTCCTAGTTCTGCTCACTTCACTTTGCATCAACTCATACAAGTTTTTCCAGGTATCTCTGAAACAATTCCCATCATTATTTCTTTAGCACAATAGTACTGCATCACAATAGTACATATGCCCCAATCTGTTCAGACGTTCCCATATTGATGGGCATTTTCTCAATTTCCAATTTCTTGCCACCACAAAAAGAGCTACTATGAATAGTTTTGTACATATGGGTCCTTTTCCTTTTTCTCTGATCTCTTTGGAATAAATGCCTTGTAGTGAAATTGCTGGGCTAAAGGCATGCACAGTTTTATAGGTAGTGCTTTGGGCATAGTTTCATATTTTACTCCAGTTTGGTTAGACCAATTTGCAGAAGGATTTTACACTCTAAAAGGGGATAAAAAAATAAAGAGGAAGTGGAAGCTAGATGATAGTGTATAAAGTGCTAGGAATAGAGATAGGAGAACCTGGGGTCAGATATTAGATACTTGACCCTGTTTACCTAGGATGTGCTCTTTTGTCTTAGTGTTGTTCAGACAGAAAGTAAGGGCTTGGAAAGAAAAAAGAAAAATAAAGAGGATTTGGAAAGCAGACTGGGGAAAGAGAGAAAGATTCCAGGTTGGGGGTAGGGAGGGTGAGGAATAAGGCAGTTGGTGTGGAGGTGTATAAAACCAGAGAATAGACCCTCAAGATACAATCATTCCAAGCTGGAACTCATTAATTATTAAATAAGCTTTAGGGTAGTCATTCCTAGCTGGTAAACACAGCAGGTAGGGAAGAAGAGCACATTTAAGATTTCAAAGAAATATAAGACATGCAAATTCAGGTTGAACAAAGCAGTGCCAAAAAGAAAAATTTACAAAATAATCACAACCAGGTCAATGAAGGCAACTTTAAACTTTTAAACCAAAAAAGATAACTCAGATCAAAAGCATTGGCCAACAGTAGCTATATCTCAAAGCAAATGGTCATCTCTATTTTTCAACAAACCAAAAACTATCAGTCACAATCACTTTTTATGTTACTTACTTAATTGTTTTCAAAGATTGTGCATTATGAACTGAAATGGGAATAAATAATTGCTTTTGCGTTATATATTAACCAGAACTTCTCAATAAAATGTTTTCAAAGAAAATTCATGGTGACTAAACAACCCTGGGAGGACTTGATTCAGAGAAGCTTCCATCCTTCTTTGTAGTTATCATCTCTTAGTCAAATGCAATATACCAGTTTAAACAGAATAGTTCTCTCTGTCTTTGTCTCTGTCTCTATTTCTCTGTGTGTGTGTGCATAAACATGTGCTTTCCTTTCTGTCCCTCTCTATCTGGTTTTCTGTCTTTATCAATCTCTTTCTCAGCTAGCCTTTGGATTGGCTTCCATATGATCTAAGACTGGATGAGAGAATGAAGATTTAGCTTTCAAAGGACACTTTACTCCCCTTGCCTTAGAGTTCGTTTTAGCTAATCATGGACTGTAGGCTACATTTAGAAGAAGAATTAATAATGACAGGATTGGTTTCAGCATAAGGCATACTTTGCATGTAGGTTTCCAAAAGTGAGCAGAGTTTATGTAAATGAAGAATTCAATAGTGTTGGGAGTTAGACTTGAGGCAGGCAAACTCCATTGTGAAAGATCTATTCACAAGAGACCCAGTGTGGTATAGTTGAAAAGAACATTTATTCTGGAATGAGACAAAATCAAATCCACCCTTCAATACATGCTAGTATGACTTAGTTTCTCTGATCCTTGGTTTAGTCATCTAGAAAATGAAGATAATAACATTTTCACTATCTACCTCATAAGAGTGCTCCTTTGAAAGCATTTTATAAATCTTCAAGTACTTTTAAAAATGTGAGCTATTATTTGAGAACTGATTATGCTTTGGTCCTATTTTTCCATTTAGACTTGGGCAAGGACAAATAAAGGAAGAACAAAGTTTCACTTGCTTTCTTATTCTCTTTCTCCTCTAACTCATTCTTCTTTAATTATTGGTCTTTTGTCCTCAAAAATATATGAGGTCAGGGGTAGCTGGGTGGCTCAATGCATTGAGAGTCAGGCCTAGAGATGGGAGGTCCTGGGTTCAAATCTGACCTCAGATACTTCCTAGCTGTGTGACCCTGGGCAAATCAATTAACCCCATTACCTAGTCCTGACCACTCTTCTGCCTTAGAACTGTAATAGGAAGAGAAAGATTAATGAAGACTATAAACTAAATAATAATAATGAAATTGTAAATGAGAACAATGATACTAAGATGGAGAATTTAAGGACCAATGAGAGTAATATAAAAGCTGATGATACAAAATCCTGGGAAAGTCATATAATTCAAGCAGATGTAGACTTGGATGGACAGGAAATAACTGAGCTTTGTACTGATGTTACTGAACCTGCACCAATTCTTGAAACCTTCCAACCTCCAAATAGCACTGAACCCTATGCTTCTATAACTATAGGGTATCAGATATATAATCTTTTGGTGGATACTGGAGCCAGTAAATCAGTTTTGCAAAGTCTTCCTAAAGATTATAAAGCTGTTGGTACTATGGAAGTGACTGGAGCTACTGGAAAACCAGAGAGAGTAGCAAAATTACAACCTAAAATGATAACTTTAGGATCTTTATCTGTGGAACATGCATTTCTTTCTATGCCAATGAACCTTTTTGGAAGGGATTTGCTTTGTAAATTATGGGCAATGAATCAATGTACTGACACTGGGGATATATCATTACAACTCCCATGAATTGCTGTCCTTAGATTTAGTCAGTACAGAGAATGAGTTGGATTCCATCTATCCTTTTCCTGAGGATATATCAGAAGGTTTATGGTCAAAGTCTTCCACATATGTAGGCCTATTGAAATCAGCTACTCCAGTTATAGTGAGAACCAAGGAAGGACCAGTTCCTTGTGTTCCTCAATATCCTTTGAGTAAAGAAGCTATAGAAGGTATAATACCTATCATTGATTCCCTAATTCAACAAGGGATAAAACTACCATGCTTCTCAGAATACAATATGCCCATACTTCCAATAAAAAAGCAAAAGCTAGATTAAGATGGTAAAATTGTCTACAGATTCATCCAGGATTTGAGAGCGGTAAACAATTATGTAATAAAGACACATCAAAGTCCAGCTGCTATAATCTTATCCATCCCAAGTTAAGCAAAATATTTCACTGTGGTAGGTTTATATTCAATGTTTTTCTCTATTCCAATTCATGAGGATTCTCAACAGATCTTTGCTTTTACATGGGAGAAAACCAAATGGATTTGGACCCGTCTTCCACAAGGATTCTGCTATAGTCCGAGTCAATTCTCACAAATTTTGAACAGAGACCTTAAAATAATAACATTCAAAGAGAGTAAAATAGTACATTTTGTTGATGATATCCTCCTAGCATCTCCATCTGCTAAAGTGTGTTTAAGGGATAGCAAGATTCTTTTGATTGAATTATATAAATGTGGACATAAAATCTTGAAGGCAAAGCTTCAGTGGGTATTGTCTCCTGTTGAATATATTGATTTTGTGTTGTCAGAGGGTTCCAGAAGTATCAGTGAAAAAAGAATAGCTGACATCCAGAAACTGAGTGCACCTAAGACCAAGAAGCAACTCAGAACTATTCTTGGAACAACTGGTTTCTGTAGACAATGGATACCTGGGTATAGTGAAATTACTAAATGTTTAACAGATCTGTGGGTTTTCAAACTACTCCACCCTACTTAGACCGTACTTTAGAAGATCTGATTTAGCTATTTCCTGATTAGTAACAATGGAGATACTTGGTCTAACAGAATCAAGTCTTGGGAATTCTACATTTCTCCACCCTACTTAGTTTAACAAGGTCAGGAATGTCTGCACCATACTCAAGGATTAAGTATCTGAGAAGATGGCCTTCAACAGACATGTGTAGAAACAGCAGACAGACCCTTGAGCTGTCCTAAGACAAGCTAAGCTAACATTAGTACAGATGAGATGCAGGAAAGTGATGCAAAACCATCTATATAGGGCATGTCACTTCCTCTCTTTGGCCTCTTTTTCCCAGAAAGGAGTCTCTGGCTGGCAGCGTGCTAAGCGTTCTGACATCTTGGCATGGTGGCAGCTATTTGTTTGGGTTTTGGCGGTGAGTTTTCCCTTGAGATAATTCAGGTTCAGGCATCTTGGCTGAGCCCTCTTGGAGTTCAGGCTGATTTTTTCCTCTTTTACTCTCCAAAACCTTACCTTCTTAGAGCCTCTAATCTTCCCATCCTCACAAGCTAGGCAGGAGAAATCCTACACCCTTTCCTTCTCCCTTCTTCTTAAATTTCTTTGCACTATATTAATTAAATCACCATAAATCTCCAGACTGACTTGGGTAATTTTTTTTTAATATTTGGGATATCTATGGCAACCAATATTTAATATAGTTTAGGTCACAATGCTAAAATTACCCTTTATGTATCTAACTAGGAATACAGAACCAGAACCTCTGAAACTCAAACCTGAACATCTGCAAGCCTTAAGGAAGATTAAGGAAGCAATTTTATCTGCACCAGCTCTTGGAATCCCAGACTATACTAAACCTTATCAATTATTTGTGAATGAGACCAAAGGAATTGCATCTGGTGTACTGACACATATTTTAGGACAAAGTTATCATCCAATTGGATACTATAGTTGTCAGCTAGATCTAATTGCTGCTAGTAGAGTTCCTTGTCTAAGGGGTGTAGCTGCTGTTAGTTCAGAAGTCATCAGATTTAGTTTTGGGATGTCCATTGACAGTATTTTGTTCACATCAAATAGAAGTACTAATGAGGAAATTTCGTACTCAAGCTTATTCCAACCAACAAATATCTAAGTATGAGATTATACTTCTAGGTAGTGAAAACATCAAGTTGAAGAGATGTCTTGTATTAAATCCAGCTACACTTCTTCCTGATTTGCCAAAGAACAGTGAACCATTACATGAATGTGTAGAAGCAGTAGATCCAGTGGATATGCTGAGGATGAATTTTAAAAGACACTCCATTCAAAAATCCATATTTGGTTTTATTCACAGATGGGTCTTCATATTTGTGTAATGGAATTTGATGTATGGGTGCTGCAGTTGTCACAGAATTTGAGACACTGTGATATGGATCATTACCTATATGAAGATTGGATTTAGCTATCTCCTGATTGTAACAATGAAGGTATTTAGCTCTTCCTTTATAGTGAAGATAGAATTGTAATCCCCAGTCTATTTTCATATTTTAATCCCCAAAAGTATTAACTCAGTATTTGATGTAGATCTACCCATTTTAATCTCCAAAAATTAACTAACCACTAAAGGTGCAAACTAACTACTAGAGGGGCAACCTAACTGCAAAAACTGTGATATAACCAAAAAAAGGTATAATCTAACCAAAAAAAAGGTGTGAACTAAAGAGTGAGCAGTCCTGGAGAGAGTGTCTGCTGTGATTGGTAGATGTGAAATTTAGGGGAGGTGACACAAGAGAAAAAGATCTTTAAATAGAGGACCACAGAGGCCAGAAGAAATATAGATCAAAGAACTTTGACTCGAAGTTGGACTGGAGGATCAATCAGTCTCTTGAATTTGGAGTGAAGAAGAGTCACTCGGAGGAGAGACTGGAAGACAGACACTTGAGGAGAAACTGGAAGACAGACACTCAGACTTGGCTGTGGAACTCGTCCCTGGAGGAGCTTGTGCAGGAGACTTCAGACTGCTTTCCTTTTAGATGGGTCACCATGGTAAGTGAAAGGCTGACTTAATTTCCCTGCCTTTCTGGAGGTGTGAACCCCTGAGACAGGCCCATTGTTTTGAGACTCCTTTCCCTGATTAGGGCCTTAGAATTTCTACCTGGCTCAGAGGAAGTCAGAATTCTCTCTTCTCTCTCTCTCTCTCTCTCTCTCTCTCTCTCTCTCTCTCTCTCTCATTCCTTAATATCTTCCCTCCATTGTAAATAAACTACCATAAATTCCATTTACTTTAATAATTCATTTTGGGATTTAGAAATTAAATCCCTGGCAACCACCAATTAATATATTCGAGTCTCAACCATAACACCTAGTAACATTAGTGCTTAATGTGCAGAGTTGGACCCTTTAAAGCAAGCATGCCTTCTGGCTGATGGTAAAAGTGCAAATATGTATATAGACTCCCGTTATGCTTTTTCAGTGTGTCATGCTACAGGAAAGATCTGGAAACAATGAGGTTTTATTACTGCATCAGGAAAACCAATTGCTCATGCAAAAATAATAACTGAGTTGTTGGATGCTATCCAGAAGCCTAAACAGCTAGCAGTAATACATTGTAGAAGTAATACTAATAGCAGAGATTCAATTGCTAAAGGAAATCATAGAGCTGATATAACTGCGAAATTTGTTGCCAGAAATGCTCCAGTGAATGTCATGAACTTATCAACTATAGAATCTGATGATCTAGAAAAAGCTTATATAGACTCAGAAACACAAAAATGGAAGGAGAAGTTTGGAGCAAGAAAAGAACATGTTATATGGTTAACAGATAATGGAAAGCCGCTGTTACCAAAATACCTGTATACCTATTTGTATGAAGCTATCCACACAAAAGGTCATTTTGGTACTCAAACTGTAATTTACACTGTAAAGAGACCATGGGTAGCTCCTGGAATAAGTACTGTAGCAAATAAGATCTGCTCAAGCTGTTCTGTTTGCCAAAAATTCAATCAAGAGGCATTCAGACAGACAGGTTTAGGTGGTAGACCTTTAGCATATTATTCATTTGAGAGTCTGCAAATTGATTACATCAGCATGCCAAAAGTTGGAAGATACAAGTTTTGCTTGGTAATTATTAATAGATTGACCAAATGGCCTGAAGCTTTCCCATCAAATACAAATACAGCTAGCTTTGTGGTGAAAGTTTTGATTAAGGAAATTATACCTAGATTTGGAGTACCACTAACAATTGAATCTGATAAGGGATCACATTTTACCCAAGACATCCTGAAAAGTGTCTATGAGGATCTAGGAATAACACCAAAATAGCATGTTCCTTATCATCCACAAAGTTCAGGGCAAGAGGAGTGCATAAATAGGGAACTAAAGACTATGGTGGGTAAGCTCTGTGCTGAAACTCACCTCAAATGGCCAGAGATTCTTCCCATAGCTTTTGTTTTACCTACATATGAGACCAAGAGCAGATTTACATATATCATCCTATGAAAAGCTCTTTGGATATGCTCCACTATAGGCAAAAACTTGTAAGACAATCTATACATCTCTCTTAGGAGGAGACTGCCATCTTGCTTCTTACTTAAGTGCTTTACAACAAAGATTAAAATAATTACATGATATGGAAGTATTAATTTAAACTGGTCCTTCTCTGCATAATTACAAACCAGGTGTTATGGTATATGTCAAAATTTTTGCTAAAAAATCAGCAACACAAGAGAGTTGATTAGGTCCTTACATTATTGTGTTAATTTCTCCATTTTCAGTAAAACTTTTGGGTAGAGATTCATGGTATCATTGTTCACATATAAAATTAGCACATGACTGCTGGAAAAATTGGAAGACAATGTGGGAGAGATTAGGTTTGGATCAATACCTCACACCCTAGACCAAGATAAATTCAAAATGAGTGAATGACTTGAACATAAAGAAGGAAACTATAAGTAAATTAGGCAAACACAGAATAGTATGCATGTCAGACCTGTGGGAAGGGGAAGACTTTAAAACCAAGCAAGACTTAAAGTCACAAAATGTAAAATAAATAATTTTGACTACATCAAATTAAAAAGCTTTTGTACAAACAAAGCCAATGTAACTAAAATCAGAAGGGAAGCAACAAATTGGGAAGCAATCTTCATAAAAACCTCTGACAAAGGTTTAATTACTCAAATTTACAAAGAGCTAAATCAATTGTACAAAAAATCAAGCCATTCTCCAATTGATAAATGGGCAAGGGACATGAATAGGCAGTTTTCAGATAAAGAAATCAGAAGTATTAATAAGCACATGAAAAAGTGTTCTAAATCTCTTATAATCAGAGAGATGCAAATAAAAACAACTCTGAGGTATCACCTCACACCTAGCAGATTGGCTAACATGACAGCAAAGGAAAGTAATGAATGTTGGAGGGATGTGGCAAAATAGGGAAACTAATTCATTGCTGGTAGGGTTGTCAATTGATCCAACCATTCTGGAAGGCAATTTGGAACTATGCCCAAAGGGTACTAAAAGACAGTCTCCCCTTTGATCCTGCTGGGTTTGTACCCCAAAGAGATAATAAGGAAAAAGACTTGTACAAGAATATTCATAGCTGCACTCTTTGTGGTGGCAAAAAATTGGAAAATGAAGGGATGCCCTTCAATTGGAGAATGGCTGAACAAATTGTGGTATATGTTGGTGATGGAATACTACTGTGCTCAAAGGAATAATAAAGTGGAGGAATTCCATAGAGACTGGAACAACCTCCAGGAAGTGATGCAGAGCGAAAGGAGCAGAACCAGGAAAACATTGTACACAGAGACTGATACACTGTGGTACAATCGAACATAATGGATTTCTCCATTACTGTCAATGCAATGTCCCTAAACAATCTGCAGGGATCTAGGAGAAAAACACTCTCCACAAGCAGAGGACAAACTGTGGGAGTAAAAAACACCAAGGAAAAGCAATTGCTTGACTTCAGGGGTTGAGGGGACATGTCTGAGGAGAGACTCTAAATGAACCCTCTAATGCAAATACCAACAACATGGAAATGGGTTTGAATCAAGAACACATGTGATACCCAGTGGAATCGTGCATCGGCTATGGGAGAGGTGGGGGTGGGGAGGAAAAGAAAATGATCTTTGTCTACAATGAATAATATTTGGAAATGACCAAATAAAATAATGCTTAAAAAAAAGAAATAATACTAGGAACCTGAGGAGACAGAGAAGGGGGAAAAAAAGAAAAAAAAAAGAAAATTAGCACATGGTATTAATAACAAAAATGTACAAATCATCGAAGAAGAAGAAAATTAAAAAGAGATTACAGAATGTTAGAATCACCAGTCAAATTGAGTCTGTAGTCAAAAAGATCAGTAAGGAGAGAACCATTCATGTGGAAGAGGATAGAAGAGAACAATGCAGATGAAAAGGAGAATTCAGGAATTAATGGACATTGTTAAAAGACTAAAAATTTATAAATTTAAAAACTTTGAGAAATTTTCAATGAAGAGGATTACAGGATTAATGGAAAAATGAATTACTACTTTGGGGTAATGTATTATAGTACAAAATAACATAGCATTTATTCATATACAATCACAAATATATTTACTACTATGGAATTGCAGAAGAATGAAGGACGAGAGAAGAGAAGGAAAGATCTGAAGTAGGGGTAAGTATATTGCCTGCTGTAGCATAAAACTAACATAACAGTAACACTGACTTTAAACTAGCAAAACAACACAACATAGCAAAAGTAACAACATAAGACATAAACACAAAACATAAATATGATTAGGTTACATTGAATCACTACTTAAATGAGTGAAACAATGTATAGTTAGGGTACTAACAGTGTTGTAATTAGCTATAGATAAGTTAGTTACTAACAAAATGTAGTTAGATACTTAGATTTAGTTTAAGTATAGAAATCTAGTTAGATGGAAGAATTTTGAAGACAGGGATTAGTTAGGTAGGATTAAGTAAATAAGATAAGGAAATTAGATACTAACTTGTACTACATCATACATTAAACAATACAAGCAACATATGATACCACATATAAATAATTGTAAATAAATATGTAAATACATGTAAATAGGAGGTATAATAGGATTGTAAATTAATTGTATTATAGTGTATGTATAGTGGCAGTCTCTCGGTGACCGAGAATGACAATTGTCTTTGTGCATTATCATCATTATTATCTATTGTACCCTCATGTGGCTTTGGAGTCCAAAGGCTGAGGCGCAGAGTTTGTGACACATGAGGCATGGGACGCCAGTTGTTACGGAAGGTGCAGTTGTGGCCTGGTGTCGGCGTTCACGCGTAGCGGCAAGACCTCGACGTCGCTCATCTTCAAAGGTGGTGGCAGCATGGTTAATGTGGGTTCGCCAGCTGCTTCTGTCAGAGGCAGTGAGTTCTAGTTGCTTTGGTGTAATGCCAGCCCACTTCAAGTTGGACTTTAGCTGATCCTTGTATCTTTTCTTTGGTCAGCCTTGCTTCCTGAGTCCAGCTGACAGTTCACCATAGAATACCTGTCTTGGTATTCGCTGTGGGTCCATGTGGACGACGTGTCCAGACCATCATAGCTGGGTTTTGAGGACCATGACTTCGATGCTGGTGGAGTTGGCTCTGTCGAGGACTTCCTGGTTGGTGATTCGGTCCTGCCATCGGATCCTCATGATTGACCAGAGAGAGCGTTGGTGGAATTGCTCCAGCTGTTTCATGTGCTTCTGGTACAGTGTCCATGTCTTGCAACCATACAGGAGAGAGCTGAGGACCACTGCGTTATACACTTTGAGCTTCATTGCAGTGCTTACACCTCTGTGTTGGAGGACTTTGGAGGGCAGCCACCCGAGTGCCTGGCTGGCCTTTTGGATCCTGGCATTAATCTCGTGGACTAGGGACCCGTCGTTGGCGATGGTGCTGCCCAGGTACTTGAAAGTGTTGATGTTAGAAAGCTGCTTGCCGTCGATTGTAATGCACAGCTGGTTAGTTGGCCTCCCTGGTGCAGTTTGGAACAGCACATCTGTTTTGCTGAGGCTGATGGTCAGGCCAAACAGTTTTGTTGCAGTAGAAAATCTGTCCACAATGGTTTGGAGATGATTTTCTTGGTGGGCCATGAGAGCACAGTCATCTGCGAAGAGAGCTTCCAGGATGGGTCTCTCTGTTGTCTTTGTTTTTGCAGTCAGGTGGCAAAGGTCGAATAGTGAGCCATCTAGTCGGTATTTGATGTAGACGCCCAGGTCTAGATCCATCACAGCACATCGTAATACTTGGGTAAAGGATAGGTTGAATAGTATCGGAGTGAGGACACAGCCTTGTTTCATGCCATTGGAGATGTTGAAGCAATCGGCAGTCTCTCTACCAGATAGGACGTCCCCTGACATGTCGACATGAAAGAGCTGGATCAGTTTGACGAATTTTGCTGGGCAACCGAGCTTGCTTAGGATCACCCACAATGTGTCCCTGTTCACTGTGTTGAATGCCTTTGTCAGGTCTATGAAGACAATGTAGAGACTCAAGTTCTGCTCAAGGCATTTTTCCTGCATTTGCCTCACTGTGAAGACCATGTCAATGGTGCTGCGATCTGGTCGGAAGCCACATTGTGATTCAGGCAGGTTCTGCTCTGAAACAGATGACAGGAGTCTGTTGAATATAACACGGGCAAGGATCTTTCCAGCAGTGGAGAGTAGTGAGATGCCTCTGTAGTTGTCACAGGCTACTCGTGCACCTTTGTTCTTGTATAGGGCTACGATGGAGGCATCTCTGAGTTCTGGGGGCATCTCTGAATTCTGGGGGCATGTCTTCCTCTTCCCATATGCTGATCAGCACTATGTGGAATGCCTGGAGTGCTTTTCCATTTAAGGCCTTGTACACCTTGGCTGGGATCCCGTCTTTATCAGGTGCCTTGCCTGCATTCATTTGTTTAATGGCTTTTTGGACTTCCTCTTTTGAAGGAGGGATGTCAAGTTGTTCAATGGTGTGGTTTTGGGGGGGATCTGGTCAAGGGCGCTTTGGTCGACTGAAGAGGATCAGTTGAGAAGCTGACTGAAGTGTTCTTTTCACCTGTTGCTGATGCCTTTTTTATCTTTTATGAGAGTGTCACCATCAGAGGATAGCAAGGGAGTGGTGGTGGGTTTTAATGGCCCATAGACAGTCTTGAGGGCACTGAAAAATTGTTTGTAGTTTTTCGTATCAGGAAAGCACTGGATTTCTTCTGCCTTTTTTTCCCACCATTGGATTTGCATTTTCCTGATCTCACACTGCGCTGTGGCTTGGAGAGACTTGAATCTGTCCTTTTTAGGAGCAGAGTTTGGGTTATTTTGCCACTCCATAAAGGCTTTGTTCTTTTTGCTCAATAGGTCTTCAATAGCAGTGTTGTTCTCGTGGAACCAGTCCTGGTGGTTGTGTTGTTTGGGGCCTAGGACTGACTTTGATGTTTCCTTCACTGCATCTCTGAACTGATTCCATTTCTCGGTTGAGCTTCCAGTGAGTGGTCCCTTGGCAGACAGCTTATCATCCAGGCAGGACTGGAATGCTTGCAAATAAGATGGATCTCTAAGACGACTCATGTTGTAAAATGCGCAAACTGTCTGGGTGCATTTTGGATGACGAGGTGCAATGCGCATTTGAAGAGTCGCTCTAACCAATTGGTGGTCTGTCCAGCATTCAACTCCTCTCATGGCTCTGGTGATCTGTACATCCTGGATGTCTCGCTGGGGTACAATGATGTAATCAATGAGATGCCACTGTTTTGATCGTGGGTGCATCCATGTTGTTTTATATTTGTTCGCCATTCTGAACACAGTGTTTGTGATGGTGAGTTTGAACTCTGAGCATTTGCTGAGTAGTAGTAGGCTGTTGTTGTTCATTTTGCCCACACCGTGTTTGCCGAGCACTCCTTTCCATCTTTCATGGTCCTGGTCAATGTGGGCGTTGAAGTCTCCCAGTAGTATCAGCTTGTCATTTGTGGGCACTGAGTGCAGGACAGCACTCAGGTCAGAGTAGAACTGCTCAATGGTCTCCTCTGTGCTGGTCAGTGTTGGGGCATATGCGCAGATAATTGTGGCATACCGGTCTTTGCTGTCTGGCAGCTGTTTGAACAAACTGGTCTTGATAGCCAGGCCAACACCTGGATTCTGTCTTCATTTGAGACTCTACCTTTCCAGAAGAAGGTGTATCCAGTGGTGAGTTCGCTGAGTGATCCCTCTTTTGGTAAACGTGTTTTGCTTAGGACTGTGATGTCGATGTTATATTGCGCCAGTTCTTTACCGATTAGAGCTGTTCTTCTCTCAGGTTGTGGGGTATTCTCTCAGTCAAGTAATGTTCTGATGTTCCATGCTCCTAGTAGGAATTTCTTTGTGTTTTTTTTGTAAGTATATAAGTATGTATATAAGTAACATATATGTAAATATGAAGTGTATATAAGTGTATGTATTACATATGTATAGCATACATGTATGTGTTGTATGTATGATATGTATAAATTATTATATAGCTCACATGTATCTATTGTTACATGTATTTATATAAGTGAATTTAATGTTTAGTTTGATTTTCAGTGTAAAACTTATGCAATGTGTTTATTGTCATTTTCAAAAAATTTTTTCTCTAAGGTAGATGTTAATGTACTGCAATAGTAGTACAATTTTATGTATTAGCTGATAAGAGTATTTTGATTTTGATGTTTGCATGGAAGTTATGTTCATCTTTTGTTTGATATTATTTGCTGTTTTGCTTTTGCTTCTGTTTCACATTTGTACTTGTTCATTATTTAATTCTGTTTCTTTTTTCTTTGTTAATTCCCTAGAATAGGTTAGTATTAGTTAGAGTAAGAGAGTTGAGTGTAGGTTGTGTGTTATTTTGGGTAGATATCTTAGTTTAAGTAATTGGTAAGTATTTTAGATTGTGAACAAATGCAAAAAGTGTTTCCAACACGATTTGCACTTTGTGCAAAAGGAGGGAATGTAATAGGAAGAGAAAGATTGCAAAAGAGCTTTGCAATGTGAACTTCCAAGTGATTGACAGGGACATGTGATGGAGAGTCACATGGGAGCCTGGGTCAAGATCTGGGTGAAGATTCCAAGGTTCCAACGGAAGAAAAACTCTCTTCTGAAGAAGATTTTGGAGATTGGAGGGTTTTCCATCTGTCTACCAGGTTTCTGGCCTTTTGGGTGATACCAGCTTGAGTGAGAGGGATCTTGCTTAGACTGGCTGCTGGTAGCTGGACAGAGGACTAAAGAACCACTTCTCTACTGGACCTGCTTTGGACATTTTCTTCTGAAGATCTTGACTCATATACTGGACTCCATTTGTGAGATTTTGTTTGGGGAAACAATGTTTTCAGCTTAGATAAGTTCATTATTAAAATAGATTTATAGGAATTAGGTTTGGGGATTAATTATAATAATTTTCCATTACCCTTTTACCCTCTTTCCCTCTCAACCTTCCCCAAAATAAACCTGGTTATTTATATGATTCCTTCTTGTTCTTTCCCCTAACAAATCCCACCATAACAGAACCAACACATAGTATTGATTCTAAGACAGAAGGTAAAAAAAAGAAAAAGATATGAGGTCCCAATACAGAAAAGCAGATTCAGCTCCCAAGTCAGCTTCTACAATGAAGTTAGGCAGTAAATGCAACTCATCTAGACTTAGATGTGTGCTACTAGAAAGCATTTTAGAAACCCACGAATAATCATCACAGTTGCAAATCTTATGGCAATTTGAATGTTAGCAGCTTTCGGGGCGCTCAGAAATACTTCTAGGTCATGGAAACATTTAGGGTAAAAATAGAACACTGGATCAATTGCAATGCTTCCAAGAAAAATATCTCACTGGCAAATAAAGTATTTTATTAGCAAAGTACTTATGTTTATCATAGAAATCATCTCTGAAATGGAAACACTCTTCAGCTTGTCAATTTGACCTATGGTGATTCAGCTGTGAGACTTTCAGAGGGAAGCCCTTCACAAGCTTACTGAGGGGTAGGGGTATCCTATATTCTGTAGATATGTTCCCTTTTATATGATGGTCTCAAGTTCTCTGGAATAAGAAAGGGAAAAATAGTATCAGTCAGCATTATCAATTTAATTCAATTAACTTACACAGATATTTACTAAATACCTACCATGTGCAAGGCATCATGCTAACTAGACAAAGATGGAAAATGACATAGTCCCCACTCTCAGGAAGTTTATAAATCTCTAGCTAGGTTTGGCAAGTGGCTCAGTGAATTAGAGTGCCAGGCAAGGAATAAGAAAGATCTGGGTTTGAATCTAGCCTTAGGTACTTTAGTGGCTACATGACACTGGGTAAACCACTTAAACTCTGTTTGCCTCAGTTTCTTCATCTTCAAAATGAGGGTAATAATAGTGCCTGTCTTCCAGTATTGTTGTGAGAATAAATGAGATTTTAAAAAATATTTTGCAAACCCTAAAGAGCTATATAGATGTTAGTTGTTACAATGTTAGGTATTAGAGAGGAGAGGACTTGGGCATACTAATATGAATATGGTGCAAGATAGATTCTTGTCTAAGATCAAGTAAGAGGCTTAGGCAAAGTTCTAGAAGAAAATTCAAAGGGCAAGATAATAACATGTTCAGTTGAGTAGTTAGGAAAGGCACTTGAGCTGTTTTGAAGAGAGGGTTTAAATGGGCAAAATGGTCAAGGGGTCCTTAGAGGTATGAAAAATGTTTTGTGCAAATTCAGAGTCAGGTGAGGATGGATCAATGTTTATAACCTATGTAGATGGGATATTTGAAAGAATATTGGTTAAGAAACTACTGTAAATTCATAAGACTTTAAGAGATATTCCCCAATACACATAGATAAATGATCAAAGAATGTGTGCAAACAGTTTTTAAAAGAAGAAATCCAAGCTAAAGACAACCATATAAAAATGTTCCAAACTGATAATAGAGATATACAAATTAAAGCAACTCTAAGGTTCTATTTCATATCCATCAGGGTGATAAATGTGGCAAAAAAGGAAAATGACATATGTTGGAGAGGCTGATTGGTAAATGAGCACATCATTGCATGGTTTTGGGAGCTGTGAATTAATCCAGTCATTCTGGAAAACAATTGGAAGTATACTTAATCACTAGATTAAATCACTAAATTGTGTTTGCCCTTTGACCCAACAATATTGCTACTAGACATATGCCCCAAAGAAATGAAAGAAAGAAGGAAATATACCATATATAAATATATAATAAATTATTTTCATAGTAGCCAAATACTGGAGACCAGAAGAATGTCCACATACTGGAGAAGAGATAAATAAGTATATAGACGGAAAAAATATTTTTGAGTCATAAGAGAAATGAAGAAAGGGACAGTTCCAGAGGAAACTAGTAAGATATCTAAGAACTGATATTTAAAGAAAGGAGCAGAACTAGAAAATTTGATACAATTACAATATCATAAATAAATAAATAAACTTTGGAAGACTTTAGAACTCCAATAAATTCAATAATAAACAATGATCCAAGAGAACTAAAAGTGAAACATGCTGTCTACCTCCACTTGAAAATGCCATGGACCTAAAATGTGAAGCAATACATGCATATTTGGACCTAATCAATGTGGAAATTTGCTTCATTTGACTATGCATTAAAGTTTTCTTTTTTTAAAGTTGTTCAATTGTCAGAGAATGAAATGGAGAGTAAATAAAGTCTGCTAATGGGGGCGGGGGAATAAATAGAAGAGAAGAAAAAAGAAGGAAGGGGAGGAAGAAAAGAGAGAAGGAAGAAGGGAAAGAAGAAAGGGGGTAAGAAGGAATGAGGAAAGGAAGGAAGGAAGATAGGAGGAAAGAAAGGAAAGAAGGAAAGAAAGAAATGAAGGAGGGAAGGAAGGAAAGATGGAATGAAAGAAGGACTATTGGACTTGAAGTCAGTAGACACCTTGGTTCAAATCCTGTTTCCTCCATTAATTAGTCAGTACCATTGGGCAAATCACATAACCTCCCTAAGCTTCTATTTCCTCAACTATAAAAGCAGATAATTACTACCTGCTTCACTGCTGTATAGTAAAGAAACTTTATAAATCTTAAAATGAGATATAAATGTGAGGACTTTTAAAATTTACTAGTATATAAAATGTCTAAATCCTTTGATCCAGAAATACTACTCTTGGATATATAAGACTATGGACAATGAACAAAAAGAAAGGTCTCACATATACCAAAATATTTGAATTAATAATTTATGAAATAGGGGCAGGCATACCCAGTTCTTTGGGTGCTCCCCAGGAAAGACCATAATTGGCAGTGGGAACCATGTGACAATCACATTTTAATAACCTCAAAGGGTATGAGAGCAAACAGTTTAGAAAATACAGAAAATATATAGACAAATGGCAAAAATTAGGGAGAGATACAGAAGCAGAAGGGAGTATGGGAACAGAAAATTGGGTAGTGTAAACCTTAAAATTTCTTAGACTTATAAATGTTGGAAATTTCACCATTGGGAAATTTCATACTTGAAGAATTTCCTACTGATAGTGGGAACTCTATTGGAATGTGAACCCCATTGGCATGGGAGGTTCCTTCTCCTCCCTACTTAAGATTACTTTAGGACAGAAACCTTTTGCTGAACAATGGAAAGGGCTTTGACCTATGCTTAAGCATAGAACAGGAAGTTCTTTGAGTCATGATTGATTTTAGAATTGATACAATAGAGATACTTGGAATGACAGAACCAGGTCTTAGAACTTCCAATCTCCACCCTGCTCAGGGTAACAGGATTTAGGAAGGGCTGCAGCAAAGGATCAAGATTTAATTATTTGAGAATATGACCTTCAACAGACATGTGCAAAGCCACAGACCTCTGGGCGGTCCTGGGTTAAGCTAGAGCCACCATTGGCACAGGGAAGACATGGACAGTGATTGGTAGATGTGAGAACTGAGGGGAGGGAACTTGGATGGTTTCCTTAAAGATAGTGGGGTCTGAGGACTGAGGGTGGTTGGAGAGGTTTTGCTCTGAGAGGTTGTGCTCTGAGGAGCTTGCTCTGAAGGAAGCTGGAGGTGGAGGCCCCTGAGACTGTTTCTCCATTTTGGTCACGTGAGAGATAGGGACTGATCTCTTTTCTTTGCCTCAGCTATCTAAGGGCTTGGGCCTTTTGGCCCAGCCTAAACAGAGGGGGTATTTAAGCCCTATTCCCTTCTCTCTCTCTCTCTCTCTCTCTCTCTCTCTCTCTCTCTCTCTCTCTCTCTCTCTAATACCTTTCTTCCTCCTGTTTATAATTAAACTCCATAAAAGGTTGACTGCTGACTTGAGTTTTCATTAAGGAATTACATAGCTGAATTCCTTGGCGATCTTAAATTAATATATATATATATCAGTCTTTTAAAGTGATTTCCTTGTCACAGTAGTGAAGGCAGGCAGCATGGGGAAAAGGTTGGGGAGGGGGAGTTGAGAGCACAAGGAAGTACTGTCCCAGTGAAACTGGAAGTGTGTTCAGGATGGAGTAGGGGAAGGAGTTTGAAGTCTCATTTTAATAGGATTTTGAGGAGGAAACAGACCAACTTCTATCTGGGCCACTTTGGGGTTAGTTCATTAACATATTCAAGTCTTCTCAAAGTTATTGGTAAAATTTCAAGGTTAGCATATTCCCATCATCTCAAAGTTATCACTGCCTTATGATGTTCTGCTGGTTTGGAACGGTGAAATCTGGAATTTTTCTGGGATCTACATGTCTACCATAGGACTCAAAACATTTACAATGGCACTTGGGTGGCTTTCCTTTATTCAGCACATGTTGCCAGTATTTAAATTTTGGTTAATATCTGATAAAATTTGTCAATTTTGCTCCTTTGATCTTTGGGACCATTTGTAGGTGGAAAATGAGAGGTTGCCCATTAGCTGAAGAGTGGTTGAATAAGTTATGGTGAACGGATGTGATGAACAACTATTGTGCTATAAGAAATGATGGAGATAGTTTCAGAAAAAACTTGAGAATACTTATATGAACTAATGAAAAGCAAAGAGAGCAGAAGCAGGAGAAAAATGTGTGCAATAACTACAATATTATAAAAACAAACAACTTTGAAAAACTTAGGAACTCTAATGAACATAATGGTCACAATTCAGGAGCACTCGTTCTATCCATCAAGAGAGAGAGAGAGAGAGAGAGAGAGAGAGAGAGAAATACGGAGAAAGAGGTTATAGACTCAGAGTACAGACTGTGGTATATATATATATATATATATATATATATAAATATACATTTATACTCTCCCTAATTTTTGCCATTTGTTTATATATTTTCTGTATTTTCTATACTGTTTGCTCTCATACCCTTTGAGGTTATTAAAATGTGATTGTCACATGGTTCCCACTGCCAATTATGGACTTTCCTGGGGAGCACCCAAAGAACTGGGTATGCCTGCCCCTATTTCATAAATTATTAATTCAAATATTTTGGTATATTTGAGACCTTTCTTTTTGTTCAGTGTCCATGAGCTTATATATCCAAGATATATATATATATATATATATGTATATATATATATATATATATATATCTAGGACATGATTAATGTAGAAATCTGCTTTGCTTGACTCTATATGTTTGTAAAGGGTTTGATTTTTCTTGCTTTCTCAATGTGAGAGCAATGAAAGGTGGGAGTGAAAGAATAAATTGTGCTAAAAATAAAATTGAATTTTAAAAAGTAACTGTCAGTTAAGGGATAACTAAACAAAGCATGGTACATGCATGTAATGGTATATTTCCACATTCTAAGGATTACATACATGAATGATTTAAAGAAATATGGGGATATAAATATGGAAGTATGTTTTGTATGATAGCACATGTATAACTGATATAAAACTGCTTACTGTCTCAAGGAGTGAGGGAAGGGAGGAGAGGGGAGGCAATTTAGAACTCAACATTTTAGAAAATGAATGCTAAAAATTATTTTTACTTGTAATTGGGGAAAATGAAATATTACTGAAAAGTTTAAAAATGGGAAGACATAGGAACTGATTCACTGATGTAAGCAAAATAAGTAAAACATATATGAATAACATATGAAGAACAGCTAAATATATGTTTATAATGATTAAACTGCTCAAGAGAAAAGAGAAAAAAATGCCCTTCCTTTCATGACATGGGGTAGAGGGTAGCTAGAGAAACTCTGAAATAGGCTCTGAGTGGAGCATATGTTCTTCAGATCAGTTGATATGTTTGTTGGCTTTCTGAATCAGCGGCTGGTTTTCATTGTTGGTTTTAATCTTTATTACAAGGAAAGCTCCCTGGGGTAAGGAAGGGAAGAAATTAATTCAGAAATTATTGTTGGTAGATTTTCCTAACTGGAAATAGACTCGAGGTAAAGGGGAAAGCTGAAAGGGGAAAAGTCTGAATGCCTTTTTCTGGACTCTACCTTTGGAACATGGGTTTTGCTACCAAAAGCCAGTTACATTTCCATTCTTCTCCATCCACCTGGCAGTTTCTGAGCCTCCATCACTGTCTTCAACTTGTGATAGGGGAAGAACATTTTGCAACAAACTGTGTAATTGGCAGGAGCACATGACTGAGAGTCACATGGGAGCCTGAGGGTGAAGATCTGGGGAAAGGTTCTAAAGTCCCAACTGTCTGGCACTTCTCTCCTGAAGGACCTTGGTTGGAGGTTTGAAAAACAGATTTCTGGCTTTTCCCCATACCAAATGAAGAGAGGAATCTTTTGACCTGGCTGTTGGCAGCTTGAACAGAAGATTGAGGACACACTTCTCCACTGGACCTGTTTGGACAGTTATTATCTGAAGATCCTAGTCTTTTTGATTGGACTCCACTTGTGAGATTTGGTTATTGGGGAAACTTATTGTATAGCTTAAAATAAGATAGGTTTAGATAGATTTATAGAAAGTAGAGGGGTGTATGGGGTGCTCAGGGAGGAGGAGTATCTCTGGTATGGAGGGCTTGTCGTGCCCTCTTAGGGCAGCTCTCCAACCTCTGACCCCCACCTGACACCCAGCTCTCACTTGTGGCTCCTAGTAGCTGCTAGCATGTGGCAGTGGCCACACCCCAGGCAATGGCTTCAACAGACCGGCTAAACCTTGTGAGAGTAGTCATCAGGTCGTAGACCCCTGGTGAACCAAGGCTTTGCTCACCCAGCATGTGAAGACTGCTTCGGCCAAAGATGGAAGAAACCAATAAGAAGGTTCAAAGGCTGAGAGGGTGATGCGGTAAAGCACTGTGGAGTGCTTAGGGCGTGTTGGAGCACAAAAGACAACACAGCCATCCAATGCAGCTGAGGAAGTCTCCAGGTGTAATGATTTTTCGTGCCACTGGATCCAGGCTTCCAACGCCGAGAGAGTGGGACTGTCTCTGTGCATCGACTTTTCCACTTAAATCTCCTTCATGCACAAGTGTTTTTGTGCACACTCATCTACATCACAGATGAAAGCGCACAAAGACAATCATCATCCTTGGTTACCAAGAGACTACTACTATAGAAATAAGAGTTTAAGATAACTTGTAATAATTATCCTAACCCCTTTTCCTTCCTCCCCTTCCCAACCAATAAATCTGGATTTTTTATATGTTTCCCTCTTGTTTATTCACCAACAAAATCCTCTTTTAACAAACAACTTCTGAGAGGTTTTCTATAGGGTACTCTATTTCACTGTTAGCCTGTGGCACAGTTTCTTAGCCTTTTGTTGGATCATGGACTCTTTTGACAGATGGGTAAAGTCTCTGGACTCCTTTTCAGAATAACATTTTTAAATATACAAAATAAAATGCATAGGCTTACCAACAAAACCAATTGTATTGAAATCATCTCACATATGTACATGCTTGCATATGAAACAAGTTCACAGATTTGGTTCTAGTTGATTTTAGCCTTTTGGGAAGTTCATTTTTAAAACTACTGATAAATGAAAAACCATAAAATTCTCTCTCTCAGCTCTGCCTGTTCCCTAATCAGGAGAGAGAATGGCACTTTTAGACTGGACTCAAGCTCCAATCCTTTATGTACCACTGAATACCAATACTCATCAGAAATAAGACAACAAAGAAGAGATCAACAACAGTTAAGTCTATTGAATTTTTCTAGCTTGTAAAAGCTACTTAAACAAAAAAAATTAAAGCAACTATAGAACAAAATGAATATAAATCGGTTTCTGCACTACTTGGGTGGATGAGATGATGCAGAGATGAAGAAGAGATCAATCTTCATAGTCTGGTACTTATTCTCTCAGACAAAAAGTCAGCAACCAACATCCTCACACTGGCCACTGAAAGTGGAAGCAGCTTCAGTGTCCAAGGATCCCTGACCCTAGTGCTCAGACAGAAGCCTCTCAGCCTGCCACGGTTCATGTTAAGTTTTCCATTCTACCCTTCAATTGCCATTTCATTTCCTTGCTCCCACTTGCTCCCACCTCTTTGGACAGACTGAACAACGAGGCCCAGAGAAAGCAAGGAACTTGTCCAATATCACACAGTAAGTCATTGGTAGAGGGATCTAAATTCCTATAATCCATGTCCAGATTGTTTTCAGCCAAATCTTCCACTTATTTCTTAATTGCAGGGTTAAGAAGGATCTCTGGGGTAGTTAAATAGAAAAGTGGATAGAGAGCCAGGTCCAGAGGCAGGAGGACATGTTTAAAATTTGGCTTCAGACACTTCCTAATTGTATGCCCCTGGGGAAGTCATGTATCATCAATTGCCCAGCTCTTATCACTCTTCTGTCTTGGAATCAATACTTAATGTCACTTCAAGACAGAAGGTAAGGATTAAAAAAAAGAGGGGCTTCTATTAAGACCCCTCCCAAATTTTCACTGGTAGTTTCATGGAAAACTTCCTATCTCACAATCCAAAATCCACTTTGTGTAGCTTTCAACTGTGACAATATAGTACTGGAAGAATTAGTAGTAGCAGTAGTAGTAGTCTCTCAGTAACCGAGGACGACGATTGTCTTTGTGCATTTTCATCTATGGTAGATGAGTGTGCACAAAGACCCTTGTGCATGAAGGAGATTTAAGTGGAAAAGTCGATGCACAGAGACAGTCCCACTCTCTCGGCGTTGGAAGCCTGGGTCCAGTGGCACGAAAAGTCATTACACCTGGAGACTTCCTTAGCTGCATTGGATGGCAATATACTATATTATATATTGTCCTTCAATATACTATAGAAAACTCAAAAAGGAGATAGAAAAATGGTCCATGTCCTCAAGGATTTGACAATCTAGTTAGCAAGAGAAGACAGACATACAGAAAAGAACTTGAGAATGGTGCAAACTGGAAAGCATCAAAGTATAATCGAAAATGTAGGTTTGGAATAAAAGGACATGGGTTCAGATCCTGCCTCCGTCACTTATTACTCATATGACCTTAAGCAAGACACTTAATTTTACTGGACCTCATTTTCTTTATTTCTAAAAGCAGAGAGTTGAATTGGTTTGGTCTCAAGTAATTTCCAATTATTCATCTGTTTCTATGACCCCATGCTTACAGAGGTACCTTACTGTGTGACTGTTTCTAAGTGCCCTCCTTGGGGAACTATGTGCCAACAGGAGCCTGGGAGGGAGATGACCACATATTGGAACTTTCACATTTTTTTTCACTAAGATTAAGGGATGCTTTGTATCATCTCTTTTCATCTGTCATTCTTCTTTTCCTCCTTCCCCCGACACTATCCTTCTCATCATGAATCACAGAAGAGTTTCACACATGTTTGGAAAGTGGAAGCTGACTTGCCTACACTGTATTCCAGGTAATAAATAAGGACATAAATGAACCATACTAGGGCTCTTAATGAGACAGACAGAGACAAAGAGAAAGAGCAAGCAAGTGAGCTCCAGCTTCCTCTGAGGCAGGTAGCAATTCTAAGGTCCCAGCCAGGGGAAAGGAGTCTCAAGATGATGGGCCTTTCCTGGAGGCTCAAGTCTCCAGAAAGGGCAAGGAAGGACGTCAGTCTTTATACTCACCACAGTGACAGTCTGAGGTCTCCTGCATGAGCTCCCCCAGTTCCACAGCCAAGTGTGTCTTTCAAACTCCCACAGGAACCAACCACCACCAACTCCCAGAAGACCAGTACTAGAATTATAGTACTGTATAGTATAGTACTGGGTTAGGGTTAGGGTAGAAGTAGAGACATAACTATTATCTCAACCCATCACTGAATACAACTTCTTTGTTTATTCAGGGTTATTCAGATCTGCCAGAGGACCCTTATTTTTTGAGTGATCTCTCTCAATCTCTCTACATGTGAAAAACTCATATTTATATTTATTGGGTATATTAATTAATTAATTAATTAATTTTTTAAACCTTTACCTTCTATCTTAGAATCAATACAGGGTATTAGTTTCAAGGCAAAAGAGGGGAAAGGGCTAGGCAATGGGGATTAAGTGATTTGCCCAGGGTCACACAGCTAGGAAATGTCTGAGGCCAAATTTGAACCCAGGACTTCCTATCTCTGGGCCTGACTCTCAATCCTTTGAGCCACCCAGCTTCCCTCTATTTGGGTATATTTATATGGGTAGAACACAACAGAGAACTGAGGGAAAGATCTGGAACACTGAGGTAAAAAATGACCTCAACTCACCTGAATGATGAAGATACATGAAACCAAATAAATTTCTCAAATTTGCATGAAGTTAGGGCATTGCTTCACTTTTATTTCTTTTAGAATCCATTTAAAGGAAAGTATAAGGTAAAGACAAACATTCAGGTCTCCAGTAGTGCTGTGCTTTGTGGGAATATACATGCACACATACATATATGTAACCCACATATATATATATATATTTATGTATGTATGCATCACATTGGGCCATATTTTCAGAGCAATGTTTGGAGTGCAGAATGCCCATAGTCATAGGTTTAGAGTACAATAGCAGTGGGCACTTGGGAAGTAAAGGGAACCCACTGCAAGCAAATATTTTTGTCAATATCAAACTTCACCCAAGGAAGTCTTCATTTGCCCTCCTGTAAACAAAAACTTTCACTTCAGTATTTGGACCAGAAATAAGCCTCCTGTGGCTCTCAAAACAAAACAAAACAAACAACAACAAAAAAGAATGGCTGTGATGGCAACCTGGCAACCTACAACTTTGTTTGTATGATGCCAAGTTAATCCATTAAAGTCTTTCTTCATACTTCATTGCAGCATGCATGTGAATACAAGTTTTCAATGAACAAAATCACAGAATTTAAGTTGGACAGAGGAGTGTGCTAACAAATGTTTAACAACAGACTGTCCAAAAATGCATGACAAACTTTAAATATTATCTTCATTTCCTCTATCACTTTCTTAAGAAAATTATTGAGACAACAAAACAATAAAGTAAGCCCTGGTTTTGTAGCACTTGCTTATTTCTGAGGTATAAAGTGAACACTGAAAACTTAACAATAGGCTTTCTAGCCTATAAGAGCTGGCTTCATCATGCCATTAGTCAAAAGGACTATATTTTGCTAGAGTTAAATAATTTTTAAAATGTAATATTTTTGAAATCAAATTAAATTTTAATTTTTAATTAAATTTAATTTTTAATAATAAATTTTAAGTACACTATTTCTTGCCCATATGGATGTTCAAAATTATTCTAATAACTCAGGGGTTCTCCAGGAGTGTTCATTTCAAATTAATTCAACTTAAGAAATGGTCATTACAAAGCATAGTCAGGAGAGCAAAGCCAAAATGGCAGAGTAAGAGTAGGAATTTGCTCTCTCAGATTCCCCTCTTAACAACTTTAAAATAATGCCTCAAAATGAATTCTAGAGCAGTAGAAGCAAAAAAAAAGATGGGGTGAAACTATTTTCCTTTCTATATAACACTGAAGGTTGTCAGGAAAGATCTACCTCGCCAGGATGAGTATGGTGAGAATATGAATCCAGTAGCAGAACTTGGGGTGACTTACTTGGTGCCAGCAGTAGTTTATGGAGTTCTCAGTCCATAGATGGTAAGAGGGTTGGACAATTGGTCAAAAAGAGATTATAAGGGCAGCTAAGTGGCCCACTAGATAGAAAGCCAGAGCTGGACTCAGGAGGACTTGGATTCAAATTTGTTCTCAGGTACTTCCTAGCTGTATGAACCTGGGCAAGTCACTTAATCCCAATTGCTTAGCCCTTAGCACTCTTCTGCCTTGGAACCAATACTTAGTATCAATTCTAAGATAGAAGGTGAGGGCTTTTGTCTTTAATGTTGATTACAAGGGACCCTTTGCTTACACTGGGTATAGAACTCTGTTACATTACCATACATAGTTCCAAATTAGAGAGCCTGGCCAAGGAGGAGCATGCAGCTGTAGGGAAGTGGGGTCACTGGTCACAATTCTAGGATAGAAAGAGTGCCTGTTATCATTCATAGGTCAGGAAAGCAATGGCCTTACCTGTCCTTAGATATAAAACTGTGGAAGAACTAAAAACTTACAGAGTCCCAAAACTAGCTCTGAAAATAACTTCACAAAAAACCTGAAGCTTATGAAGGACCCTAATGCCCTCTCTACCTGGGGAGCAGGATCCAGCTTTAACACAGAGTATAAAGTTAAAAAAAAGACTGGAGAAATGCACAAACAACAAAAGAACTTGACCATGTAAAGTTATTATAGTGGCAGGTGAGATCAAACACAAACTCCAAAGAAAATAACAAATTCTTAGAGAAAAAAATACTAAAGAAAATAGAGGACTTTCAAGCATACCTGATGAAAAGACCGGAGCTGAAGAGAAAACTTGACTTTCAATGAAAGGCTGAAGAAAAGTACTAGAAGAAACAAATCAGAGGAATCATAAGGGATTCAATGAGATTAAACTTTTTATATTCTTACATGGGAAAATGATACTTGTAATTACTTAAGAACTTTATCATACTTCCAGGTAAGCATGGCAGCAATCTAGACAAGGGATGCTTCCTCTCCTCAGCACCCACCGATACAGACTACCTCAAAAGAAAAAAAACTCAAATTCATAAGAACAAAGAGATTCTACAGTAGGGTGCAGCATTGAAGGTACATGGGATTTGAGCATTTCCACAATATAAGGGGGTGAAAAAGCTCCCACCAAAACATGAGCTGATCCACTCTCTCCCACCCCACCTATGGAGCCAGAGTCAGAGCCAACGTGCGCCAGAATCAGCGAGTAAGCAAGGGGCAACTATAGAGTGAGCAAGGGACATCTCTAGGTCCTTGGGAGATGACTAAGACCATGAAAGACCTACCCCTGAGAGCACCTACACCTGAAACCCTGGCAGTCTGGGGAGTGCAGACCATGGGCTCTTGCAGGAAGGTAGGGCAGAGAAGGGCAGTGAACAGTGGATGCTACGGAGATTTGAGAGCTTGCCTCAGGCAAAATCCTTGCTCCTTAACTCCATATACAGAGAGCCTGCCCATATCACTCAGATTTCTGACTAAAAGAGGAAGGAAAAACCTCCACAGTGATGGCAAATTGTGTACAGGAACAACAAATACCCTTCAAGAAAAACAAACAAAAAAAGGCATTGACCCTCGAAAATTTTTACAGAGGAAAAACCCAGGCTACAGAGGAAGTAGAGGAGGAAATTCAGACAAAGCCAAAACCTTCCCAAAAAATGGAAATTGTCCACAAGCTCTGGAATAATTTAAATTGGAGCTTATCAAAAAGATGGAAGCCTTTTGGCAAGAAAAGTGGGAAATAGTTCAAAGAGAAAATCAAAATATTATAGCAGAAAATAAAAAAAATTAAAGCAGAAAACCAGGCCTTAAGGACCAGAATTGGGTAACTGGAAGCCAATGATCTTGCAAAACAGCAAGAATTAATAAAGCAAAGTCAAAAGGCTGACAAAATAAAAGAAAACATAAAATATCTCACTGATAAGATGACAGATCAGGAAAAGGGAGGAAGGAGAGAATCTGAGAATCATTGGTCTACCTGAAAAGTCAGAAATAAACAGAAACCTTGACATCATACTACAAGAAATCATCCAAGAAAACTGCCCTGATGTTCTTGAACAAGGGGGCAAAATAGACATTGAAAGAGCTCATAGAACACCCTCTACACTAAATCCTTAAAAGACAACTCCCAGGAATGTAATTGCCAAATTCCAAAGCTTTCAAGCTAAGGAGAAAATTCTACAAGAAGCCAAAGAGAGAATTCAGATACCAAGGAGCACCAATCAGGATCACATAAGACCTGGTAGCTTCCACACTAAAGGACCACAAGGCCTAGAACATGATATTCAGAAAGGCAGGAGAACTGGGTCTTCAACCAAGAATCACCTATCCATCAAAAGTGACTATATATTTCCAGGGGAAAGTATGGGCATTCAACAAAATAGAAGATTTCCAAGTATTTGTAAAGAAAAGGCCAGAACTAAGTGGAAGGTTTGATATCCAAACACAAAGATCAAGAGAAACATGAAAAGGTAAATAAGAAAGAGAGGGGAAAGGGGAAAAATGTTTTTTATTCAAACTCTCTTCTTTAAGGGATACAATTAGATTACATTATATATACATACATACATATATATAAATATATGGAGAAATGTTATTTGTAACACTCAAAAATTGTATTCATTATTATAGTAATTAGAAAAATCACTCACAGGAAGAGATTGGGGCATTAAGGGCTATAAGATGATATGCAAAAAAAAAAAGAAAAAGGATGGAGGGAATCGAAGATAGCACCAAGAGATACTTGAAAAAATAAAATAAATAGGATATTCTTTATCACACAAAGATACACATGGGAAGGGGAGGGGAAGAATACTCTTATAAGAAGGAGAGGAAGAGAGTGCTAATAGGTAATACTTAAACCTTACTCTCAGTGAAATCAATTCTGAGAGGGAAAAGCATCTAGATCCATTGGGGTCTTGAATTCTAGCTTATCCTTCAGGGTAAGTGAGAAGGGAAAACTAAGGGGGGGTAGGTGGGAGGGAGCACAAAAAGGGAGGGAAAGGGGGGGAGGGAACTTAACAGATCCTAAAAAATAAAAAAAAGGGAGGGGCCAGAAAGGGAAGCATATTAAGAAAGGGGATTAGGGGGATTGATTAAAAGTAAACCACTAGTTTAAAAGGATATAGCAAAAGAAGAAAGGACAGAACTAGGAGAGGATATAAAAATGCTAGGGAATTCACAAGTGCCAATCATAACTTTCAATGTGAATGTGATGAACTCACCTATAAAACATAAATGAATAGAAGAGTGAATTAGAATCCAAAATCCTACCATATGTTGTCTAGAAGAAACACACCAGAGGCGGGTAGATACTCACAAGGTTAGAATTAAAGGTTGGAGCAAGACCTATTAGGCCTCCACTGATAGAAAGAAGGCAGGGGTCGCAATCATGATATCTGACAAAGCCAAAGTAAAAATAGATCTAATCAAAGGGGATAGGGAAGGTAAATACATCATGATAAAAGGGAGTATAGACAATGAGGAAATATCAGTAATGTGAATTTCAAAACTACTCAACCCTGTTCAAACCATTCTTTAGAGGATGGGATTTGGCTATTTCCTGATCCTGATCAATAACAATAGAGATACTTGGAATGACAGAATCGGTCTTGGAAACTACAATCTCCACCCTACTCAAGGTAACAGGATTTAGAAAGGGCTGCAGCAAAGCTCAAGATTTAATTATTTGAGAATATGGCCTTCAACAGACATGTGCAAAGGAGACAGACCTCTGGGTGTTCCTGGGTTAAGCTAGAGCCACCATTGGCACAGGGGAGACACAGGAAGTGAGGTAGAGGAGAGCTCAGGAGTGCTGGAACTTCCTGGCTGGAGGAGAGTGTGAGAGTTGAAGCCTGGTGCTTGGAGTGGAGGCCCTCACACTGTTTCTCCATTTTGGTCACGTGAGTGATAGGGACTGACCTCTTTTCTTTGCCTTGGCTATCCAAGGCCTTGGGCCTTTGGCCCAGCCTAAGCAGAGTGGGTATTTAAACCCTATTCCCTTCTCTCCCCTTTCTCTCTCTGTGTCTCTCTCTATCTGTCTCTCTCTAAAATATCTTTCTTCCTACTGTTTGTAATTAAAAACTCCATAAAAGGTTGACTTCTGACTTGAGTTTTCATTAAGGAATTACATAGCTGAATTCCTTGGTGACCTTAAATTAATATATATTAGTATTTTAAAGTGATTTCCATATCACAGTAATCAACATGTATGCACCAAATGGTATAGCATCCAAATTTCTAAAGGAGAAACAAGAGGAATTAATGGAGGAAAAATAGTAAAACTATACTAGTGGGAGACCTGAACCTACCACTATCAATTTTAGATAAATCAAATAAAAAAATAAATAAGAAAGAGGTAAAAGATGTGAATGAAATCTTAGAAAAAATTGAGTTAAAAGATATATGGAGAAAAATAAATAGGGACAAAAAAGGAATACACCTTCTTTTCAGTAGCACATGGTACATTCACAAAGATTGACCATATACTAGGTCATAAAAATGTGATAAACAAATGCAGAAAAGCAGAAATAATAAATTCCAACTTTTCAGATCATAATACAATAAAAATAATGATCAGTAAGGGTACATGGAGAGCCAAATCAAAAATTAATAGGAAATTAAATAATATCATTCTCCAAAATTGGTTAGTTAGAGAACAAATCATAGAAACAATAATTTCATTGAAGAAAATGACAATGATGAGACATCCTTTCAAAATCTATGGGATGCAGCCAAAGCAATACTCAGGGGAAAATTTATATCCTTGAGTTCATAGATTAACAAATTAGGGAGGACAGAGGTGAATGAATTAGACATGCAAATCAAAAAACTTGGAAGCGAGCAAATTAAAAATCTCCAGATGAAAACTAAATTCGAGATCCTAAAAATTAAGGGAGAAATTAATAAAATTGAAAGTCAAAGAACTACTGAACTAATAAATAAGACTAGAAGCTGGTATTTTGAAAAAACAAACAAAATAGACAAAGTACTGGTCAATCTAATAAAAAAAAAGGAAAGAAGAAAACAAAATTAACAGTACCATAGATGAAAAGGGAGAGCTCACCTCCAATGAAGAGGAAATTAAGTCAATCATTAAAAACTATTTTGCTGAATTATATGGCAATAAATATGCCAATCTAGGTGACATGGATGAATATTTACAAAAATATAAATTGCCTAGATTAATAGAAGAGGAAATAGAATTCTTAAATAATCCCATATAGAAAAAGAAATTGAACATGTCATCAAAGAACTCCCTAAGAAAAAATCCCCAGGGCCTGATGGATTCACAAGTGAATTCTATCAAACATTCAAAGAACAGCTAATTCCAATACTATACAAAGTATTTGACATAATAAACAAAAAGGGAGTTCTACCAAATTCCTTTTATGACACAAATATGGTACTGATTCCAAAGTCAGGCAGGTCAAAAACAGAGAAAGAAAACTATAGATCAATTGCCTTAATGAATATAGATGCAAAAATCTTAAATGGGATACTAGCAAAAAGACTCCAGCAAGTCATCAGGAGGATTATTCACTATGATTGGGTGGGATTTATACCAGGAATGCAAGGATGGTTCAATATTAGGAAAACCATCCATATAACTGACCATATTAACAAGCAAACTGACAAAAATAACATGATTATCTCAACAGACGCAGAAAAAGCCTTTGACAAAATACAACACTCATTCCTATTAAAAACACTAGAAAGCATAGGAATAGAAGGGCCTTTCCTAAAAATAATAAACAGTATCTATCTAAAACCATCAGCAAGCATCATCTGCAATGGGCATAAACTAGAAGCCTTCCCAATAAGATCAGGAGTGAAACAAGGATGCCCATTATCACCTCTATTATTTAACATTGTACTAGAAACACTAGCTGTAACAATTAGAGAATAAAAAGAAATTGAAGGTATTAAAATAGACAATGAAGAGACCAAGCTATTACTCTTTGCAGGTGATATGATGGTCTACTTAGAGAGTCCTAGAGAATCAACCAAAAAGCTAGTGAAAATAATCAACAACTTTAGCAAAGTTGCAGGATACAAAATAAACCCACATAAGTCATCAGCATTCCTATATATCTCCAACACATCTCAGCATCAAGAATTAGAAAGATAAATTCCATTTAAAATCACCCTAGACAATATAAAATACTTAGGAATCTATCTGCTGAGACAAACACAGGAACTATATGAACACCACTAAAAAACATTCTCCACACAATTAAAACTAGATCTCAACAATTGGAAAAACATTGATTGCTCATGGGTAGGATGAGCTAACATAATTAAAATGACAATCCTACCCAAATTAATTTACCTATTTAGTGCCATACCCATTGAACTACCAAAATTTTTTTTTACTGAATTAGAAAAAACTATAAGAAAGTTCATTTGGAGGAACAAAAGATCAAGGATATCCAGGGAAATCATGAAAAAATGCAAAAGAAGGTGGCCTTGCAGTCCCAGATCTCAAACTATACTATAAAGTAGTGGTCATCAAAACAATTTGGTACTGGCTAAGAGACAGAAAGGAGGATTCATGGAATAGACTTGAAGTAAATGACCTCAGCAAGACAGTCTATGATAAGCCCAAAGATCCCAGCTTTGGGGACAAAAATCCATTATTTGATAAAAATTGCTGGGAAAATTAGAAGACAGTATGGGAGAGATTAGGTTTGGATCAACATCTCACACCCTACACTATGATAAACTCAGAATGGGTTGAATGACCTGAGTATAAAGAAGGAAGCTATAAACAAATTAGGCAAACACAGAATAGTATACATGTCAGATCTTTGGGAAAGGAAAGACTTTAAAACCAAGCAAGAGCTAGAATAAAATCACAAAATATAACATCAATAATTTTTATTACATCAAATTAAAAAGATTTTGTACAAACAAAACTAATGCATCCAAAATTAGAAGGTAAGCAACAAATTGGGAAATAATCTTCATAACAAAAACCTCTGACAAAGGTTTAATTACCCAAATTTATAAAGAACTAAACCAATTGTACAAAAAATCAAGCCATTCTCCAATTGATAAATGGGCAAGGGACATGAATGGGCAATTTTCAGTTAAAGAAATCAAAACTATTAATAAGCACATGAAAAAAAATGTTCTAAATTTCTTATAATCAGAGAAATTCAAATCAAAACAACTCTGAGGTATCACCTCACACAGACTGTCTCCCCTTTGATCTAGCCATTGAACTGCTGGGTTTGTACCCCAAAGAGATGATAACAGAAAAGAGTTCTATAAGAATATTCATAGCTGCTCTCTGTAGTGGCAAAAAATTGGAAAATGAGGGGATGCCCTTCAATTGGGGAATGGCTGAACAAATTGTGTTATATGTGGGTGATGGAATAATATTGTGCTCAAAGGAATAATAAAGTGGAGGAATTTCATGGGAACTAGAACAACCTCCAGGAATTGATGCAGAGTGAAAGGAGCAGAACCAGGAGAACATTGTACACAGAGACTGATACACTGTGGTACAATCGAATGTAATGAACTTCTCCATTAGTGGCAATGCAGTGTTCCTGAACAATCCGGAGGGATCTAAGACAAAGAATATTATCCACATTCAGAGGAAAAACAATGGGAGTAGAAACACAGAAGAAAAACAACTGCTTGAATACATGGGTCGAGGGGATATGATTGGGGATGTAGACTCTAAATAAACATCCTAATGCAAACACCAACAATATGGAAATGGGTTCTGATCAAGGACACATGTAATACCCAGTGGAATTGTCAGCTATGGGAGGGGGAAGGGGAGGGGAAGGAGGAATAGAATATGATTTTTGTAACCAATGAATAATGTTTGAAATTGACAAAATAAAAAAAAATTTAAGACTTTATAAATATTAGGGTTGTTAGAAGGAATATACATAAGAGAACAGGCATTGATTTGAGTTGACTACAAAGGGAAAATAGCTAAAAAACAAAATTAAGGGATGAGAAAGGGAGATACACTGGGGAAAAGGGAGAAGAGAGAGGTAGAATCACATAAATTTTCTCATATAAAAGAGACACAAAAGAGCTGTTATACTGCAAAGGAAGATGCGGGAGGTGAACACCTGAACCATACTCTTGTTGGAATTGGTTCAAAATGGGATAAACATACACAGTTAATATAGAAATCTATTTTACCCCACAGGGAAGTGAGGTGGAAGGAGTTTAGCTAATAAATAGAAAGGAAAGGGGGAAGCCAGTGATCAGAAGCAAAACTCTTTTTAGGAAGATCAAGGTGAATGGAGAGAGAGAAAAAGGGATAAACAAGGGGGGGTGAGGAATAAGGTAGAGTAATTAAAGGAAAAAATGGGGCAGAGTAATCAAACTTTTGAAAAAATTTTAAATTAAATTTCTTTGATAAAGGTCTCATTTCTCAAATATATAGAGAATTGAGTCAAATTTATAAGATAACAATTCCCTAATTGATAAATTGTCAAAGAATATGAATGGGCAGTTTTCAGATGAAGAAATCAAAGCTATTTGCAGTCATATAAAAATGCTTTAAGGGGGCAGCTGAGTAGCTCAGTGGATTGAGAGCTAGGCCTAGAGATGGGAGGTCCTAGGTTCAAATCTGGCCTCAGACACTTCCCAGCTGTGTGACCCTGGGCAAGTCACTTGACCCCCATTGCCTAGCCCTTACCACTCTTCTGCTGTGGAGCCAATATACAATATTGACTCCAAGAAGGAAGGTAAGGGTTTTAAAAAATAAATAAATTAAAATGCCTTAAATTATTACTGATTAGAGAAATGCAAATTAAAACAACTCTGAGGTACCACTTCACACCTGTCAAATTGGCTAATATGACAGAAAAGGAAAATGACAAATGGTGGAAAGAATATGGGGAAATTGGGACTCTAATGCTCATTAGTGGATTTGTAAATTGGTCCAACCATTCTGGAGAGTGAACTCAGAGGGCTAGGAAACAATGTATCTACTTTGACCCAGTAATACTATTACTAAAGTCTGTACCCTGAAGAGATCAAAGGAAAAAGGAAAAGTACCTTTAACTACAAAAATGTTTATAGCAGCTCTTTTTATGATGGCAAAGAACTGGAAAGTAAAGGGATGCCCATCAATTGGGAAATGACAAATAAGTTGTGTTATATGATTGTTATGAAATGGTATTGTGCTATAAAAAATTATGAACAGGATGGCTTCAGAAAAACCTGGAAAGACTTACATGAACTGATGCAAAGTGAAGTGAGCAGGACTAGGAAAACATTACACAGTGACACCAATATTCTAAGTATGATCCACTGTGAATGACTTGGTTTTTCTCAGCAATACACTGATTCATAACAATTCCAAAAGGGCTTATGATTTAAAATATTATCTACCAGATAAAGAAATCAAAACTATCAATAAGCACATGAAAAGGTGTCCTAATCTTATAATTAGAGGAATGCAAATTAAAATAATGCTGAGATACCACCTCACATCTAGCAAATTGACTAACATGACAGCAAAGGAAAGTAATAAATATTGGAGGAGATGTGGCAACATTGGAACATTAATGCATTGCTGGTGGAGTTGTGAATTGATCCAACCATTCTGGATGGTAATTTGGAACTATACACAAAGGGCACTAAAAGACTGTCTGCCCTTTGATCCAGCCATAGCATTGCTGGGTCTGTACCCCAAAGAGATAATAAGGAAAAAGACTTGTACAAGAATATTCATAGCTGGGCTCTTTGTGGTGGCAAAAAAATTGGAAAATGAAGGGATGCCCTTCAATTGGGGAATTGCTGAACAAATTGTGGTAAATGTTGGTCATGGAATACTATTGTGCTCAAAGGAATAATGAACTGGAGGAATTCCATGTGAACTGGAAAGACCTCCAGGAACTGATGCAGAGTGAAAGGAGCAGATCCAGGAGAACATTGTACACAGAGATGGATACACTGTGATATAATCGATTGTAATACATTTCTCTACTAGCAGCAATGCAATGATCCAGGACAATTCTGAGGGACTTATGAGAAAGAAGCTATCCACATCCAGAGGAAGAACTGTGGGAGTAGGAACAGAGAAGGAAAACTGCTTCATCACATGGGTTGAAGGGGATATGATTGGGGATGTAGGCTTTAAACAATCACCCTGGTGCAAATATCAATAATATGGACATAGGTTCTGATCAAGAACACATGTAGAAGCCAATGGAATTGCATGTTGGTTATGGGAGGGGGTGGGAGGAAGAGAGGGAAAGAACATGAATCCTGTAACCATGGAAAAATATTCCAAATTGATTAATTAAACAAAATTTTCCAAATTAAAAAATATATACTATCTACCTCCAGAGTATGAATGTGTATCTAAGCATACTTTTTTAACTTTATTTTTCCTGTTTTTCCCCCCAAGGAACCTCTATTTTCTTTCACAACATGACTAATATGGAAATGTTTTGTATGACAATATAAGTATAATCTATATCAAATTGCTTGCCTTCTCAATGAGTGGTGCTTAATAAATGCTTGTTCCCTTCGTTCAATCCTATTGGATCATGGTGTGTGTGTGTGTGTGTGTGTGTGTGTGTGTGTGTGTGTGTGTGTGTTTTGTGTGTTTTGTGTGTTTATTTTATAAGGGTAAAGTTCTGGTCCCCATTTATTTTTATTTCCCCATGTGTATTTTATAATCTCTCTCTCTCTCTCTCTCTCTCTCACACACACACACACACACACACACACACACACACACACACACACACACACGGGTCAAAACCTTGCTCTTGAACTGAATTGTTTGTGACTTGATTTTTTCTGTTCCACTGTTGTATCTCCCTAATGCTGGCTGTCTGCCCATCTTAATCTTTCCTCAGTTGCAGCAGACTCCACTGATGCTAGGCTCTACTCATTTGCTAGGGTATTTATCTATTGCCTACTACTATATTCTAAGGCTTGCATGCATTTGCTTTGATTTCCTTCTGCTGAGACATTACTGGATCACCTATTTTACCCTAGTAAGTCTCTCTAATCTCAGATCTGACCCATTTCCCACTGATATAGTCCCAGTTTAACAGCCTTAAGGAAAATGCAAAGTCTGAGGCACCTAGGTGGCTCATTGGATTGAGAGCCAAGTTCAAGAGGCAGGAGGTTCTGTATTCAAATGTGACCTCAGACACTTTCTAGCTGTGTGACCCTTGGCAAGTCACTTAACCCCCATTGCCTACCTCTTACCATTTTTTGACTTTGGAATCAATATACAGTATTAATTCTAAGATGGAATATGAGGATTTTAATTGAAAATTTTAAATTAATTAATTTAGAATATTTTTCCATGGTTACAAGATTCATGTTCTTTCCCTCCTCTTCTCCCACCACCATCCCATAGCAAATGAGCAATTCTACTGGGTTTTACATGTCATTGATCAAGACCTATTTCCACATTATTGATATTTGCACTAGGGTGATCGTTTAGAGCCTACATCCCCAATTATATCCCCATCAACCCATGTGATCAAGCAGTTGTTTTTCTTCTGTGTTTCTACTTCCACAGTTCTTTCTCAGAATGTGAATAACATTATTTCTCATAAATCATGAGGGTTTTTTAAAAAAGGAAGTTAATACAGGTTAGCTGAAGAAGCTAAATCCAAAACTAATGTTCCAAGAAGAGGGACTTTTCAGGAACAAAGGCACAGAAACCAGATTCAATAATGTATGTGTGTCATTAAATGCTTGGGACAGGTTGAGAAGCCAGAGTCATGATAAACAGGATAATACCTTGAAAAGGTAAGGGCTACTTAGGAGTAGGTCAGAAACTAATAGGTAACGACTGATAAAGGCATCATAGTAGAGTGGATAAAGCATTGTACTTTGGATCAAGAAGACCTGTGTTTGAATCCTACTTCAGACACTAGTTGTATGATCCTGGGCAGGTTCTTTAATTTCTCTGGTCCTTAATTTCTTCATCTGTCAAATGAGGGAAATGTAGTCAATGACCTTAAAGGTACCTTCCATCTCTATATGTATAATCCTATGATAAAATGTAGCCAACTGTCCTGAACTAGGCAAATATATGTATACCATTCAGGTATTAGACATTAAGGAAAGTTACTCATCAGGCAGACAGAAATTGGGCATCAGAAGCCAGAAAATGAATCAGAACAGCAGATTTGAAGTATCATTAAATGACTAAGATTTAGTCTGACTAAGAGATCAACCTGGAAATTAGGGCAGTTCCTGCCTCATACATGAAGCCAATTATATACTACCTTCTCTTCTCCCCCTTTAGAGCAAAAGTAAATTACAACAGCATATGGTCAAACCAAGAGTTTACAAGTGAGAATAGATTAGCAGTGTTTAAGATATAAAAAGTGGTCAACCTAAGGAAAGTGAAGAATGTAAGAAAGATCTTGACCCTGAATTGTTAATGGTGCAGCCAGAGTCACAAAACTAGACCTATTTGCATATAAGCATATGTCACAATTCTTGCCTGATGTCCCAGATTCCAATATTGAAACTGGTAATTAGCCCCTGGTGGCACTGAAGGTTTGGGGTATTGAAATGATGGTTTTAATAAGCTCAGCCCATGCACCAGTCACCAATAATGGAAGTGCTGCCAAGGAAGAGTTTTCCTTGTTAAAATGCAACAAGCCAATAAATTTCCAGTGTAATAACTCAGCCCCCAAATGAGGGCTAACAACCCACCAACACCATAATATGGGACAAAGCCCTTTGGATCCCTTGATCCCTGAGTTCCAGCTCCTGCTAGCCCTAATTACTTGACCTCAACAAGGACCCTTATTTATTCATTAATTTTACATTCCTGGTATTTTTGAATGAAAATCCTGATGGAAATTATTATGGAAATGGAATATAAAAGTAGAACCCAGTTCTTGGCAAAGCCTAGAGTAGAAATCCTGGCTATGATTTTCTGCAAAACCTCAGTTTTCTATTCTACTCTAATGACACAAAATTTATGGCACTCAAGTCACATATGTAGCAAAATATTCATAGTATTTTGTGGCAGCAAAAACTAGAAACAAAGTGGGTCCCTATGGATTGGGGAATCACTTAATAAAGAGCAGAACATGAATATAATGGAATATTATTGTGCCATTAGAAATAGGGGATATGAGGAATTCAAAGAACCATGGGATTACCTGCATAGGCAGAACCAAAAGGATAATATAAACAATGATTACAGTAACATAAATAGAAGTCACATAAAAAGGCATTGAAGTTAGAATAAATGCAATGAACACTGTGGAGTACAAGGGGGAAGATAATTATGGGTGCTGAGTCAGGAATATTTGTACAGACAACTCATTTTTTTTTTTGCTGTTTTGTTGAACTGTTTTTCTTTGTTACAAAGGAGAATGCAATGGGAAAGGAAAAGGGAAAGAATATAAAGGGAAATTTTGGGAACATTTGGAGAATTTTGGAACATAAAAATCCATTCAGTCCATTCAAACAAATACATTTTGCCAATTTCTTTTGTTGGGTTTTCCCCCCTTTTAAAAGTACCTGTGCTAGGCTCTGGGCTGCCTGTGATGATGGACTCTCCCAGATCCAAGAACTGAAGCAAGGTGATGGCTGATAATCCAGTCCTGGCTAGTCCTGGCTAAGAAAAACAGAAGAGCTTGCTACGTACAGGCCCCAGCAGATCATGGAGAGCACTGTGGCAATCATCACAGGATCTGAGAAGGTAGAAGCTGTTCAAAGTGCTGTCAACACCAAGCTGAAATACACAGTTCAGTCCTTAGAGACTGATCTGGACTCCCTTCGAAATCTAAAAGCCAGCTTGAAGGAAAGTCTGTGGGAGGTGGAGTGTCTCTGCTATGCTATTCAGATGGAGTTGGTCAATGCAGCCTTGCTACACCTCAAAGCAGAGCTGAGGCAGGCATCCACTGACTGGCCACATGAGAAGCAGGAATTCGAGGCCCTGCTCAACATCAAGGTCAAATTGAAAGCAGAGATTAACATTGAAGCCCACCAGGGGATGGGGGAGGGGAGACTTCAGACTGGTGCATGCCTTGGGCAGCAAAAACAATTCTTTGCATAGCAATTGAAAGACCCATATCCTGAGGACTGTAGATGGAAAAGTGGTGGCAGAGACCAATGGTCACCAAAGTCCTGTGGTGTTAGGGCCATAAATGAGAACATGGGCTAAGTCAGGAAGTTAATAAAAGCTCTGTGGTCACCTGGTCAGAGAGACAGAGAGACAGAGAGAAAGAGACAGACAGAGAGACAGAGAAAGACAGAGATAGAGACAGAAATAGCTTACACTAAAATGGAGTAAAGAGTTCATACAATTATATGTATAATTTATATGGAAAGTCAGTGTATAGGACAACTAGGTAGCACAGTGGATAGAGTGACAGGCCTGGAGTCAAGAGATCTAGGTTCAAATCTGTTCTGACTCACTTCCTAGCTTAACTCCATTGCCTAACCCTTACTGATTTTCTGGTGTAGAATTAGTATTGATTCTAACATAGAAAGTAAGGTTATTATTATTATTATTATTATTTTAAAGAAAGAAAAATAAAGTCACTGTAACCTGCTGGCTAGATCTCATTGGATTCATTCAGGAAAACCTGGTTGAATAATCAGTCTCTGATGCTTACTCAGCTGACATTGGAGGAATCTTTTCACTTTCAGATAGCCTCAGGCAACTCTCTAAGACTAAGTAAAATGAGAAACAGGCAGTCTGGCCTCTAAGGACACTTTTTTTTTCTTTCAAGTTTTTGAAATTTTCATTTATTTATTTATTTATTTTAGGATATATTCCCATGGTTACAAGATTCATGTTCTTTCCCTCCCCTCCCCCCCAACTCTTCCTGTAGCTGATGTGCAATTTCACTGGATTTTACATGTGTCATTGATCAAAACCTATTTCCATATTATTGATAATTGTACCAGGGTGATCGTTTAGAGTCTACATTCCCAATCCTATCCCCATCAATACATGTAATCAAGCAGTTGTTTTTCTTCTGTGTTTCTGCTCCCACAGTTCTTTCTCTGGATGTAGATAATGTTCTTTTTCTGAGAATTGTCCTGGATCATTGCATTGCTCTTAGTAGAGAAGTCCATTACATTCAATTTGCCACAGTGTTTCAGTCTCTGTGTATAATGTTCTCCTGGTTCTGCTCTAAGGACACTTCTAACTCAAGGTCTTGATCCTATGAAAAGAAATTAAGATCTGCTTTGATGGAGGGAGTTCCCATTCATAATTCAGTGATGTCTCCCTATGCCTCTCTCCTTGTTCCTATACATAGATACTCACACTTCTATCTTTCAGGTCTTCACTTTTTGTCTGCAAGTGGTGGTTTTTTTTCTTTAGAATATTTTTCTATGGTTACACGATTCATGATTCCCCACCTTCCTCCCAGAGCTGACAAGCAGTTCCACTGGATTATACATGTTATACATGTATCATTGTTCAGAACCCATTTACATGTTACTCATATTTTCAGTAGAGAGATCCTTTAACATCAAAACCCCAATCATATCCCCATCAAACTACATGATAAATTATATGTTTTTATTCTGCAGTTCTGCTCAAAGTTCTTTCTCTGGATGTGGAGAGCGTTCTTTTTCATAAATTCCTCTGGATTGTCCTGGATCATTGCATTGATACTAGTAGAAAAGTCTGTTACATTCAATTGTGCCATAATGTATCAGTCTCTGTGTATAATGTTCTCCTGATTCTGCTTCTTTAACTCTGCATCAATTCCTGGAGGTCTTTCCAGTTCACTTGAAATTCCTCCAGTTCATTATTTATTTGAACACAATAATATTCTATTACCAACAGACACCACAATTTGTTCAGCCATTCCCCAATCGAAGGACATCCCCCCATTTTCCAATTTTTTTTACTACACAAAGAGCATGGCTATAAATATTTTTGTACATGTCTTTTTCCTTATTATCTCTTTGGAGTACAAACCCAACAGTGGTATGACTGGGTCAAAGGATAAGCATTCTTTTAAAGCCCTTTGTGCATAGTTCCACATTGCTCTCCAGACTGGTTGGACCAATTTACAACTCCACTAGCAATGCATTAGTGTCCCAATTTTGCCACATCCCCTCTGTTTATCACTTTCTTTTGCTGCTATACTGGCCAGTCTGCTGGGTGTAAGGTGGTATCTCAGAGTTGTTTTAATTTGCATTTCTCTAATCAAGAGGGATTTATAACACTTTTTCATGTGCTTATTGATAATTTTGATTTCATCATGTAAAAACTGCCTATTCATATCACTTGACCATTTGTTGATTGGGTAATAGCTTGATTTTTTTTTTTTTGTAAATTTGACTTAGTTCCTTATATATTTGGGAAATTAAATCTTTGTCAGAGAATTTTATTATAAAAATGTTCTCCCAGTTTGTTGATTTCCTTCTAATTTTTGTCTGCAAGTGTTTTCAAGTCATAATTCTGACAGCTACTTCTGGGTAAAAAGTTCAGCCAAGGATCCACTGGGCATCGTAGAAGCCAGCCCTTTTGTTTAGGTTTAGTTTATCTGTGAGCATTTCTGGTTTTTAATAAATATGGTAGGTCTTTCTTAATTTTCAGGAATGCAAAGGGATGGGAGTGGGGAGAATAGGTGTTGCCTTTGCCTCAATGATCCCAGTATTTCTTTCCCATCCTGCAAATTCAGTGGCCCCAGGAGACAAATTCAAGAAAGGCATACTGTTTTGTTGGCACATTTTTTCTTCCTCTGCACCACTGAAAAACAAATGCAGATTAGGAAATTTGGGGACAAACCTAGTATCCATTTTTTCTAACATGCAATTTTCTGAATAATTCCCAAAATGGAGCTCCTGAGGTATACACTGGTCAGTGCCTATGCCCATCTGCCTATGAGGAAGATGATGGAAGGTACTTCAACTTGGTCAGCTTTTTTAATACCTTTATTTTCTGTCTTAGAATCAATATTAAGTATCAATTCTAAGAAAGAGGAGGTAAAGTTAAGTGACTTGCCCAGGGTCACAAAGCTAGAAAGAAGCTGCATAAAATTTGAACCCAGGTCCTTTTTACTCCAGGCACTCTACCCACTGAGTCAATTAGCTGCTCCATGTCCAGTTTTAATCACATATTTTCCCTTGAATTTACCTGTCCTAGAAACAAATCCTGTACTCTGACCTATCTATTTTTCTCTCCTACACTTGGGAGTCTGCCCTGGCCAGGGTGAAAGCAGAGTTACTAGTTTTGTTCCTGATCTCTGCCCTGAAGTCAGGAAAAGAGAGGAGGAAAGGAAGGAAGGCAGAAAAGAAGGAAGAAAACAAAGGAAGGAAAGAAGGAGGGAAGGAGAAAGGGAAGAAGGAAGGAATGGAAAAAGGAGGGAAGAAGGAAAAGTTCATCTATTAACAATCCAATTAACTATTTATTAAACACCTACCATGTGCAAGGCACTGTACTTACTGCACACTGAGTAGGAAGACAAAAAATATAATATTTTTTTTCCTGAGGTTCACATTCTACTAGTATTCTGAAAGATTGATCCAAGTCTTTTAGGTAATAAAAGCTAAATTGTGTTGGGGGAGGGGAGTATAAAAAGTATCCTGATAATTCCTTCAAATCTCCCTTTTACTTTGCCTCATAGAGAACTACACTTGGATCAGCACTAGACTAAAAAAGAGGGGGAAAGAGAGAAAAGATTTTTTTTCCTTCTTTTCATAGAATCTCCTAGAAAAATAATGAGGATCCATCTCTCTTCCCACCCCTATCCTCTCTAAATTATCCTCTGGAGGATACCAGGGCCTAGAGGATGGCAAACTGAGGGAGAAAGGTGTCAGAAATCAGATTTTATCCATCTATCCCCCCAGAAAAGCTCATTTCCTTTGAAACCAAGTCTCCAGAATTTCAGAAGGAGAAGCACAGCAGCTCTAGTGCCAACTGTGCCTCTCCAAAGACCATCTCTCCCCCCTATATTGAATATTAATACCTCTCATGCTAGCTTCAGACAGACACAGACACAAACACATACACAGACACACAAAGACATACACATAGTCTCAGCTCAAATCCTATGCCACTCTAGGAAAACTTTTCAGGAGAATAATATCACTAGCCCCACAGCTCTTCAATACTACATACTAAGGCAAAAGAAAATACAGGACAACCTACAATGAACTCACTAAATTCTTTTTCTGAGTGCTATTGTTTGTATCTGTGGCTGTTATTGGTTATTGTTGCTGTGGAATTAAAGATATTCTAACCCCGAGTGCCTGCCTACATAGTCCCTAACATCCAGACCAGAAGGTGGGAAGAATATTGTGAAAAGTCAGAGCCAAAAAGGAACCTAGTTATGTTGTCCATCTGCCTCCTAAAGCGTATCTTTACTATTGCTGGCCCTAAATATTGGAGACAAAATGATTCAGGATTCCATTTACCTGGGCATTTGTTCTTTTGAAGAGAAAAAGAAAGACTACTGACAAGTTTTTGGAGAAGGAAGATGGTTCTGCAGCTATAAAGAAGAGGACAGTTTAACTCAGAACTTTCAGTCACTCAAGGGGTAAATACAATAAAATGCTTCATTTTTCCACATAATGGAAGGTTTAGGCTTTTCTCTAAGAATTAGGAATCTCTTGAAATCACTGAACTAAATTACCCTAACAACGGATTCACTTTAACCTACATTATCCTGATAATGAACCATCTTTTTTCTTAGAATGTGTAAATAATTGACCATTTCATTTCTTAACTAAATTAAAAGAAGCAAACTTAGGCAGGGTTGTTGATTTTTGTAACGGGATGGAAGTAATCCATTTTAAAGAGTCTTAAAGGCATCTATCAAAGAAGCTTTGGGCAAAGCTACAGGGCTCTAGGAGGCTGCAGAGCTGAGATTGGATGGGAGGGAAGACCTGGCTCCCTCCCCTCCCTTTTCCTCTCCCCGTACCCCTCCCTGGCTCTTTGGGGGCAAAGGAATGTTTATGACCAAGTCTCAAGTTCAATGACAAAAACCTTGGGTGGGTGGGATGGGCTGGAGGAAAGGAAGGGGACAGAGCACTTCAGCCAGACAAAGGAAGAGTAAAAGAAGAGGGAGAAGAAAAGGGGTGTGTATAAGAATCCCAACAAAGTGGGCCTCTGGCTAGTCATCCCCGGGTTTTCTGGAAGATGAGAATATAGACTGCTGTGTAGTTTCCTCTAAGTCTGTGGGAAAGAAGATCTACAAGTTTCCATGGGAAATGAGACTATGTCTGTATAAGAGGATGCCCTTGAGAATTTGGGAGTGGTAGCCTTGTGTGGTGAAAAGAACATTAGATCTGGAATTGGTAAATCAAGGTTTGATTCCCTCGAAGGGAATTCCTTCTCCTATTTGGGTCTATTTTGTCATCTGTAAAATGAGAGGATTTGGGCTAAATGAGCCTAAGGTATTAGCATTAAATCCAGTGACTAAGGGGGAAATGAAGAGAGGGAGAGGGGAAGAAAGAGAAAGGGAAAGAGACAGACACAGGCAAACAGAGAGAAAAATAAACAGAGAAACTCAAAGACCAACAATCTGTGCAGGAGGATGTGTGAAAGACATAGACATGTTAGGGTACTGGTTGTGACTTTTAGGACGAAGATGTTTGTGTGAGTCTGTATGTGTCTTTATGTGTCCTTAAATTTTTTTTCAGTTACATATAAAAACAATTTTTAACATTAATTTATTTTTAATTTTGAGTTCCAAATTCTCTCCTAGTGAGTATGTTTAGGAGGAGTGCTGTATATGAGTCTCTACCAAAGATTGAGGGTTCCTAGACATTTTCCTGAAGGTCGACGCCTATGTGCACAAGTCTGTGCTTATGAGAGAACCTTTGTAAATTTCCAGAGATGTGCAAGTATGCATAAATATAAATGCTTACTAACTACTATATGAGCATCACAAACGGCACACATCACCTGCAGGTGCATGTAGGAGATAGTGGCCTGTTTGCTTGTGTAGATCGGCAAAGTGCCAGATGGGAATATTGAAGAGGAATAAGGTGGGGAGGGGGGCCTGACTCCGGCATAGGGGAGCACATGCACATCTCTATGCCTTTGTGCTCACGCGTAGTAAATGAACCGGAATGTGAGCAGGGGCTCAAACTTGGTAACTAATCTATATATTCAGAAGTATATATGCTGCCACAAACGAAAAGTTCATGGAAGAGCCTTTGCAGATCAGTGTGCCTACAGGGCATCGATGACTGTGCATGTAGGCGGCGGAGAGCTCTGTGTGTAGTGTATGTAATGAAAGGAATGGCTGTTCCTGTCCAACACACATCCTATGTACAAGAACTCATCTAGAAAATGAATAAACAAATGAATTCACTGGGAATTTAAAACCACTCTGACAAAGGAAACTGGGTGCCAAGACGATTCATTTTTCTGAATTACAGTTTCTTGATCCACAGAATGAAGGTGATAATAATGTCTGGAAAATATTTAGCTCCAAGGGTGTACTTTATAATTCGAAGCTCCGTTTCTGGAATAAATTAGGTCCAGGTTCAAAACAAAAGCGGGTGGGGCACCTATGTAACACTGCGGATAGAGCACCGGGCCTGGAGCCGGGAGGACCTGTGAATAAATGGGGCCTCAGACATTTCCTAGCTGTGTGACCCTGAGCAACTCACTTAACCCCGTTTGCCTCGCACTTGCCTCTCTGTCTTGAGTTGATCCTAAGACAGAAAATAAGCCTTAAAACAAAACAAGCAAAAAACCAAACAAACAAAAACCAGCGAAGAACGAATAGTCTGGAGGCTCCAAAGGCTCCGAAGGCAAGGAGTATTGCGGGAAAACCCTACGGAGGGGAGGGGATGGTGAGAGGTAAAGAGAGGAGCCCTGAGTTGTCAGCTTTCTGCCTCCAGGGCTGCTCCTGGATAACCCGCCTTCAACGAACTTCCCACCCCTTTCAATCCCACCCCGGCAAATCGTGGGGTCTTTACAATCCGAAAATGAAAACAAAGAAGCCCCGCGGCCTCCAAGATCCCTTTGATTTGGGATCGACAAATACCTCCCACTCCTAAAGAAAAAACGAAGAAATCCTTCCAAGTTGGCAGTACAGTGGGTCCTTTGAGCACTGGTGGAAAGAATCCACAGGACAAAATCGATCTCGAAAGGAGGTAATCTTACTGGCCAACAGATAAATACATTTGCCTTGCGCCTTCTGTTTCTCTAACGTTGTAATGGTCTCCAGATTGCATCTACCGAGCCCTCCACGTTCCCTACCGGGCCTCCCGGGTCCCAGCTCTCTGCTGCTATGGGGTTCGACAGCAGGCAAAATTCCCTTAGCCAGATTCGGCCTGGATCTAACTGCAAAACTGAAACCCTGCGCTGGAGGAGTGGTTAAGTAAGAAATTTCACTGGAGAAACTGCCTGGGGTGAAAACTGGTAGGCGGAATTGATTCTAAAGCAGGGCTAATTCCTAATTATTAATTAGACAAAGCCACCTGCCCCGCCCAGTTGTGTATAACTTTAGCCAGCCAGTTAATCCCTAAATTCTCTGGCCTCTAAGTAAATTTGGGGGAGTGGTTTTCTTCCCCGTGAACTTTCCTTTTTTACAAAAAAGTTATCGCTATCTTTTGTTTTCACACCACCTTCATTTCTAAATACTTCCCTCCTCCTCTTCCACCTTCCCCTTTCCTACCAAGCAAATCATCTCTTTTTATAATGAATAAACAAAGAAAAAAATTTCGGAAAACCAACCAAAACATCAACCGAATTTGATATTATTTCACATCCATAATTTAAACACCTCTGCAAGGAGGTGCATTTTCTCAAACTTTCTCTCTGGCTTACTTTCAAGGGCTCCCAATTCTCTTGCCTGTCAGAAAATTGGAGAGACTCTAAGACCTGGAGAAATATAGGCCCAAGATGAGGGTATCTGCCAAAGGCCAGAGGAGGCTAGCATCGAAAGCATCTAGACTTCCATTCCAAGCCAAATGGGTCCTTCTCTCTGCAGGACTCAAAACTCCTGGGTCTCAATTTCTTCCCTCTCATCTCTGGACCTGGCCTCCTCCAGCCTGTCCTTTTTTGAGGTTGAAGTCTCCAGGACTGTTGGAATGTTTTCTGATCTCCAGTACATACTTCCTCTAATCTTTCATGGAGTTTCAATTCGTCCCTGCCCTTAGATGGAGTAAATCTGTAACCAAAATCTTCCTGCACTTCTATACCCACCTCTCCCCCTATTGCCCAGACAGACCCCCGAAAATTTCTAAACTCTTAACCAAAAACCCAATCTTTCCTTTCTAAATAGGCCTGGATTCCCCTCTGCACTGCCATCACTTATGTCTTCGCTCTGAAACCCCAACTCAGTTTTAATCTAGAAACAACCTTTCCCTCTCTAACTAACCTCTTCTTCCCTTTTGTACTGTTTCTCACTCATCCCACTCCACTTCCAGCCCAAAGCCAGGGCGAGAGAGGTCAAGACCACCAGACAGGAACTTCAAGTTCAATGGCAAAAGTCCCTCCCCCTTATTCCCAAAGGGCCTCACCACCCTTCCCCCATCTTTTGGGCGGCTTTTGAGTCCAAAACTGACACCTTTTAGTAGGGAACCTTCAAAATTCCAGGAGGGACCCCTTGCCTCATCACTTCCGGGGCAATTTAGAAAGGGAGCTAATTGAAATATTTTCTTCTTTCTTTTTCCCTCCCCTACTTGACCCGCCCCCGAGCCAGTCCTCACCTTCACCGTTTTTCCACCTCGATCCTGGAAACTGGAAGAGAAAGAAAGGCTATCATTTGTCCTTACTGGATGTTTTAAATCGTTCTCCGGCTCTAGCCAAGCCACTAGGGGGATGGGGTGACAGAGTGTGGAAAAGGTCAGAGGCTGTCTGACTGGGTAGTGGACACACTGGACCCGTTCCTATTCTGAACCGGAAACGAACTCAATCAGGTGGGTGGAAATTTTGTATAGATTAAAACAACAGCAAATCACGTCCCCTCAAACCTCCACGCGCTCCCTTTTCTGACTTCCGACCATAACCCTCTTTCTTCCCCAGCTCGAGTCATGGATTGTGCTTCATTCCACAGATTACGGTAACGAGTTCTTTTTATTGAATTCGGCCGGGTGATTTGGAGGGAGGAGGTAACTACATAAAGAGCTGCGATAGGATGGGGGAAAGGTAGATAAGTGCAAGCCTTGGGACTTTAACTGAAACTTGAATAAAAGGGGGAGGATGGGGCAGAGGAAGGGGGGATGGAGGCAGGGAATTTTGTTTCAAGGGATAGTGCTTTGGGGAGAGAAGGCAGAACTGTTGGGAAAGATTTGGGAACAGTGAGCAGCATCGAAATTGAGAACCATTCCAATGACTTGATAGAAAAGAGAGCCTGCTGCTCAGACTCGGAGTTGTTCTGCTCCTCCCGTTCACCCAAAATCTGTACTTTTAGGAAGAGGGAACAACGAAGAGGTGGCTAGTAGAGCGAGATGTGCTATGCCTTTCCGCACAACTGGGGGCATCTTGGATTCAAACCTTGCCTTTGGAGGCCTTATCCATATTTGCTCATCGTCCTTTTTCCTCATGTCCTGGCCAACTCGCCTGTCCCGGTGGTAGTAATGATGTGGGTCCTGGAAACCGGGTAGAGTAAACAACCTTGTCTGGGTTCCATCCTCCTGATTTATTAACAAGTCGCTGTCTATCCTCCGAAGAGGCCACCAGACAGAGGCAAAGAGAGATGGATTTAGGGGGCTGGTGATGGGCTGGTGATGGCTTTATTCTTAATAGTTAATTCCAACGAATGGTGTGTTTAAGTGGAGCCAGTATGGTTTATGCGTTTGTGTCTGAATTAAAATTCCAAACACTCAATCCTCCCCTAACCTCATTATCTTCAATTGCTCAGTGTTTTAAAATAGTACAGAAAAAAAAGAGTCAGCATCTGGCGCGAATTTTCGTTAATATTTAAAGATATTCTTTGCCTACAAGGAATAAGGTCACGTGACTCTGTTGTCGGTTATGGGCTGGAGAATAGGTTCTCCCAGCTCCATGGAATAACGGTGACAACCTTTCCATTCGAATTTCGGCAGTAAACCCGCTTGAAGGTCTGGGGAAATTCTCTTTCGTTCCAGTTTCCCCCTTGTACATGCAAAGTTACACGTGTCCATTTGCTCTCTTTGTAGTTGCATGTGACTGAGAGAATTAAATATGGACGATCTTTATAAGTCCAGGAGCATGCACACACACACAGGAAGGAATTGCATTTAAAAGGAGGGTTGTATCGATATAAAGAAAAAAAAAGTTAAAAGGGGATGTTCTTGTTACAGTCATGTGTATGAGTCACGTATTTATATATATGAACATGTCACACAGGAAATTTTTAATACACAGAATATTGATGTAGGTAAAGAACAAAAACAGACTGAGAGGGAGAGGAAGCGCTTGGGCTCTCTTTAGGTGGGGCTACGACTCTCTGCCTTTCTCTTTCTCCATTTTAGAGCTCATTCTTTACAGTCTTCTACTTGCCTGCCCAATCTCCGGCTTAACCGATCGATCAGCCTACCAGGATTGTGCACTGCATCCTGGGAGCTTCTGCGCAATCGCTTTCTACCTCCTTCATGCACCCCAACCTGTCCCCACCTTTTGGGGATCCTTCCATGTACCCCAAAAATCTAAAGCCGAAGGCAAGCCGGAAGTCTAGGTGGCAGTCATCGGCTGCAGTAGCGCTTTACGGCCGGGAGGAGGAGATGTTGTTCTTCGCATAACAGTCCCGCTTGAAAGAAAATAATTCTTTACCTCTAAACTCCTGTGACTCTTTTACTAAGAGTTGAAAGTGAAAAGTTAAATTATAAAATCATCGACTATCAGAGCTAATGCCAGAATTTACATAAAACCGCTTCTCCCAGGCCAAGAGGTGGGAGTCCCTCACCCTCAAACTCGAGAACAGGTTTGTTCGAATTCTACCCCAGTTATTCAGAGTGGCAGACTGATTGGCCCTTTCTCTTCACCAACTGGGGTTTCCTTCCCTCCCTTCTTTTTCGGCTTACTCCCTTTCTAATTTCTTAGTTTACCGAGCTTCCAAAAACTCCCTACAGAAATCCAATCCCAGAACCCAGTTAGAAGTAGGGCCTTGTAGCTCAGACTCGGGAACCGCTTGCCTTCTCCCACACCCCATTCCAGTACATTGGAAGAGGACACTTATGGCACATTTAGGTTTGGTCTGTTGATGGGATGAGGAGCGGGAGGAGATAAAAATTAGAGATGATTGAAGCAGATCCAAAAGGGAAATCAGAAAGTAACCCATTCCCAAGGGAGGAAAAGTTTATGTCCCGGAGCCAGAAGAATTGCTTTCCCTGTTAATGAACTGAGATCATTCGAGCCCAGTTCTCCATCTCGTTCTTTCTCAGAATCTGACTTCAAGACTAGAATTCCCCTGGATCGGATGGCTGAACATTAAACAAATTTCCAGATCCAGATTCCGCTGCCCCGACGTCATCGTCTCCTCTGCGCTTGGAAAAAGAGGGAATGGAACTCAAAAGACAGTAGTATGGAATCAAGTCTATTTCATCCGATACTATTAAATGGGATATTCTACCTTATTTCCATCAAGGTCTATCACACGCTGCTATAATGTACTTTCTACAGAACTTGCATTATATTAGAGTTTTCATTAAGGGCTTCTACTATAAGTGTATATCGAATATGCTATATAACAATAACACCTTAAACAAAAGAGAGCCACGGTGAAGGGAGTGCCCTCCGTGGAATCTTTGCTTTGCAAACAATGATTCTTAGCCCTTGTCATCGAAATGTCTACCAGGGGTGAGGGTGGAGTGTAAATGTGGACGTCAAAATGTGGACATTAGTGAATCCCTAAGCTCCAAGAGAGAAGAGGACCAAAAAAAAAAAAAAGGATGAATTCAAAGATGAACTGAAGTCAGATGTGGGTTTCTTTAGCCACTGCCATTGTCCCATTTGGGGCTTTTTTTCTGATTTAAAAATTGGAAATCCTGCCTCTGGATATAGAGAAAGACCTCTACTCACCCTTACCACCAGCTCAGAGGTCTCATAGGCAACTAGTGAAGTTCGAAAGGTGGTGGGCAGTCAATTGGGCGATTTGTTGTTTTCTTCCTTCCTTCCTTCCTTCCTTCCTTCCTTCCTTCCTTCCTTCCTTCCTTCCTTCCTTCCTTCCTTCCTTCCTTCCTTCCTTCCTTCCTTCCTTCCTTTCTCTTTCTATCTTTTGTTTTCTTTCTATTTTTCTTCCTTCCTTCCTTTCTTTATCTTTCCTTCATTCTCTTTCTGTCTATCTTTTGTTTTCTTTCTATTTTTCTTTCTTCCTTCCTTTCTTTATCTTTCCTTCATTCTTTTTCTGTCTATCTTTTGTTTTCTTTCTATCTTCCTTTCTTTTTTCTTTCTTTCTCTTCTCTCTCTCTCTCTCTCTCTCTCTCTCTCTCTCTCTTTCTTTCTTTCTTTCTTTCTTTCTCTTCTCCTCTAGAGCACATAGAAACTCTAGTTTGGGGATGATGGTGGATGCTCTCTGACCAACATTGTCTGGATAACAGCTTTTTTTTGTGGCTGGAAGAAAGGGAAATCTACACTGCCAGAAGTATGCAATTCATTCAGCTCCTATATAATCCCCAATTCTTAACTTTACGTCCAGATAATTTTGAAAAAGTGGGGGCTAGTAGTTTGTTTTGAAGGCAGGGATGGCAAAGAGGAAAAACTGAACTATCCAGATTCTTTCTCTAGCTCCATTTTGTTAGCGCCAACCAACCAGAGCCCAGGAAAGAGAAGTGGGAGATCATAAGGCCCTCTAATTTTGCCTCACTCCAGTTTTCCAGGGAACAGAAGGAAAAATTTAAGCAACCGAAAGTTGGGGATTCTTGAGGGCACCTTCCTAAATAATCTTAAGGTGGAAAGGATGTCCTATTGAAGATAGCACCCTTTTTGTCAACTACCGTTGCTAGAAGGCTAGCTTCTTGCCTTTGAAAGATAAGAACTAGCTGTGTAGACATCCTTACAACTGTACAACTTGATCCCAGTCCCTCTGTTCCCTCACTCTAGACAAGGCCTGCAGAGATCCCCCGGTTTTCCAGCTGGACCTGGGTCTAGAGAGGAAGCCACCACTGAGATGGGTGTCTTCAGGACCTTATTAATTTATTAATCAGGCTGGATCCATTGAAAGTAGTAAGGCGCTCTAAGGAACTGCTAAAGAGAATATGGGAATGATTATAACCTTAACTAATATCATTATTATTATCTCTGTTATTGCTATTATTCTTACTCTTTTCTGGGCATAACTATATAGGCAAATAGGGAAGAAAATCTCGGCCTTTTTCCTACATATATAATGACATATCGCAGCTGTCCTATTCATTGAAAGAGCCCTCGACTTCTGGGAAGTAGGGCTGATCCCAGGGGATACCTCCTTGGAAGAGTCCGTGGCCCAGCTAGGGCTTATGCCTCATAACTGGTCCCAGACCCTCCCCAGCCCTTGGCTGGGTCCTGATCCCCCAGAAACGGCTTTCCTTCCTGCTGGGAGATCGCCATCAAGGGGTGGCGCTGGTCTTGATCTTAGCTAAGACCTTCTTCTCCTTGACCCGACGATTCTGGAACCAAATGGTGATCTGTCGTTCGGAAAGGCTGGTGGCCGCAGAGATCTTGCGCCTCTTGTCCTTGGTGACAAATTTGTTGGCGGCATACTCCCGTTCCAGCTCCCGCAGCTGGCCCTTGCTGTATGGGATCCGTTTCTTGCGGCCCCGGCGGTAGGAACAGCCGTCTGGAGGATGCTGGGCCGAGGAGTCTGGGCAGGAAGGAGAGGTAAAGAAGAGAGATGCTTAAATCAGACTGGGTCCTGAACCCTCTACGGTATTTCTTTCTCTCAACATACATGCAAACCGACAAAGATAAATCCCCAACTGAATCAGATTTACACATGCATACCCCAAAAGTCACACATGTGTCAAGAAAAATAATTGACAGAGAGAGAGCTTACCAGAGCACTCAGGCACACAGCCACAAACACAAACAGTAAGCTTACACACGAGCCCCTTACGTGCAGGTACAGCCACAGGTGTGTGCGCTCACAGTACATATACCCATACGCACTTGCATATCCACACATACATCCAACCTCTGCTTAGCCACAGACACATGTACACAGATTTCGAACAAAAACTGGAATATTAAAAAACGCAGAGATTCCCTGTAGAGCCACTCGGCACACCAGTGCTCTCCAACCCACCCTCCAAAAGAGGACACCCACGGGTGCTGTCTACACAACACCAAAACAACCAGGAGGAAAGTGAACAATTCAGCCGAAGACCTTATGGGAGATCTATCCATTTCCACTACTCCGCGGCAAAAAAAAAAATGTGTTTCACTAATGTGGTCACAATCGATGTGCTCTTTGTCTAGAAATAATCTACTACTGTCTTCCATACAAAGAGACCCATGCAAAACGTATGGACTACACGTTCATGTATATTATAGTTGCAGTACTCCATCCTCCATGCAAACACACATGCAAACTGCTGTGCACACAGAAGGAAAGGCTCGTTTCTCTCCGATCTCCTGGGCAGCAGCAAAAGAAAAAGGTCAGGGATGGTAGAGGAGTGGTGCCAGATTTCCCAGAGTCCGTCTCTGCTGCCTCAATATTTAGGGGCCGCTGACCATGTCTCTGCTAACAGAGGCCCTTGTCCTTAATCCCAACAACCACTTTTGGAAGAGTGCCAATGATAAACTGCAGCCAGTCCTCCTTCCTTTTCCTTCCCGAATCCTACGAATCTCCCATCTTTCATCGGTTCCAATCTGCATTGATTTCACGCACTCTCCCGATATCACCCCCACCCCCACCCACCCCACCCCCCACACAATAAAATTTGTAAGCAAAGGGAAATTGGGTCTTGGGGACGGTTACCTGCAAATGCCGTCTTCCAGAAATGACCAGGCTGATTCTGTTCCCCTTGGCAACACATCTGGCCACTCCAACCGCTGGCGAGGGCCCAGGGCTGGTAACTGTCCACTGGCAACAGGGTGTCGTGGCGGGGCTCCCCAGGGCCTCCAAGAGTTTGCACCACCGACACATCCAGGTAACTAGCCACAGGCTGATAAGGTCCTGGGTACCCAGGATAAAAAGCAAACTCGGCCGGACGACTAGGATACTCCTCCCCTGCTGCAGTGGTCTCCGTGGGATAGGCAGCCAGGGTAGCTGCCTGGGTGCACGGTTTCAGCGAACTTCGAGACACTCGACAGGAATAGTAACCTCCACCAAAGTAGCCATAAGGAACAGATGTTGGGGAGCCCCCCTGCGGCACTCCGGGGCATGGGTGACACTGCTTTGGTGGCTCCCCGGAGCCAGGTAGATCTATGGGGGTATAGTTGGCGGTGGGCAGTAGTGCAGGCGCTGAAGGGTGACTCGCCAGTGGCGAGTGGGAGACCAGATTCCGACACCCGCCCGCTCCCAACAAGCCTTCGATATCTTTGCCAGCATCCAAGGTGGCATAAGCACCGGACTCCATGGGGCTGGTGGGAGGCTCATGGGGCGGAGGTGGGTGGGGAATCCGGGGCGCTCAGCTCGCACTCCCCATCCAGGCCCCGGGAATCCAAAGCGTTTTAAATCGCTCCCAGCTCAAGAAACGCCTGCAATAGCTCTGGCCAGCCGTCCTGACGTAAGAGACGCAGGAACCCAAATCCCGATAGCGGATTGGCTACAGCTTGGGGAAAAAGCCTAATAAAATCCTCAAGGCAGAAATTGCGAAAATACTGTCCCCCCGCCCTCCCCCCTCGTTCCAGCTCACTTTTATTGCCACTGAAAACAACACGAGAGAAAGGGGAGGATTTCTCCCGCCCCAACCCAACCCCCAGCTACCCAGTTTAGAGAGAAGCAACTCTGGGTCCTGGGAGAGGGAAAGGGAGAAAGAGGAGGCAATGGAGAAGAGGGGAGGGAACCGTGCCCCACCTCCCTGTCTCTCCCTCTTCTCAGCTCTCCGTCTCCGGAGCTTTGGCAGGCTTAACAAGATTTTTTTTTTTTAACTGTTCCTATAAAACACATTTCGTGAGGGGACAGGGGAGTTTTCCGGGAGGTGGGGGGGGGGGGCGTTGCAGCACTAGATCTATAATGATAATTTGGGGGTAAGCAAGAATGTGTAGTGTTGGGGGAATGAGGGGTTAACATTTTTTGAGACTTCCCCACGGGGGGGGGGGGGGGGAAGGTTAATAAGATTCGAAGTCACACACACTGCAGGCATCATACCAGGTGCTCCTCCTATCCCGGATGCCGAATCACTGGATTTCTCTGCCCTGGGACCTTCTCACCTCCAATTTCCAACAGAGTTTATTTCTAACTGGAATATTTCTCTACTCAAGGTCCCCGAAAACAATGAAAAACATATGCCAGCCCTCGTACCTGTAGTATGGGTGGGAGGGGAGGAGGTCAGGCAGAGAAGCTAAGGAGTTGGGAGAGTACAAGACCCTGAAGCTTCAAAAAAAAAAGCCAAATAGAAGAAAAGGGATCTCCTTTCTATAGGAACGTGAGGGACAAACTGACACATCATTAGGCAGCTACTGGATTTTAATACAAGGGAAAGAGAAAGACAGAAACAAGAAAGGAGCAAAAGACTGGGAAGGACAGACAAGGAAGGGAGACAGACAAACAGAGATACATACAGAAAAGAACAGATATGGACAGAAACAGAGAGGCAGAGAGAAATGAAGGAACAGAGACAGACTCAGGCTCAGAACAAGAGCAAGAGAGAGACTGAGAGAGAGGGCGAAAGGGAGAGAGAGAAAGAGAAAGAGAGAGAGAGAGAGAGAGAGAGTTGAGAGAGGCAGATGGAATCAAATGCAAATCTGAATTGGTACTTTCTCTTAAGGTGGTGTCTACCAAACTATATAAGAACATAGGATATTGGGATCACAGATTAAGAGTTGGAAAGGATCTTAAAACTGGGTTTACAAAACTCGGGAAATGAGTTTATCTAAACCACCTTGACCTAGAATGTGTCATGATTCTGGCCCTTGGACTATGCTTCTCTCCCTACCCTAATTACCCTTCACCAAGATCCAAACCTTGAATCTGCCACATTAAATTTAGCCTGCAAAAGAAACCAAATAGTTCTTGATTCTCACTAGGCTCCAAAATCCCTATGAACAGGGGGTTGAAGTCTCAATGTGGAGGGTCCTGGAGTCACCATAGATGCCAAAACACAGAAGACTTGTCCCTTGGGATTTGCTAAAGTAGAAAGAGATAGATTAGGACTGAGGTAGGTCTGAAGGTTTTTTATCATAAAATGGTATGGGTGGGGAGAGGAAAGAACTCACACCCACTTCAACATGAGCCACCAATTCTCCCTGCATCAACTTGTTCCAGAGATCAGGACTTCTCATAGAAATGTAGGGATTTTTTACCAGGCTTCATGACAGTTTTCATGATAGATTCCTAATGCATTTATTTGAAGTTTTTTGTTGTTTTTTTGTTTTTTAAAAAGGCTTATTCTACAAGTTGGATTTGCATGAAGGTTTGTACTCTCCTAGGGCATAATGGAGGCACAGATCTTGAATTCATCCTATTCTTACCCATATTATTCTTTAAGCCAGAAATAGAATTATTTTAATCTAAACTCTTTTGGGAAATTCTCTCTTGTACTGACATAGTTATGCAATTTTCAAAAGATCAGGTTTCATGAACTCAAATGGAAAAAAAAATCCAAACTTTTTGGAGGAAAAAAAGCTGTATAATTTGTGGTAGGAAGGATTGGAGTGTAGAGTATCCTTCAAGAGGAAGAGATAGAGAGATGTGTTGGTGAATTTATGGTCATGTGAACATGTGTACTTGTGTTTGAGTGAATATAAATAGGTATGTATCCATGTGCAATTATACATAGATTAATAATGTATGTTTATGTGCAAGCATAGAGGCGCATATTTCCAATGAATTGACACTGCCCCCCCACACATAAAGAATGGAATTTACCATCAGAAGAATTCCATCTGCTTCCTTCTTAGTCTCCTGCATTGTATAATCATGATAATGGTGTATAATCCACAGTCAAAATCTTTCATCTATTCCAATTTGTTTACCCTTTCATTCTGAATGATCTTAATCCCTTTAGTCCATACTGATCTATGCCAGCCACTGTTCAACTTTGTGAATTATGTGGTAGATGCTGCCCACCTCACCTGCTTGCCATGGGACTATTTAATGCACTTGGGACTGTTTGAATGTATGAAAAAGCATGACTGAGTACTTACTATGTGCCAAACACTGCACTAAATGGTGAAGATACAAATTCAAAAGCAAAGAAAGTCATTGTTCTCTCCCAAAGAACTTATTTTCAAGTGGGGAGAGATGTCATTTTGTAAGGGGATGGTAGCCAGGTTGGGGAACTTAGTTCTGAAAAACCACAAAGATGGTAAATGGGGCCAGAGGGATGAGACATCCTCCAGGACATGACATTTTCATGGTTTCAGAAATGGATGGAGTAGAAGGGACAGATTAAAGAGGGATTAAAGAAAAACTAGTACAATATCTCTGTCTTCCTATTCCTAGCACCTAACACAGCTCTTAGACAATGTAAGAACTTAATAAATGCTTATTAAATTATTGTTGGATTAGATTGAATTGAATCTCATTGTGTACTCTTTCAGTCTTAGACCCTATAGGATTCAAATCTTCTAGTTCCAGTTGGGGAAACTGAGTCCCACAAGATGTCAAGATGCTTCCTCGGTGCCTGGATTCAGTTCCTGTGACGTGCTAGGAGGCAGAGCCATTACAGGAACCCAGGAGTTCTGACTCCTAGCCCAGTGTCTTTGCCCTCCCTTCCCACACACCCACACCCAGACAAAGTTTCCAGTCTCCTTTGTTTTCCAGATCCCAAGGACTAGCCCCCTACCGCAACCCCTCCCTATTTAACTGACCGAGGCCAAATGCTTTGAAAGCCTGATGATGCTCCTTTACATATTGGCCAGACACCCCCTTGAAGGTCAAGGCCAAGTTGAAAGTTAAGAGTTTGTTTACCTCCACAGTTCCATTCATCCCACCCCATATACCGCCTGTGACCTTTACTATGCTGCCTTTGAACAGCAGCAGACATCTCCCCCCCCCCCCCACCGCCCAGGAGAGGGGGATTCCAGCCACAGCGAATTGACACCTTCATGTAAAGTCCAATACACTTTTAATTCAATTTAATGAAACTGACCCCCCCCAAAAAAAGAAGCCCGAAGTGAAAAATCACTGAGCCCCCTTTTTTACTTTATTTTCATTTTTTGCAAAGAAATTCAGGGGTTTTTTTTTCCCTGCCATCTGTGGGGTAGTTGAGGTGGCCATGAACCTAGAACTAGTATCCCAATAATAGTTGCCTGCAAAAGATTGTTCGCTATTGCATGGGGAGGAAGCAGTCATTTTGATGATGGTAACCTGATGCTACTAATAATTTTTAATAATGATTGGTTCTCTACTTCGACTGCTATTTCCGATGGTACTCTCTCCAAATTGACTTGTGAGAAGAGACCTAAGGTTATGAGACTTTGACATTTTGAAGTTTTATGAAAAAATTGCCCAACTGAGTTTTAAAGAATTCTCTCTCTCTCTCTCTCCCCCCCTTCTTTCTGCTTTATTTCTTCCTTTGTTACCTTCTTTATATCTATCTTTCCTCTTTTATATTTCTCTGACAGTTTCCTCATCTTTTCTCCTCTCTTCCTTTTACTCCTTAGCTCCCTTTCCTCTTTCTCTTCTTTCCTCGATCCTCTTTCCTTCTGGGTTGCTCTTGCAACTTTCCATTGTTATTACAGGAAGTGAAAGAGCAAATATCCAAAGCCCAGCCCTGGCGCCCCACGGGGCCCCAAACATTTGCCTGCCAAATCTCCACTCAGATCCTACCTGATTCGGAAGTGGGACCTCTCTGGAGACCCAGGCCAGAAAATTCATATTTGTCCCAATCTTCAATTTCTCAGAAACTCTATTTGATTAGTTTGCTATCCCTGGGGACCCACAAGTCCTTTAAGCCTGTCCTTCTACCGGGGGCTCATGGACCAGGCCAGATGTTTTTTTTTTTTTCTCTATCAAGAAAACCCTTCTCTTTCCACAAGCTGACTGCATGCATGGTCCTGCAGGTCCAGGGACTAAACTGCCGAGAGTTTTCAGGGGCCATGAAGGGAACTTGGTTTTTGGTTACAGTGAATTTAATTATGTTCCCGAATTTCTAATACCTGTCCTGGAAATTCCAGAGTAACCAGAAGAAAATCTCTGGGAGGAACAATATATCAGTTCTTCTCCAACTCCTTCCCAGAGTTCCCTTTGGCCTAGATGCACAAACTTCAGCCACCAGGTTTCCAGCCTGGTCCAAAGAAACCCTAAAGTTGGATCCCATCAGGCACCAACGCCAGTGATCCAAAATAAGAAAAGTAAGAAACAAGGGGCAGAGAGATTAAGACAACAACCAAGGAAAGGAGAATGTAAGAGGAAGAAGGAATGCCAGTGCTCCATCCTCCAGATTCTCCAATCAAAGCTCAGGACAGTCCCGGGGGTAAGTAGGAGGCTGGAATGAGACCTACTACCCAGAACCGGCGGCAGCCTTTGGGAGCTGAGCGCTCTGTAGCCCTGGCTCTTTGTTTAGGGAATGGAGAGGCCTGGACAGGGGACAGGGAACTGAACTCCGATCGCCTTCATGAGGCAACTTGTCCTTTTCGGTCACTCAGGGGACGGTAGCCTGGGAGGCGACTGACAAAGCTCTCCTCACATTTTCCTGCCATGTGTGAACGGGAAGAGTGAAGGCGAGTTCCATCCCCCCCACCCCCTAGCAGCCTTTTCTTCTCATCCTTCCACAAGTCTCACAACCGTCACCTCCCAGGCTCTGGGCTTGGTGAGAACCTGAGGGGTGGGGGTAGAAATTGGGCCAAGTCCTGAAACCCAAGGGCCCTTTCCAGAATCCTTTCCACCGCCCACCTTCCCCCTAATTAGAGCAAAAGAAATGCCAAACCTGCTGTTGCTGAGATCATTATGGTTTAACCCGCATAGATTTAGCCTAAAGTGGAATTGGGCAAAGAGGTAGTTGTGAATGACAGGCTGAGGATTAGGGTGGAACTGAGAGAGGTCCGAATCTGGATCAAAGTCGAATTGGAGAGAGGCCGGTATTAGGGAAGTTGATGTTAACGGGGCAATTTAAGGTCTGCAAGGAGCTTTTTCCCGGGTAAGAAAGGTTCCTTGAGAATCTGGTCGAAATCAGACACAATAATTCATTTTATAAAGTATATAACTTCAGAGCAGAACTGGGGTGCTCCATAGAGTAAAAAGATCTGAGGGAAAACCAGGGCTCCAGACCTGAGGATTCAGGACAAAACCTTTGCAGGTTGATTGCGGATGACCAAGTCTATACCAGGCTTAAAATCACAACCTTATTTGCCTTTATAACAATCCTAGGAAATGGGCCTGTAATTCTAGGAGTGATAATGCTTCCATCTGTACCAGCCTAGGTGTAACCTCACTTTTAGACCTGGGAAATTAGCTGAGGTCATCGAATGGGTTTTCAGTTATATGGAGGGAAAGAAGTACTGAGGGACCTTAAGTCATCTCCCTCAGGTCACAGTTTCCCCTGTTCTCCTTCCTCTATTTATCTCCTTCCATTCCTCCCCTGGGTGAGAAAAGAGCAGAAGCAATTTTACAATAAAATCGAATTCCGAAAAAAGATCTATATCAGTCAATACTTCTAACCCTGGTGGACCCCAAACATCTCAGCTCTTCCTTAATCTTGATAAATGCTCTCCACTCTTCATGTCCAGGATGTAAACTTGGCCAGAGATAGTGTTTGGATATACACTTTCTAAATAAATCAAGTGGAGAACGACAGCTATGACCCATATCATTCAAGTTCAAAGCAATGTTTTTTGAACTGAAAGCTTCCTGGACAAAGGGTAAAAATCATATTGCTTTGGGATAGCATTGCTCGGATTCTTTGAATCTTCATCTCGATTTTCCACTCCTTTAGTCTTTAACAAAGCAGAGAAAACCCTAAACTTCAAAATGTTCCCTATTTCCCAGGAAGAAATGACATTTTCCATTCTCGTTCATTCTCTCCCCAGATTCCACCACATCCTTGGGGAGAGGGGGCGAAGCAACCTTTACATATCTCTAAGTCCCCTTTCAAAAGAAACAGAGAAGTGAGAAACGGGAGAAGTAAAGAAATTCTCTATACTTTGATGGAAGGGGGAAGAAACAACGTTCTGTGACCTTCATTTCCTCCATGCTATCCATGATTCTCCCTTGCTCTCTTCTCCTAAAGAATCCAGCCCTAGGGACATTCCCCCGAAAGATCTAAATTCATCCTCTGGAATCCAGCAGAAAAGTTCTTTAAAAGAAAAAAAAAAAACCTCTCTTCCTTCATTACTGGCTGGTTCCTTTGCATTTTTCTAATATTTGTAGACTAATCAATCCCAGATAGGATCTTTTGAGCATCTCTCCTAACTTTCCCTGAAGAGTCTTGCCCAAAGTAGAAAAAATAAAACTGCTGTGTTGGGCAGGCCTCAAAAATTTGGGTCTATCCTTAACCCTTAGCCCATGTCCTAAACTGACATGATTTGAGTAAGCCAGGCACACTATTCTACAATTCATTAGGAAATTATTCACAGGAGTTTTGCAATGCAGCTTTTCTCAATATTTTTTTCTCCCCAAATGCAAAGAAATCTTACACCATTATCCAATCCTTCCCATCTCTGACTCATCCCCCCCCCCCAAACACTTTCATACTAATTATTCTTTTTTGGGTCTGGTAAGCCCACCAGCACCCCTCCTGGAAGGACTCCTGAGTGCTTGTTGGCTGAGGGTGCAGGAACCAGCTTTCCTATCTTTCTCCAAAGGTCTGGGGAGAAGGCACTGTCACAGAAAGGAGGTGCTGGAAGATAATATCCTATCCACCTACTGCCCTTACCTCCCCAGGTTCACTGGCCACCAGGGAAGAGAGGAGGGTTTCTAAATTATGCATATAGTCAGACATCTCTGAGTCCTGTGGAGAGTGGGGGGTGGGGAGTTGGAGGAAGTTCTGCCTGCCCCATACAAATAGTCTCACTGGAACATTTCCAGAAAATTCCCTTAGAGAGAAAACTGGGGGTGAGGTGAGATCTAACCCTACCTCATAATAGGAATGCTTACTCCTTGCTCCAGTAAATCTATGTGGTGATTATGTTTACACAGACTGAAAGGGCTTAAGATAGTGATACCATTTATCAAGATAGGAAAACCCTTGAGCCAGGAACCTCAATATAATTTGGTCACTCAATTATCTGGATTTTTTCATGTCTCAATATAGCACTCCATTTTTTGGTATATCTCAATGTGGAGATTCCTCCCTGCCAGGAAGGGATGATACCTAGCACCTGAGATCAGAACACCTTATCAGTTAGTCAACTAGCATTTATTAAAGCCTTAAAATGTGCTAAATTCTGAGAAAACAAAGAAAAGCAAAAACGCAGACCCAGCACACACATTTTAGTGGAGATAAAATGCAAGCAAGTATATTCATACAAGTTATTTACCTTGTAAACAGGAAATTATCTCAGAGAGAAGGTACTGGGAGAAGCTGGAATAGACCAGGAAAGGCATCTTGCAAAAGGTAGGATTTGAGCTGAGTCTTGAAGGGAGCCAGGAGGCAAAAATAAACAAGCATTCTAATTATGGAGGAAAGGTGTCTCTTTGGGAGTCTAGGCAATAGGAAGCTTTCAATAAAGATTTCTCTAAAACATCACCCTACTCCTCTTGGTTTCCCAGACTCTTCGGTGGCAATGAAAAGGTTATGGCCCCTATAACTCCAAGAACAGATTTATCTGGTCTTCAAATATTGGAATAAGCAGTATAACATTAAAACAAAGATGAGAAACTTTTCATCAATTCTCATTTATTAATGCTATGTGCCCGGCATCATGCTAAGTGCTGGGAATCCATATACAAAAATGAGACTTTCCAGACCCTCAAGGAATTTGCATTCTACTAATCTACTAAAGGACTTCAGAAATAATTTAGTCCAACCTCCTTCTTTTACAGATGAGAAAATTGAGCTCAAATGGGGAGAGAAATTTTTAGTTCTTTTTTACAGCAAGGACAGTATGCCTTTCCCCTCACAAAGTTTCCCCTCTATGGAGAATTTTCCTCTCATATCCATATTTCAAATGAAATTCCAGGTGTGGACATTCTCCCCATCCAGATGTTGCCTACATCAGTAAATGGTTGACTTCATCATGATCCCACTGCTAGTATATGTCTGAGGCATGATATGAGCTCAAGTTTTCTTTTCTCCAAGACTGCTCACTAAGATAGCCAAAGAGAAAGAAGAGAGAGAGGAGAGAGGAAGGAGAGAGAGACAAACAGACAGACAGACACAGACACAGAAAGACAGACACAGAGACAGAGATCATATGGGTGAGTGCACTTACAATGCTTCCCTCCTTTTCTCAATTAGTTTATCAGTTCCAGAGGTGATATCTCAATCAGGCCAGAGACTGACTCCTCAACTATCAAGTAAGCTATGAGAGAGAGGGGAAGGACTGATAAGAAAGTGGAGGGAGTCTAGAATCAGTAGGAAATGAGGTGGATCAAAAATGGGAAACTCTGAGATCCCATAGAACTCAAAGATCCCAATAGTTGGGTTTTTTTTCCTCTTGGCTTTTCTGTGGATTTAGCAGATATCCTCATCACATTGAGCAATTTCTTATTCTATCATCCCCAACTAAAATCCCCTCCTGCAGTAAGCCTTCCTTAATCCCACTAAATTCCAGTTCCTAACCTCTTTTAATTTTTTCCTATTTATCCTGTATATAGCGTGCTTTGTATATATTTGTTTGCATGTTTTCTCCGGTTAGATGGCAAACTCCCTGAGGGCAGACACTATCTTTCCCCTCTTTTTGTATCCTTAAAATGAATAACTGTTCATTGAATGAATTAATGACTATATAATATCATCTAATTCTTTGTTCCAGCTGTTGAAGCTGCCTTCCAATTAGTCAAAGCTGGGGACTGAGGGACAGTTTCAGGTATGAGTCTAGACACTGTTACCTGAGCTGAGAAGGGTCCCAGCAGGATGATAGAAAGTTCAGATTTCTTCTCTTTGCCATTCCCTTAAAAAAAAGAAAGAGGAGCATGACCAATGAAGGAATTTGTTTTGCTAATATGTATTAAGGCATTTATAATATGTACAATATCATATATTATATCTGTAAAAGGTTTTGTTTTCTTGATTTCTCAGTGGGTGTGGGAAAGGAAGGGAAGTGAGAGAGAATGTGGACATGAAAATAAAACAAAATTAATTTAAAAAATAAATAAAATGTAACTGACACACATACCCCCCCCAAAAGGAGAAAGGGTAGCTCTACCCTTAGGTTGGAGTGGGATTGATGAGCTTCTGGGACAAAGGCAGGGAAAAATAAAGCTCATAAAGGATGTTCAAAGAGCAAAATACGGACATTCCCTTCTTCTATTTTCTCCCATGCAGATCACCAGTGAGTGACCCAAAGGTAGTTCTGCTCCAGCTGTGTCCGCTCCATACATCTCATGCCCTAGTCCAGTTTTCTCCAGGCCCAATTAAAATCACAAAGTTGGGATGTAAGGTGTCCCTATTCCTAAGGGGAACATGCTAACAGAGTGGCTTCCCTCCCTTCCCCCATCTGTTTATTGTCAGTTTTCCAGGTTCTTTGCCCTGCCCCTCCTGGCTCTGGTCCCATGGGAAAATCAGAGCCAATTGGTAGGTGAATTGAGAAGACCAGAGGAGAAGGAGTAAGAACAGGAGGAGGCAAGAGGTATAAAATGAAGTCAATCCAGAGACTCAAAGCTGAGATTTCAATACCTAGGCCTAAAGCTAGTCACACACACACACACACACACACACACACACACACACACACACACACACAATTTGAGAGAAGATTCAAATAATTTGATTCAAGGGTAGTAAAGATCTGTCAAATCAGATCATTTAAAGAAGCCCAAGAAAACCCCATGATTTTTTCTCCAGTAAGGAAAGAGGATGAGAGACTAGTTAAGGCATTTTATTCTCTCCACCTTCCCCCATTTTTTTTTATTTCTCAAACTTTGTTTGTATAAATAGATTTGGATCTGTAGAAGGTTGGGGGGGAAGGGGGCGGGTTGGGAGATGGACAATGGAGACAATTGTCCCATGAATCCAGGGAACCCAAGCCAAAAAACTATCCACTTGCCATAAATTATGCAGTAATGAGTCGTGAAGAGCTTGCTCTGGGCCAAACAGTTTAAGGAGATGGTAGAGAGTTCAGGTTCTGGTTCTCCTTATCTTAGGGTTAGTATCTCTATAAGCAAATCATTGGACTATGGAGCACTCTCTCCCCATGCTGTGCCAATGTAGCCAGAAAGAGCAGAGGAAGAAATTTTCCATGATCCCTGAGTAACTGTTCCCAACTTTCATCTCCCACCCCCATCCCAGGACCACAAGATTTCTCCTTCAGATTTACTTATTGGGAAGGATGAGACGATGTATAAAGTGAGAGGAGCCTTCCTGGGCTCAACACCTGCTTATTATGTAGATCCTCTTAACCACTTCCCGGTATTCTGTTTGCAAGGTTGTCAGGGTGAACATTCTGGCAAAGAGCTTTGAGCTCCAACTTCAATCCGAAGATGTTTCTTTCAATTTTTTTTTCAAATTTCTCCTCTTCTTTTCGTGGAAATTCTCTTTCAGGAGCCTGAGAAGATGGCAGACCCCTGATAGACCCCTAAGAGTCAGGCCTCAGCAAAACTACTAGCTGGGCCCCAAGCATACCTCTACAAAGACCCTTTTCTACACTAGAGGAGAGAAAATAGTAGTATTGTGGAAATTACAACCACAAAGCCATCCACTCAGACTCAAATCTTCATCTTCATGTCAAATGAGATCATATTTGTTATGGTTTTGCAAATCTCAAAGTACTTTTAAAATATTGTTATTCAGTAGTATTCATAATTGCATAGGCAGTATCTATTAGCTACATTATCTTTCCACATTTTTAAAAATCCTTACCTTCTGTCTTAGAAGAATCAATACTGGGTATTGGTTCCAAGGCAGAAGAGTGGTGACGCAATGGGGGTTAAGTGACTTGCCCAGGGTCACACAGCTAGGATGTTCTGAGGTCATATTTGAACCCAGGACCTCCTGTCTCTGAGCCTGGCTCTCAATCTACTAAGTCTCCTAGTTGCCCCCATCTTTCAACATTGTTGCAGTCACAAATGGAAAACTGTCTCTGGTAACAAGATGCCTAAACAATATGTCAATTTGACTATTATAGTGGGACAGAAAGTCAGTAACAAGAATGTTAGAGCTAGAAGAAACCTTAGAAACCACCAAGTCCTAACCTTTCAAGTTTCAAATGAAACCCAGATATAGAAGGGAAATTATGTCCCCAAAGTCATACAGACAGAAAGTGCCTCTGCAGCACTAGATAGAATCTGTGCTTATTCAGTAAATAGATTACTTTGTCTGAATGATACCCCCAAACCTGTTTTCTCTCCCCAGGATGCGCCTCATTCATATATGTAAATGTTATCAGAAAAAATTTTGTGGTTCCTGTGGACTTTAACTCTCTGCAGAGTTCTTTCTTCCTCCTTAGAAGAAATAAGAGATAGGAATCCAGAAGGCCCCCTAGCCCTTAGACTTCATGCCTCCTCTTCAACTGAGCTCACATACTCTCTAAAGCCAATTCTTTCTCAGAAGAAATGATAGATATCAAGGACACTAAACAATGACAATCTAGAGTTCAGAGATTCTAACAAGTTGATTAAAGTTAAATTCACAGGACATCTCCAGTCCCCATGAAAACCATAGGTGAGTTTAACTTAAAAAAAAAATGGGGTGTGGTATGTAGCTCAGTAGATACAGAGTCAGGCTGAGAGACAGGAGGTCCTTGGTTCAAGTCTGGCCTCAGACACTTCACTTAACCCCTCTTGCCTAATCCTTACATGGATTCTAAAACAGACTGTGTGAGTTTTTTTTTTTTTAATCCTTACCTTCCATCTTAGAATTAATTCCATGCATTGATTCCTAGGCAGAAGTTTGGGTTTGGGATTAAGTTACTTGCCCAGAGTCACACAGCTAGAAAGTGTCTGAGGACACATTTGAACCCAGGACCATCCATCTCTGGGTATTGCTCTCAATTCAATAAGCTACCCAGCTGCCCCCCCCCATTTTAAAAAAGTTAAATTCACCTGGGGTTTTTGTGACGACTGGGGATTGGGGCAGGTTGCTGAGAATAAAGAGAAAGAGCTACTCTCTGTCCCTCTACCCACTATCCCCTACTTTTCTTCTACCCCAAAAAAGAATTTTAATCCTAAATCAGTTTTGACACTGCTCCTGAAAGATGGAGAGAGACATTTGAGGAGAGGAGGAAAATCAAGAAAGACTTCTAGATCCGTACTCAAGATAGACCCCCCCCCCCCTGCTCTTCATCTACAGTCTGAAGAGGGGAATAATTCTACCCCTCAGCTGATCCTGAGTTTACCTCATTCTTTGCCACCTTACTGGACTTATGAATCTGAAGAGAATATAAGTTTCTTGAAGGCAGGAGTTTCTTTTGCTTGTTTTTATATTCTCAACACCTTAGCATTATATTTTTCGCATAATAGCTGCCCAATAAATGTAGAATTGAACTAAATAAACATGGAATGGAAGAGAAAATATCTGGGGGAACAGATTTTGGTGAAAAAGAATCCTAGTTCTTTTTATTTTTTATTCCTCACTGATCCTACAACCAGATTCACAAAAAATTCTGGTCCAGATCCTGGAAGCCCTTAAAATAAGGTCAGCAAAGCGTTTTGTAAACAACCTTAAAGCACCATATAAATGTCAGCTATTTTTGCTTTTATGTACTACATCTTCATTCCTGAAGAATTCCCTCTCTCATCTGTCTTTTCACTTCTGGGGTGTATCTCTATTACATCTAACCACCTCCCTCAATTTCAGAATCATTGGATGTGATGAAGTGGTGGAGGGGGGTGGAGTGGGGATATGAGATTATCTCTTGGACAAATTCTAATTCCAACAGCTTTTTAAAAAAATCCTTACCTTCCATTTTAGAATCAGTATTATTTATGTATTGGTTCCAAAGAATAAAGCAGTAAGGGTTAGACAATGGGGGTTAAGTGGCTTGCTCAGGGTCACACAGCTAGGAAGTGTCTGAGGTCATATTTGAACCCAGGACCTCCTATCTCTAGACCTGGCTCTCAATCCGCTGAGCCAACTAGCTGCACCCCCACCCCCAGAGGCTTTTAGCAAAGGAAAAAAAGAGCAGAGATTTGTGGGGGTGGTTAAGAGCAGATTTTCCCTTCTCCATCACAGAGATTTAAGGATACAGAATCATATTGTCATACCAGGTAGTAAATTAGCCATGGACAACAACTTTGTCTTCATTAATTATCTGATATTCTAGGTACTTTAGGTATAAACCTCAGATTTCACCCGTAAAACAAGTGTCCGCAATCTACTCTCTGGTAAACTCCTCGTGGAAGCTTTAGAGGGAGCTTGGCTTTCTCTTCCGGTGGTTTATTGCAATAGAGCATAAAAATCCGAAGAGAAAGTAGCATTAACAACCCCAAACTGCCTCCCAGGAAAAGTGCTCTAATCTGGAGGCACCTTCCAATCCCAGTCAGACATTGTGTAGAATTTGTGCTAGAAAAAAGTTGGTGCATGTGCATTTGGGGGATGGAGGGGAAAGTAGAGTCTTAGGGTCATTACGCAAATCTTATGCCCTCAATGTATTCCTTGCTATAAATGTATTTTGCAGGACAGACAATTCTCTACTCTAGTGTGATTCTATTTGTAATTACCTCCAAGAAAAATGCTAGAAATCAGATTGCTCCAGTCCAATAACCAGGGAGACTTTATACTTTAAGGAGAAGAAAGGAGGTGAAATTATACACATACTGTGTGACCTTGACCAAGTCTTTGAGCCCCTTCATCTCACCTATAAAATGAAGATGACACCTGTAGTACAATTTGTTTATAATCTTCTTTGCAAACCTTACTCAAAGTGATATATATGTATGTATGTAAATACATAAGTGCTATTATTATTATTACCATTATTTTGGTTTAGATCAGGGATTTCATTGTAGTAGGGAACTCCTAGTGAAATGACTTCCTCTAGTTTTGCAAGCATTGAGGAATTAAGTGACTTGATTACTACTGGTTTATATCAGATTGGTCAGATCTCTCTGACTCAAAGATCCACTCCCTATTCATTAAATTATAATCCCACTCTTCATCATCACCACCACCCCACCACCATCTTCATCATCATCATTTCCCAGAGTACTGCTTGTTCCCTGTTCCCCTAAACATTGTCTCAGTGAAAAAAAAAAAGTACCCAGAATGGTAAAGGATCTATTCTAGCTATTTCAGAGATTACATACTGTGCACAACTCAGGAACATCTTCTCTTACCTCTGAAACCACTAGGACCTTTCTTCTGCATTTTAAATACCTTGTTAAACTGTTACATACCCTTTGGCCAAGAGATACATCTCCTAGACCTCTCCAGTGTTTAGCACATAGTAGACACTTAATAAAAGCTTATTGGTTTATTGACTATACCCCAAAGAAGTTACAGATAGAAAGGATCAATATGTAGGAAAATATTTATAGTAGCACTTTTTGTAAAATAAATAAATAAGTAAACACTAGAAACAAAGTGAGTGGGATTTTTTTTTAACAATTTGTGGGATATGAATGTGATGAAATATTGTTGAACCCTAAAAAATGATACTGACAGGCCAGGATAACTCAGAAACCTCTTTTAAAAAATCCTTGCCTTCTTTCCTAGAATTGTTTTTAAGGCCGAAGAATGATATGGGCTAAGCAATTGGGGTTAAGTGATTTGCCCAGGGTCACACAGCTAGGAAGTGCCTGAGGCCAAATTTGAACCTAGGCCCTTCCAGCTCTCATCTCCAGGCCTAATTCTCTATCTGCCAAAACACCTGGCTACCCCTACCATGTTAAATTTAATATACGCTTTAAAAAAGAGCTATGTAATGGAAACCTATAGTTTCATGGATAATTTTCATTTCTTTTCTTTGTACATTGAAATTTTCAATAAAATTTTTGTTTCACATTTGTTCATACTTAAAAAAAATACATATTCTAAAAGTTCAAATGCATTAAAACCAACAAAAAAATAACTTAAAGCCACAACTAGAGTTGCCTGTTAGTTCTTTCTAGTAGCTATCTCTTTGCCAGGCAGCAGCAGAAATGATGTTATGAGTGCAAGAAGAGAAAGATTCCCAAACCCTATTTCCATCCTCATCCCTCCCCCTCAACAAAAAGACTGGGGGAAAAGTTTCTATGTGAATGTGGGTGATGGAACCCCAGGAGAACTTAGATAAGTGTCCCAGGGAAATGGTCCCTTTTCTTTTCTGTTCTCCTTAGCCCTTTTCTTTCACAGTCAGTTTAGAAAGGGGACCTTTGGCTGAAGTATCTTCTGTCCACCCCAGTTTCCATCTCTGCCCCAGCCCAATCCAGGAAGGGAGAGTGCCATACCCAACAGCCCTGGCTCCTGATGGAATTTTAAATCAGGAAAAGGATTCCCTCTTTTTCCTCAATCCTCCTGCTGAAATCTCATTCTTATTTTACTTCCTTTTACTTTTCCCCCTTTGAACTGGAGATAAGATTTTTTTTTTTTAAACTGTGAGGCTATATTAGAAACTCAATTGCCTAAGCTCTCTGATGCTCTCCCTCCATGAGACCCATGCCAATGAATCAGGTTTGGTCCCCTGCAAGATGAAGAATGTTCACTCAGCTTTGACTAAAGTTTTAGGATAACTGTAATCTGTGCTTCAGAGTTAGGTTTCCTTTGGGGGGGGGGGGCGAAGATCCTCAAAGGATACCCAAAGTAAAGAGACTGGAAACAAATTAAAATAACCCCCCTCCACCTTCCCCTCCTCTTTTTCTTCCTCAACTTATAAGTTGAAATGATATTTGGAGACATGACACATACATGTATATTCACTGTTCCATGTACACATAGGTAGAAAGAAAAGTAGGCAGACCAACTTCCTGGTCGATCTAAACAACCAATTAGGAACCGGTTTGAGACCTGGCACTGAAGTCCCAATGAATTATAGAGTACCCCACCCCTTGGGAGAAGTATCCAGCAAAAACAGATAAAGCGATAGACAGGCAGAAAACTGGGTAGAGGCTTTGATCTTCACAAGAAAAGATACAAAAAATAGAGGCAAATAACTACCTGATCAAATGCAAAGGCATTACAGCAAGTAACGGGTGGGGAGGAGTAGGGGAAAGGATATTACATTGTTAGATGGGCTACTTGGGTAACTTGAACTTTCCAGGCAAGCCATCTGTGTCCACAGATAAGATTCATCCAACTCAACTCTTGCCTAAGGCAAGCTGTGCAAGATGGCCAGCCACACAGTCTGTTCAGTAGTTGGGAGGAAAATTCAGTCTCTTCTTGTTTGGAGTTTTGTAATCAAACAACAGACTGATTGACTGGTCCAAAGCTTTCTATCCTTCTTTGTGACACAGACCCCTTTGGAAATCTGATGAGTCCTTTCCCAGAATGTTTTTTTTTTCTCCCAATTCAGAATTGAAGGAAAAACTAGCAGTTAATGAAAATAAAGATGTATTTTCTTCTCCATTCATATGGTATTCAGATACTCCCTAAAATCTTTCCATGGATTCCTTGGATTCCAAGTTAAGATTTTTCAATTTCCAAAGGATTTTCATAATCTGATATAGATGCTTTGATCTAGTTCACCCTCATTAAGGGAAGAGTAAGGGTGAAGCAAAAATTTGAGTTATTCTTTGAGGAGAAACAAGGGTAAAAGCCAAGGGTGAAAAAATTTGACATTGTCCTTCAAAACACACCATCCAGAAACCAGCTATTTCAATTTCACCCACACTTGTATGTATGTGTGTGTGAAAAGCCTTCATTAAATTGAGGCCAAGACAGTGGGTTCATGCAGTTTTGGAAAGTGCCAGGAGGCACACAAATATTCCTCTCTGCTCTGTTTCCTTTTTTGTTTTCCTAGGTTTGCTTGGTGGAAGGGAAGCGGGTCATTTCTCTGCTCAAAAGAAATTGAGAACTGAAGCAAGAGTGTTGAACTTAGAAGTTCTGTCACTGCTTCGCAAATTTAACTACACATCGTATCTATCCAGGTCAAAGCAATAGGGCCAATTTCACCAACCTCTTGGGTGGGATGAGGAGAAATCCCTCGAACTGGTTATTTATAAAATTAAATTTGACTTGGAATTTGGGGGTTGAAGGAAATTAGATCTTTATTTCAATTCTTCACTATTTTGACATGAGTGACAAGTGTGTCTTTGAATTTACTTATCTGCATGCATCTATGGCTTCTTTTCAGTTAGAATATAAGCTCCTTGAGGGAAAAGGTTGCTTTTATTTTTTAACTTGTTTTCTCATCGCTTAGCAGAGTGTCTGCCTTGCACATAGTAGGCAAGCAATAAGTACTTGTTGAATAGATTAGATCAACGAATTCCTAGAGCTGAGAATATGAAAGTTTAGGAAAGGAAGAACTAAAAGGAGGAGTTTGAAGTGAGGAGGGAGCCAAGTTTATACAGGAAAAGTTGAGAATTTAGGTGATTATGAGAATCATTGATGTCTTGGGAAGAATGATATTTTAGGCAACAACTCAGCTAGTTTGTCGTTTGGTCTTCACACTCCAAGTTAGAGGAAGGACTTCAAGACAGTTGGATCCTAGAAAAAGGAAGTTCCTGGGCTATAGAACTAAGGATGAGATTCTCAGAATAGACTTTCAGATGTTGGAAGTGGGCTGTATTAGGGACTTTAAGGATGGATCTTCCCCTCGACAAATGGAAGTGTCCAGGAAAGTCCCAGAACTGAAGTTATTCTCCTACTGAAACTTGGATCCCCAAAGTGTTGTGAGTTGTCGTATTATTGGAGCCAAATAATTCTGAATCCTCCTCCCAAGAACATTCAGGGGAACCATCAAAGGGGCAGGACAATTGAGTTTCCTGACTGTAAAATAGATCATTGGGCTGAAGATTCTAGAAATTCTACATCTTTTCTTCTTGTCCAACCCATTTATGTCAAGCCTTCTTCTCCTTGCCAGTCTCCAAAGGAACCTAATTTCTGAGATCAGTTTAACAGGAATCATCCAGGAGGGGTGTAAGAAGGGCAAGGGTAAATTGTAGGGTTGGAATAAATTGAGAGTAGTGACGAAGAGGACTTTAAAACCTCAGAAGAAAGGGTCCAACCACTGTACTTTATAGCCACACACACACACACACACACACACACACACACACACACACACAAAGATACAAAGACATATTGTGGCCAAATAAGGATCTGGCGAGTGACGAATATCCCAGACTACATTCAGTCTTTGCTTTCCCTTTTCTGTTCTTGAACACCACTCCTCCCCTTCAACCATTCTTCTGTCGCTCGAGTTTCTATGAACACCTGGATAATCATCTTCGTGGTGAAATCTCACGAGGGAAAAGGACTTGCCCACCAGACACTGAGTTAGGGACTTGAGCCTCGAGACTGAGCTGCAGCCGCGGCAGAACTGTCGATCTCTTCTCTGTACAGCTGTTGTCCCCCCAGTTCTCAGACCCCACATGCTTTGCTCTCTCCATCCTCCAGAGGACAGAAAGAGGGACAGAGGTGGAGGTGTTGGGGACCGCTTTTCCTTGACTTTTAAATTGATTCAGCTTAGTTAAGAAAAGGAAGAGAGGCGGGAGGTTAAGTTGGTATGGAAAAGCACAACTCTTTACAGATTACTCGCACCCATTAGTTTCCCTCTAGGCCCCTTTCCCCCTGAAGTAAGTAATGACCCCCCCTTCCCCCACTGGCGGCTAGAGGTAAAGAAGAGAGAAATCCGAACCCGACTTCTTCAGGCGCCAGTTCCTGATTCGCTGGCCAGAAAATTATCCTAGTTTGGGTTTCACCCTATCGAATTCCGTTAAGGTTTCAAACCGTCGGGAAAATCTATGCAGCCACGAACAGAATCGGACAATTCTTGCAACTTCAGAGATAAAATATTTTGGCCTGAATTTCCCTAAAATTTGCCAATGACATAATCTAAAGGCATCGAATAGTTATCTGTAATTGTTTGTTCATCTCGTTTCAGTTGTGTAGACCCAGAATTTGTTTTGATCATTTTTCCACACAATTTCCGATCATTTAGTCATAACTATATGGAAAAGACCCTTTTCCTTCCCCTCCCCAACCTCTTAATCAGCTGAGATAGACAGTGGAGACCCAGACAGAAAAAAAAAAATCCGTGTTCCTCATAAAGAATTATACTTTAATTCAATCCACTGGAAGTGGCTAGTCCCTTCGTTTAATTAGCGGAGAGTCAAGTCAAATAGATTAAAGCCTCGTCCTCAAACGAAACCGTTATTTTAAAATAACTTCCCTAAATCAGTTGGGCTGTGAAGATCGCTTTTTAGTCTGAACTATGTGGTAGGAAAAAACCAAAGATTTGCAATGTGTGTAGTTAAGCATAACATGAAAAACAGAAGGAATAAATAGGAGCATGGATCACTGTGTTTTTGGAAAGGAAGGTGGCAGGTTGCAGAGTTGCAGTCACGGAGGAGGGGCCCTAGATCATTCTTTTCCCTTGGCTGCAAACTTCCAGTCAGAGCAGGAGTTTGGGACACCGTTTTACCTCTCATTATCTCCTTTGCCTACTTTTGCACAATCTCAACAGATCCCGTTCTGTGTACTCCCATCTACCAAGGAGACGAAGACTCAAATCTGTAGCTCTGGACTCTGGAAATCTTCAAACTACATTCTGGGTCCCCAACACCTGGACTCCCTACATCAAACCATTCTCCTAGCAATGGATTTGGCCATTTCCCCCCCCCCCCCCTCAAAAATCTGTTGGCTCAGCACCAGAATACATTTGAAAAGAATAAATTAAGCCTAAAAAGCCAGTTTCATTGGTGACCACACCCTCGAGAAGTGTGCTTGGGAATCCTTGGGGATCCTTTAGAGTACATTTCCAAGTTCAAACCCGGGAAAGAGACCAGCAAGTCTCTCCCGGACCTTCCAGCTTCCATGACAAGCTTTGTTTGGAAGGAGAAAGTTAATAGCTATGGGAGAGCAGCACTCCTGGATGAGCCAAGGATGTGGGGAGCACCAAGTGTGGAGGAGTTGGGATGCGGTGGTAGATACTCCTGGCAACCCTAGGAAGAAAGTTTCTCCAGACCTTCAGGGATGTGTATGTGCAGGGGGACGGGGATTGGGGGGGGGGGGGGAGATAAGTGTGTATAAGTACTATGTGCACCAAGCCACTGTTCTGAACAGCCCTCCTCCGCCCTTCCTTTTCGCTGTCCTTGATGGGTGCCGTTTCTCAGAGTAGGCACTGGAGGAGTTTTGTTGAAAACATAATGAAACATAAGGACATTCCTTCCTGGGTCCCCTATATTGCTGGTCTGGGACATGACCAGCTTAAGTTTCTGACTCCATTTTAGGAAGCTCTTTGGATTCGGGAAAAGGACCCCAACAATTCACAGTCCTCTCTGGAAACTCCTCTTCAGAGCTGAGAGATGTGGAGATCGTGGCAGATAGGAGCTGTTTTGACCTAGTTTGGAGTGGGGGTGGGGGTGGGGAGGAGGGAAGGCTAGGGTAAAGTAGCAGAGAGAATAATAGAAGACTTTGGAGGAGGGACTCCTTAGAATTCTGACTGCTATACTTAGCATTATGGCTTGTGGCAATTTTGCTTCACTTCTCTATAACTGTTTCCTTGTTTGTAAAATAAGATAACACTATTTATAAGGTTGCTGCAAACTACAGGCAATATGGAAAGGAGCTTGGAGCACCAGAAGACAGATTCAAGGCCAGGTGTCTGTGTGCTCCACATAGGAGAAAAAATTCATTTTCTCTGAGTCGTAGGAGCCACCATAGCAACGTTATATCTGTTCATCTACAGGCACACTTAACTACACAATAGTGATTAAAGTACAATTTCAATACCCTTGTAAAAAGGGAATATTCTTCCTAGCTACATGACCCTGGACCCTGGGCAAGTCACTTAGTCCTATTGCCTTTGCCACTCTTCTATCTTAGAATTGATACTAGAACAGAAGGTAGAGGTTTAAGAAAAAATATATAGAAGTAAAAAAGAAATATTCAAAAGTTTTCTTATTGTGATCTTCTGTAGGTTGTGCCCTAAGCAGCTGCTTGCCTACCCTGAGAATTGGCTTTTAAGGAGATTTCCATAAAAATATATTTGAGGGAGGAAGAGAAAAGGGCCAAAAAGGAAAGGGTGGGAGGGAAGAAGGAAAGGAGAGCAGATAGAAGGAGGGAGGGAGGAGAAAAAGAAAGAAATTATTTTGGGGGCATATTAAAGTAAGAGTTATCAGAAAAGTTTGGATTGAACAAATTTGGTTTTTCCTTTGAGTTACTTTAGATAATTGCCTCAATTCTCTATTTTGTTTTATGATCAAGAAATGCACCACTGAAGGGAGAATGTGGAAGCATTTAGCCAGATCTTTTAGCCCAAATGGAAATTTATTCTTTTGTCTGTAATTATCTGAGTATTTTTTTTCCTTATTAAAAAACAAACAAACAAAACACCTTTACCTTCTGTCTTGGTATGAATTCTAAGACAGAAGATCGGCAAAGGCTGGGCAAGTGGAGTTAAAAAGACTTGCCCAGATCCTCTCAACTCCAGATATGGTCCTATCCATTGTGCTATCTAGTTGCCTCCCTATCTGGACATTTCTGAGGAAAGGTGTTTGTTTTGGGGGAGGAGAGAAGGGCATGATTTTATCAAGATAGTCCTTCCTTGAATTAAATTCAGTTAATTGAATTAATTCAATTCGTCACTGTTCAGGGCTAAGATAAATCTGTACATACACCTGGGTCGGATGTGGATTTGTTCTTAGACGTTACTCCAAGCTAGTGGCCAGGTTTTGGAGTGGAAACTCTTTGAGGACCTCCGTTTCTCCCTCACAGAGTGAAAGTGGATTGTTGAGATCTGGAATTTGACCCTAATTCTCCACCCCCACCTCACGCCACACATCTATGGGGAGCTTTCTCTCTACCAAGGCTAGTTGAGTTTCTTTTCATTTTTGAAAATCATTTTTTTGAGTTTCTTTTCATTTTTTCCTTCATTTTTGGATAATCCTACCTTGGGATGTCTCATCGGACTTCAAGAGAGTTCAGAAAAGAGCCAGAAAAGGAACCCAGGAGTTCCGGCTGGAGGCCAAGCAAGCTTACTCCTGACACTCATAAAAAGACTATTCCAGACTGCAGTGAGAATTCCCCATCCTCATTATTCGTCAAGGACCTAACAGTTTTAGTCCCTCTCCTCTTTGTTAGTTCCCGATTCCCATCCCCCGCTGCCAGCAGTGCGTACGACAGCTCAAAAAAGTATGAGCCACGAAAACCATGAAACAGATTGGATTTGGCTACACCATGGATATCCCGAAGTTTTGGCTGAGTAGAAACAAATGCCCTGGAAGAGAAGCTTGGCCTGATCCTTGTCTCCCACTAAAGGCCTCTGCTTCTCACCTCAAAAACCCACTTTCCCATTCTGAGACTGGAAGCAGAGGCCAAACAAACCACAATCCAAGCAGCAAGTTCAAGATTTCAGCCCCGCGTTTTCGATGACAAGAACACAAGGGCAGCTGCTTAATCAGCGTTTTAAAATAGACCCGAAAACAAACCTCCCTTTTCCCTCTCTAAGCCCACCTCCGCACTCAGTGGGAATGGGTGGGATGCAACACTTTAGTTTCTGGAATATTTGTTTGAAGTGTCTGGGTTCTACGCCCGGGCTGACACAGTTAAGCTAATTTTCAGAGCTCCTTGGAGTCGCTTCCAAACCGTGTTTTCTACAAAGGCAAAGTGAAATAAAAGGAGGAAGCAATTCTTGGGGCCACTTCCGAATTTGCTGCTGGGGGGGGGGGAAGTAATTGATCTCGGAAGTAATAACAACACGCGTTTATTTCAAACTGCAAGATTTATCACAAGGTGGAGCGTCTACAGGGACCATATTCGCGGGAGAAATGCTTCCTGACCACTCTTAGCCAGGGTAGATGAAGTTCAAGGTAGTGCCCTGAGCCCCGGGGGTCGGGGAGAGTGCAACCGGGAAGTTTCCCCAAACACAAAGAAATTAACAATGTTTGGCTGTCTCGGATCCGCCAGCGGGGACGGAAGAAATGAGGCCAGCTTCTTATCAGCAGATGTGGGAGTCAACTTGGGACTTGAAAGATGTTTGCCATCCTCGGGGATCCCAGACAAGGCCCGGGGCTCTGTGAGAGACGCAGGTGCGCGGCCTAACAGGGGCACAGCCGATTTATAAGGTCAGAGGTGGCGGGTTTCACCAGTCTGACCCCGCCACACCCCCGCCCACCTGCCTGGGTTGCAGACCGAGCCAGTTTGAGCTGCGAGGAAGAGCAATTCGGAAGCCCCCCACCCCCACCCTAAGAAGAAGGGTCGGCAGAGGGCCTTCTGGTAAAAGATTAAGCCCTTGGGAGCTGCGGAGGGCTGGGGCGGCGCCAGGGAGAGACAACTTGCAGGGTCATTGCTGGGGAAAGACTATCAGAGACCAGCGATACAAGGCCAGGGCGAGTACGGACTCGTCTAGCCTTCCGATTTGATCTAATCCCTGAAGGTCACCCTTATCTGCTTCCCAACCTCAATCCCTCTTCCCCCGTGGGGATGATCCAGGAGCTTTCTCTCTGCCCAGCATTCCTGGATCTTTATTCCCTCGAGGGAACGATGCAGATTCCTTTTCTGCAGATGCAGGCGCTAGGTAGATCGCAAAGCAGACTGCCTACATTTCCAAAAGCGAAGTGAACATTGAAGGGTAGCCTTATAAACTCAATAAGGCCATCTCCAAACTGGACGGGGCTATCGAATTATCCTGGCTAGCATCTCCACACTTTAATTTAAACAGCTTTAGAGAGAATAATTTTGACCCTATAGACTTGACCTACAGAATTTTCCCATGAAATAGTGGGCACTGGGAATTCCAGAAACATTTTTTTAAATGGAGATAAATGTACCACAAGTTCCTGGAGGTTACCTTCGGAAAAGCTGTAGGGACAGAAACAGTTATAAAGATAATTTATGGGGAAGAGGTGCCTTATGCCAGTTACTTTCTTCTTTAAGATTGGTGGTTGGCGGTGGGTCTGTGGACCTAGACTCTCTGGTGCATGGATCCTTCTCCCTGCTACCCTTCATTTCGAATTCTTCCAGAAGGCTCCCTCTGTCTCTGTTTCCGTCTCTGCCTGTTTCTTCCTTGTACCTCTCTGTGTGTTTCTCTTTCTATTCCCTCTCCCAAATCAATGGATGGGAAGAGAAATGCCTGGGGGAGGGGAAGTAAAGCTGATTCTTTTGGACATGAAAAATTACCCATCAAAGGGAACATGATGGAGAATAAGGAAGGAGCATTATAGTCTCCCATCGTTTTTTTGTTTTCCTTTTTTGTAAGCGAATTCTAAAGGATAGATTTTAATTTCCAGTTAGAGAAACATGTCAAACGAGTTTCGGAAATGGAAGCCACAGAAAAGCTCCTAGTGTGGACACAATTGAAGATGGTCAATTCTGCAAGGATACTATAGATCCGTGTGTTGTTTGTTTGAACAGCTGGGAGGGGAAGATTTTTTTCTTTTTTTCATTCTTTCTTCCTAGCTTTTAAAGCCTTGGGCCCTGAGGGGAAATGGAGGTGGGGATGGAAGCAGTCTTGGAAAGAGAGTTTTCATCTTTCAGAGGTGGGAGAGAGGATGTCATTGGATTTTAAGAAAAGAGTTTTGGCTGCATTTATTATTGTCATTGCAAAAGTGATATTTTATTTGGAAATCAAGAACCAAAAATTGTCCTAACATTTCACGTCTTAGAAGCTGTTTCCCTTCTTTGGTCTATCAGAGACTTCTTTGTGGCCTCTCTGTAGCTTTGGCAGCTTCTAGGCTGACCAGAAATCCTACACCTTTGGAAGACACTGCCTGGAACCTTGGAACTAGGTGGTTCAGTGGCTGGACTGGGAGTCAGAAATCTGCATTGTAATCTGTTCTGGGACATTTACTATCCATGTGATCTTGGTCAAGCCATTTAACACCTCTTCCTCAGTTTCTTCAACTGTAAAATGAAGGAGTTGGACTCCATGGCCTCCGGAAGTTCCCTTTCAGTTACAAATAGAGTTTCTGACTTGCAGACTTGCCTGCCTCAGCTCTCCTCGGTGACAGAGACACTTAAATAAATCCCACATTGAGGTTATCCCCAAATCTCCGTCAATTTTTTCCCACTCGCTTTTACAACATGGCCTTCAAAGTAGAGAGCCTCTATTAGGAGTGGAGTGGTCACCTAGGCCCCAGCAGGCGGGCATCTTTCGCATCCCTACGTCCCTGATTTCCTCCTATGGGTGACATGGATGACGGCAGGACCAGAGCCTCGCAGTTTCAGCGGTCCTCTCAGCTGGGGAAAGGCAGAGCAGCCCTAGTGCCTTCATCCTATACTTGTGGTCCTTTGGAGACAAATCTAATTCAAGGACCAGCAATTCCTGGCATCTGGAATATCTGGGCAGTCGCTGAGCCCCTCTCCAACGCTCTGACAGCAAGTAGCAAGCTGGCAGCAACAACTAGTTTGTCTGTCAGGAAAGGAGTAGGGAGGTAGGAAACGAATTAGGGAACATGGATCTAATTGAGAAACGTTTCGTAATGAGATTTGAGGGGAGATACTGGAAGAATTTGAGTGTAATACTAAGAATTTTCTTGAGTTTCCCCTTCACTCTTGCTCTCCACCCCCTCCCCTTGAGGTGGAAAAACAGTAGGCAGGAAGAGGGAGTTGATTCTCCGCCCGCCCGCCCCATCCCCCAACCCCCATCCCCCATCCAGGCTGATCTGTCCGTGCCCAGCAGCCCAAAGGAACAAAAAGCCTTCTTTCCACCGGCAGTCTTCCGAGGGATTTGGCTCTCCCTACAGTCGTTAGCAGCATCGGCGGGGGGAGCTCGGCACTCCTTCCCCGCCCCTCGCCGGTCCCAGGCCCTTGGGCCTTTCCCTCCCGCCATCCCCAGCTAGGAGAGGGCGAGACAAGGACCGGGGTTCCTCTTTATTTTATCCAGCTCATGGTGGCGAGCCTCGCAGGTAAATCAGCATAAATTTATGGGCAAATCTCTGTGAGAAGGAAGCAGAATAGCATTCCGAAATGGCGATTGAGGGAAGCGCCTTGGCCTTAGTAGAAGCTACTGACCTTAGGGTTCAAATCGTCATTTCGAAATACAGCCGGACTCACCCTGGCTCACTGGAATGAACTAATTCTCGCCACATCGGAAAGAATAGGGACCGACTCGCCCCTACCGGCCCATCCTCATTTGCCTGGCTGTAGCTTCGTTAGCACACCCATCTCCGGGCATTTATCTGACCAAGGTTCTCTAACTCAGGGATTCCCAACCCGCTCTCCCCCTTCCCCCTCGAGCCCGACCTCATTTCTAGGGGGCCCAGTCTCACAGCCCAGCTAGGCTGCCCTCTCTGGCCCTATAATAGAGGCACAAGATCTCTGAAGTCTTCACAATGAGGAAGTGAAGAAGGGCATGGAGAACTGACGTGATCCATTAGGTTAATGTTTTCTGTCCGTTCGAATCACTCGGCATTCTGTTGCCTCTGCAAGATTATGTTTACTTTCGGCTTTTTTTCTATGCTATTTTACAAAATTCTTCAAAAGATTATTTTATTGGGCTTTACTTCAAACGGATAATTTGAAAAAAGGGGACAAGGGAAGAGAATAAGAAATTGGGTTATTCCTAGATTGACTTTCTTGCCAGCTCTTGGAGGGGGGAGGGAAGGAGGGAGGAAAACAATTTGGATCATATAACTTGGAAAACTTATGTGGAATGTTGTTATTGCATGTAATTGGTAAAAATTAAGTTAAATGAAATTTTCTCAAATTGGGTTGTTTTAACATCCATTGAATTATGAAAAATATTAAATGCCTACATAATGTGGTGTAAATGTTCCCCAAGAGAAAACATTAGTTTCTATAGCTGATTATTGATAATATGGTCAAGGGTTCTTAATCCCAGTATTTTGATGATAACATTTCAATATAATTGTTTTCCTTTTAAATATATTTATTTGATTTTTATGAATTTTAAAACATTCTGAAAAGCAATCCACAGGTTTCACTAGATTGCAAATGGATCCATGACACAAAAAAAGGTTAAGAATCCTTGCTCAAAGTAGAAAGTTAGTCCTCCCATCATATATGGATGGAGTCAATGTATAAAACATAATCAGTCTCCTATTAAAAGTCAGACTGCATATATTTTCATAGGCACAAAGGCCCCAGTTATCTCCCCTATATTCAAGGGATTCTCTTCAGACTTAAGTTCACCACACAAATACCTACAAAACGAAGTTTAAAGTTGAGGCCAAGATCAAGACTGCTAAGACTTAAAAAACAAAACAAAACAAACAAACAAAAAATAGAAAACACTTGGCTAAATACCTCCAAATAAAAGGTTTATTTAAATATATCTCCAATAGTCTATTTTTCCCAGACAAGACGTTTTTGTGTGTCTCTCCTCTTCCCAACAATAAAATAAAAGGAAAGGATCTGTTTTAGGGAATATTGGTTTCTGTGGGAGACATTCCTGGGAAAGAACTACAGAAATAGTCTTGGAATAAAGATAAGGATCAGGAGGGGATTTGGGGTAGGGAATTAGAGGAAGGATTATCTTATTTTGTAGGAGCATGGTGGGTGGGGGTTAGAAAAATATGTCATGATGAAAAGTCTTCAGTCAAGGCCATTCCAGAGGTAGAGGACCAAAAAGGAAAATGACTTAGAAAAGTTACCTAACCACCCTTCCCCACATTTTGGTATCAAGCCACCTGTGCTAAACTCATTCTTTCAGCTCAATCTGTAGCTACCTCAAGGGAGAGAGGTGGGTATCTCTTGCAGCAAGTCCAGCACTACCCTTATTTGTCTTGGCAAGATTGCAAGTGTTCTACAGTAGTTGCCAACAGGATTTTTGTGTTTGCTCTCCTGCCTGGCATGGCAGCTGAGGCAGTTGGCATTCTGCTCCATTTTATCCTTGCTGGCCAATCTCCTGTTTGCCTCCCTATGCCAGTAAGTACTCTGAGCCAATGAAATGAGTCTTCAGTTTCCTGGATCCTAGTAATTCCTCTTTTTTAGCCTAGGTTGCTTTCCTTTTCTTTGGGCTCCTGGAAACAGCCATAGGCTTGGAAACTCTCCCCCCCAACTAATGGACAAAAAGAAAAAATGATGGGGACCAACATTACCAGATCTCAAACTATACTATAAAGTAGTCATGATAAAAAAAAATTTGGTACTGCTTAAAAATTATGAGTTGATCAATAGAAGAGCTGATGATTAGGTAAAACCCAGAAGAAACAACTAAACATAATTACTTAGCATTCAAAAAACCCAAGGTCAAGAATAGACCAACAAAAAATGACTACATGACCTAAGTATAAAAGGTTGACTCATTAAAAATAAGATGGGGGTACTTTTATGCCACTTTGATTAGGAAAACAATTGTCAATAAGGGATAGAAATGACAATAGAAGCTAAAGTGGAAATTTTTAATTACATGAGATTGAAAATCTTTTCCATGAATGAAGTCAGTTCAAATAGAATTAGAAAAGAATCAGTTAATTGAGAATATTTTGCAACAAACATGTTTGATAAAAGTCTGATAGTTAAGATATGTAGTAATTGATACAAATATATAAGAACAAGAGCCATTTCCCAATGAATAAGTGATCAAAAGATATAAACAGTTTTTAACAAAGGAAATTGAACACAATATTGTAAAGGAGAAAACTTGCTGAATTCAGAAAACTCATCAATGCAACAGCTAATCTTAACTCAGAAAACTCCATGCTGAAGACTGTCTTAGTTTTATCAGCAAAGAGATGGTCAACAGTAAGTTGACATATGTATTCATATATGATTTGCTTTATGTGACTGTACTTATTTATTATAAAGAAGGGTTCCATGAGAAGTGGGGAAGAGTCATTTGGGAGTGACTTTCTATTTTTTATTGTAATAATATTTTTAATTATATGTAAGAACAATTTAAACATTTTTTTTTTGCATTTTGAGTTCTAAATTCTTTTCTTCACTCCCTTCCCCCTTCCTGAGATGGCAAGCAATTTGATATAGATTATACATGTGCAGAGTGACAAATTTTTGGAAGAAAAGAAACTCTTCCCAAGAATGAAACTAGGGAAGGATAGTGAGGTGATATAAGGGAGAAGACCTATAATCTATTTCACTTCAAAAGAAAAAGTCCAAGCAAGGATTGTCCCAGGGATTGAAAGAAACCAAGACAAAATCCTGGAAAACATATTAATCTGAAGCATCAAACAAATCATGCAATAGACATGAAATTGTATAAAGCTTAGTTTTTCTATCCCATCCTGCAAATCTATAACTAGAGACTTTTGTATTGGGCAAGCACAAAACAGGATCACAAGTCAAACCAGAATCAAGATTGAGTGACACTGTGCAATTTTAAGGGACATTGCCTTGTGGGTGAAGAGAGAGACCTTAGGATGCTAGAGTAAGGATGTTCCTAGAGAGATCACCAAAAGGATCAGGGAAGAATGAGTAAGATAATCAGATAATGGTGCAGTACTCTCTGCTGTCAACTGTCTAAACTCATCTTCCTGGATGAGAGTCCCAGTGGCCCTCTTTAATTATGACTCTGTCATATTTTTTTTCATTTTTTTAAACCCCTACCTTCCACCTTAGAATCAATACAGCATATTTGTCCTAAGACAGAAGAGCAGTAAGAGTTAGACAATGGGGGTTAAATGACTTGCCCAGAGTCACATAGCTAGTAAGTGTCTGGGTTCAGATTTGAACCCAGGATCTCCATCTCTGGGTCTGGTTCTCAATCCACTGAGCCACCTAGCTGCCCCTTCATGTTTTTAGAAGAACTCAAGGGGTGGGGGGCATGGACATTGGTTGCAGGGAGCCCCTGGGTATATTGGGAGATTGGTTGGAAAGAATGTGTTTAACAGATAGTCACTCTAAAATGTTGGTTGTCAGATGGTTTTGCAGGTCCGAGAAGGTATCTATCTAGGAATCCACACCCTCCTCTCCTCCTCCTACTCTCTGGGATATATTCCCTTCCAACCACCTTTCTAGCAATTTCCTGGTTTCCTTTCTGTGGGTATAGTGGATACACACTAAATAGCCATCTTATGACACATTGCTTTGTTGACTTTCTTGAGATACCAGTTAATAACAGTCATGCTTAAAGAATGCAAAATAATCGAAAACAATGCTTAGTAAATTACAGCATTGCCTTTCCTAACAATTTGCAAGCCTTATTTATTGCTTTAGCTGATTTTCACCTTGAAGTGACTCTGATTAAAATAGTGCCATTGCACCAGCCAGTGAATTTAAGCCTGTTGCAAAGGAAATTTGCTGTGAACTATTACATTTGCCTTCTTCAAATCATCTAGTATTCAAAAGCAGAAGAAAAAACTGTGAACCACTGACAAATGAAATGTTGCTAATGTTAGATCAGGACAAATTTCCTGCCAGGATAATTGACTCTATCCTTCCCCATAACCACTTCATCCTTATTATAATTATTTTGATGGATCTGTGATCTCCTCCACCTGAAAAGATCTATAACTAGGGCAGGGGGATCACAGTCTTGTCTCAGGACACCAAATTTGGACAGAAACAGTTTTTAAAGACCCTTCCTTACCTTCTGTCTTGGTAACAGCCCTAAGACAAGAAGGGCAAAGGCTAGGCAATCAAGGTTAAGCCGATTTGCCCAGGGTTGCACAACTAGGAAGTATCTGAGGCCAGATTTGAACCTAGCTTCTTCCAACAGGCCAGGCCCTCTACCCACTGTACCACCTAGCTGCCCTAAGATACAAATGTTTAAAAAGCTGACAGCCTTATAGAAATAGAGCTTAGCAGTTAGATAGCTAGTTGTCAAAAGAGAAAGCTATCAAATGGATAGTGGAATGAGCTCCTTTCATATTCCTGTGCTTACACTGCCTCCAGCACTTTCCTGAGACTATCTGCTCCTCTTACACCTGGTGTTCTGGCTGCCCCCACATCAACTATGGGGATATTTCTGGTAGTTTGTCCCAAATATGACTCATGGTAATTGACCCAGGCACAAAAATTCACAAATTTGACTGTGGGTGTATTTCTTCCAATAATGAAGATTGCAATTTAATTCAACACACATTTTAAAATTAACACTCCTTGCATCTACTACAGGGAGAGTACATGGTAAATATAAACTGTAAATATAAAAAACATAGATGATACATAGTCTTAGTCCTCATGAAACTTACAGTCTAGTCACAGAAAAGATAGCATATATGTAATAGTAATAACAAGTTGCCCAGACCCTGAAATAACTATGGAAGGTTTTCTTAATGAATAGCCTTACCATTATTTATTATTATGTAATTTATTTGTTATACAGAAATTACATATCCTACTATATAACTATGATACAATTAAATCATCTATGCAATATATAATTTATAAAATAATTGTGTAATGTTATATACATATTATTCATAATTAATGACAGAATAATTTACATTCTTAAAATATAATCTTAGTACAAAAAAGAGAATGCATAAAATATTTATGGTTTTTCTTATTCCCAGAAAGTAGGGCAAGTTGAAAATAGTTTCAAGAAAGGTTCAGGTAAATTAAAGGACAAACAGATCCATAATAAATTGGTATAGAGGGTAGTATGATATGATAGAAAAAATGAAATTTTGGATCAGAATATAAGGTATACCTAGATTCTGCAGAAGAATAACCTTGAATAAGTCATTTAGCAATTTCTCTTCCATTTGGACTCTATATTGAACATTCTCAATGACAGTGGCAAACATCTTTGATAAAAATCAAGATGATCAGAATCATCTCTTTTAAAAAATTCATTTGTTTTTACATCACTAAGGCAATTTGGAACTAAAAGGGTACTAAAAGATTGTTTGCCCTTTGATCCAGTCATAGCACTGCTGGGTTTGTACCCCAAAGAGGTAATAAGGAAAAAGACTTGTACAAGAATATTCATGGCTGTGCTCTTTGTGGTGACAAAAAATTGGAAAATGAGAGGATGCCCTTCGGTTGGGGAATGGCTGAACAAATTGTGGTATCTGTTGGTGATGGAATACTATTGTGCTCAAAGGAATAATAAAGTGGAGGAATTCCATGGGAACTGGAACCTCCAGGAATTGATGCAGAGTGAAAGGAGCAAACCAGGAAAACATTGTACACAGAGACTGATACACTGTGGTACAATCGAATGTAATGGACTTCTCCATTAGTGGCAATGCAGTGATCCTGAACAACCAGGAGGGATCTACGAGAAAGAACACTATCCACATTCAGAGGAAAAACTGTGGGAGTAGAAACACAGAAGAAAAACAACTGCTTGATCACATGGTTTGATGGGGATATGATTGGGGATGTAGACTCTAAATGATCACCCTAGTGCAAATATCAATAATATGGAAATAAGTCTTGATCAATAACACATGTAAAACCCAGTGGAACTGCATATCAGCTATGGGATGGGGTTGGGAGGAGGGGAAGGAAAGAACATGAATCTTGTAACCATGGGAAAATATTCTAAATTAACTAATAAAATTTTCCAAAGATAAAAAAAGCAATGTTTTTACATCACTGGGTTTCCTCCTCTACCTCTTCCTCTCCCAGAAAGGTACCCCTTCTCACAAATAATCTTTTTTAAAAGAAAAAAAGAAAAGAGTACAAGAAAAGAATTCAGCAAAACCTACCTACATGTTGTCAAAAATCTGATGTTATATGTTGTGGTCTATACCTGGTGACTTTCTACCTCTGCAAAGGAGTACAAAATGGTATCTCCTCATATCTCTTATTCCTTGGGGTCAGGCTTGTTTGGTAATATTTCTTGTCAATGTTTTACAATTTGTATTCTTTGCATTTACATTATTTCAGTCACTGTTTTTGTTTCTTTTTTCCCCACCTTTTTCACTATTGTTTTTCTGACTTTGTTTGCTTCCCTTTGCATCAGTTCATGTATGTCTTTCCAAGCTTCTCTGTATTCATTATGCTCATCATGTCTTTCTTAGCATTACATTCATATGCCACAATTTACCATTTTACCATGTTATTTATATACCATGATTTATCATATTTTCAATTGCCACAATTTACTTTCCCCAAATTGATAAGCATCTACTTTGTTTCCCATTTTTTGCTGCCTTCAAAACATTTTGCTAACTTATGCAGCTAGGTGGCACACTGCAATTCACTTAACCTCTAGCTGCCTCAGTTTCCTCAACTGAAAAAACAGGGATAATAAACACATACCTCAAAGGGTTGCTGTGAGGATCAAATAAGATAATATTTGAAAAGCACTTAGCATTTTGTCCTGTGTTTAATGTTTGTTCCTTACCTCCATAAATATTTTGGTGTATATGGAGCCCCTCTCTTCACTTAGGGATATATATATACATATATATACTCTAGTAGGAGATTCTCTGAGTCAATGGACCTGGACATTTAAATTATTTTATTTAATTCTAAATTGCTTTCCAGAATGGCTGTACCAATTCTTAACTCTACCAAAAATGTATTAGTGGACCTTAAAAAAATCCAACAACTCCATTCCAACATTGCCCCTCATATTCTGTCAGCTTTGCCCATTTACTAGATGTGAGATAAAACATCAGAATTGTTTTGATTTCCATTTCTCTTGTTAGTAATTGGAACATTCTTTCATTTCATTGTTAATAGTTTGCTAATTTCTTGAGAACTACGCATTTATATTCTCTGACTCAAAATTATATCTTATGTCTTTCAAGAAATTGTGAGGGAGCAGCTGGGCAGCTCAGTGGATTGAGAGCCAGGCCTAGAGATGGGAGGTCCTAGGTTCAAATCTGACCTCAGAAACTTCCCAGCTGTGTGACCCTGGGCAAGTCACTTGAACCCCATTGCCTAGCCCTTACCACTCTTCTGCCTTGGAGCCAATACACAGTATTGACTCCAAGATGGAAGGTAAGGGTTAAAAAAAAAAAGAAATTGTGATACTTGTAGCCAATTACAGACTCTAAAGGTCCTTATCTCAACTTCCACTCCAAATGGTAAATTGAGTACCCCCCCCCCCAGAAGAGTCTTTCCTCTCAGGACTCTATGAGTATCCTTTAGCAAGGGAAGTCTCCCTTTTATTATTGTTGTTTGTTAATTTCATTTAAAATTTTTAATTTAATTCTTTCAATTAATCAAAGTCCACCTTCTCTCTACCTCCCCATTCAAAAAGCAACAAAATGAATAATGTAATAAAAAGGTATAGTTGAGGCAAATAAAAATTCACGTTGCCATATATATATATGTATACACACACACACACACACACATATATATATATATATATATGCATGTATATGGGGGGGGTGTGTGTGTGTACTCAGGCTTCATGGCAGTCTGAATGGCAGAGGAACTGAGCTCCCTCTCACATATAATATTTTATATACACACATATACACACACAATTCTGCACCCTGGGTTCAGCACCTCTGTAGTGGATAGCCAGTTTTATAATGTCCTGGGGACTCTTACATTGATTGGAGTTCTTAAATTTTTTGAAGTTGTTTGTCTTTAGAATGTTAACCTAGTATTAAAGGTTCTCCTGGTTCTGCTCACTTCACTTTACAACACTTCATAAAGTCTTCCCGGCCTTTTCTGAAATTGTCTCTCTCATAATTTTTTATGACACAATAATAAGTCACTCAGCAATTTTACTTTGAATTGGACTCTGTATTGGACATTCTCAATGACTGTGGCAAACATCTATGATAACAATCAGGATTATAGAATAATCTTTTAAAAATTGGTTTTATTGTTATCTTTTGTTTTTAGTTCACTAGGTTTCCCCTCTACCTCTTCCTTTCCCAGAGAGTCACCCCTTCTAATGAGAGAGAGAGAGAGAGAGAGAGAGAGAGAGAGAGAGAGAGAGAGAGAGAGAGAGAGAGAGAGAGAGAGAGAGAGAGAGAGAGAAGGTGATAGAGAGGGAGGGAGAGAGAGAGAGAATTCAGCAAAACCTATCAACACAGTTTCAAAATATCTGATATTTTTTACAATGGTCTACACATGGTTTTTGTTGTTGCTGTTTTTAAGCCCTTGCCAGAAGCGTTAATCAATACAAATATTAGTTCCAAGGCAGAAGAGTAATAGGGTTAGGCATTTGGGATTTAGGGGCCACTCAGCTGTGAAGTATCTGAAACCATATTTGAACCCAAGTCCTTCCAACTCAAGGTTTGGAGCTCTATTCACTGGGTTACTTAGCTACCGCTTGTAGGCTGAGTCTGCACGTTTTTACCCTCAGCCTCTACAAAGGAGAGAGGTATCTCCTCATAGTTCTTCTTCTTTAGGACCAAGCTTATCCTTTATAATTTGGCAACATTTGTTATTTCTTTTGTGGTTTCTGTTTTTTTCTTCCATTTATATTGTTAGTCATTGTATATAGTTTTTAATTTTTAAAAACTTTTTCCCCAATTACATGTAGAAACAATTTTTTACACCTGTCTTCTGACATTTAGTGATTCATATTCTCTCCCTCCTTCTCCCCAAGGCAGTAAATATTTTAGATTTTACCAGGACTTTCATGCAATACAAATTTCCATATTCCTCATGTCATGACAGAGGTGTGTATATTGTTTTTCTGATTTTTCTTATATTTATTTACCATTATTTTTCCAGCCATTCCTCAGTTTCTGGGCATGGTGCTATTCTTCTAATGCTTCCTTCCTCATCCTAATGGGTTCTTCCCAATATCAATTCTCAGAACCAGTTAATATCTTTGATAACATCCTTTGAATAATACTCCCCAATCAATTTTATTGGTTAACACCAATTAGCCTTTACCAAGGGATATTTATGGAGAAAATATAGCAAAAGAAAGTAAAAAACTTCATCACCTTTTTCTCCAAGGAGAGTGTATTCAAACTTAATGTGGCTGCTAGAATGCATTTACCCTATCAAGTCAACTTCAATACTGCTGAGGAGGGAGTTACTCTTTTCTTGCTCTGCCTAGTTTCTGCTGGAGCAACTACTGCAGAATGCTGATCATTAGGGCTCTGCTGGTGCCTCACCCCTCTCAGCTGCTAGAAAACTGTTACAGATTTTTGAGATATCAAAAGGAAGAACACATAAAAGACACAACTCCACTTCAGAAACAAGTTTATCTCAGGGACTGTGCTCTCATTGCCTCCATGGCAGTTCTAGATGACAGTCACCCCTTCCTCCCCTGAGGCTCATAGCCATTCATCCTCCTCATTCAAAAGTAGTCAAGGAGGAAAGAAGAGCAGATTCAGGGGGAATCTGAATATGAACACAATTCTGATTCAGCAGCTACTTGGAAAGTCTTTTCCTATTTGAATGATAAAATATGCACAGTCCAGTGAAATTGCTTGTCAGTTCCAGGAAGAGGGAGGGAAGAGGGGAGGGAGCCAATAAGAATCATGTAACCATGGGAAAAAATTAAAAAATAAAATAAAAAAATAAAAAAGGTAAGAAAAGTCTTTTCCTAATCAAATAGCAAACAGATTGGAAATAATCATAGAATATCTCTGCATGCAAAACCCAAAGCATGCCCAGAGTAGTCTTACCCAGCATCCATGCAGGGGATTACAGCATGAAAAACAATATGCAGGCTCAAAGGATGACACTCTCATCCGACAGATAATTCTCCCCTCATTACATGTGTGTTGGAGATACATTTTTTCTTTTTAAAAAATATTTTATTTTCCCTTTGCTGTATTGACATTTTAAACATTGTTTTTTAAAGATTTGAGCTCCAAATTCTCTCCCTTCTCCTGACCCTCCCTCCCCCATTATCTCCTTGCCCTCCCCCACATCCCTGAGATGGCAACTGATTTGGATTTTACATGTGTAAACATGTAAAATATTTTCCATATTAGTTTTGTGAAGGAGCTCTCAAATAGAAAAAATAAAAAAATGAAAGTATGTTTCAGTTTGTATTCAGACTCCAGTTCTTTCTCGGATAGCAGATGGCATTTTTCATCAAGAGGGAAATGACTTTTTGAAAGCCTTTAATGCCATATTGAATTAAATGCTTGCTTATAATTAGTGAATAATAAGCACAGGTCTTGTATTTTCTTCACCTTGTAGGCGATCCCTTGTAAAAACTATTTATTCTGTTCTTATATTTTCATAAAAGATGCTCTTGATACATATGTAAATTACTCTCATGATTTTGTAGAGATATAAAGTGGGTATATGGTTCAATAGTTACTGATATCCGCTCATTTGTCTTTTGGGAAGAGATATAGAACATGTGATTTCTCCCTCAGTTTATCTATCTCTATCTATCTATCTATCTATCTATCTATCTATCTATCTATCTATCTCTTTTCCCTCTTTATATCTTCAGAATCAATTCCACAGAACAATCAAGCTTGTGTCACATTCCACAGAGATCTCTTCATCTGTGGACTCGATTTGCATGTGGTCCAACTGCTCTTGTATTTATTTTCTTTTGCGCCATTTCTACTTTCTCATGCAACATATCAGGGACTATAATGCTATACTACTAATGCATTAGTTCCACTGTCTTTAGACAGGAGGAATGTTAATCTGGCAGAGATGAATGTTGGAGTACTGGGGAGAAGGGGGGAGGGAGAGACAAGACCCATTTGTAGCCTACTGCAATGAGGGCTTGTATATTTGACCATTTGTGCTCCTGAACAGCAGTGGGAATGGAGGAAGGAGTGGATGAAGATTGCAGAGGTGAAATAAACAGGACTTGGTAAGTGAATTTGAGAAATGAGAGAGAAGAATCAAACATAATTTTCCTAAAAGAAGCAGCACTTTCGATAAGCTCTGATTAGGTCAGTTAAAAACCTTGAAAAGACTATCTCTTCTCTGACATCTAAACCTGGTAATATGGCTTCCAACATCAACATTCAACTGAAATTGCACTTAATTGCCATAACTATTGACCTCAATTCTTATCCTTATTCTCCTTCACAGCTCTGCATTTTACACTGTTAACCACTTTTTTTCTCCTGCATACTTACTCCTTTCTGGGTTTTCATGACACTTTTTTTTTAACCCTTAACCTTCCATATTAGAATCAATACTAAATATTGGTTCCGAGGCAGAAGAGGAGTAAGGACTGAGCAATGGGGGTTAAGTGACTTGCCGGGGCCTAATTTGAATCCAGGGTCACCTGTATCCAGGCCTGGCTCTCTATCCAATGAGCTTTCTAACTGCTCTTGACACTGTTCTCTTAATCCTATTTATGTCTGTTCTTTCGCAGTGTCCTTTACTGGATAATCATTTAAAATATTAACTGTAGGTGACTCCTAAGGCAATGTCCCTCTTCTTTTTCCAGAGACTCTCTCACTTGGTGATCTTAGCTCACCTGGACTCAATTATCACCCAGCTGCAGATGATTCCACGATCTAATTATCTAATTTTAGTGTCTCCCATGACCTCTAGACCCATATCATACCCTGCCTACTGAATTTTTTTAATAGGATGTTCTGAAGGCATTTCAAACTCAACAAATCTTAAAAAGGCCTTTTCCCCAAATTTACTCCTGCTCCCAACTTATTTTTAATTTTACTATTCTTATTTTAACCAGTTCCTAACAGTTGCATATTATCCATATATCCATGGATTCCTATGTTCCTTTCATAAAAATGGAAAAAAAAAACCCTAACCAAAATCCTTGTATCTGTCATAGTATGGTCAACATAACAAATTCTCACATTGCCCATTTCTGAAAGTCTGTTTCTGCATCTCAGGACCATGTTTCATCACTATTCCATTCCTCTGGAATCACGGTAAGTCATCTGCATTGATAAGAATTCTAAAGTCTTGCAAAACTTTTTATTGAATTGTATAATTTTTTTTTTAGTTCTGCCCATTTCACTCTGAAACCAACTTATTTTCAAGGGCACTGCCATTCTTTCCAGGCACCCAAGTTCTCAACATGTGTCATCCTCAGGTTGTCATACTTGGTCACTCCATGTAGTCACTACTGGTGTCAAATTTTGCCATTTTCCCACAAAATTTTCAGATATGCTCCTTTCTCACAACTCACCTAACTGCCCCCCTAGTTCTAACTCTCATCCCTGTTTATCCAAATGATTACAATATGATCTCTCTACCTCAGATTTCTTCCCACTTCAATCCATCCCCCACTAAGCTGCCAAATTCAGCTTTCCAAAGCATAGGGAGGAAAGAGAATAGAAAGGAAGGAAGGAAGGAAGGAAGGAAGGAAGGAAGGAAGGAAGGAAGGAAGGAAGGAAGGAAGGAAGGAAGGAAGGAAGGAAGGAAGGAAGGAAGGAAGGAAGGAAGGAAGGAAGGAAGGAAAGGAAGGGAGGGGGGAGGAAGGAAGGAAGGAAGGAAGGAAGGAAGGAAGGAAGGAAGGAAGGAAGGAAGGAAGGAAGGAAGGAAGGAAGGAAGGAAGGAAGGAAAGGGAGGGAGGGAGGAAGGAAGGAAGGAAGGAAGGAAGGAAGGAAGGAAGGAAGGAAGGAAGGAAGGAAGGAAAGGGAGGGAGGGAGGGAGGAAGGAAGGAAGGAAGGAAGGAAGGAAGGAAGGAAGGAAGGAAGGAAGGAAGGAAGGAAGGAAGGAAGGAAGGAAGGAAGGAAAGGAAGGGAGGGAGGGAGGAAGGAAGGGAGGAAGGAAGGAAAGGAAGGGAGGGAGGGAGGAAGGAAGGGAGGGAGGAAGGAAGGAAGGAAGGAAGGAAGGAAGGAAGGAAGGAAGGAAGGAAGGAAGGAAGGAAGGAAGGAAGGAAGGAAGGAAGGAAGGAAGGAAGGAAGGAAGGATGGAAGGAAGGAAGGAAAGGAGGAAAGAAAGTGGGTTTGACTGTCATACACACTTCCAACTCAAACTTTAGTGGCTCCTTATTACCACTGAGATAAAATATTTATTCCTTTTGCATTTGAAGTTCCTGGCCCCTTCCTACCTTTCCAGTCTTCTTTCCTATTACTGATATACCATAGAGTTCAGCCACACTGTCCTACTTGCTATCAGAATATCCTGCTTTCTCAGGTCTGTGCTTTTGCATTGCCGGTCCCTCATTCCTAAGATGTTCTTCCTTACCTCCATATTTTAGAATCCCTGTCTTCTTTCAAGTCTCTGCTCAACAACCATCTTCTTCAGAGTTTCTAGGAAACCTGTAGTTTCTCCATCTGTAGTAATCATGTCTTCCATGGGTTCTGGGTTTTAGACCATTTGTATTGATGCTGTTCCACCTCCCCTGGACAGTAAGTCCATAAATTTAAAAGACTGAAATTCACTCTTATCTACCATTTTACCTGAACTGCTTTAGTGAAAGTTCTTTGCATTGTGGATAGCCTGAGGAGCCCTTCCTCCACCTTAAATCATCCACTTGAGCCCAGTAGGTCAATATTCAAAGTAGAAGTCTCACAGGAGAGAAATGAGACTTCGTTCTGATGTATTCCAAAGCTAAATACAAATTCTTTAGGAATTATTTTTTAGTTTTTGTGTTATGTCTATTTGCTTTCATGAAAAAAAATTAAGTGACCTCATTTAGCTAATTGAGAGTTTAAGTGGTCATTGGATTTTGTTTTCTTGGATCTTCTTGTCCTAAATAACTTGAGATGTGATGCCTTGGATCAGTACCTAGCCTAAATGTGGTCTTCAAAGCACTTGACTTCCTTTCTGCCTTTTTTTCTCTAAAATTACAGTATGGTGGGGGGAATCACTGGTTATGGAGTTATGGGGACCTGGGTTTAAATCCTTAAGTATTTATTCTATGTGACTTCAGACAAAACAAACTCCCTGTGCCTGAATTTCTTCATACATAAGATAGTTGGACTGGATAGCTTTGAAGTTCTTCAGCTAAAGGGATGGGGGTTGGATTAAGTATCAGTCAGTGGATAAGAGTGCAAAAAAGGGACATCAAGACTATATTTTATTCTACCTTGAAGGGTGGCCTTTATAAGTTTACTTGAAATTAAAAATATTAATATATCAAATATATCAAAAGGACTAAAACCAGTACACAAAACAAGATAGCAGCAGCATTGTTGGAGTTACTGGCAAATTGTCCTACTTCCCAACTACATATCAAATTTTGAGGAATCTAAATGAGTTACCCAAGAGCAATCATGCTGCTGGGATAGGGACAGGGGCTTTAATCATATCCCCAAAGGATGGTGATCCAAGAATTAGAGCTAGAAATTACCAGAGGAGCAAGGCTAGGGCTAAAGCAGTACAGCCATTGTTTAGGCATTGAGAATAGGAAACAAGAGATAGCATCGTATAAACAATGGGCAGAGGAGCAATGTAGTTATTGGAAGGCTTGCTGGATTGGAGTCCAGGGATTTGGGTTCAAATCCATGTGTTATAAGTTACACATTTTCTAGTTACAAATCTCTGATCCTATTATACAATCTTATGATAGTATGATCCCAGTTAGAGCAGGGTAAGCTGCAGCTCTTGCCACTAATTTGTTAAGTGGGCTACAGTAATTCACTTCCCTTCTCTGGAGCTCATTTTCTCTTTTAAAGGGTTTGGAGGGGGCAGGAGCTTCAGTGGATAGTGCCAGGCCTGGATTCATATCCGACCTCAGACACTCCCTGTGACTCTCTGCTGGGCAAGTGATTTAGCCTGGTTTGACTAGCCTTTGCCTTTCTTGAGTTATCAGGACAGAAAAATAAGGGTTTAAAAAAAAATAAAGTGAATGGAGTAGGTAATCTTGAAAATTCCTTCTGGCTCTGAACCGCATTCCACTGTTCTAAGGTGACTCAGAAATGGTTGAACTGCCTTTGTCCCAGGTACAAAGATTGGTCCTTGTACTTGTCACTTTCCCCTTTTATTTGGGAAACTGCAAGATTTTCTACTGTCAGCTAAGTATCCCATGATCTGTGTCTGGAAGAAAACATAGAATGGGACTTACATTTCCCCAATCCCAAGGAGAAGGGCACAAGCAGTGAGTTTGACATCTTGGCAAATGTTTACCTGCCTTAAAAAAAGCCTTACCTTCTGTCTTAGAATATTGTGCATTGTCAAGACAGAAGAGCAGTGAGGGGTAGGCAGTGGAAGTTAAGTGACTTGCACCAGATCATACAGCTAGGAAGTGTTGAAGGCTAGATTTGAACACAGGTCCTCCTGTCTTGGTGCCTGCCTCCCAATCCACTGAGACATCTAGCTGACCTCATTTACTTATCTTAATGGCACATAGATGACCATCTCATCTCTCTTACCATACCCAGAGCCACAGGCTTTTTAAGTCCTCACACCCCTAATATGTAGAAGCTTTAATTTTTTTTTATTGATGTGCACATACTTTTGCAGGCCAAAGAAGGTCATTTGACACAGATTAATAGGAAAGGACTTTGGTTGCCTCATCTTCCAGATAGAACTTTTTCCTCTTTCTCTTACCTTCCTACCCCCCACCCCATGATGAATTGTAGCAGAAAAATGACTACCAGAGCAACAAGGCAGCTCATCATTAAGCTGGGAGAAAGGGGTTAGTTTTTTTCCTTATATCCTTGTAGGTAGCTGCAAGAACCACCAAACTCTTCTCTTACTCCAGCCTCCCAAGAATATCCCATCCCTTTCCTTCAGATCTAAACACAGACATAAAACTGGCAAGGAAATGTTCTTTGGGGATTTTTTAAGAAGATAACTCCTGGGGGCAGCTGGGTGGCTCAGTGGATTGAGAGCTGGGCCCATAGGTGGGAGGTTCTGGGTTCAAATCTGGCCTCAGATACTTCCTAGCTTGGTGACCCTGGGCAAGTCATTTAACCTCCATTGCCTAGCCTTTACTTCTTCTGCTTTGGAACCAATACGCAGTATTGATTCTAAGATGGAAGGTGAGGGTTTAAAACAAACAAAAAAAGGTAATTTCTTCTCCAAACCCTTCCCAAGGGAGAACTCCTCAACACTTGGACAAAATTAGAATGATGGTGCTATTCAAAGGGCCAGTGGACCCAGTCTTGGCAGCAAAGCTGAAGATGTTCAATGGGCAGCAGCTACAAAAATGCAGCTCCTGGTCAGCTTCAATCAATCCTCCAGAAAATTACATTCTTATAACAAAGCTAGCTGAGGCCTGGCCAGACAGCTGTCAGAATGTAAAAGGCAGACCTGCTAGTCTCAGTGGTATAGTTTTATGCCTTGGAAAGAAGATATCAGATATCTAGTTTGGGACTTTTGAAAGAGAAGATAAAGATGTCATTTGATTGTATATACATTAAAGAGGTAGCTCAGGCCTGGTGGAAGGGGAGAGGCCACAAAAGCTGGTAAATAGTTGCTGAGATCCAGTTCATTCATCAAAACATTTGTTCTGGAAAAGCACTGGCCCGAAGATAAACCTCTTGCCCTTGAGGAGCTTCCCTTCCCTCCTGGTTGTGTCCATGAACCACAGCCTGGTCCAGTAGCCAGCAGAACTGGAACTATTGGCACCCACTTTCCCCCCCCCCCCCAGTGAAACTTGGATTTTTGAGGGAGTCATCCCAATTTGTAGAGCTCTAAAGATGTACACTCACTCCAAGGCACACCAGTTTGGGAAGAGGGGGTATTTCCAAGGAGCTTCAAAACACATCTGATTCCAAATCCATTCTCTACTGTGGTTTGGGGACAGGTTACTAAGGAGACGGAGGAGATTCCCAGCAGGTCATCAAGGGAGTAGAAGACCTCGGTGTAGCAAATAAAAAATAAACTCTAAGTTTAGAAATCTTATACTGTGCTTTGAAGATGAAGAGAAAGACATCGATGACATTAAGACAAATGTAGGAAGACAGTGAAACAAACCACAGATGACTGGCACAGGTGAGTAGAAGGATCTGGTAGTACATGCTTCCTAGAAGTGTGTAGGAGGAACAATATGGTGAGGCCAGAAAATATCCTCAGGGCATGGAAGGGAGGGCAAACCTGACAGAAGCCTCTTTTTCAAGGATCCCATTCCCTCTGCTCTAGCTCCAGCAAGTAGGAAGAGCAAAGGACCAGAAGGCAGAAATATGTTTAATCATTTCACTTATGTCCAACTCTTTTATGACCCAAGTAAGGGTATTCTTAGCAGAGATACTAGAGTGGCTTGCCATTTCCTTCTTCGGCTCATTTTACAGATGAGGACACTGAGGCAAATGGAGTGATGTGATTTGCCCAGGGTCACACAGCTAGCAAGAGTCTGAAGCTGGATTTGAACTAAGGAAGTCTTCCTGATTTCAAGCCCAGTGCTTTATCCACTTCCCCATCTGGATCTATACAGCTCATATATATGCCTGAGTTCACATTCAATCTGAATAGTTGTACGGCCCTAAGCAAATCATTTAATGTTTGCCTTAGTTTCCTTATCTGTAAAATGGGGGTTATAGTAGCTCCCACCTCAAAAGGTGTTATATAAATGCTCATCCCTTTCCCTTTCTCCCTTTGGGGGGGGGGCGGAGAATGAGTGGCCAGGGAGTCAGGAGACCTGGGTTTGTCTTGTTGGCCTCTCAGCAGGGTTTTCTTATCAGCGCAATGAGAATAATCAAATGAGAAAACTACAAAACACTAGACACTTGTTTTTGGTTCCGACTTGAGATTTCATTAGTGTGGGAGAACTCTTTAGGTTGAAACTCCCCCCTGTAATGCCAAAACTCCACTTGCCTAAGGCTTGGGAGTCACCCAGGTGGTATGTGATAAAGGCAGGACTTGGACCCAAGTTCCTCTCACACTAAGGCGGGCCCTTCATCCACTATCCCATGCTACCTCTCCTAAAAACACAGAGGTTTGATTATTATTCCTCTTAATGGCGCTAATAACTCCTTCTTCACAGACAATTTCCTGACATAAAAATCTGGTCTCTTAAAATGAACCCATGTACGTGTTCAGGGTAAGTCCTATGCAGTCAACCCGTCAGCTCTCGTGACCATTAGAAATAAGCAAAAGTGAAACATTGGCAGCTCAGCTCATGAATGAATCCCTGGTGAATTTGTTTAGTGAGTCGATCATCCAAAGACTTGATCATCCCTGGGCCTACTGACTCGAGTTTCTGAACCTTCAAAGATTGGACTGAACTCAGGGATTTCTGGTGGCACCATTTAAGGGGAAACCCACCCATGAAGTCCAGCCCTAACGAGCTTCCCATCCATACCAGAAAGCCCTAGAAGCAGTGTAGGCCACACTGAAAGCATGGCATGGATGAGGGCAGCTGGCATGGATCCGAGTTCTTTAAAGGCTGGTCAGTTTTATCTAGATGGCCTGATCATCTTGCCATGTGTGTTGTTGGTCACTAGAGGGACAAGGTAAGATGCTCAGTGTATCATGGCTCAACAAAACTCACTCCCACTACGGAGAAAGCAACCCCAAAGCACGTGCCTCATCCCCTCGATGGCATTGGGTTAGCAGCATCTTCTGATATATGCGATGCCTCCAAAAAAAAAAAAGTCCCATAAATCTTTATATACTGCCTTCCTTCAAAAAGCTCTAAGGTTTTAATCATCATCTTTTCCTTATTTCCCCATATTCTACCATAAAACAGGCTGGGGAACTTCTCTCAAGTCTCCATCCTCAAACTATTGCCAGCCTATAAGATCAGGATGCCAAGCCCGCCTGCAAACCTATTGCTTTAGAGGGCCATCCATCTCTGTCCCTATCCACCACACCTCGAGGAAGGAGTATCATCATCGCCTCCTCAACCACAGGGAGAATCTGGTCTTTGTGAAGTGAATTCCTGGCATTGCTGACTTAGGCTATGAGGCAAAGTTTGGTAGTGAGTATTACTAGGTGGGTATCATCAGTGGTACAAAGAAGGAACTTCCTACAGCCCAATTCTGACAAAAGTCAGTCTTGCCTACCTAGTATTCTAGGTGGCTTTCTTGCTGGAAAATGAGGGGCCCCTGGAAGGGGCTTTCCCACCACTCTGATCCCTCCCTATAATCCTCCTGTTTTTGTGCGGCCTCGGATCAAGCCGGGCTGGTATGGCAATCACCAGTAGTTCCTTCTGAGGTTTGCACTGTCTCTGCGTTCTCTGGAGGAGCAGCCGTGGGCCAGGAGCCTCCTTGGTTTTCTTCTGTACCAAACTTTGGTTCCTACAGGCTCGGTAGTGGGAGGCGGTTTCTGGAAAGACAAAAAGCAGCACTGTCCCCAAATTGTTGTTCTGGGGTACGTGCTGTCCAACAGATTCACAGAAGAATAGAATCCAGGGCTGGGCAAGACCCCTCGGAATCATCTAGTCCAGGGGTTCTTTTAATTTTTTTAAGTTTATTTTTTAAAAAAATTTTAAGGGGGCAGCTGGGTAGCTCAGTGGATTGAGAGCCAGGCCTAAAGACCTAGAGAAGTCCTGGGTTTAAATCTGGCCTCAGACACTTCCCAGCTGTGTGACCCTGGGCAAGTCACTTGACTCTCATTGCCCAGCCCGTACCACCCTTCTGCCTTGGAACTGGTACCCAGTATTGATTCCAAGATGGAAGGTAAAGAGTTTAACATTTTTTTTAACTTTTTTCCCCAATTTTTTCCAATAACTAGTGTAGGGGTTCTTAAATGAGATCTTAAATAAGTGTGTGTGTGTGTGTGTGTGTGTGTGTGTGTATAATTGTGTTTTGATACAACTGGTTCCTGATGTAATCTTATAGATTTTATTTTATGCATTTAAATAATGTTATTCTGAGATGGGGAACCATCAGCTTTACCAGACTGTCAATGAGATCCAAAATAAATATGCAGTTGGGTGGCTCACTGGATTGAGAACTAGGCCCAGAGACAGGAGGTTCTACGTTCAAATCTGGCCTCAAATACTTCCTAGTAGTATGACCTCCTCCCCCCCCCCCCCCCCATTGCCTAGCCCTTATCCCTCTTTTCTGCCTTGGACTTAACACAGAGTAGTGATTCTAAGATGGCAGGAAAGGGCTTAAGTGAGGAACCCTCGATCTAGAGCAACCCTCTCAGTTTACAAAGAAGGAAGCTTGAGCCCCCAGAAGGAAATGATTTGCCCATAGTCACAAAGTTGGGCTCCAAACTCAGGTCCTCTAACTCCATTTCCCATGCTCTTTCCACATGGCTGAAGCTGGTTACCCCAGGCAAGGGGTGGGTATCCCTTACCTCTAGAGATGACCATTTCAGACCACCTCAAGTCCAAAAAGTATGAGATTTCATGACTTGAAATCATCTCTGATGCTACTTTCAGGAAGTCTCGGGCCATGCCCTCTTTGCACCTGAAGCCCGTGCCCTGCCTTTAGCCAGAACAGGTTCATCTATCAATAGGGGCACCCCAAAATCCGAGCGTATCCCTATTTAGTTTCCCCGGGGAAGCTGCCAGCTCCCTCCGGACTGGAGGCACCTGACCCACAGGGCCCTTTTTTCCAGGGAGGTTCCATAAGCCTCTATTAACGGGTTGACTCACTTTTTTGGTTTTTCTGCAACAGCTTTGGGTTGCGGCTGGTCGGGAAGAACTGGGATCCCAAAGGGAATTTGCCGATGAGCTGGGACATCAGGAACTGCTTTTTCATGCTCTCAGAGCTGAAGGAGGGTTTCCACGTCTTCTGTATGAAGCTCCACCGTGTGTGGGGCTTGGTGGAAGTCAATGGCTTCTCCTGGGAGGCGTGCTGGAGGAACTTCAAGGGCTGGAAGGGGATTTCAACAGGACTGTCTGCCTCTTCTCGGGTGCAATGAGATGATGTAGAGCTGGGTGATGAGATCAAGGTTGGTAATGGCTCTGGGGACTGGGAGCAGCTACTGAATAACGAGGAGGTATCCATCAAAGCAAGAAACTGAAAGAAAAGGAGGGCAAAAGCTCAATTGGGAAAAGTCAAGGATAACCTCTCTGTATGGGTCCTTGGTAGGAACAGGAAGACAGGAGTTGGTTTAATGAGTGAGGAAGGATGGAGAAGAATTTTCTGACCAGGAGAGAGGGAACACTGAGAACTCTAGACTGATTCTAGCTTACAGGGACTCCTTCTCTGGAGGTCTTCTTCATCTGCCTCCACAGGATCCGATCCTGCCTGAGGACAATAATTTTAATGATAGAGGTAACAGCTAGCATTTATATAGCACTACCTCTCTCAGTTAAACTTCATAACAACTCTGTGAGGTAGGGGCTGTTATTCCCATTTGGAAGATGTAGAAACTGAGGCCAAGTTAAAGTGACTTGTCCAAGGTCACACAAGCAAGTAAGTACAGTTTTGATCTCACCAATTATACAAGGCAAGTTTTTTTATTGGGGATTTGTTTTTTAAACCCTCATTTCCAAGCTGTGTGATCCTGGGCAAATTACTTAATCTCCACTGATTGGCCCTTACTGCTCTTCTGCCAGACAGAAGGCAAGGGTTTAAAAAAAAAAAAACAAATAAGCCTTACCTTCTGTCTTACTGTCAGTTCTAAGACAGAATCGAGGCAAGGGTTAGGAGGCAATGGAGGTTAAATGACTTGTCCAGGGTCAAAGAGTTGGAAGTGTCTGGGGACGTATTTGAACTCAGGTCCTCTCACCTCTAGGCCTGGTGCTCTATCTACTGTGCTACCCAAGTGGCCCCAAGTAAGGCAGGTTTTGAACTTGGGTCTTCTCTACTCTAAGTCTATCTACTATGCCATATCTGAGATACAGGTAGATAAGTCCCTTCCAAGCCTAGGATCCCATAGCACTCATCCCATAGCTATCATTTTAAGGTCTGTGGTCGTGTAGCTGTTTGTCAGTCATTTAGGGTTGTCTTGGCAAAGATCCTGGAGTGGTTTGCCATTTCCTTTTTCAGCTCATTTGACAAATGAGGAAACTGAGGCAAAGACTTGAGGTCACACCCTTAGTAAATGTCTATAGTCAGATTTGAACTTAGAAAGATGTCTTCCTGACTCCAGGCCCATCTCTCTATCTATTGCACCACCTAGCTGCCCCATACTGGCAGAATAGCTTTCATTTTAAGATTTACAAAGCACTTGGCAAATGTTATTTCTAATCCTCACACTCACCTAGAGAGATTGGTGTTTTTATTCTCCCCATTTCACAGGTGAGAAAACGGGGGCTGAGAGATTAAAGTAAACTTGCCCAGAGCAACACAGCTAGCAAGCAACTGAGGCAGAATTCAAACTCAGGTCTCCCTTGCTCAGAGGCCAACACTCTTATCCACTGCATCACCTATCCACTGCATTGCCTGACTAGGCACCTCACCTATTATGCCGTTCCATTCCATGAGTTTTAAAACTAGGAGGCGTCATTTTGCAAGAGAGCAAATATGGGCTCAGAGGACTCAGGTTCAAACATCTGATATTGGCAAAGGCCACCCCCTCCCTGGATCTCAGTTTCCTCACCTGTAAAATGGTCTCCAAGATCTCTTCCAGGTCTAGATCTAGGATCCTATGAAACTAAGTCCTGAAGCAGTTAGGTAAATGCCACCATGTCACACAATAAACAATATGGAACAAAAACCAGAATCCAGCGCTCTTGACCATTGGTAGAGGAGTCTCTCCCCTTAGGATCCAGGAAGTTTGGCATTTGGTTCTAGGCTTATATATTTAGAACTGGAAGGGATTTTATTTATGTATTTTTAAACCTTTATTTTCTTTCTTAGAAACAACTCTAAAACATAAGGGCAAAGGCTAGGAAATGGGATTAAGTGACTTGTCCAGGGTCATGAAGCAAATGTTCTGAGGGCAGATTGGAACCTCGGCCTGGTGCTCTAGCCCCTGAGCCATTTAGCTGCCACTGGAAGGTGGATGGCTTTAAAAGTCATCTAGTCTCAAATTCCTCCCGAGGCCCAGAGAGACTGAATCACTTGCCCAGACTCACCCAGGCAGAGGGGTAAGAAGCAATTTTGTATCTACAACAAAATGGCAGAGAGAAGGGAAAGGGAGAGATAGTGGCAGAACCAGGATTTGAAGCCAGCTAATCCCAGACCTGGAAATATTGACAATAACTACTATTACACAGTGTTTAGGGGGGTTGCAAAGCATTTTATAAACTCGTTTTATCCCCACAAGCACCTTGGGAAGTAAATGCTGTTATTATTTCCATTTCCATACAGATGTAGAAACTGAGACAGAGGCTAAGTGACTGACCCAAAGTCACCCAGACAGTCAGTAGCTGAGGCTACGTGCAAAGTCATCTGGACTCCAGCACTCTCCCTCCACTGTTCCACCTAGCTACCTCCAGCACCCACCCTCTTCTGCCCTAGCCTTCCATCCCAGAACCACTGGAGAGCATGCTCACATCAGGGAAAGAGTTATATTCTTCAACATTTGCGGAGATGGGATTCCAGGATTCCTGCTTTTCTGGGCTGGTGAAGATGGACTTCCTCAGGTCGGGCACAGAGCTGTAGTGACACACACTAGCTTTCTCCGGAAAGGTGGCCTCGGCCTCCTGCTTAGGGGTCTCCTGAAGAGAGTCGGAGGGTTCTAGGTATTTCAGAGTCTCAGTTTCCTTTTGCTTCGACTCTGAGTCCAAGGTGGAGGTACAGGGCAGCAACATGGAAGAATTGGAGAGCTGGGAAGGAGCAAACCAAATATTGCATGGTACTTGGTGAATCCACCTCTTATCCCTGTTACCATTCATTTGCATAGGAGGGTGCTGAGGTCATGGGGTGCTGAGGGGGAAGGGCCCATTAGAAAAGCCTCTCTTATTGCTCAGCATTCCTAGGGTTTGGAGGCCACAGGCAAGGGGGGGGGTGGTGACCCAAGTCTTTGCATTCATGGGGGAAAGGGGGATAAGGTGGGATTTAGAGGGAAGCTCGAGACTCAGGTAATAAGGCTTGGGGTGGGGGGAGGAGGGGAAGAATGGCATGCTTTTTCCAGATGGGAACCAAAAGAAACAGCAGAAGACAGTCATCCCCAAGTTATGTCCTTCAGGAAATCACCAGGCCCTTGACATTTTGACATTTCCACATTCCAGTTTTGCCCAGTCATCTGGTAGCATGATAATTTGCTGGGTCTGACAGAGAGAAATCAGCCTCTCCTAGAGGGGGCGCTAGGAGTGTGGGGTCACGGAGTTTTGGAACCACCCTCTCCCACACCCTGCCCCCCAGCCTTTTTGTTTTGAAGGGCTGGATGGGAGACACCTTACTGAAGGCAAAAGGGAAGGTGTACAAGACAGGACCTGCGGCAGCATTCTTTACTGTTTGGCCAGGCAGAAGTCTGAAAAGGACAAGGGGAAGCCTGGCTTCTCCAACCACCCCTCCACTCCCATTTCGGCTCCCAGCCCTCTTCTCAGCCCAGCACTTTCAGTGTGCTCGGGCACTGGCTGGTGGTCTTCTTGATCAGCCCCTCCACCCCCAAAGGCAGGGCAGGGAGGTGTACTGGATATTTCCGATTTTCCCGACCATCGGCATTTACTTGTCTGGCGTTGTACACAGAAGCTCTTTGTTTGGTGTTCTCTGGGCGAGAGACCCTGGTCCCATCACCTGCTGATTCACCCTGAAGCTCATTCTTCTTCTCGTGCTGAAACAAGGCTTTCTTCTCCTGCTTCAGCCGTAATGCCTGGATCTGCTGCCTGGGCAATTTAATTGAATTCAACAAGTTTGTTACAACACTCCAGAGCACTGTGCTAGGTGCAGTTTAGGTAAGACAAGGGGGTCTGCCCTCCTACAGCTGGCAGTCTAGGAAAGGATAGGATACTGCCCTAAGCAAGAGTTCAGCCCAAGTCCCACAGCCACAATGATTCAATTCAGTTGTGGGGCTGGAGGGCAGGCTGGTAGGTGGTGGCTGGTCCACAGAGGTCCCAGGAGACAGTTGCCCATGCAGTTATACCTGGAGAGGGGGCAACTCATTCTCATGTCCTCCTCCCCTGACCCCACTCCACCATCTGTCTTTCCAAATACTGCTTCTGGGGCTCAGGCTAGACCCAGAGAAGGTAGCATCTGGACAAACAGAGGGAAGAAGCACCCTACTACCATCATGGTGTCAGCCTGGGCCAAATTCTCAGCGACCTCATCTTAGTTACAGCTCTGAAAAGTTCACTAAAGAGGTACAAAGGAAATTGGTTTTTGAGGTCCAAAGGGAGGTTATTCCTGAATAGGTTGATTGAAGACCTAGGGTGAGAGTGGGGAAGAGGAGGGGCTAGATCATGGTGCAGGGACCAGTCATTAAGAAGGTAATATCGTAGACAGTATGGGAAGAATACTTGAGTTGGGCTTTAAAAGGTAAAAGGCTAAGAGGAAAAGGGAGGCATAGAGATAGGGAGATAGGGGCATGTTCAAGAGACAAAAAAAAATCTACAAAATGTAGAGTGGATGGGGGAAGGGCTAGTAATAGAAAATAAAGCTGGAAAGGTAGAGTGTTACCACACAAGATTGAAGATGGCCTTGAATACCAGGCAAAGGATTTAAGTCCTAATTAGATAATAAAACATCATGTGAGATGTTTTGATGGAAGGGTAACATGACCAGATGTATACATGAAAACCCATCTGGAAGCAGTGCATTGAGGGGCTGCTAGGTATTTGAGTGGATAGAGAGCTAGGGCTAGAGACAGGAGTTCCTGGGTTCAAATCTGGCCTCAGATACTTTCTAACTATGTGACTCTGGCCAAGTCACTTAGCCTCCATTGCCTAGTCCTTTACCATCCTTATGCCTTATAACCAATGCATAATATTAAAGGTAAGGGGGTTGGTTAAAAAAATGGATTGGTGAGGGGTCACTTCTCTTACTGATAGCTGATCACCCTCCCAGTTACTCCAAGTTCTCAGTCTTTAAGTTCTACTTGACTCACTGGCTTCCTCTAAGACCCAGTTAAAATCCTTCCTTCTGAGAGAACATGAATCACGTAAGCATGGAAAAATATTCTAAATCAATAAATAAATTGATTAAAAACAAAATAAAATCCTTCCCTCTATGGGAATTTTTTTCTGATAACTCATAATTCTAGTGTTTTTCCCCTGCTGATTATTTTCTGTATACAGCTGATTTGTATATGTTTGCTTGCTTGTTGTCTCATTAGATTGTGAGCCCTGCAATGGCAGGAGCTTTCTTTGTATCCCTAGTATTTGGCACACAGTAGGCACTTAATGCTTACTGACTTCTCTTTCTCTTACTCCTTATATCTTTTTTTCTTTCTTTTAAACCCTCACCTCCCATCTTAGAATCAATACTGTGTATTGGCTCCAAGGCAGAAGAGCGGTAAGGGCTAGGCAATGAGGGTTGGGTGACTTGCCCAAGGTTACACAGCAAGGAAGTGTCTGAGGCCATATCTGAACCCAGGGCCTCCTGTCTCTGGATCTGGCTCTCAATCTACTTAGATACTTAGCTGCCTCCTCTATCTTTTATTTCAATTAACTTTTTTAGTTGATTCTCTAAGTATACTATCACATCATCTGTAAAGAATGATAGTTTTGTTTTCTTGTTGCTTATTCTAATTCTCCAATTTCTTTCTCTTGTCTCATTGCTATAGTATTTTTTAGTAACTACTAAATAATAGTGATGATAATAGGCATCCTTGCTTCACCCCTGATCTTATCAGGAAAGTGTCTAGCTTAGCCCTAAATCACTCCCTATATGCAAACAATTACTAAAACTTGTAGAGTCTTCTACCTAGCACCTTATGCTTCATTTCCCATTTTCCTGTCCACACAGCACCAACCCTAGCCTCAGCACGGGTTGGGAGGGGTGTAAATTACTACCAGGTTAAGTAAAGGTCCTGTTCTGATCCTTGTGATAATAGTTCCTTCCCTTTCTGGATTATCTTCAGCTTAACCTGTGTAAAGCTTGTTTGCACAGAGTTCTTTGAATGTTATCTCCCCCATTAGTCTGAGTTCCACTGCCTGGCACAGAGCAGGTGCTTAATAAAAGCTTGTTGATTTGACTTAGGAAACCCTCAGATGATGAAATTACTTCTATCCTCTCTGGAATTTACAATCTTAAAAGTCGCCTATAAAATCAAGAGGTTAAGTGACTTGCCCAGGGTGACATAGTCAGTGTGCATCAAAGGACAATTTGAACCCAAGTTTTTCTTGGCTCCTTGGCCCATTTTCTACCCACTATGCCAGGGTTTCCTCTAAAAGTTAAGAGTCATTCATATAGAGCTTTAAGGTTTCCAAAGACCTTTTCATGAATTATCTCACTTGATTCTTACAACTCTATGAGTTAGGCTCTACTATTATCTCCATTTTACAGAGGAGAAAACTGAGGCCAAGAGAAATGAAGTGACTTCCCCAAGACCACACAGCTCTAAGTGGCCAAGGGCTGGATTTGAACTCTGGTCTCCCTAACTTCAAATCTGGCACTCTGCCCACTATGTCACCTAGCTGCAAAAGTAATGCAAAATAATACGAAATAATTTCAAGAGGAAGAAAGCATTGACATTTGGAGGTGGACAGGAATTAGGAAAAGCCTGGACCATTGTGATAAGTTTAAATGGTCTCATTTTCCAACTCTCCTCTTTCTAGTTGTTTCTCCGCACAGCTACCAAGCTGATGTTCCTAAAAAGAGAAACCCAAACATATTACTACACCTCCATGTCTCCCATCTCTAATGAAATATAGAACATCTTCCCATTGCCTCTGGGATAAAGTACAAAATGAGAATTGGGGGAATTTAAAGCCCTTCGTTATCTGGCTTTCACCTACCTTTCCAGTCTTATTAGTTGTTACTCCCCTTCGAATGCTCTACTGCAGTCAGTCTAGCCTTCTAGGGGCTCCAAATACAAAGAATTTCATCTTCATGTCTTCCTTCAGGTCATCTCCCTGGAATGTGCACCTTCTCCTTACCTCTACCTCAGTGAATTCCTGGCTTAATTCAAAGTACCTTCTATAACACCTTCCCTCATTTCCCCAAGGGTTCAAATTCTCACCCCTTTGAAATTACTTCCAAGATATTTTGAGCTTACTTACATAGTCCCACTTGTTGAATGTAAGTTGCCTGGAAGGCAGAAACTTGTGTTTTTTGTCTTTTTATCCAAAGGTGTTTAATGAACACTTGTTGAACTCAACTGAGGAAGTTCTATTAGGAGAACTATTATTGTAACTATCCAGGCATAGTTGTGACCAAGGGCATGAAGTAGTGATGGTGAGAGAAGCAAAAGACAGGAGAGAAGAGATGAGAGAGAGAGAGTGAGCCCCTGTCAGGCTGGATTCCTCCAGACTCAATAACGGATCAGATAGGAAACATGAGGGATGGGGGGAAATCCCTAAATTGATGGATAATAGGGAATAGTGTATGAGATACAACTGATTAAAAAGCTGAAATCAGAGGAAAGGGAGGGTGGAGTCCAGATGGCAGTGTGGTAGCAGGGAAATTCTGAAGCTGTTCTGAATATCCTTCCAAACTAATCTTTAAAAGGTGTCTCAAAAGGTCAGAAGTCAAAGCAGGAAGAGCCAGGGGGCTCTCCCACTGGACACAACATGAGACATAGTCAGAGAGAGTGGATTTCCACAATATAAAGGGGAAAACTGCAGAAGGAAAAGAGCAGGCCAACCACCCCACAGACACACACTTACTATGCAGCAGAGCCAGGAGCTAGATAATCTCGGGATTCTAGGAGGCAGGCTACACTTACAAAAAAGCACTACAGACCTACCCCTGGAGGTGCCAGGCTCTGGCAGTAAGATTCAAAGCTCAATAGCACTGGCCTCACTCTGGTTTCTAGGGCAGAAGCAACAGTGAATATAGTCTCAGGGCAAAACATTGTGAAGTGTGCTACATACACACACACACACACACACACACACACACACACAGCACTGTAGGTCTTGGAGGTGAGGTTCAGAGCTGAGCTCCAAGCAAAACCCTGTGAGCCAGAAGCTAAGATAGAAATAACCAGCAACCTGCAGGACTCCCAGTCCTCCAGAGGGAAAATGGGTAAACAGCAGCAAAGAAAGCTCTTGATCCTAGAAAATTTCTACAGAGAAAAAGAGCAAAAAAAAAAAAACAGAAGAAATTGGAAAGGTTGAGTAACAAGCAAACAAATGCAAAATCTCCCAAAAAATGGAAACTGGTTGTAAGCTCTGGAGGAGCTCAACAAGGATTTCAAGAACCAAGTAAGACAGATAAAAGTGGGGAAAAGAAATGAAAGTAATGCAAAAAGAAAAATAGCAGCTTAAAAGGCAAAATTGGCCAAATAGAAAGAGACATAGAAATCAAATGAAGTAATAAACAGATTAAAAATCAGAACTGGCAAAGAAGTCCAATGATGAAAAGTATCATGAAAGGCAGAAGAGACCAAATCAAAAAGGAGAATCAAAAGATCATGGTTGAAAATTGGTCTTTAAAGACTAGAATTGGGCTAGTAGAAGCTAATGATTTCATGAGACATCAAGAAATAAAACAAAATCAAAAGAATGAAAAAATAGACAAAAACACAAAATTTCTCATTGAAAAAAAAAAACAACTGACCTGGAAAATAGATCCAGGAGAGACAATTTGGGAATTATTGGGTTATGTGAAAGTCATGAGCAAAAAAAAAAGGCTAGGCATCACATTATAAGAAACTATTCAAGAAAACTGCCCTGATATATTCTTGAGCAAGAGTGCAAAATAGATATTGAAAGAATCCATAGATCACTTCCTTCAATAAATCCCCAAATGACAAATCGCAGGAATGTTATAGCCAAGTTCAAGAGTTTCCAGGTCAACGAGAAAATACTGCAAATGGCCAGAAAGAAACAATTAAGATATCATGAAGCCCCAGTTAGGATTACACAAAATTTGGCAGCTTCCACACTGAAGGACCATAAGGCTTGGAATATAACATTCCAGAAGGCAAGAAAATTATAATTAAGAATCACCTACCCATTAAAACTGACTATATACTTTCAGGACAATGTATGGGAAGTTAATAAAACAGAAGATTTCCAACATTCCTGAAGAAAAGACCAGTATTAAACAGAAACATTTGATGTCCAAATACAAAATTCAAGAGAACCATAAAAAGGTAAATAAGAAAGGGAAAAAATTTAAGGGCTTCAATAATGTCAAATTTGATTATATTCCTATATGGAAAAATGATATCTGTAGCTCTTAAAAATTATTATCCCTATCATAGTAGATAGAAGAAATATATAGGCAGATATGTAAAAAAAATTAGGGGGAAAACGAGGATTGTACCAAGAGAAATGCAGAAGAGGTAAAATGGGGTAAAACCACATAAAGACGCACATGGTGGGGGAAGAGAATAATAATAAGGGGAGAATGAGGGTGATAACTGGTAATACTTAAACCTTACTTTAATTGGAATCAGTTCAGAGAGGGAAGAACAGCCAGATTTATTGGGGTACAGAATCCTATTTTACCCTATAAAAGGGGAATAAGAAATGGGGCTTGGGGAGGGAAGTCATATAAGGGAGGGAAAAGTTGGGGGGTGATTAAAAGACCCTTAAGAGAAGTAGGAGGGGAATAAGAAGGGAGGTGGTGGGAAGGGAATAAAATAAGGGAGAGGAAGGGGGCTTGATTAAAAGAAAAACACTGGTGTGGAGGGAAAGAGTGAAAGGAGAAAGAACAGGATTAAAAGAGCAAATCAAAATGATGTGGAATACACAGATAGTAATCATAACTATGCATATGAATGGGTTGAACTCACTCATAAAACAGAAGTAGATGAAAAACCCAAATCCCACCATATATTGTTTATAAGAAATACAAATGATGCAGGTAGACACATACAGGGTGTAAAGGTAAGAGGCTGGAGCAGAATTTATTGAGCATCAACTGCGAAAAAGAAGACAGGAGTGGCATTCATGACCTCTGACAAAGCTAAAGCAAAAATAGATATGATTAAAAGAGATAAGGAAGGTAATTATATCCTTATAAAAGGCAGTATAGACAATGAAGAAATATCAGCATTCAACATATATGCACTAAATGGTATAGCATCCAGATTTTTAAGGGAGAAAATCTTGGAGCTTAAGGAGAAATTGATAGTAAAACTATACTAGTGGAAGACCTCAACCTTTCTCTTTTAGATCAAGATAAATAAAACCAAAAAATAAATAAGAAAGGAGAGAAGTAAATGAAATTTTAGAAAAACTAGTTAATAGATATCTGGAGAAAAGTGAATAGGAATAAAAAGGAATATACCTTTTCAGCAGCACATGGTATGTTTCCTAGGGCATAAAAACATTACAAACAAATGCAGAAAAGCAGAAATAATAAATGAAACTTTTTCAGATCATGATGAGATAAAAATTCAAGGGTTCATAGAGAGGCAAATTAAAAATTAATTGGAAAATAAATAATCTAATTCTCCAAAACTGGTGGATTAAAGAACAATTCAAAGGAGCAATTACTGATTTCATTGAAGAAAATGACAATGAGAAGACAACATATCAAAATATTTCTTTTGTCAACTATTTGACAAAATATCCATCTGTATAATTTACCATATCAACAACCAAACTAATGGAAATCACATGATTATCTCAATAGATGCCAAAAAAAAAAACCTTTGTCAAAATATAACATCCATTCCTATTGAAAACACTAGAAAATATAGAAATAAAAGAGACTTCAAAACAGAATATATTTAAAACCACCAGCAAGTATCATCTGCAGTGGGGACAAGTTAGAAGCCTTCCCAGTAAGATCAGGAGTGAAGCAAGGATTCCCATTATCAGCTTTACTATTTAATATTGTACTAAAAATGCTAGCAGTAGCAATTAGAGAAAAATAAATTGAAGGGATCAAAGTAAGCAATGAGGAAACTAAAATATTCTATGTAGATAATATGACAGTATACTTAGAGAATCCTAGAAAATCAACTAAAATAAAAAGCTGGCTAGTGGAAATAATTAACAAGTTTAGCAAAGTCATGGTGTACAAAATAAACCCGCATAAATCACCAGCATTTCTATAAACTTCCAACAAAACTCAGGAGCAAGAGTTAGAAAGAGAAACTCCATTTAAAGTCACTCTCGACAATATAAAATATTTGGGAGGGGGAAACTGGGTGGCTCAGTGGATTGAGAGCCAGGCCTAGAGACGGGAGGTCCTAGGGTCAAATCTGACCTCAGACACTTCCCAGCTGTGTGACCCTGGGCAAGTCACTTACCACTCTTCTGCCTTGGAGCCTATTGACTCCAAGACAGAAGGTAAGGGTTTTAAATATATATATATATTTGGGAATCTATTTGCCAAGACAAACTCAGGAATTATATATATATATATATATATATATATATATATATATATGAACACAACTACAAAACACTTTTCACACAAATAAAACTATATCTAAACAATTGGAAAAACACTAATTGCTCGTGGGTTAGACAAGCTAATATATTAAAAATGACAATCCTACCTAAACTAATTTATTTATTTAGTGCCATACCTATCAAGCTACCAAAATTTTTTTATAGAATTAGAAAAACTATAACAAAGTTCATCTGGAAGAACAAAAGATCAATAATATCAAGGGATCTAATGAAAAAATGTGAAGGAGGGTAGCCTAGCAATACCAGATCTTAAACCGTACTATAAAGTAGTGGTCATCAAAACAATATGGTACTGGCTAAGAGACAGAAGGGAGGATCAATGGAATAGACTTGGGTAAATTACCTCAGCAAGCTAGTGTTTGATAAACCCAAAGATTCCAGCTTTGGGGACAAAAACCCATTATCTGACAAAAACTGCTGGAAAATTGGAAAAGAGTATTGGAAAAATTAGGTTTAGATCAATATCTCACACCCTACACCAAAATAAATTCAAAATGAGTAAATGACTTAAATATAAAGAGGGAAATTATAAGTAAATTAGATGAACATAGAGTAGTATACCTGTCAGATCTATGGGAAAGGAAAGAATTTAAGACCAAACAAGTGATAGAGAACATTACAAGATGTAAAACAAATAATTTTAATTATATTAAATTAAAAAGTTGTTGTAAAAACAAAACCGGTGCAACCAAAATTAAAAAGGAAGCAGCAAACTAGGAAAAAAATTTATAACAAAAATCTCTGACAAAGATCAAAATTTTCAAATGTATAAGGAACTAGGTTAAATGTACAAGAATCAAGCCATTCCTTGATTGACAAATAGTCAAGGGATATGAATAAGCAATTTTCAGATGAAATAAAAACTATCAATAATCACATGAAAAAGTGTTCTAAATTCTTCCTGTTTAGAGAAATGCAAATAAAAACAACTCTGACTCACACCTAGCAGACTGGCCAACATGACAGCAAAGGAACATAAGAAATGTTGGAGGGAATGTTCAAAATTGGAACATTAAAACATTTCTGGTGGAGTTGTGAATTGAACCCAACCATTCTCGAAGGCAATCTGGAATTATGCTCAAAGGGATTTAAAAGAATGCATACCCTTTGATCCAGCAATACCACTACTAGGTCTATACCCCAAAGAGATAATAGAAAAGGGTTGTATAAAAATTTTCATAGCTGCACTCTTTGTGATGGCCCAAAATTGGAAAATATGGGGATGTCCCTCAATTGGGGAATGGTTGGACAAATTGTGGTATATGATAGTGATGGAATACTATTGTGCTATAAGGAATAATGAACTGCATGATTTCTATATGAACTGGAAAGACCTCCATGAACTGATGCATAGCGAAATGAGCAGAACCAGAAGAACACTGTACATAGTAACTGAAACATTATGGAACAATCAAGTGTAATGGATTTTGCTATATAGCAATGCAATGATCCCGGACAATTCTGAGGGACTTATGAGAAAAAAAATGCTATTCACATGGGGAGAAATAACTGTGGGAGTAGAAACACAGAAGAAAAATATATGATTTATCACTTGTTTATATGGGTATGGGATTTGGGGTTTTGGTTTTAAAAGATTACTCTGTTACAAAAATGAATAATATGGAAATAGGTTTTGATAACACAAGTATAACCCAGTGGAATTGCTTGTCAGCTCTGAGGGGCGGGGGGGGGGGGGGTTGGAGGGAAGAGGGGAGAGAGAGAACATGAATCATGTAACCATGGAAAAATATTTTAAAATAGATTATTTTTTTAAAAAAGGGAAAAAAATCAGAGGAAAGAAGAGATTGAGGAAGAAAAATGATGAGCTTTGATCACTTTGAGTTTAAGGTGCTGGTGGATCATTCAGGCAGAGGTGTACTATAGAAATGGGTCATACTTTCCAGACCCAGAGAGCAAGATCCTCAATATAGCTGGAGATTTGAGTTTGTCAGTCAACAGACATTTACAAAGGCTTACTATGTGCTAAGCCCTAGAGATACTACATAAGAAAGGCAGTAGTAACACAATTCCTACCCAAGGATCTCACATTCTAATGAGGGAGATGATATGCAAATCACTATATACATACAAAAGATATACACACAGTGTGAATGAAAGGTAATCTCTGAAGGAAAGGGGAGAGAGATCAGGAAAGGCCTCCCATAGAAGCAAGGTTTAACTCTCAATTTAAAGGAAGCTAGATGGAGCTCAAAAAAGAGTTGAGGGTTAAGGGGAGAGGACAGTGCAGCTTGAGGGCTTAGTGGATAGAGAGCCAGGCCTGGAGAAGGGAGGTTGTGGGGTTCAAATTCAGCCTCAGACACTTTCTAGCTGTATGACCTGGGCAAGTCACTTAACCCCATTGCCCAGCCCTTACTGATCTTCTGCCTTAGAAGCAATATACACAGTTTTGGTGCTAAGACAGAAAGTAAGGATTTTTTTTTTTTAAGAAAAGAGTTGAGGGTAGGACAATCAATTTTGAGAGCATCTGCATTGAAATAGGAGTTCGATCCAAGGGAATTAATGCAGTTGCCAGAGGAGAAAGGAGAAAAGAAAAGAGAGAATAAAACAAAATGAAAGAAGAGGGAAAAGAGAAGGGAAAAGAGAAAAAAAGAAAAGAAAATCTGACCAAGGATTGCCTTGGAGAATTACTTTTCAAAGGTGTATGAAAATGAAGCATGGTTAGCAAACTAAAAAGATTGAAGTGTTATGTGGGATCTGTGAGGTGAAGGGAGAAGGGCTTTGCAGACAGAAACATGGTCAATAGAGTTAAAGCTCTAAGAAATCAGGGAGGACAAGGCCTGAAAAAAAAATCCCCTGGACTTGGTGATCCTTGGAGATCTACCTGTTTAGGGGAACCATTGGGGTGGGAAGGACTAAGGAAAAAGTTAATGAGGAGGGGGGGCAACATCTGGAAAGATGTAGGACAGTAGCTGACTTTCTTTCTCCCTTTTTTTTTTTTTAGAATGAGGAGACTTGTGATTGTTGAGAATCATCTATGGGAGGGGAGGAGCCAATGAAGAGAAGACTGAAAGACATGATATGGGCAAATCCCTTAACATCTCGGGACTCCACACAACTAACTCTAAAACTCTTAAGTTTCAGAACATTTGCTGACCTTCCCTGGCAAGAGAAATGCAACCCCTGCCCTGCCCCAATGCTCCCTACATGAGTAAAATCACAGATTGAACCAAATAAATGAATGAATGAATGAATGAATGACTAGGTAAAGGCGGGAGAGGTGCGAGCAAGTGCTAGAACAAGAGTGTGATGTCAGTGGGTGAGAAGGAGACCAAAAGTGCAAGTAGGAGGAATTGTCAATCAAGGAACAGGGTCAGAAGAATCCTCTGTGAACAGAGGTTAGAAGACAGGGTAAATGAGGATGCCATGAAGCTTTTAGTACTAAAAGAGAGAAGTGAAGAATAACCCTGTTAATCATAGACAATGACTACTGGGCTTAGTGGGTGGGCTTTTACTGAGGCAGGATGAAGGGGAACCTAGTGTTCTATTGGGTTTCACCCCTTTCCTCCCAGAGTAGCCCCAACCTTAACAGTTGGCTCTAAACCAATCAGCACTGCAATCTAGAGATCTAATAGCAAGAAACAGGAGTTATTCATTTCTTCCTTAACCATCCCCCATCCCCAGCTTCAATCATATACATACATACCACACATGCCATACACACACCATACACACCACACGCCATATGCACACATATACCATATACATCATACATATACCATGTACCACACATACACCATATACACTCACCATATATATGCACACACCACACACACCATACACACATCCCATATATACAATACCATATACATACACAAACTATATATATACACACACACATATCACACACATCATACACGCCCCATATACACACCATATATATATACCACAAACACACCATATACACACACTATATACACATATGCCACACACACATTTCCTAATCCTAGGAACAATCCCTCTTGGGGAGCTTATGAACCTCAGACCTGAGTCCGGTTGCTGGGCAGATATCCCTTTCCTTTCTGATCCCTTGATTCTGAGTGTGGACTACAGAAGACAATTATAGGGAACCCAGAGGACAAAGATGTCCAACAGCAGACATCCTTGTTTGTCAGACAACACACTGATCCAAAGGCAAGTCTGTGCTGTTGTCCATCTGAGTTAAATGTCCACAAACAAGTACCCATCTACTTAACAACCTGAGATTTTATATTTTCTAGTCTGTCTAAGAGACCGATGAGACAGGGGGATAAGTATTCTTCTACCAACTTCAATGGCAGGAAAACTATGGCCAAGCCTGGCCTTCTAAGACCAGGGAAAGGTTTAAGGTCACAGAACACATTAGTGACAATCCCAGGGTCATAACCCACTGCCTTGCCCGCCCTTGGATGGCCCTGGCTTTCCTTTCCATACCGGGTGTGTACTTCCCGGGCTCTGGAGGCCACTGTGTTTTGAAAGAGTGAATTGCTGTGATGAAAATACTTCTGATACTTTTCAGACCCAAATTCTGGATAAATCCTCCGGAAGCCGCCACTTTTTTCTTTCTCATAACGTTCAATTTTCTCCAGCCACATAGCCTGGTAGTTCTTTAATTCCTCAATCCTGGATGGAAGCAAAGAGATGGAGTTGCAACATTTTCTCAAAAGAGGATGGGGAGCTAGCAGGACTTCAGGAAATCACTTCATCCAGTTCCCCCCTCCTCCAGGTCAGACTTCACTGATATCAAATGATGGAGAGATTAGGTGGATGTCTTTCAGGTTTTTCAACCCCATCCATGGGAAGATTCTGAAACTACCTGCCTGGTCTACCAACCACCCATAACCATTATTGTTGGTGGAAACTTTCTCTCAGATGTGGCAAGAAAGAAAGAGATAAATAAAATGTTTTAAACATTCCTTGGTTTAGTTCTTGTGAGATGGGGAATCATCTCCCTCTTAAATAGGGCTTGTGTTTTCCTGAATTCAAGGACTTGTCTCTAAGGAACCTGACATGCTTAAGGACACAATATTCTCATTCCTCAGAATCTCCCTTGGAAAATGAAAGTTGGAAAGGGAAGAATGAAAAAAACTGAAATTCAAAATCATTCTGTGTTAGACCTGGACCTGCCATTAGCTCAAAGTATGAGTATAGTTTCCTTCATCTGTAAATTGAAGGAGTTGGAGATGAAAATCTTTTTTTTTAATCCTTACCTTCTGTATTAGAATTAATACTAAATATTGGTTCCAAGACAAAAGAGAGAAGGGCTATGCAATTGGGGTTAAGTGACTTGCACAGGGTCACACAGCTAGGAACTGTCTGTTGACTAGAGTTGAAACTAGGATCTCCTGTTCTCCAAGCTTGGCTCTATCCACTGAGCAACCTAGTTGCCCCAATAAGATCTTGAAAGTCACTTTTGGCTCTAAAATTATGTCATTTCTCCAGCTAGTAGGCTCCTTGAAAGCAGAAAAATCAAAGCCCAGTGGCATAGCCAGTGATGTTGCTGAACATATAGCCAGGCCAGAAACAAAACCTAGTTTTTTTTTTTTTAATTTCCACTTGTTCCCCACCCCTACCCTACTCCAATTTTTTTTTTTTTAGAAACCCTTACCTTCCTTCTTGGAATCAATATTGACTCCAAGGTAGAAGAGCGGTAAGGGCTAGGCAATGGGGGTCAAGTGACTTGCCCAGGGTCACACAGCTGGGAAGTATCTGAGGCCAGATTTGAACCTAGGACCTCCCGCCTCTAGGCCTGGTTCTCAATCCACTGAGCTACCCAGCTGCCCCCATACCCCACTCCAATTTGCAAAAAAGGCTTCCTTCCTTTTCAAGGAGTTACAAGTTATGCAATGTGATAATTCTGGGAATAGGACTGGCCTCAGACAAAGGAGAGAGATGCCCAAGTGCTATTATTTGGAGGACACTAAGAGGCCTCTCCCCCTCTCAGAAACATCTCCCATGCCAATCTGAAATTCCTACCATTAGGATTATTCTGTGGGACTGAAGAACTGTGACTCCAAAAGACCCTAATTAAAAGACAAAAATACTAGCTAGCAGGACTAACACTAAAACCTAAGCACTGGTGGGGTAAATTGTCAAGTCTGCTAGATTCCAGGAAGGAATATAAACAGGATGGAAAACATCTTAAATGTGTGTGGGGGGAGACAGAAATAAAAAAGTCTAGAATTAGAATTGTGGCTGCTGCTGAAGTGGGATCCACAAGTGGGCAGCACTGGGACTTCTGGGTACAGAAGGAGGATGGGACAAATACCTAGAAAAGTTGGAAGAGGAATTGAGGCTGGAAAGTAGGGAGAAGGAGCAATGAGGTTATCTTGCACTTCCTTATCCTGAGGGGGATACCTGATCTCCCTAGAACGGACATGCTGCAGAATTCTTGCCCTCCGCCGTGCTTCATCTTGGACTTTCTTCTTTTCACAGGCTCCCAGGTTGATTAGGACAAGGGTGTCATACAGCAGACTGTCTTTAACTTCTCTGTCTAACCTTGAATCAGTGGAGAAGCTTGGAGAATGATTGACCTGAAAGGGCAAGATGGTGGCTTGGAGTTTAGGCAGTCCAGAATGGAAAAGGGAACAATTACTAAAAGAAGAAATTAGTGGGACCCCCGCCCCATTCCTTCAAATAGTCCACCAATAAAAATTTACTTTTTAAAAAAAGACTAGGTGAGAAAAAAAAAAGACTACGTGTCCTCCATCTTACCTAAGTTGGAAGGAAACACAAGGGCTACTCATGGACTGATCCCACTACTGATGAGCATAGGAGCTTTGACCTTCTCTGTTTCTGTCCTGGGCAGGTTCATCTGTCCTTAAGCAGTCTGGTGGACAAGTTTCTCCAACCTCCCCTTGGGAGCTAACTGTATTAGTCCCAGATTTAGGGCAGACATCCAACCAGCTCAGAAGTCCCAAACCCAAGGGATCCTCCTATCTCTACCTCTCTCAGTAGCTGGGATCACAGGTATATGCCACCCTCACTGGAAAATCGCTCACATTTACAAGCCCTTTAAGGCTTATAAAATACGTTACTCACAGAGGTAAGTAGCACAAGTATTGGCTCCATTTTAGAGATGGAGAAAGTGAGGTTTTGAAAAGTTAGGTGACTTGCTACTGGTCATATGAACTAGTGAGTGCCAGAGCTGGGATTCAGACCCAGCTCTTTCTTGACTCCACGTCTAGTATACTTTCCCATCAAACCACTCTCCCTTTCACCAAGACTTATTCTGAAATCTTGGAGCAGAAGAAGCTGTTATGGGACAAGAGGGGAGAGGGGCATGTGAGAGTAGTGTGAGAAGAGAATGTGGGTCTGAACTAGAGTGGAGGAAGAAAGAGACAACATTTTCATTTGGGGGGTAATTTTAATTTCATTTTACTGTACCTTAGTGAGTGAAAAAGTTATGGAATGTCCTCTAATTTAACTCACTTCCTCTCTGCTTTGTATCTTTTTTGAGGGGATGTGTTTTTAGAAACCACTTACTAGCTCATTAGGTGACCCTGAGTAAGTCACTTCACCCTGTTGGCCTCAGTTTCCTCATCTATAAAATGATCTAGAGAAGAAAATGGCAAACGCTCCAGTATCTCTGCCAAGAAAACCCCAAATGGGCTCATGAGGAGACAGAGGTGACTGAAACGACTGAACAACAAAAGAAAACAACAGGTCTAAGTATATTTAAGGGTATATTTAAAATAATATCAGATTAAAGGACTATGGGAAAGAAGAGATCAGCTATGAAAACAGAAAGGGAAAGGAGACAGAACAGCTTTATCCCTTTTTTCTGTCTTTGTTTGAACTAGGACACTGCTGCCCAAGCCTTCATCTAGAATATCCCTTTCTCAGAAGCCTCCTTTGTACCGAGATAGGGCTATCCTTATGGCTTATCTGTTTTTCCCAAGCCAGAAATTGGGTTTGAATTTCCATGTCTGGGTGGACAACTTGAGGAATTCTATTAATTCCCTGAAGTCTATCCCCCTCTGCTGGTCACTTCCCAGCCAAGCGGGCAGAAGGAAACAGGGGATGACCCAGAAATGGCATTGAGTTTGGAAGAACAACCCAAGTGGGAAAAAAAAAGGAAAAGCCCCAGGGATGACTGACAGCTTGAATAGAAAGAGGGCAAGGGATGCATACTCCCCATCCATCTCTTACCTAGATGCTTATTTAAAATTTGTTGAACTGGATTACCTCCAGAAGCCAGGGTTTAAGTTTTCTGTCCAGCAGAATATCAAAGCCCAAAATTTCAAAGCAGGCACTATTCATGATGTGGTTGGGGAAGCAGGTGTGATAGTTGTGCTTAATTATAGGGTGAGCAGTAATCAAGGTCTTGATAATTATGTCTTCAATATCTCGCCACATTTTCACAGTGTCACAGCCAAGTTTGTCCATGTAGGCATTAAAGGTAGATAGTTTTCTACAAAAGAAACCACGTATTATAGAGAAAGAGAAGTTAACCTTCTAGTCCCCTGAGATTTCAGTTATGAGTGGAGACCAAAAGATGTTGGAAACTGGAAAACTTGGGAACTCTAGGAGAAGAGACATATCGGATAAAGAGGTGGTTTTGCAGCTATTGTCACTACCAAGTGGGGGAGGTTAAGGCTGTGGGATTGCCTGAAATTGTGAGTTCAAGAAGAAAGCTAATCAGGTATCCACTCTAAATGTGGTACCAATATAGTGAGCCTCAGCATTTATGTAGGTACAGTAGGTTGCCTAAAACGGAGCAAACCAGCCCACATCAGAAAGCTATGAGTGTTATCGTACTTACAGACTGGCGGAGATAAGAGAACCAATCCCTCCCCATCCCACCCCAAAGTCATTGGATTCAGGATCATAGATTTAGACCTAGAAGGAACCTTAGAGTTCTAATCTAATTCTCTCACTTCATCCATGATGAAACCAAGAAGTGACTTTCCCAAAGTTAATACAGGTAGTAAGGGACAGTCATAATTTGAACCCACATCTTCTGGGTTCAAATCTAGTGTTTTTTTCCATTTTATTATACTGCCCAGTGGCCGCACTGAGAACAGTGCTACAGAAGATGAGATACAGGGTCCAGGGATGTGGGCAGAGGGCACAGATCAGAGATAATAGAACTAGAAGGAAAGGAGGAAGACAAATGTGCAAAGAATATCCATTCCCCTGTTACTTTTCCTTCTTTCTCACTTTCTTACATTTTTTTCTCAAAAAAACTAATGAGCTAGAAAAAAAAGTCAGAGTTCTAATGGCAGTAGGAAAAGTAAGCTAAAACTAGGCACAAACATTTAATAAAGAAGGCCCAGAAAAAAGCATATTGATTAATTTTAGGATTACCCAGACAGATACAGGCTTTTATTACTATTCAAAAAGGGATTGCTAGGTCCCTGTAATAAGGGAATTAAAATCACAGGATCCCAAACCTAGAAGCAAGCAAAAAAAAAAGCCATACCCCAAAACATCAGAAATAATTATTCAAAAGCCTACAGCAGTAAAAGCAGGTACTTGATTTTATCCCTAAGTCCTTAGGCTATCATTCAGAGCTAACTGACTCTTATTTAACCTACAATTCTTTATAAAATAAATTATCTGGTCTCTAATCTCCACAAGAGATAACAGCAAACTAGAAACAGGATGGGAAGTTTGCCACAGGCAGGCCTTCTGACAGCAGTGAAACTGACAGCTCAAATGTGATAGCATATATGAAGTGTTCTGCAGGTTTTAAAGAGCTATATAAGTGCTATTCTTATATCATTATTGACGGTGACCAGGGAGACAAAAATAATATTTAAAAAGTCAGAACTTAGCTGTATTGTGTACTCATTTTGTCACTTTCAGTACTTCCATGACTCTTTCTGGTGTTTTCTGGTAAAAATACTAGAGTGGTTTGTCATTTCCTTCTCTAGTTCATTTTATATATGAAGAAACTGAGGTCCAGAGGGTTAAGTGACTGGCCCAGGATCACAGAGGAGTCTTCCTGACTCTAGGCCAGAGTTCTATTCACTGTGCCACCAAGTTGTCCCATGACACTTACTAGCTGGGTATAAAAAAGGGGGTGGGGACTCAATGGCTTCCAAGGTTACTTTCAGCTCTAAAAATCTGTGGTTCCATGATCCTAAAAGTAAAGCAAAATGGCTCATACAAAGTCAGGAATGAGACAATCTGTAGGAAAGGGAACGCATCTATAGAATTAAGATGAAAGGAAGTGGAAGACAGAAAGAAGATGAAATGAAGGACAAGAGGGAAGAGGGAGAAAAGAAAGAGGAATTAGGAATTAATTAAGGCACATTAATTTAGTGTCTATCCCATGCACAACATTTTGCTAGGTACTGCTGGGCATAAAAGATAAAAACAAGAGATGGTCCTTAAACCTGAAAAACTTAAAATGAATTGGGGAGATAAGATCAATATTTAGGCAGGAATTAAATGTTAATCTGTAAACTGCAGAAACTTGTGTTTAATAGAAACTCAGAGGAAGGAGGAGTCAGTGTAGGTTGCATTAGTTGGGAAAGGCTTTAAGGAAGAGATGAGATTTAAGCTGGAATTTGAAGAATGGATGGGCTTCATTACGTAGGGAGTGGCTAAACAAGTTATGGTATTTGATTATGATGGAATACTATGATGCTGTAAGAGATGACAAGAGGAATGGTTTCAGAAAAACTTGGGAAGACTTATATGAATTGATATAAGGAGAAGGGAACAGAACCAGAACACTGTACACAGCAGTAGCAATATTATTAACAATGATCAACTAGAAAAGACTGATTAATACAATGAGCCAAGGGGGCAGCTAGGTAACTCAGTGGATTCAGAGTCAGGCCCAGAGATGGGAGGTCCTGGGTTCAAATTTGACCTTAGACACTTCCTAGCTGTGTGACCCTGGGCTAGTCACTTAACCCCATTGCCTAAGCCCTTACCTCTCTTCTGCCTTGGAACCAATACACAGAATTGATTCCAAGACAGACGGTAAGGTGTTTTCTTTTAAATACAATGATCCCAGATAATTCTAAAGAACTCATAATTAAAAATGCCCTCCACCTTCAGAGAGAAAACTGATAAACTATGTTTTAGAAATTATTTTTTAACATTCATTTAAAAAAATTTTAGTTTCAAATTCTTTCCCTCTCTTCCTTCCCTCCCCAACCCATTCTGAAGGTAAGAAATACAATCTCAATCATACATGTGAAATCATGAAAAAAATATTTCCATATTAGTCATGTTGGAAAAAGAAGAAAAATTGAAAAAAATATTCTTCAATATGCATTCATTCTCTATCACTTTTTTTTGCAAGTGAACAAAATTTTCATCATAAGTTCTTCAGAATCATTTGGATCATAGTATTGATCAGAAGAGCTATAACCTTTGATTGCTGTTAATGTGTACAATGTTCTCCTGGTTCTGCTCACTTCACTTTGCACCAGTTCATATAAGTCTTTCCAGGTTTTTCTGAAACCATCCTTCTCATTTCTTATAGCACAATCATATTCCATCACAATCATATAACACATCTTGTTCAACCATTCCCCAATTGATGGACAATTCTGCATTTTCTAATTCTTTGCTACCCCAAAAAGAACTGTAATAAATATTGAACTGAAGAACTCTTGAGTGCAGATTAAATCATGTTGTTTTTATTTTTTCCTTGCTTTTTTTCTGGCAACATGGCTAATATAGAAATATCCTTTGAATGGCTTAAAAAATTAAAGAATAGATAGGATTGGAAGAGAAACCAAAAGGGAATTTTATAAGATAAGGGAAAAAAAGCAAAAGTAAACCATTCTTTAATTTTTTAAGCCATTCAAAGGATATTTCTATAGTAGCCATGTTGCCAGAAAAAAAAGTAAAACACACAGAATGAGGTTAGACCATAGTAGACCAGGCAGGGGAATTCAGATTCAATACAATTGGCAAAAAGGGAGCCAATCAATGTGGGTTATTCTTTTTTTTTTTTCCAGTGTAGGTTATTCTTGAGAAGTGACAACAAAAAGAGTATTTTAAAGAAGATTACTTAGGCAGTGATATACAGTAAATGGGAATGGAATTAAGTATATAGCACAGGCACTATATAAATACAGTATAAATAAGGCACTGTGCTAAGCAATTTGCAAATAATATCTAATTTGATTCTCACAAGAACCCTCTCTGAGATGGATGCTGTTATTATCCCCATTTTACAGTTGAGAAAAATTAGGCAAGACAGAGGTTAAGTGATCTGGCTATATGTCCAGCCAGCTAAGAAGTGTCTAATACTGGATCTAAACTCAGAAATTCCTGCCTCTGGCTGGACCCAGCAATCTGCTATGACACTTTGCTATCTTTGGGATAGATCATATCATATACTAAGTATAGTGCCTTATAGTTCTAAAAATACTTTCATATATTATTTTATTAGGATCATAGATTTGGAGCTGGAAGGGACTTAGAGGTTATCTTGATCAATTCTCCCATTTTTTCAGATGAAACTAAAGCCCGGAGGAGTTAATCAACTTGCCCATTCTAGCACAAGTGGTAAGTAGAAAAAGAGATATGATTTCAAATCTGCAATGCCTTCCTGATTAAACAAATATCCATAACAATCCCATGTGATAGGTGTAGCAACTATTAGAGTAAAATTCTGAAGAAAAGGAAAGACTTGGAAAGCTTAAGCAAGAAGAGAATGTTAAAGCAAAGTTGGAGTCATAATGAGAGGATGGCAGGCACCTGGATGATGGCCGTAAGAAAAAAGTGGGAGGCAAGTCTGGGACACATTTCAAAGTAAAAATGAAAGGACTTTAAAACTAATTAGAAAGGAAGAGTCAAAGATGGCTCTAAGGGGTGTAAAACTGTAAAGACTGAAAGAAGGTTGGTACCAATGCAGCAAGGAAGTTGCTATTATCCAGTCATAGCCAAGTCTCTATGATCCCATCTGGGCTTTTCCTAGCAAATCAGCTACTGGAGTAGTTTTACTATTTTCTCCTCTACCTTGATTTGCAAAAGACGCAATTGAGGCTAATGGGTTTTGCCCAGGATCACACAACTAGTGAGTGCCTGAGCCCAGATTTGATTTCATGAAGATGAGTCTTTCTGAGTCCAAGCCCAGTATTCTATCCATTGTATCACTTTGCTGCCCTTAGGGGGGAAAAGGTAGTTGCAATAATTTCAGTTTGAGTCACGTTGATCTTGAGGTAATGGTAGAATATCTTGTAAGCAGCTGGAAACATGGGACTAGGGATCTCCACTGAGATGTCAGAGCTTGAGATATCAATTTGGGATTTGCCTGTAGAGAAGTAATAATGGAAGCCCTAAAAAATTGCCTTCTTTTTTCCTTTTTGTATCTCCTGTGCCTAACATGGTAAGTGCTTTTAAAATGTTTGATGAATTGAATTAAACTCATTTAGGAAGACTATATATGAAGAAAAGAGCAGAGAACCCAAACCAGTACTCAAGGTTAGTGAGAGAGGAGGAAGGAGACTGAGGTTATGGAAAAAAGAGAACAATTATGTTGCTCTCCTTACAGTCACTACCCCACACCCTCACCTTTGTCCTCCACCACTTGAGATTCTGTCATCATGGGAGTTTATTGCTGGAGCTTCAGCTCCTTTCTCTCTCTCATAATGAAGCCTCAGGGAGATCAGAAACCCATGAGACAGCTGGTCATGGGATCACAAATTCTGAGCTGGAAGAGACCTACAAGCTCTAATTCCTTTATTTTATGATGACGAAACTGATGCCCTAAGAGGATAATTGATTTGAGCCAAGTCATCCTGTTAATAAGTTGCAGAGCTCAAATTCGAACCTAGGTCCTTCAGTGTCTGTTTTTAATTTTCATTTTAACCACAAGTATTTATTGATGGATGGGAGAGTACAATTTTAATGGAACAATAAGACACAAGTATGGATTAAAACCATTTGACAAAGAGCTAAAGAGAGAGAAAAATTTTAAAAGAATTTTATAAAAGCCATGAAGTACCTTAATGGGATTTCTCTAAGAGATCAAATCTGACATTTTCCCCCTTTTATAAAATTCCTACATTATATTATACCATCTGATCAGTAAAGGCAGACTCATGACTCAAGGAAGTCCCTGGTAATTTACTCTGCCCATCCTGGCCCAGTCCCATCACTCAGCTTTTTAACTGGCACTCCCAATTCAGGATGGGTCAGTGAGGCACCTTCCCAAAGAATCACATGCCCACCTTGACCTGATAAAATAAGCAAGCAAGAAATAATCCAGGAAAAGGTCCCTGACCAGATACAAAAAGGAACCAATTTGGGGCAGCTAAATGGCTGAGATATCTAAATGGATAGAGTTGGCTTGGAGTTGGGAGGACTTGGTTTCAAATGTAGCTGTGTGATCCTGGGCAAGTCACTTGACCCCAATTGCCTAGCCCTTGCCACTCTTCTGTCTTGGAAATGATACTAAGGCAGAAAATCAGGGTTTAAAAAAAATGAACCAACTCATGGAACAGTTAAGATGGGAAGCGACTTCATTCGAGGACATTTCACCTAAGCCAGCTTGGGCAGAAAAGCTGCTCTGGCTCCTTGAATGGGCTACAAAATCTACCTCAAAATGGGCTATCAGCACCAGATCCTTTGGTTCTGAAGAATCTGCTAGCTTGCATATGATAAGCTGGGAAGCTAGTTAACCATGTAGTTTGTAACAGTGCAAATTGAGGGGCAGCTATGGTGGATGGTAAACGGTGCTCCAGCCCTGGAGTTGAAGGACCTGGATTCAGATATACTTCCTTCTTGTCTGAGCCTGGGCAAGTCACTTCACCCTAATTGCCTAGCCCTTACTACTCTTCTGCCTTAGAACCAATACTTAGTATTGCCTCTAAGACCAAAGGCAAAGGTTTTTTTTTTTTAATTCATCTTGAGAAACCTTGGTGTCTTTGTCTAAGTCTTGTCATCAAAAGGCAAAGAACAGTTTATAGTAAGTAGCTGTTGATTGGTTCTGGTCCACTCACATTTTTGCTTCAAAGAGTCAAGAAAACAGCATTCTCCACACTTCACTATACCCCATGGTCTATGAGCAGGACTAGATTCAGTTTTTGGTGGCATCAAACTGGCAACTGTACAGGCCCCCTCACTTTTCTGTTTAACCCAATGGGCTTCAAGGGGGAAGTGGGGCAGAGGGGAAAGACTGGTATAGCACTTAAACTGGAAAAATAAAAAAGCCAGATGACTGTAGGAAGTGAGAATGGGAGATGGGAAATCCTGGACTCCTCTTAGAAAGGGGAGGTCTGGGCCCTTCTTGAATCTCATCCCACACCTACTTCAACTCCTCAGTATGACCTCTAATGGAGTAACTTTCCACTTCAGGTATCTTTAAAGCAGGGATTCTGGACGTGGGCTCTGCAGGCTTCTCCAGACTGCCAGAGGGGTCTCACACAAAAGGTCAAGAACTCTGTTTTAGATCAATGCCAACTAGACACTGTCATTCAAATTCGCACAACTTTCCTTCTGCTTTGAAGTCAGACTACTATGTTTTAAGTCCTCTGCCTGGTCAGTTTAGAATTCTGTATTCCCTCTTCCTAAGGCACAGTCAGAAAAGAAGTATCCAGTTTTAGTTCCATTCATATACTCTTCTCATCTCCCTTTTCTTTGTATGCTCTCAGGAAAAAGCTGGCATACCAGGCACCGTTATTCAAGAAGACACCCCAACATATCAGTGAAGGGTCACTGGCTTAACTGTGCCACAGAAAACCACAGGCCAAGGAGAAAAGTGCCTGGTATGGTGCTTCAAGTTATCAGACAATCAATAAATATTTCTTGCTTGCGGGGGGGGGGGGGGGGTAAGAAAAAGGAGGGAAGAGAAAGGAAAAAAGAAAGAAGGAAGGGAGAAGGGCCAGCTGTAACAAGTACATTTTTTATATTCTACTGGCATAATATTTCAGTGTTTATCTCTCCCTCTCCCAACCTCCCAGGGTTTATGATCTGGCCTCCTTTCAATGATTAACAGCCTATGGGCACAGGAGACACTGTTCCAGGTCCGGAGGGCAAAAAGAAATATTTCCTGGGCCTGTGTGACCCAGAGGTTGGGAACACCCTTGGGTCTGGGCAGAGTCTATATAGAATCATAGGGAATAGCCGGCTTCTGGCAAGGAGATGGGGTGGAAAAGGAAATATTTAGCTTACCTCTTGCTGCCAGAGTTTCCATCACGTACAAAATTAGAACTGTGTTTGTTAATAGAATAGTTAGTCAAATGCATACAGATATTCTCCTAGAAAGACAATGAGTTAATGAAATCAGAATGGAAAATTCAACAAAATTCAATTCGATTTAATAATTATTTAGTAATTCTTATTCTTATTCTTATATATATTGTAGCCCTTGCTATGTGCCAGGCACTGGGTTAGAGTTTGGGAGTGCAAAAATTTAAATAGCCCCTGCCTTCAATGAGCTTACATTCTTCTTGGGGATGGAAGTGGAGATAATGGTTTAAAAAAATATAAAAGATATATTCAAAGGAAATACAAAGGGGCAACTAGGTGGCACAGTGGATAGAGTGCCAGGTCTAGAGTCAGGAGGACCTGGGTTCAAGTATGGCCTCAGACACGTCCCAGCTGTATGACCCTGGGAAAGTCACTTAACTCTCTTGCTAGTCCTTGCCCTTCTGCCTTAAGAGTTGTTATTAGGACATAAAGTATGAGTTTAAAAAAAAAGAAAAGAAAAAAGGAAACAAAGTGATTTATGAGTAGGGTGGGGCAGACACATTAACAACTAGAAGGATCAGGAAGAAGCATTTGAGCTGCTCTTGAAGGGAGTTGGAGTCTCCAGCAGGCAAATGCAAGGAGAGGGAGCATCTCAGGCATGTGGGACAGGTTGTACAAAAGAAAGGAGAGGAGATCAAACATTATTGTATATAAAAAAAGCAAGTAAAGCTGCGGACTGAAGAATTAGGAGGGCTGCTGTTCAGTCCTTTCAGTCAAGTACAACTCTTTATGATCCCATTTGGGGTTTTCTTGGCAAAGATAATAGAATGCTTTGATATTTTCTTCTCCAGCTCTTTTTACAGATGAGAAAACTGAGGCAAACAGGGTTAAGTGACTTGCCCAAAGTTACACAGCTAGTTAAGTGTCTGAGGCCATATTTGAACTCAGGTCTTCCTGACTCCAGGTCTGGAACTCTCTCCACTATACCACCTAGCTGTCACATAGGAGGGACAATGCAATACTGAGAAATATAGGTCATAGTCAGACTATAAGGGGTCTTAGATGGCAAACAAAGGAGGCTGAATTTTACACTAGAGGATACAGAGGATCTCTGAAATATACTGAATGGCATGAGAATGGAACAGCCAGATCTGGGCTTTAAAAATATTGATATGCTATGTGGAGCATGAATTAAAGAAGTCAGCTGGAGAGAAGATCAAATTGAAGGTCCTTAATGCAAAGGACAAGAAGTACAAGGGCATGGGATAGTGTGCACATTTTCAGATTTCTTCAATGTATTAATCAGATTTCTTCCCCTCTTCTTTAAAATATAATATGGTTTTCTGGGAAGGGAGAGAAAATGGGGGAAGTTTTGATAATGTAAAAAAACCCCACAAAGATTGTCCTTTAAAAAAAAAAAAGAAGCTATTTTCTCTGCAGAGAGGTGCTGAGGGTCCCTGACTTAGGGTGGTAACCATGTGGGTGGAGACATGAGATAGAATCAATATGATGGGTAACTGATGAGAGGTCAGAGGGAAAAGTGAAGCCCCAGAGTTGTAAACCCAAGTATCTGGAAGAATGATGGAGCCTTCAATAGACACAGAAAGGTTAGGAAGAGGAGTAAGTATGGGGGAAAGGTCATGAGGTCCATTTTAGACAGAAGGCTTTAAAATGGGTCTGGACTATCCAGGAAGCAGTTGGGGAGCTGGGGAGAGAGGCTGGGGCTGCGTATGTAGATGTAGTAATGAGTAATGAGCAATGCAGTAAAATGAGAGGGGAAGGGAGGGGAGATGATAGAAGAGCCCTGGGGTACACATACTCGGGAGACAGGATACAAATGTTGATTCAACAAAGGAGGTTGAGAAGGAGTAGTAGTCCGACAGGTAGAAGAAAAAACTAGGAGAGCAGTAGTAGGAAAACTTGCAAAAGAGAAAGGGGGAGGAAAGATGAGAACAATAATGTCAAACATTGCAGAGAAATCAGGAAGGACAAGGACTGCGAAAAAGATGGTGATTTAGCAGTTAAAGAGATCATTGGTTGGGGTTGCTAGGTAAAAAGTGGAGAGAGCTCCAGGCCTGGAGTCAGGAAGTCCTGGGTTCAAAATCTTATCTCAGACATTTCCTAGCTGTGTGACCCTGAGCAAACTACTTAATCCCAATTGCTTAGCCCTTGCCACTATTCTGTCTGAGAACAGATATTTAGTAAGACAGAAGGTAAGGATTTTAAAAAAAAGTCATTGGTAACCTTGGAGAAAACAATTTTGATTGAGTGATGGAATCAGAAGCCAGATTACAAGGGACTAAATAAGGAAGAAATATAATTAAACTGTGCTGATAACCTTTTGTAGGTGGCATTTGGTTATGAAAGGGAGGAGAGCCATACTGTGGCAGTAAAGATAGTATGGTATAATGGTTAGGCCATTGGTCCTGGAATCAAGAAAACCTGAGTTCAAATCCTAACCACCTCAGATATGTTATCTCTGTGGGACTCTGAACTAGTCCCTTAACCTCCCTAGGCCTTAGTTTCCTCATCTGTAAAACTAAGGATTGGAGATCTTCTAACATCCCTTCCAATTATGATCCTAGAATGACAGTTTGAGGGGACCACAAGGGATTAGGTTCTGTCCTTTTATTTCACTTTTTCTCTTAGCTCTCAGCAATTAAAGAGAGATACAAAGGAAAGGGGAATACATCATTTTTGTTGGAGAAATTAAGAAAATCAAAGGAAATTAAAAGCATAAGAGTTTGATTTTAAAAAATTAAATGGCATAGCTTAATATCCTCTGGAAATGAAGTGAGGTGGGCACCCCATCAGAAGAGCGGAAGAGAATGAAAGCCTAGTGTAACCCTTTGCCTCTAGGATGGACCCCACCTAAGAGGCTGCATGGTGCCGCCTCTCCCTGGGTCTTCTGCAACCTGGAACCTGTCAGGACCTCCAGGTGCCAAAATAATGAACCAAGTTAGGAAAGGCAGATTGAATTGGGACATGGGTATTTTAGCTTGTGCTTGAAATGACCAGTTAGACTCACCACGTTATCTGAAGTAGGATGAGAGTAGGAGGTTGTGGCAAACCGAGCGAGCCCTTCATTGTACACAAAGATCCTAAGAGGATCACAGGAGGTCACTAGCACATAAATCCGAAGGTCAAACTTGAATCCATCAATGATAAAAGGCTGAATGACAGGAAGGGACAGAAACCATGCAGGTGACTTGGGAGGAACTGCTGTTGTTGGAGGCTGACCAGGGCTGGTGGAGATCAGATGACCAATGGTTTGCTCTCAGCCCAACTCCTAACTTCTGAACAAAGCTTATAAATTCAATGTTTGTCAGGGTATCCATCTGTCAAATGGGATGCCTGTGGGGCAGGAAGGTGGCTCAGGGGGATTAAGAGCAAGACCTGGAGACAGGAGGTCCTGGGTTCAAATGCGACCTCAGAGACTTCCTAATTGTGAAACATTGGGCAAGTCACTTAACCCTCATTGCCTAGCTTTTACTGCTCTTTTGCCAATCATTCTAAGACAGAAGGGAAAGGTTTTTTGAGTTTTTTTTTAATGGTATGCCTACCCACCTCACAAAGATTGTTGTGAAGATTATGATGAGCAAAGAAGACCTTTGGGGGAAAAACTTTGTGTACTAAACAAGGTATCATCATTCTTCAGTGCTTTTTCCCTCAGGAGGGTGCCACAAAAAGAGGGGAAGGGAAGGGAAGAAAAACTAAGTCTCTAACCCAGAGATTCTACTCCTAGGATGGTATTCCAGTAAAATGATTGATGACAGCATAAGAAGATAATGATGCTTACAAGTGACATCATCTGGAGATAACAAAAAATCTAGAGGCCGAATATATGCCCAAAGGCAGGCCTTAGTTCAAATCTTCCCTCTAATGCTGAAAGCTATGTGCCCTTGGACAAATCACAACTTCACTAGTCCTCAGTTTCCTCATCCATAGGAGAGGATTGTACTAGATGGACTCTAGGTACTTTATAGATATAAATCTATGATCCCATGATTGGGGAATGGTTGGATAAAGTATGACATAAATATAATGGAATATTATTCCAATATGAAAAATGACAAATAGGGAAAAAATCAAAGAAATGTGGGAAAACAAATCATATAAAATGAAGCAAGCAGAGATAAAAGAACAATATACACAATGGCTTGTTCAGTTGATTCAGTCATGTCTGACTCTTCTTGGCCAAGATAAGGAATAGTTTGCCATTTTCTTGTCTTAGTTCATTTTATAGATAAGGAAATTGAGGCCAATAGGGTCCAGTGACCTGTCCAGGGTCACATAGCTGGTAAATGTCCAAGGCTGGATTTGAATTCAGGCAGATGAGTCTTCCTGACTTCAGGCTCAGTGCTCTATCCATTGTGCCACCTAGCTTCCCTGCCTTACACATGGTTATATCAATGTAAGTAAGATCCACACAGAGTCAGCACAACTCTGGTGAATTACAATGATCAATGTTAGTCTGAATGAGTGAAAACGGACAAAATTAAAGGCTCCTCCTTTTTATCCAGATGACTTGGCCATGAAACCCAAATCTGTCACCTGCTACCAATTTATTTTGCCTCTTACGGCCCCTCAGTATCCCCATCTGTAAAATGTGGGGGTTGTACAACATGGCCCCTAAGGTCCCTTCCACATCCGAATCTAGGATCCTGTGATTCAGTCTGTTAATAATTGATAAATTTGCCCTTTGGATACTGTACTTTGTAAGAGGATGTGTTTAGAAAATGTCTGATATGTCAAAAAAAAAGTATCAATAATTTCCTTTTTAGGGGCAGCTGAGTAGCTCAGTAGATTGAGAGCCAAGCACAGAGATGGGAGGGCCTGGGTTTAAATTTGACCACAGATACTTTCCAGCTGTGTGACCCTAGGCAAGTCACTTAACCCAGCCTAGCCCTTACCATTCTTCTGCCTTGAAAGGGTTTTAAAATAATAATAATAATAATAATAATAATAGTGATGATGATAATGATAATTTCCTTTTTAAGAAAGAAAAAAATTGTCACTAGCCATTCCTATTGAGAAAAGTACAATTCTCCCTCTCCTGTCTATGCCACCATCAGGTCCGTGAACTGAGGAGCTAATTATTCTTACTTCAATGGGATGAGATTGATCAAAAAGAAAAGAAATTCTCTCACTAGGTGCTACAGTGACTAGAACACCAAGAGTTAGGAAGATAGGAGTTCTAATCTGACTGACACACTTAACTAATTTCTACAGCCCTGGGTAAAATATTTCACTGTTCTGGACCTCAGTTTCTTTGTTGGTAAAATCAAAGGCTTGGACTTCAAGGTCCCTTCCAAGTCTAAATTTATGATTCCATGAACTGTTTCCTTTGCCCCAGCCTATCAATATAGGATCCACCCCTTGGCCTGACTGACAGCAAGTGCTGTATAAATATGGGAGATTCCAGGTTCTGAATCATGTACATGTGAACCTCCTTGGTTCACTGAATAGATGGGTAAATGGTTCCAAGTTAAATTCCCTAAAGTAAAGTCTTCTTCCACATACAGTACAGGGGAAATCAAACAATAAGAACAGAGAGCAATAAATAACCATAATAAAAATTACCTTTGAAATATAGAGCTGGCAGATCATATCCTCTCCTGGTTTGATATCTCTTACAGACCGCGTAACAAATATACCTTTTCCTTGGCAGCCAGAATCTGGCTTACAGATAAAAGTCTTATATTTTTTTGACCTGCTATAATTCTGTAAATCACCCCAACTACCAGAGGAAGAGAAGAAGAAATAGGAAATAAGGATATTAGTTGGAGACAATGCACAATAAGGCTAACTCTGAATTGAAAAACAAAACAGGTAAAGACCATGGAATGACTTTGAAAAGATAATAATAAAAATAATAATATAATCACTAATATTTATAGAGCACTTGAAGGGGTTACAAAATGCTTAATATCCATTATAAATTTGATTTCCTTCTCTTAAAGCAAACAGGAAAGGCCCGTGGGTTTAAAGTGAATAATAGTTAGCTTTTATTTTATTCTTTTAAACCCTTACTTTCTGTCATAGTAATAACTCTAAGACTGAAAAGCAAGGTATGCAAATGGTTTAAGTGACTTTTACTCAGGGTCACACAGCTAGGAAGTGTCTGAGGCCAGATTTGAAACTGGCCCCAATCCTACAATCTCATATTATTCCAGTCTCATTACATATTACTCTATTTTAAACTCTCTGCTTGAACTGAACAGGCCTTCTTGTTGGCCTTCACACACAATATTGCTTCTACAATCTCTGTCTTTATATTGGCTGTCCCCAGTGTTGGAAAAACACTCTCCTCTTGCCTCTGCCTCTTGGAATCCATGGTTTCTTTTAAAACTACACAACAGCAGGTGCAATGCAATGATTAAAAAACAACAACAACAACAAAACTTTCTGGGGCAGACAGGAAGTTCAGTGGATTAGGAGGCACCCCAGAGACAAGAGGGCCTGAGTTCAAATTTGACCTCAGACACTTCCCAGTTGTGTAACCCTGGACAAATCATTTAACTTCAATTGCCTAGCCCTTATGTATTTCTGCCTTGGAACCAATACACAGCATTAATTCTAAGACAGAATGTAAAAGTTTAAGGAAAAAAAAAAAGATAGTCTATAAGCTTGACCTCCAGTTACTAGTGCCTTCCTTCCCCACCAAGATTATTTCATATCTGCTTTGCATAGGTTTTGTTTATACCTACATATGTGAAAGTTGTCTCTACCATTAGAATATAAGCACTATGAGGGCAAGAAGTGGTCCCTCCTTGTCTTTGTGCCCCTATAGCCTAGCACAGTGTCTTATAGGTATTTAATAAACACTTGCTGATTGACTTGCCAATTGACTAAAAAGGTGAAAGATAGGGAGACTAAAATAGGAAAGGAAGCCCAAAGAGAAAACTTACTCTGCAGGAAGACACCAAGTTCTAGGGAAAAAATGGAATTCTTTAGGGAAAAGCTTTATCATACGACTCATATTCCTGGCCAGCAGGTCCTTTCGGTAGATTTCACTCATTCCAGGGAAATGGTTGATCTTCTGCAAAGAAAGCTAGAAGGCATGAGCTCCAGCCTCAACCCCACGGAGGAAATGAAAGCACCCACAAAGAATCGGTTTTCATAGTCCTCCTGGCTGGGGACAGATCCCCTCCACTCTCCCAGGCAGAAGCTTCCCCATCACCGAGGACTGATCCCACTCCAGTACCTGGTAACATTTCATTTCCATTACTCGATCAAGGGAGACGGAGAAATCTGTCCAATAAAGGGTCCAATCATCATGGTCTCCTCCTTCACGTAAGCCATACAGCCGGGCAGCCCGACGAACTGCATTAGACACACAGAAGAGCATGTGAGACCACGAAGCAGAACAGGGGACCCACATCATGTCAGGTAAGCTAAGCTAAGCACTGCCTGCTCTCCACTCTTAGAGCCACCCTTTCCCCCTTGCATAGCAATGGCCAGTTGGTTTGGCTGTTGTTCTTTAGACGGGAAGAGGACCAAAATGACATCACTGAGTTGGGGCATCCAACGGTGGCGGATCAAACTGATCCCAGCTCTGAAGGCTGAACCACAGGCCAGGGACAACGAGCCTGTATGAACATTTTGGATGGAGATGTCTCTAAATTTGCGCATTCAGAGGGTAGAGTTCGAATGCTTGGCGGTTCAGCTCAGGGTCTGTTAACCTTGGGCTTGCTGGACTGTCCTGTGCCAGGGTCTCCCGTGTCTCACCAGCAATAGCAAAGTTCTTCAGAGAGACCTTAGGACATCCTTGTATTGCTTCTTCTGACCTCCATGTGAGTTCTCTATAAGATGGTCTTTGAGGTAAATGTGTGTTTGGTTAATGTCTATTAGATAATAATAATATAATATTCTGAAGACCACCTGACAAGATAACAGACCCTGAACTGAACTGCCAAGCATTCAAACTCTACTGCAAAGAGGCAACTCTGATGGCCTGGCCATGCTGCTTGAATGCCAAACACGTTTGCTTAAAAGACTATTTTATGGGACAGGCACCATTACAGAGAAGGACATGGGATGGGTATAATACTACTGAAGAACACAGCGTATGCGGTTCATTTGTGGCAAACTTCACCCTTAATTTATGGTTTCCCTTTGCTACAGAGAACAAATGGAACTTTCTAAAGTTTACTGAACACTTGGAGAATACAGATGAATTGTGGTCCAGTGGAAGAAGCCTTGGACTTGGTATATCAAGAAGACCTTGGTTCCAATCCTGATTCTGTCACAAGGTATCTATATGAGGGGTACCTAGGTAGAGCACCAGGCCTAAATTCAGGAGGACCTGAGTTCAAATCTGACCAATTTCCTAGCTGTGTGACCCTGGGCAAGTCACTCAATCCCAAGTGCCTGGCCTTTACTTGCTCTTCTCCTTTGGAATTAATACTTAGTATTGATTCTAAGACATAAGATAAAAGTTTCTGGTTTTGTTTTGTTTTTTGAGGAAGTAACATTCTATTTTTTTTAATCATTTACATGTAGTAGCACATTTCCACATCAGTTTTCTGAAGTTATATGATCCAAATTCTCTCTCTCCCTTCTTCCCTTCTCTCTCCCAGAGCTGGCAAGCAATTAAAACTGGGTTATACAAGATTAAGGGTTTAAAAAAAAAACTGTGACTCTAGGCCAATAGTTTAACATCTTTGGACCTGAGTTTCCTTACCTGTAAAATAAAGGGATTGCACTACATAATTGCTAAGTCCCTTCCAGATATAGGTTTGTGATCCTAAACCTGAGCAAAACTTAATTAGGTCAAATCTGACCTCAGACACTTCCCAGTTGTGTGACCCTGGGCAAGTCACTTAACCCCCATTACCTAGTCCTTACACATTCTTCTGCCTTGGAACCAATACACAGTATTAATTCCAAGACAGAAGGTAAGAGTTTAAAAAACAAAAAACAAAAAAACTTAATTAAGATTTTTGGAATTTAAAATGTAACTAAAAATTAATTTAAAAAAACTTAATTAGGATGGCAAAATGTCTGGGGAAAAATATTTCCATATATTTTACAACAGAATATTGTCATTAATTTTTGAATTATCTACTGTTTCTAGATTAGCTCTGCTCTTACTCTGAGTGAATCATAAAAAGGCAGGGGGAAAGAACCACTGAATGGGACACTCAAGGATGATGGGAGCTTCCTCTCTAAACTTTATGATCATGACCTCAACTCATCCTCCCCACCACCTATCCCATACAGATGATATGATAGCTAGGAATATCAAAGTATATAGAACATTTATATTCTCGGTCTTGCTCATTGGAAACCAGGAATCCTGGGTAACTGGATTTCTAGTCCTCTGGTTATAGAAACTCAGATTATGAGAAAGGAAGTATAGGATTTGGAGTTCCTTCCTTGAATCCTTAAGGACACATAATGATGCAATCTTCCTCCTTCCAAGGAATCCAGTGGCTCACCAACCAAACTGGGTTCCCCAAACATAAAATGCTCACCACTATCATATCGGCAGCTGGATAGATTAATCACCAATCATCTGGAAAAGAGAAAAAAGAAAGCAGCAAGACAGAGACAGAGAAACCGAAAAAGACCACAGGATGGCTGGACTCATAAATCTGTAAGCTATACCAGAAAATACTCCATCTGTGGTTGGGAGGAAGGAGGCTCCTTGAAATCTTAGTTCTCAGGGCAACCTGATCCCTTAATATATTGAAACTAGTTTCCCCAATTTCCATTGCAGAGTATTATTCCCCGGGCCTAAAAGGAGCACAGCTATTATTAGAATATGAGCCATAAAGGTATAATTATCTGATCCATTAGGTAGAAATTTATGTTATATCTGTGGCAAATCCTGCCTGTATTATCTATCTATTATCAATGTTGTTTTGTAGAAAGGTAGGAACTAGAATTAAAGATCTTTTTAAAAACTTTAATTTTTAATTTTATTTAAATTTAAATTAGTAATAATTAATCACTTAAATTTTAAAATATTTAATTGATTCCCTTTTTGTCCCATGGCCCTAAAGAACAGAGGTGAGTCAGAAAGAATCCAAGCTTAGAGAAAGGGCAGCTCCATTGCCAAATGAAGAAGGGGAGCACAAGAGAGCTAGTCAGATTCAGTAATCTAGATCTTCAAACTACACCTTTATGATTTTGTTCCAAATGTTCTGAAAATAAGCAGCATTTATTCACAAAAAATTACAAAAGAAAAAAAATCCACTTTTTAACAATAAATAGAAACGATTAGAGATTAGCTCTGGTTTAGATTCTCAATCTAAATCCCTACTCTAGTGAATAGCAGGAATCAGATTAAAATGTAATGGGGAAACATTTAACAAATAAATAAGAATGCTTAAGAATGTAAATAATATTAACATGTGGTTTTCTAAGTCAAGATACCTCCACAGAGATCCAATTTAGTGGCTCTCACCTCTGAGTTTGTTGCCACTGCTCATCTTCATTAAAGCAAATACTTGAGAAATTTTGTTTAAAAAAAACAAAACAACAAAAAAACTTACTTTTTATCTTCATAACAACTCTCAAGACAGCAAGGGCTAGGCAAATGGCCTGATTTTCTATCTACCCTCTGAGCCACCTAACTGTGCCTCAAGAGGCTTTTATACTAACATGAAAGCCAAGGTTGTCTCTCAACTCCCCTCTTCTCTGTATGCCCTCTCTTTATAATAGGCAGCTCTCCCAAGACTCTAAGCTTCACAGGGCCTCCCTAGTTCTCTGTGTTCCTAAGGCTCTTGTCTCCTCGGTGTACCCTCCCCTCTCCCACTTTCCAACCTCCATTTCTAACCTTTTTTTCTTCTTCTTCTTATAATGACGCTGAGAACAGTTCTTCAAGGATACCCCAATATCTTTCTTCAAGGATACCATGGCATCTTTCTCAACAAAAGCCAGAGTAACATGCCTTCTTGCTTGTTCATCTTCAGAAATATCCTCCCTCTCATCTGACTCTCCCAACTCCACATCTTCCAAAGCCAAGAATTGTGGCATCTTTGGGGATAGAGTTCTGGGAAAATAACAAGAGAGGGGCTGCTCGAAAGGTAGAGAGCAGTTACATGAACCCACCTCCAGAGGGACCCCTGTCCTTACTCATTTAGGTGGCAATAGCACCCCTAATATGAAAGCAAAGTGTTTCTAAATTTCCAACCCACTCTACTGCTAGTGTGAGCTCAAGGTGGGGACTGATTCCTGCTTTTGCTTCTAACTATGGCCTTGGGGAGTTGGCCAACCAACCCCAGGCCTGGCTTTTCTCTCCTGTGACTCTGAAGAGTAGGATGAAACCTTCCAATGCACAGTAGCAGCAAATAAACAAGCTCTCCTTATTAGGCAGAGGTTGTGCTAAGGAAGCTATTACAGCTCTGAGCCCTATCAAGTGAGTAAGTCACTCCCAAAGGGTATAATTAGGTGTTTTGAGAAAATCTGTTCACTTTGTAAAGCCTGAAAGCGACCACTAAGAAAGTGAATAGGGTGCTGGCTTAAAAATGAATGCTACCTGCCTGCATAAAGCCTACCCCTAAAAGGATCTATAATAAATTTATATATTCAGTCTTGCTCCATTCATCTCAAAGACTCCTGGAATTTCTCTCTATGCTTTGCTTTAGAGTCTTTGTGATGAATGTTCAAACCAATTTCTGAGAATCTCCCTTTTACTCTCCCTGTCCCAAAATTTTTGGACAGATTGCCCTACCACAGCACAACTTCCCACCATATTCCTGAATCTCCACCCCCTCCAATCTCAGTGTGCTTGCATGTGCTCATGCACACACACATACATATACATACACATGTATACACACACATATATACACATATCAGTTTTGAGCCTAATCCAAGTAGCTTTCCTGAACCAGCCCCATCCATTCCCTAAATAAGCCAACGTAATCTCCAATCTTTGTCTCTAGAACACCTTATCAAATATTAATTATGAGTATAATTGATCCTAAATTGTTTTGCCTTGTGTTCCCAATTATACTTGAACTCTTGGGGGGGGGGTCTGTATCTATTCTTCCAGTTCTTACCATGCATAGCCCTTAATACATGTAACTTGCTCAACAATATTTATGCTCCCTGTCATTTGGGTTCCTACATTCTTAGATCCATGGGTGGGTTTAAAATCGAAGATCTCTCACCAACCTCTTTGTCACCACTCTCTCACCACTCTCGTGATCTCTCTACTCTAACCCTATAATTCCAGTATAATCTCTCCCCTAACCTCTTCCCAGCATGTACCCCACTATAACCCTGGTCCCTATACCATTTACCCCCTCTCTGTGCTTACCCTCTTTCCTCTTCTTTCAGGGCAGTCTCCCTTGAATCAAATTTGGGGGCCTCTTTTACATTCCCTTCCCTCTTCACATACCTGCAATGGCAGATTTTATTAATAATCCCTTATATTTGAAGAATATTTTATACCATCAATGAATTTTCATATATATTTTTATCTTACTTTATAAATTTAACTCAAATCAATGAACTTTCTAACCACCTTTTACATGCCAAACAAAATACAAGATCAGAGTTGAAAGGGCCCTTACAAAGCATCTAATCCAACTCTCTTTCTTTTTTTTAAGTCTCTCTTTTTTTTTTAAGATGAGGAATGGGGGGGGGATAGAGTTTGAGTGATTTGGCCAATGTCACACAGGAAATACATGGCAGACCCAGGATACGAACCCAGGACAAAGGACTCCAAGACAGAGATACTGCTTCTGGAGGTGCTGGAAGGAGGCAACACTGAGATGAGACAGTCTCCGATCTCATGAAGTCTCACTTTGTCTAACAGCAACTCACAACCACCCTGTGACAGAGGACAGGAATGGAGGAAGGCAGTTTGGATTTCTCCTGAAAAATAAGGACTGGTACCTACACCAAAAACAACTTGGACAGTCTTAACCATTCAAACCAGTAACTTGAACAAATAGCCCAACAGATAAAACTGAAGTCTCACAGGCCATAGGACAATATGATCCTACAACCACAGATTAGGAGTTGGAAATTTCTTCTATTTCTATCCCTTCATTTTACAGATATGGAAACTGAGGCCCAAGAGAGGTTAAATGACAAGTGCAAAGTCACACTAGTGGAGCCGGAGCTGGAAATGGAACCCAAATCCTCTGGTTCAAAAAGTCAGTCCTCAGGTCCTCCCTATGACTGAGTCAATTCTAAAGCACTTTCAAAAAGAAGAGGAAATAAGAAATCTTTACCCTGCCTTGCTCTCTCGTTTACCTTGAGCTCCGCTCTCAGTGCTAGGAGACAGTGTTTATCAAGCCCTCTAGGAGAGGCTCTGTTTACCTAAAGGTTAATGCTAACCTGAGATAAGGAAGCTGACTCTTATGGGCTTTCTATCTTCCTACCATCCTATTATTTCCTTGGTTTTTTTTTTCTCTCATTCTTGCCTATTATCACCTGCCTTTCTTTGGCTTCCATAGCCACAGTATGTCTCATTGATGGCACTATTGGCTTCCAAAGCCACAAAATGTCTTCCTGATAGCACTATTGACCAAGTATGCCACTGAAATCCACTTTGGACTCACAGAAGAATCTCAAAAGATCACCTGGTCCAGTGTCTGAATGAAATTAAAAGATAATTCTCTTTCTTCTTTTCAATTCAACTAGAATTCATTTAACATCTACTATGTGTCCAGTACTAGGATCCAAAAACAAAAATGGGGCTAAACAAAGATATATTCCTACATCTTCTTAGTTAACAAAACAAGTACCTTAGTTTTGCCCAAGAGAATCATAGATTTAGACTGGGAATGACCTCAGAAAGCATCTAGTCCACAGCACTCTCCCATTTTATAGAAAAACAAATAGGCCCAAAATAGAGAAGTTGCCCAAGATCATACATCTAGTAAGGGGTAGAACCAAGCCCCAAATGAGGATTGTCTGACTCTCAATCCAGTGCTATTTAGAAACTGACCCAGAACCTTCCTGCCTAAGTGAAATTAGGATGCTTCCTGTGTCTTATTCTGCTTCATATTCATTCATTCAACTAACACTTATTAAAAGTACTAGGTGCAATGAACCTAGGTGGCAAAGTAGATAGACCACTTGATTTGAAATCAGAAAGACTCATTTTCCTGACTTCAAATATTGCCTCAAACACTTACTAGTTGTATGACCCTGGGTAAGCCAATCCTGTTGGCCATGGTTTCCTCATATGTCAAATGAGCTGAAGAAGGAAATGGCAAACCACTCTAGTATTTTTGCCAAGAAAATCCAAAGTGGATTCAGGAAGTCAGACATGACTGAAATGACTACACAATGGTAGGTGCAATGCAATGATTTAAAAAAGGAGTTTTCTAGGGTAGTTAGGAGCTCAGTAGACTGAGAGCTAGCCCCAGAGACAGGAGGTCCTAGGTTCAAATCTGGCCTTAGATACTTCCTAGCTGTATGACCCTGGACAAGTCACTTAACCCCAGTTTCCTAGCCCTTACCACTCTTCTGCCTTGGAACCAATACACAGCATTAATTCTAAACTAAAAATAAATTTTAAAACAGTTTTCCATCTATTGGGAGAGACAGGTACCACCAAGTACATATAATCCAAATTAGAATATAAGGAGTGTTTAAACATGCATCTTTCTCCCCTCCCCCTACTATTAACATCAGGACCATTCTTAGGGAGGTAAATGGAAAGTTTAGAGTAAATCCTACTATATGCTACCATGAAGTACATTTATTCCAGGTGGAATCTGGTCCAAAAGAGTAGCCTTGATGGGGAAAAAACAAGAGAGCAATATGATTGGGAGGCAGAGGTAATATATGGGAAAAATAGAGGATGATCCTGTTTCCAGGCAGCCAGGTCATGTTAACCTGTCATGTTAACTATTTTAATGGCCTCCTACATGGTCTCTCCCTTCTCCAGTCCTTATACCAGGCAGCTGCCAAAGTGATAATCTTAAAGCAACAGGTCTGAGCATGTCATTTCTTGTCCGCCCAACTATCCCCTATCTTTCCTATTTAAAAAGTGGCTCCAGGATAAAATTCAAATACATTTAGCTTTCAAAGACAAACAAACTTACTTGCCCATACCACAACATTCCATCCCTACCTATTCAGGACTACCCACAAGACTGGAATGCTCTCCTTCATTGCTACCTCTTGAAATCTCTAATTTCTCTCCAAGTTCAGTTCAAGAGTCACCTACTTGGGGGCAGCTGGGTAGCTCAGTGGATTGAGAGCTAGCCCTAGAGACGGGAGGTCCTAGGTTCAAATCTGGCCTCAGACACTTCCCAGCTGTGTGACCCTGGGCAAGTCACTTGACCCCCATTGCCTAGCCCTTACCACTCTTCTGCCTTGGAGCCAATACACAAGACGGAAGGTAAGGGTTTAAATAAAAAAAAAAGAGTCACCTACTTAATCCAAGGGGTATTTCCCAATCCCGTCAGTGGTCAGGGCTCCTCTCCTCACTGAAATTACTTTATATACATTTAGCATTTACTTATCTATGTGCATGACATGGGCCTCCCATTGAGAGAGCAATGATTAGATTGTGATTTTTACACAATATATGGCATTAATTCTAAGACAGAAGGTAAGGATTTTAAAAAATAAATGTTTGTTGAATTGAATTCAATTAATGAATAGATTTGATTTCATCAGTCCTCTATCTTCTAAAATCTTCAGGGCTACCCAGTGTCTTACTAAAGGAAAAACCAATGCCTTAGCCTAATAATTGAGGTCCTCAATAATATGGTTTCAACCCACCATTTTTAGCTTTGCTCCCTTTTGGGTACTTTTATTCAGCCCAAGTAAGGTCAGCTTTACCTGATATCTTTGGTTGTTTTTTTTCATACAAGGGTATCACATAAACACACAGTGGGGTTTTTCTTAGGAGTATACTTAGAAAAACTTCCAAATGTTTTATGCATCAATGACTAATAAGGTCCTTTGGTGGGTTTTTTTAGGAGATGGTCGATATGAAGAGTTAATAAGAAGGTAACCAGGATCCAGCATATAGCTGCATTGCCTTATGGGAAATAGAGTCCAAAGGGAAAACTCAGGTTCCTACTCATGTAGAAAAGTGTCCATGAATACATCTTTAGACACAAATGCCCATAAACCCATGGAGACTCATTACAAGATTCATGGAAGAACAAAAGCAAATCCTGTTAGATGTGTCACCAGTGCTAACCATGGCAGCCAAACAGAGATGTATTCAACTTGTTTTAGTAACTCAAAGGCTGTTGCTGTTTGAGGCTCAACTTTCCAATGGGACCAGTCAATCCCCTCATTCACCTAGGATAACAACAAACCCAACCCCAATGATTTCCTTCATTTTAACATGGTGCATTTGTTTTCTTCATGACCATGTGCTAAGGGGCTCTAAAATCTTGACCAAATTATCTTGAAAATGCCGCCACAAAGAGATGGGAATGACTATGGTGGGGGGGGCTTCTAGCTGGCACAGCTGATAGAGCACCAGGCCTGGACTCAATGGGGATCTGGGTTCAAATCCAACCTCACACACTTCCTAGCTGTGTGACCTTGGGCAAGTCACTTAACCGAATTTGCCTAGACTTTCTTTCCCTTCTGTCTTAGAGATGTTCCTAAGACAAAAAGTGACTATGGGGACTGGAACAGACAAACCCTTCACCATCACTTGAAGAACAACCTAAAAATATAAATCTCACTTATGGAGGTCCATATCCAAAGAAGGACATATTATTATGATCTTCGCATAGCCACCCTAGAGATATAGTTAGAGAGATAGATAGATAGATAGATAGATAGATAGATAGATAGATAGATAGATAGATAGATAGATAGATAGATAGATGTTGGGTTGGGGAGGTCCAACTAAGTGAAAAATATTTAGCACTTTCAAAACAAATATGGATGTCCAATGAACAAAAAGGCTATCAGTTTTTTTGGTGAGTCCAAGAGGGAAGGTTATGAGGAAACCGATTAACTGTCACAATTCCTATTTCAAGCTTTATCAGGCAGCTGGATGGCATTATAAAAAGAGTTTACAATGCCATCCACAAAGTAACTAACTTAGAGTCAGAATGATCTGAGTTCAAATCCTGCTTCAAGACACTAGATGTGGAGTTATCCTCCATGGTGGAAAGGATTCACTCCACATGCACATTCAACTTTTCTCCCAATAAATCCCTCTGATTTCAAAACAAACAAAGACACTAGCTGTGTGACCAAACTGTCTGCCTCAGTTTCCATCTGTAAAATTGGGAGAATAACTGTCCCTACCTCAAAGCATTGGTTGTAAGGATCCAATAAGATAACCTTATAGTGTTATATTAAATACTACTATTATTATAGCCCCCATTTCCTCTTCTTTCTCACTTTCAAAGTAGGGATTTCTTTTCTTTCAGGATGCAGGCATTGTATATAGGGAAGCCTATGTCTGTCTGTCTTGTCATTTTTCTCTCTGTATCACCTACTCAAACAGGATAGTTCTTTGTGTCTTGCATTTTGGTGCCTATTCCTGGTTCTTCCCTCTCCTTTAAGCCTCTTCACATAGGAAGTCTGTCTAAAATCCTTTACCCCAACAATATATACTTTGGAAATCAATAAACATTTCTTAATCTGCTACATACACACCAGGCACTGTGCTAGGTAATAGTCAGGAAGACAACATTAAAGAGTCCCTCCCCTTAAGGAGATTACATTCTAAGAAGGGGGGGCAGCCTTCCTTATTTAGATACAGGCAATGCAAATACAAATTAAACCTGGGGAAGCAGGAGGGCTGGGGCAGAAACATCAGCTGGGGAACCAGAAGGCAAAGTAGCATTTGAGTTGTATCCTGATAGAAACCAGGGGCTCCAAGAGGTGGTAATAAGGAGGCTGTATATTCCAGGCTTGGGAGTCACTAAGTACAAAAGCTGTAGGCAGGAATGGAAGGTCTTGTGTGAAGAACATCAAGACGACAGATTTAGCTGCAGTGGAATGATTGGAGGATTCTAATGTATAAGACCAAAATAAGGCCTTAGTGGATAGCAAACAGGGGCCTGTAAAATCAGAATCTAACTTTAAACTTGGCCTTTGGCTCACTGTAACAGCCACTAAATAATTTGGTCCTTTCTATGACAATTTCTCTGCTTTATACCCCCCCCCTCAAAAGTCAGAGCATGAAAACTATAAAAATGTTAACCTTAATCCATCTCTTATCAAAAGGTTACAAAAGGACTGATGAGGACACAGCTGGAAAGTGCTTTTACATTTTGTTTTTTTTTTTCCTAAGCAATTGCAATATATGAAACAACAGATGCCAGGAGACCAAGGATCTGGGAGTCTGTAACTCCTTGGGTTCTATTTCTGGCCTTTCCACTAGTTCAGCAGGAGGTCTGGAACAATCCTCTGTAAAATTGGAAATCAGCAACATGGGGAGGATTAAGTAATTGCTTAAGTGTTTTACCAATATAAAGTGCTTATTAATAATACTGCCACCCACCAAGAGCAATAATGATACTGCTGGGTAGCTCAGGGCCCATCTTTTTATCCTGTGGATGGATATATTAGAGAATACTTCAGGTAAGGCTGAAAAACATAACTGTATACTGGAGCACCCGACTGCAGGGGTTCTAAGTGCCATTTTCTCCATGAGGTCTTTTCTGATACCCCCAGTAAATGATCTTATATTTATATATGTACTTGTCTATCCCATAGAATAGAGGCTCCTTGAAGGCAGGAACTGTTACATTATTGTCTTAGTATATCCAGTGTCTGGCAATCAGCATAGACTTCTTAAAATTTCATTTATTTATTTATAATATTTTTTCACAGTTACATGATTCATGATCTTTCCCACCTTTCATCCCTCCCCCTTCCCAGAACTGACAAGGAATTCCACAAGATTATACATGTATCATTGTTCAAAACCTATTTCCATATCATTCATATTTGCAATAGAGTGATTTTTTTAATGCCAAAACCCCAATCATATCCCCATCCAACCAGGTGATCAATCATATGTTTTTCTTCTGCATTTCTGCTCCCACAGTTCTTTCTCTGGAAGTGGACAGCATTTTTTCTCATAAATCCTTTGGGATTGTCCTGGATCATTGCATCATTACTAGTAGAAAAGTCCGTTACAATAGATTCAATCAGCATAAACTTAACAGACCCTTGTTGATTAAGTTGTAAGATTTTAAGATACCTCATTTGACCTCCTCAGCCTTAGTTCCACCCACACCCCCTGCCCCATCCCAGTCAGTTGGGGTTAAGTGACTTGCCCAGGGTAGGAAGTGTCTGAGGCCATATTTGAACCCAGGACCTTTCATCTCTCTCTGCCTGGCTCTCAATCCACTAAATCACGTAGCTGCTACCCTTCCCAGTCTTAATTTCCTCCATTAGACAAGATTATTTCTAGGGTTCCTTTAGTTTTCTGATGCTGTGTCCAACTTAGCTCTCCATAATACCTGGAGGTTTTATAAGTACAGTATCTAGCAAGCTTTCATTGTAGCACTAAGAAATTTGCCCCACCGTGAGAAACTGTTACACAATCAGGGAGGAGATATGGGAGTACTGGGGAGGGCTTAAAAGTTTCTGCTAAAGAAAACAAGACAGATATTTGGTGTTCCTGGAGATAGAAGGAATTTAAGCCTCTTGAAGAACCCTGGGTACCAGAAGCCTTTCTATAGTAGAATCGAAGGATTTGGGAAGTCAAGGAAGGAAGCTAGAGGAAAGTTATACAGAGGGAGCAGAGATTCATGGTTATCATAGCTCTAGGATTGGAAAAGCCTTTATTTTACAGATAGGGAAAATGAGCCTCAGAGAAAGGGATGAGGATAGGGTCAAGCAACGGCATGTGGGGTGGAAGAAACAGGAAATTTAAAGGAAAAGGATGGAGAGCAGAGTTGGGGTATGTGAAGTGGGAACAGGATTTAAAAGTTACTGGAAGAAATCAGAAGGGAGACTGGTGAGTGTGGAGTGTGGGGGTACGTTTCCGGTGCGAGTGGTGTGGTATGCAAAGGTGCTGGATGCACGAAGTCACAGGGCTCGAAGAGAGCTAGGAGGACGCAGAATCTAGCCGTGGTGGGATTGGGGGGGGGGGGGGGAGTGCGGTGGCCTGCAACCGGGATATCCCAGGGAGGAGAAGGGTGGGCGGCGGGCATTCTTACCCGTGGATCCTCTTGCCCCTGCTCGCCCCCATTCTGCCTTCCCTATCACTCTCAGCCAAAGTTGTCGTAGCCTCCTGCTCCCACGCCTTGGGCTTCAAGTCATTCTTGCCGCAGTGACCCAACGCCAGTAACACTCTGCGGTTGCCCCAGCTTCTGGTGGGCCGGAGCTTGGTTTTTGCACGCGCCAGATTTCGGGCTTTCGATTGACCCTTTCTCTTGATAGCCATTCCCGCCCTCCGGAGTAAATTAACCGCCCTCTTTTTCCCATTGAGGAGAACCCGAGGGTTGTCCCTGGCGACGCCAGGACGCCGAGCCCTCGAGAGCAAGCGCGAGTAAAAGAAGACTCGACCCTTGCTCCATTCGCATACTTGGGGAACCAAGAAATCAGGTGCGCAAGCGCAATGCCGGCTAAGCGAACTGGAACGGAAGAAGCTGGTCCGAGCCAGGGCTTGGCGATCAACCAATCAGCGTTGCCGAACTGGAATATTCAGATATCCCGCTCTCGGGAAGAGTAAATAAATTTCTAACCTCGTATACGTCCTTCTTTTTCTGGGGTCGTGACGCTATTTTCCGAACATTGTGATGTAGCCAAGCTTCTTCCTTGCGTTAGTTGGGCCAACACATAGTTGGGCCAACGGCATGGCTTACCAAAGGCGGTGGAGGAAGACCAATAGGTTAAGAATCTATAGTGCTTTAAGATTTTCTCTCTCTGCCTCTCTCTCTGTCTCTGTCTTTGTGTCTCTGTCTCAGTCTCTGACTCTCTCTGTCTCTCTCTCTCGGTTTTGAACACCAATCACTTTCCACTGAAAGACCTCCAGTTGTGCTTTCCCATTTGTGTGTTGTCTTGTTAGAATGTAAGATCCTTGAGGGCAGGGATTGACTTGTTTTCTTATATTTGTAATCCTAGCATTTAGCATAGTATCTCTCCTCTCTCCCCTTCTACATTCTCTCCCTCTCCTCTTCTTGCCTACCCTTCCTCCATCAATCCATTTATTAGTTTATCCTATCTACCTTTTATCCACCTTCCCACCCATCCATCACTCTACATTTGCCATAAAGTTAGTGTTTTAAATTTTACAAATCATTTTTCTCCTGACTGTCCTGAGGACACATACAGCTGATAAACCCCCAAAAGAGTTCTTACTTAGTCTGACGCTAAGTCTGGTGCTCTTCCACCATTCCACATCGTAATCAGTTTCTGTGCACTTTTACTTAGTGACCAGGTGTTTGGGGGAAGATTAAAGTTTAGATCAGACAGAGCCTTTGCCTTCCTAGAATTTTCATTATATTAGTGAACTAGATGTTAGACTAATTCTAATTATGAGTAAGTCACTCCTTATGTTAAATCAAAAAAAAAAGTGCTCCCTGAAATTTCCACCCATTGGGTGTTCCTATTTCTTCCTACCATCCTGAGATAAGCAAAACAGTTCTAATCCCCCCTTTTTATTGTAGATGTTAGGTAGCATTGAAGAATTTTGAACAGTGATTTTGTGATTAAATTGATGCACAATCTGGCAGTGGTGGGAAGGATGAACTGGAGGGTGAGAGAGGATAGATGAAAAGACAAATTACAAAGCTTTTAAGGCACAGCTAGGTTGCTCAGTGGATAGTCAGGCCTGGAGAAGAGAGGTCCTGGGTCCAAATATGGCTTCAGACACTTTCTACTTGAGTGACCCTGGACGAGTTCACTTAACCAGAGTTTCCTAGCCCTTAACTGCTCTTCTGCCTTGGAACCAATGGATTGTAAGACAGAAGGTAAGGTTTGGGTTTTTTACATTCAGATAAGATGATAATTCAGTAAATGGTAATGACAGCCTGTGGGTGGGAAGGAGGGTAGTAATAAAAAATATAGAGGTAAACTTGCATTTGAAAGACTAGTCAGGCTAAGACTGAGAGAGTTCAAAAAACCAATTGGATGTGGGAGGATGTAGAAGAGCCCAAAATAAACATAAAGCAGGTGCTATGTACTCCTAGGCAATCTGTTGAAGCCTCGGGACCTCTTATCAGAACAATGCATTTAAATGGACAGAACAAAATACATAGGACTTCAAAGGAGACCTATTATATATTGAAATAATTATCAAAAAATTTTGATAAATTGCTTCACCAATCCAAGACTAAGAATTCCTAAATAAGATTTCAAACATTGACTAAAATAGTGATGTCAGAAGAATAAGCAAATTTAGGGAGCTAAAACAAAGGTAAGGATAATCCAGGGAAATTTAAGATCCTTGACTGTTTCATTTTTGTTTTTATATGCATGTACAGTGCTGTTAACATACTAGGCATTTACCAAATGCTTGTTGAATTAAAGTTGAATTAATAGTAAACTTGGTTTGGGAACCAGTGTAAAGTTGAAGAGGCCAGTGAACTATCTAGGTAGAAATGGCCTTTAGGCAACTGGAGGTTTGTGTTAGAACTTGGAAGAAAAGTCAGTGTTGAAATGGACTGTTTATCAGGGTAAAATTCCTAGAAGAGGTAGTCTTTGAGCAGATGAATTGAAAAAGCCTTGACTGATAGAATGAAGGAGTAAAACATAACACCTTCACAGGGACAGCCTCTTCAGCTGATGGAGTATATCACTACCATCACCAGGAGCCGCATCTGCTTAAAGACCCAGGTGCTAGAGACAAGGACACAGTTTTCCCCATAGACATGAAAGCTCTTTGCCACATGGCTTTGAAATTTACTATAGGATGCATGGAGGGCCCAAAGTAGAACCAGCTGCACATCTGCCATTCACCCAGAAGCCCTTCTCCCCCCTCCCTTGCCTCAGGCGACTAGCTGAACTGCCCTTACCACCCCCACATCACCTTCCAGTGCTGGAAGGGGAGGGAAATGAGGAGAAGAGATGCAGAAGAGACCCAGGTGACCACCATCAACTGGCCACCCAGCAGATGCTTCAGAAAGACCAATTGTTCTAGGCTCTACCCCCTCCCAGCCTTCTGCATCTTTATTTCACCTCCCTCCCCAGTGTCCTACCAATCTGTGCTGCTTCTGTCTTTGCTCCCACTGGAGTGATATTGTGATGGAAATGAAGGTGGGGGGTATAGGACTGAGAGACCAAGATTTACAGCTTAGAGAAGGTTTCCATTAAAATCCCTGACAACTGGTTATTTATGAGTGGGCTGGCTGAAACTGAGCTAATATCCCAGACTAGGTCTGGCACCAGGGATGCCCATCAGGAATAAAGAAGGGTAAAGCTGAAAAGCCAGTCCTAGTTAACCAAAGCAAAGAGTATATGACTGAATCAGGTACTTGCTCCTCCCCATCTGGGGAAGGACAGAAAACATTCAGAAGCATCTGTGATTTTTGCTTTAAAAAAAAAAAAAGCCAAATGCCAAATCATGGGGGGGAGGACTTTGTAACTTGGGGTGAGCTGTGAAAGAACTATGAGGATTTTTTTCACCCCCCCCAATATGTCCAATTCTTAAAAGCCAAGGCTAGACTGTAGCTTCTTGTCTAAACTAGACCTTAAAAGATAAGATCCAGTAAGAAAAAGGTCCTCGATGCTGGAACTGCTTTATTTTCAGGGCATTTGATTCTTTATTCCCATGGGAAATCATCAATAATAAAGCAATAGTTAATAGTGTATAACTTATTGTAATATAATATTGTTTTATGATTATATTGTTACAACACACTACTTATTTCACCAGACTTCCCCAAGGACCTTACAATGCATTGTTTTCATCTGTTCTTAGACTAGGACCTAGAACTCACAGGGTTTGTTGGGAGGAATATCATTTAAGAGAACTAGCATTTATATAGCATTTATATAGCAATATTTTTTTTTGCAAATATTCTCTCATTTTATCCTCACAACAATCTTAGGAGGAGGTGCTAATTTCCAGTTTTACAAATAGGGAAACTGAAAGGCTGACAGAGATTAAGTAACTTTTGCAGGATATATATCTAGTCATTGTCTGAAGCCAGATTTGACCTCAGGACTTAGAGTTTGTGACTTCAAGTGCAACACTGTACCCATTGCGCCACCTCTACGATTGTGAAATCTTGGAAATTTGAAAAAAAGTCCTTCTTTCAAATGAGTGAACACTTGAAGGGCTAAAACTGGCATTTCACATATTTAAAATCAACTCTCATTTGTAAAACAAGTATCTCCAACCATCCAACCTTGCTTAGCCACGGATTCCATTGGAAGCCATTATCTTTCCCTGTACTCACCAAAATGAAGAAGGCATGAAAGATGGAAAGTTCCAGTGAGCTATTGGGCAGTGAAGAGAATTTTTATATTCTAATACAAGCAAACATTTCTTATCTAAATACTCATTTTTTCTTCATCTTTCCATTTGGAGATGGATGTAACAGCAGGAAGGGAAGAAAGGAATACTCATATTTAAAAGTATGAGAGGCCTTAAAGTTTCTGCTTCTCTTTTGCCCATTTCTCTATTTCTTCCATTCAAAGCTGCCCTCAAAGAAAACAAAACTACCTACATTGACTCATGGAAAGAATACTAATTTCTGATGCGTTTTAGAAATAAATAAGGCAATATGTAAACATTTATTCAATACCTTCCATGTATTTGGTGCTATAGTAGGCACACTCAAAAGTATTTACTACACATAGAAATAGTCCCCTATAATTAAAAAAAAAAGACAACAAAGAAACCTACCTGTACAAAAAAAAAAAATCCCTGCAGATTTATTGTCAAAAAAAGGGGAAATCATCCATATGTCTAGTATTGCAGAATGAGTAAAGTATGGCTTATGAATATCATAGAATATTGCTGGGCTATGAGATATAGTAAATATAAAGATAAAGAAAATGGAGAGAGTCAGCGGACTAGAGGTATAGAATGAGACATACTACATTGTCATATATAGCTGATGTGTTTTGTTTTACTTCAGTGTATTATGCTGTTACAATGGACTCTGGGGGTAGGCGGAGTTTTCTGAGAAAACAAAAAGTAGTGTAGAAAACAAAAGACTACAAACATTAAAAAGAATATGAGGAGAAACAAGAAGTGGTGCAAAGGGAAGAAAGCAGAACCAAAATGATAGGAACACTAACTATTTTAAATAATATGTAAAGTACAAATGGATGTCCTTGGAAAGTCCATTTGGGCTTTTCTTGGCAGAGATTCTAAAGTAGTTTGCCATTTCCTTCTCCGGCTCATAAAACAGATGAGGAAACTGAAGCAAACAGGATTATATGATTTGCCCAGGGTCCTCACAGCAAGGAACTACCTGAGGTCTGATTTGAACTCAGGTCTTCCCGACTCCAGGCCTGACTCTCTCTCCATTGCACCATCTAGCTACTCTTCAAACGAGTTTAATTCAGCTATGGTTAATTAGGGGAAAGAGCTCCCAGAATAGGTGTTAGGAGCTGCTGCTGCTGCTACTACTGGGTCATTTTAGTTGTGTCAAACTCTTCATGACCCTATATGAGATTTTGTTGGCAGAGATACTGGGGAAGTTTGCTGTTTCCTTCTCCAGTTCATTTTACAGATAAGGAAACAAAGGCAAACAAGGTAAAGTAACTTGCCAGAGTCACACAGCTAGTAAGGGTCTGAGGTCAGATTTGAACCCAGGGTCTCATCAGATTCTATGTCACATGTCTCTGTCAATCAAAATGCAGTCTTTTCCTTTCCTTAATACAGTGGGAAATCCAAAAAATGCAGATACACACACACACACACACACACACACACACACACACACACACACACACACACACACACATATATATATATATATATATATATATATATATTAAACACACATGTATACAAATAGTGGTAGTCTCTCAGTGACCGAGAATGACAATAATGTATACAAATAGATACATAAATATGTAGTAACAAAGTCTTTTAAAATTCCTAGAAGAAAAGTTCAGAAGGAGCTGTGGAAGTGAGACATTTATGTTATTACCTCATTAAAGTGAACATGCCTTTTTTTAAAGTAGGGTAGAGAGAATAGATTGTAATTACACGTAGGAAACTTTCCAATGAGGAAGTTCTTTCTACCACTGCAGGTTGGCATTTCTCTGTAATTTACAAAGTCTTAGAGACTTGCTCCCAACACTGAAAGACTAGTCCACTTGCCCAGAGTCACACAGCCAAAGACAAAAAGTTGAACTCAACTCTTCTTGTCTCCAAGTCTGGCTATCAACTACTACCCCTAGCAAATTGTGAATAATATAGTTTCTAGGTTTAACTGCGATTCTTATGGCCTGTGTGCATCTGAAGTATGTGGTTGTTGAAGGTTGCTGTTTAGAATATAATTTTAAAATCTGAAAAAAAAAAGGTATCTTTGGCATTACTTTCGCTTTATACACATAAATTTATGGAGTCTTTGGGTGGGTAAGACAGAGGCAGCGGTAGTAAAACAAACACATGTATCCTCATTGTAATAATCTCATTCTTCTAAACTTTTTTTAAGAGTTCAAATAGTGGTGGTCATAGGACCAGTTGCTATCCTGCCATGATTCTGATATTTAGTGTTCTGATGGTTATTATTTCACAAGTGTCTAGTATAACTGCTTTTGATATTAGGATATAAGCTCATTCTCTACAGGAACTCTGAAAGCAACCTCATTACAACACTGGGAGGAGACAAGACAACCAGGGTACTGAGTAACGTAACTAGGAGGCCTGAGTTAAGAAACTTGCCCAGAGTCACACAGCTAGGAAGTTTCAGAGGCTAGATTTGTGAACCCAGGGCCTCCCATCTCCAGGCCTGGCTTTGTCCACTGTGCTACCTAGCTGCCCCCCAAATAACTAACTCTTCCTGTTCGTACATGATTTTGATTTCAACAGTTAAAGTTTGATGTTTTAAAAGTTTTGTTTCTATGTGGCTTTGGGATTTTGAGCATTTGGGATGGCAACATCTATTAAAGACTTTGTTCTTAAGTTTTATGGATCCATGATTCATGTCCAGGCAGTTGTGTCTATCCAATGATCTTCATAGTGATCTGGTTCCTGTATCGTTTATTAGTTGAATTCTCCAAGATCCTTTTTTTTTTTTTAACCCTTACTTTTTGTTTTAGTATAAGAGCAGCAAAGGCCAGGCAATTAAGGTTAAGGGACATGCCCAGGATCAAATAGCTAGGAAGTGTCTGAGGTCACATTTGAACCTAGGTTCCCCTCTGAACTCCAGGTCTAACACTATCCAACATGCCACCTACCTGCGCCTTGTTAATGCTGAATGACTTAGGAGTGTCCTGTTTTATTCTAGTAGCAAACCTAAACTTCTAGAAGATTGGCCTGAATCAGGTTCAATTTAGAGCATGGCTCTTTAAGGATAGCCTTCCTGTCATTGCTGGTGGCAATCATAAACTCCGTTTCCATAAACAAATCTGCACAACTCAATCATTTGTGTTTGGTGTTTGTTGGCATGGTGCTAACTGGCTTGAGTAGATATACTCCCATCCATCCCCTCCCTCCCCAGAACTTTTTGTTCCCCTTCTTGGATCTTAGCCATTACATAGGTTCTATACAGAGGTCAATGTTTCTAACCATTCAACAACTCCAGTGACATGTACCTGTTATTGGCTTTTACTGTTTCTTGGTAGAGTGATGCTTGCTTGTTCCAAAAACGTTTCTGAAAAAATTTGAATTGTTTGTCATGCATTCTGGAGATATCAATTCCTCTTTCTCTTTTTTGGGAAGTGTGGTAGAAGTAGCATCTGATTCTCCATGTAGGTTAGGCTAGTTTTTCTCCAAAAAGGCAATGAAGCCTTATTTAAAAATTTTAAACCTTTACCTTCTGTCTTAGTAATAACTCTAAGACAGGACAAGAGCAGGGCAAATGAGGTTAAGTGACTTAAGCCAAGTCACACAGCTTAAGAAGTTTCTGAAGCCAGATTTGAGCCCAAGTCTGCCCAAGTGCCAGCCTGGCACCCTATCTCCTGGGCCACCTAGCTACCCCTACCCCTATTCAAACCTAATTGGTCCAGGAGACTAAGACTTGAACTGCTGCAGTTGCTTCTTGGTTACCTAAGGCATGAAAAGGTTAGCACAGGATGAGTTGGAGCCTCTTGGCTAGAAGGGTATCCCATTGTTCTGCTAGTAAACATATCTAACTAGATCCACCATTTATAACAGATATAGAGGCAATGGTGCTACACTCACCTGAATCAATACTATTGCTGAGCATATTTTCCTTGATGTTGTAAAGCAAATTCTTTTTGACTGTTATATGGCCTATGAATGTCTCATGTTGCTCCAATCCTGAGCCTTACCCCTTAAAGCAGCCTGAGTCAGCCCTGGCCCAGAATATTTGATGGAGTCAACAAGATTGGTTTAGCATGATCTCATAGCTGAAATGGAGAAAGGAAGAGGTGAAGAGAGGGAAGCTCCAGAAGATTAGATAACCTGATCTAGAAGTCTGACACTGTGGCTGACATATTTCTGGCCACATAATTGGAAGTCTTCTCAGTGGGACAGGAAGGGGGTCCCATCGATCCAGTGAGATGAATGTACTGTATGTTTAAGGAGACATACAATAGTAGGCTATTTATGACAGGAAGAATAAAGGTACTGTAAGTGCTAATATTCTCTCACTGTTACTAGCATTCCTAGCTAGGCTAGATCACCAGCCCAAGGAAATGACATGCATTTAGTAACTAGAGACACATATAAATGTTTTCTGTCTAAGAAATGTTTTTCTAGTTGTAGGATTATGGCAGGTCATTTCTAAGCACTGTTACAGACAATAACCTAACTGTTGTATAAAATGTCTTCTGTTAAATTTTCACAACTTTGAGGGTGATTATAACCTCCAGGCCCACCAGCCATGGTAGGCCTGGGCCTTCCCTAAAGACTGTTAATTTGGGAATTGTGTAAAAACCATGATGAATGGACTTCTTAGAACTCTTTGTATGACAGTTAGGAGGACATTAAAACTATTTTATAAGGCCTTTGTTGAACTCTTTAATGCAAGGCCCTGGAGGAGGTATTTGAAAGGACAATTCTTGAGCCTCTCCAGGTTACCAGGGAATTGTCAAGAATTGGGAATCTCAACAAATGTACCAAATTTGTCCCAGATGATTTACTAAGGTTGGCTTTTATTTAAAGGAAGAGAGTGCAATGGAGGCAGAAAAGTGCCCTCTCTACCCTCCCCATATATGAGACTTTGGGCCATGGATGGAGCTCGGTACTGAAGGACTTGATGCTTTAGGATGATAATAGCAAACTTTGTTTCTTCCTCATCCCCTACAACCTTAAACTGTACCTCCCTGCCACGATGACAGCAAGCAGTTGCCTGAGTTTAAAATGAAAAGACAGATTTTTACTCTCACTTCAAAAGAATCAGCTTAGAACTTCTCTCTCTCTCTGGGACTTCCAGGAGGGAACAAAAATGGCAACTGCTAAAGCAAAGGCTTATTCTGGTGAGCCCAAACTGGGATTTCAATCCTCTGGCTACCTTTTTATGCTGTGTTTTTACCCTGGGCATGTGCCCAAAGAGATTTGGAGAGATGAACTTTTCAGCAGTTAAAAGCTAACTTCTGGGTGCCTCATTCAGTTTTGACTTCACTATGAGAAATGACCCCTTCAGGGAGGAGTCTAGTACCTGGCCCATCTTGACAAAAGACATGGGCTTCAAGGGAGTTGTTCAGATAGTGCCTTAGACACTTATTAGCAGTGTGACCCTGGGACAAATCATTTAACCTCTCTCAGCCTCAGTTTCCTCATATATAAAATAGGCACAATAATAGTTTGTTACCTCACAAGGCTGTTCTGAGGACCAAATTAGATAACAAAAGTGTCCCAAAAGTCTAAGTTGTTTGTTTGTTTTTTAAAATAATTATACTTTTATCTTCTATCTTAGAATCAATATTGTATATTGGTTCTTAGGCAGAAGAGTAGTAAAGGCTAGGCAATGGAGGTTAAGTGATTTGCCCAGGGTCACCCAGCTAGGAAGTGTCTGAGATCAGATTTGAACCCAGGGCCTCTCTATTTCTGGCTCTGAATCCACTGAGTCACCTAGCTGCCCCCAAAGTCTTAGTTTTAACAGCATTAATGGCTTTAAAATGTGCCAAGACATTTGGTATGTAACTACACCAAGCTAGGGGCAGCTAGGTGGCTCAGTGGATAGACTGCCAGACCTAAAGTTGGGAGGACCTGAGTTCAAAACTGGCCTTAGACACTTCCTAGCTATGTGACCCTGGGTAAGTTATTTAACCCTGTTGGCTTAGGCTTTGCCCTTCTGTCCTAGAGATTTCTCTAGAACATAAAGTTTTAAAAAACAAAATGGAATAGGGGAAGCCAGGTAACTCAGTGGGCAGAGAGCAAGCCTGGAGATAGGAGGTACTGGGTTCAAATCTAGCCTCAGATACTTCCAACTGTATGACCCTGGGCAAGTACTTAACCCCAATTGCCTAGCCCTTACTTCTCTTCTGCCTTGGAACCATTGCATAGAATTGATTCTAAAATGGAAGGAAAGTAAGAGTTTTTAAAGAAATAAATTAAAATATTAGATAGAAGGAGGCAGCATATAAATAAGATGGTGTAACATTGTGTGATGATAAAAATAGCTTTTATTTATAATAGGTTTTTATTATAGTATAGGATTACCCTTTTTTAAGAAAATGTGATATTAATAGTCACATAATAGTAACAGCTCTGAATTTAGAATCAAGAAGTCCTAGGTAATAATCTTTCCTCTAAAACACTAGTAGCAAGGTAACCATTTACTAGTTCTTTTACTTTTCTAGACTCAAGGTACTTTCTAAGCCAATAAGATAGATATATTGTATAAAAGAAAAAAGATAGATATTGGTCCTTTATGATCATCATAACTGGTGGTCTCTACTTTATCAGTATTTATAGATCACTTAGAAGCCCTACTAAGTGATTTCCCCAGACACCCCTATAAGACAGGAACTGTGGCTATGATTATGCCCATTTTACAGAGGGAGAAACCGAAGGTCAGAAAGTCAAAGTGACTTGCCCAAGGCCTTCCAGATGGGTAGTAGAATCAGGCTTGAACACAAGTCCTCTGATTCCAAATGTCCTGTTTTTCCTATTGTAGCTTGCTGACATATAGAAATTCAGACTTAAACAATTATAAAGTCAAAAATTCTTTTTTTCCCTTTATAAAACAGTTTACTTTCATGGGTCCTTTAAATATCCAAGGTTTCCTCTTAGATGATTTGATTAACATACAACCCTTCAGGAACATAAATTATATCAAACAAGGGCCACTAACAGTTCCAATGACTTTTGTACTTTAAGAAAAAACAAAAGCTTTGAAGTATACATACCATATGAAATCAGCCCCATTTGGATCTAGCATGGTGATAAAAGTGATGGCAATAGGTTGTTACTACCTATCTTCCATTGATCTCTCTGCCTTTCTTCTGAACCAACATATAATAGAAATAGAAACAACCTATAATTATAAGGTGTGGTAGCCTGCCCAGCCCTAAGGAGTAGGTTTCAGAGGTAAACCTTATCTATCTCCACTTTAGTAGAGTTCAGATTTAAAGTTCCTAAGTTAGGTGATTTTGCCGATTCTCTCTGTCTCTGTCTGTCTGCCTGCCTGTCTCTCTTTAAAATATTCTTTGTCAGATGGGATGACTTCCTAGGAGGAGGAAGTGGAGACAAGATGCAGTGGGGAAATTAGGTCATATATAAGAAATCCGTAAAAAAATTTTTTTAATTATTTAAAAATAAAACCAAACCCATACCTTCTTAGAATTGATATTAAGTATCAGTTCCAAGGCAGAAAAGCAGTGAAGATGTCTGATCTCCAGGTCTGAAGCTCTATCTACTAAGCCACCTAACCACCCCTTAAAAAAAAATTCTTAAGCTAGAATCCAAGGGTACAGTCAACTCAGCTGGGCTAGGCTAGGCTGGAGAAGAGAGGTGTTATTCATTCACATGAACTTTTTTTGTGAGGGTTAAAAATAAAGGCTGAGTGGTACCTTGCAGCTGCTCTGGGGCACTATCTCCTGGATCCTGCCTCAAATAGCTTGCTCTTCAGAGACCCTCTAACCCAGATGGCAAAATTTCCCAAGTCACCAACTCCCACTTTTTTTTATTGTAAGATCCCTACAAGTAGTGACTAAGTCATATCTTGGCTTCTCCCGGACACTCAAGCACCTAGTATAATGGCCAGCTTTCTGGTAGTATGGATGTCAGTGCTGATCTTGAAGCTGGAGACCTGGGTTTGAGCCTTTCCTGTAACATTTCCTAGCTATGGGACTCTAGGTAAGTTACTTAATTTCTCTGATCTGAGCATGCTCATTGATAAAATGGAAGTAATACCTTTAACATTTGCTTTGCAGGATTGTTGTAAAAAAAAGTACTTTGTAAACCTTAAAGTGTTATATGTATTAATTGTTTTCTCTCATAATGAAGTTATATATTGTATAAGATTCTGTTGTTATTTTTAATAATGCAATTACATATTGCATAAGACTATTAACATATATTTGTTGGCATATGAGTTAATGTCTATTTCAGAGGATGAGTAGAGAAATTCTGCAAAGAACTCAATAAGACTTACAATTATATCAACATACACATTAATATAGCTATCATTATTAATATAAATTAATAAATAAGTGTACCCTCCTCCCACCACATGCCCACATACAGATCCTAGTAATGGGCAGTGGAGGATGGAAGATTTTAAAAGGAACAAAAAACTGGACCATTAAAGTCAGGGTGTTTCCCTACCTAAAAAGGAAGACAATATATTGTGCCTCTCTTGAGGTAGCTTATAATCTAGTTTGGTATATAATATATACATTTTAAAAAATGGAATCAGCCAATCAATACTTATTAAGCACATATAACATATGTAGTGCCTTATCAGATACTATATAGGGCAGTAGGTAGAGCACTAGGCCTGGGGTTGAGAGGACCTGGGTTCAAATTTGATCTCAGACCCTAGCTGTGCAAATAAAATATTTAACCTCTATTCCTTGCCATTCTTCTGTCATAGAATTGATGCAAAGATAGAAGATAAGGATTTTTCAAAAATACTATGGAGGAAACTGAGGAATATGGCATAATGCTTGCCCTCAAGGAGTCCAAATGAGTAGATGGAACATATAGGTCCATATGGCAAAATAATAACAATGGGAAGTAATGTTAGAATATTATATAGTATGATATGGAGAGCTGGCTGATCTTGGTATCAGAAAGTCCCGAGTTCAAGTTCTTGACTTGACTTATACTAGCTATGTAGGAGAACTGACTGACAAACCAGTCGGAGAGCAAGGACTTATTTACATTGGCAGAGGAAGTTCTTTACATGATAAAGTACAGGTTGGCTGTGAAAAGGGAAATTCAGGGGAGCAGGATGAGGCTGATCCTAGAAGGAGTTCATCTTGAGTATAAATTGGAAAACAAACACCATCCTAGTTTAACGCATTGTTCTTGCCCCCCATATTGAGGTCATTTGTTTTAAACCAGAGCCTGATAGCCCCAGATGCAGAATAGAGTGATGAAAGTTTGTTAGTGGGAGACACAAACAGTACCGGTCATTTTGCAGCCTTCCCCAGACAATTTGGATAGAATTAAGATCAAATCCATGATTTATTATTTAATCTTTATTATTTGTGAGGTTTTCTTTCTTAATCTAATAAGCAAATTCCTCACCTAGGAGAATGTGTTCTCAGTGAGTGCTGATGGCCCTTCCTTTTCCAAACAAGGAACAAGTCCTGTTTAGAGTTCCTCATAGCTCTTACCTCCTGCCTGGCCATCATCTCTTGGAAATGGGGATTTTCTAACAATTTGAATTGAGTTAGTGAGTTCTACATTATAAAAGGGGTGGAAGTAGTGACATTAGGATGGGATGTTGCAAAGGATTTATCACATAGGAGCTCTAACATTCTGTGAAATGGCACCCAACTTCCATCACTAGCTTTCTCCTACTTAAGTGTTCAAAAAAACCTTTGGCAACACATGCCCCCTAGAGATTGGACACAGTGAGTCTCATGCTGCCTTTTTCACTAGCAATTCTAAGGACAATCCAGGGTTCTAAACCTCTCAGAGTTCCCTAGACAATCTATGAAATAAATATTGATTGTCCTTTCTCTCTTCACCTGAGGCCATTCATTTTTTTATCTTATTAGAATAACCATTATGTAGTAATCAATCAATAAACATTTATTAAGTGCTTATTGTGTGCCAGACATGTGCTAAGCACCTGGGATACAAAAAAGAGGAAAAAGACAGTCCCTGCCATCAAAGAGCTTATGATCTCATGGGGGAGACAATGTGCAAATTATATGCCAAGAGGATCATCTAGGTGACTCAGTGGATAGAGAGTCAGGCCTGGAGATGAGGTCCTGGGTTCAAATGTGTCCTCAGGCACTTTCCTAGCTGTGTGACCCTGGGCAAGTTACTTTACCCTAATTGCCCAGCCCTTACCACTCTAATGCCCTAGAACCAATACTTAGCATTGATTCTAAGACAGAAGGTACACATGCACAGACACACACACAGACACACAGACACCCCCCCCCAAGTAAGCTATATAGAAGATAAATAGGAAATAATTAATAGAGGGAAAGACACTAGAATTAAAAATGTTTGAGGAAGGCTTCCAGTAGAACACTTGGAACAAAAATCAGGAGATCCAGGTGTAAATCCTAGCTCTGCTACTCAATAGTTTTGTGACTTTAGACGAATCACTTAATCTAAGTCTCTGTTTCTTCATCTGTACAATGGAGGTAATCAGACTTGTCCTGGAGGTAATCAGACTTGTCCTATCATATAGGGTTGTTGTAAATTTAAAAGTACTATATCAATATGACCTATTTATTACTAAGCTCCCCAATGTTTCCTAGAGTTAAGATATGATTTAATTAGTATACTAGACTACAAGCTCCATGAAAATAGTCATGTTTTATTTACATTTTGTAGTGCTCCAGAACCTAGCACAGGGGTATACATGCAATGGACCCTTCATATTTCTTTTGTCATCTCTCTAGGACATTGCTTCACATATCATAGGCACCTAATAATCTACCTCCAATGCGAAAGGTCTTTCCTTAGTTATTTCTCATTTATTATTGCCTGTTGCTCCCCCTAATTACTATGCATCTAATATATGTGTTATATATATTATTCTATACATAGCTACACCAATAAGAAGGCAGGGACTGTCTTGGCTTTGGTAGGACAAGATTATAGCATGGGACCCCTGTGAAAAATGCTAGTCCTGAAGAGATGACCTCTTATGGAGGAATGAGTTCTGATATCTCTATATTAGTACCCCTTGCACCTGAATCCCTGTAGCCCTCTCAGTAACATTAGGAGCCATGAGTAGTTCCAAATTCTAATGTTTGGCGGGTTTCATCTTCCATTTTCCATGGTTAAGGCCCTCTCTGTATGTGTGCTCCCTTCCCTCCCCCAGTAGAATATTATGTATGCAATAATTATATCTCTTGTATTCTAGAAATGTACACTCCTGGAGAATAGAGATAATGTTATTCTATTTTAGGTTTATATCCATCATGCCAAACAGTGCTTTTGTTTCTTATTAAACATTTCTTGTATTGAAAAATAACATAGTATGTACTCAAATTTTATGCAAGTTAGATTCGGACCAATACAGTAACAAAAAAACAACATATCTACAATTTCTCATTTTATATTTTAGAGGGAATGGCAATGGCACTGAAACTTTCTCATGGAATATCTGTAATCACAACCTTTAAAACACCAGAATTCAATCAAACAGTTTGGAAATTTCTGGGTTGGAAAAATGAGACCTGAGGATAGAACCAACATTTTATGATCTGGAGAGGAATGCACAATGAATAGAAGAGACTAAACTATAGCATTCTTTCTCCAAGTACATGAGTTCTGAGTATTGATTTTATTCCTCCAGAAGGGGAAAAACAAAAAGAAAAGGGAAAAGATGGAGAAAGGAAAAAGGAGCCCAACTCTCTCACATAAACTCTCAACAAAGAGAACCAGTTTGAATAATGATCAAAAATCCAAGGAGAAATATCAGTAACAAACTTTATCCAGGCCAGGAATACACACACACACACACACATACAAAAAAGACAGAACTGGGAGCCTTTGATTAAGGATTCCACCATGAAATCTGGTATAAGCACAGATAAACAGGACAAGAGCCTGTTAGCACTCTGACAAGAAATGCTCCAAGGGCATCTAAAGCTTATAGAATTCTAAAAGGGAAGCCCCAGGGAGGTGGAAGTTGGGTGCCTTTTTACTAGGATATGGTGAGGTTGTGAGGGGCTAGTATGGAAGTCCATAGATATCTGACCAAAGATGAGCTAGTGCTACAGGGGGAACTTGAAGAGGAAAGTTCAGGGAATCCTTTAAGGCCTAAGCACTCTGACCCTGGATGACTCGGGGAGACCTGAAACCTAAAAGCATGTTAGTGTTAGACATAACAGAAAAAGTGAAAAATAGCTACAAGAACTCAGGGAATCAAGATGCAGACCAGACTAGGTATGACCATACCATCAAAGCATTTGGAAGGGAGAGGAACTTGGCCCTGGCACAAAATCTCAAACCAGGAACTGAGGCTAGCAGAATGAACAAATAAAACATACCAAACACAATAAAGAAATAAATATAATAGGTCAGGTCAAGAGACAGCCAAGAAGTAAAGAAGAAAAAAATTAACTCTACAATAAAAGTAGAACAGAGGGGGAAGAAATGATTTGGCCACAAAGACTCTTAAGAGTGACTGGAAGAAATGAAGAAAAAAGATAAATAAAATCATAAGTAAAATGAAAGGAGTATAAAAAGTGTATAACGGAAGGTGGAAAACTTTATCCAAGTTGTGAGGCTACTAAGAATTGGGGTGAGACAAAAAGAACTCAATGACTCCAGTGATGAAATTTAGAACAAAATGAATTGAAACTGCTTCATGAATTAGATTAGAAATCTAGTACCATAGGAAGAGATCTGGGCTCCAAGACAGAAGAACCATATTCTAGTTCTAATTCTACCACTCATTATATGATCTTGATCAAGTTGTTTCCCCTCAACAGATGACCCATAGTGCCTGACACGTAGCAGGGGGCTTAATAAATATTTATGCATTGATTTATGGTCTCCAAGTTCCCTTCCAACTAGGGAATTTTATGATTCTATGATTATAGGTGATATACTGTGTAAAATCAAAGACCATACCTCATAGCACAGGCGTGTAACACTGGAATTGATGTATCATGAAGCTTTTTAGGTCTTGCATTGAAGAGGAAAATAGATTTAACAGAGCAGAGATTCTCTTTCATCTTTTGAAGATATTTCCTCCTCTGTAATATGAGAACACTGAATCCTAGAGACTAGGTAATGAAGCCTACCTGTCTCCTCACTGTAGGGGGCAGGAGAGTTAAGGTAAGATGCTGCATACATTGTAAGAGATGGTATCACTATCTTTGCTTGCCTATTTTTGTTCATTTAAGGGGACTCTGTGTATGATGTATGCATATTTGGGAATAACTGTGATGTAAAACAAAAGGCATCAATAATTTTTTTAAAAATTATGGGGTTGAAGTATCTCTGATATCTCTTTCAGTTCAATTTAACAAGGCATTCATCAGATTCTATGTGCAAGATAATATGCTAAGCTTTGGGAATACAAAAGCAAAAATGAAATCGTTCTCTGCCCTCAAGGATCTTACAAGGAGGCAACACGTGAAAACTAAGATAGAAATAAGGATTATTCACTTGAATAAGGAACTCCTTCTACTACTGGAGGTTGGCAACTTTTATAGACTTATCTAAGAAAATAAGTGACTTATTCCGATCCTAGAGTGTGTATCAGAGGAAAGAGTAGAGGCACATCCAGAAACAGTGACCGAAGGAGAGAGAAGCAGAGAATTTATTAAGTGCTTAGTGTGGGCTAGGTATCATTCTTTAAGCACTAGGACTTAGGACTTGCTGGCTTCAAAGCCTGGCTCAGCTTTCTGTCCACTATCCACACTTATATATAGTTCTACAAAATAATTTCAAGAGGGAACTACCGCTAACTGAGAGGATCAGGAAAGGTCCCTAAGGGAGGCGGCACCTACTTAGTGCTTTGAATGAAGAAGAGTTTCCAAGAGGCTGAGGAGGTAAGAAGGTATTCCAAAGTGGGGAACCCCCATGCAAAGGCGCAGAAGCGGGAGATGGCACACTGTGTCACCATCATTCTATGATCCCAGAGAGGATACTCGGCAGAGCCTAGGGAATACAGTAAATGACCTCTCAGCGGGAGTCGGTGGTCCTGAAGAAGAAAACTAAGTTAATAGCACCATCTAGGGGAAGGAGTCAGATTCCAAGTGCCTCGAAATGAGAAATGGTGCTGAACCCTGAAAGCTGCAGGTGCTAGTGGCAGGGTAGGCCCCCGCAGATGCTTCCAAGTCCATACAGAACTACCAGTCCCAGGAGGCCCCACGCGCGCGGCGCTGAGGGTGGGGCGTTGACGTTATGACGAAGTAGGCGAGGGCGGGGCGGGCGCTGAGAAGTTCGCCCCGGACCTTTGCCCGGCCCCGCCCCCTCCCCGCCTCTCTTGCTGTTGCGACGCAGCTGGTGGTAGCTGCTGCTTCTGCGGGTGAGTCCCTGAGGTGAAGACCGTTGATGGCGAGGGAAGGAGTAGGGAATGCAGCTTTCCCGCTCCGTATCCGTGAGGGGAAGGAGGTCTGCGGTTGGAAAGGGAGGGCCTGTGGCTAACTTCGCTTCCTTCAGGGTGATGGCGCCAGAGGGGGCCGTGTTGAGGGGGAGCTAGCCTCCGTGGCGCCCCTTTCAGTTCTGAGGGAGTTTGTGGGGACGGGAGCGAGGCTCTGGCGAGTGCGCGAGCACGGGACTCGGGGAAGGGTGGGGGCGATGTGTATACGTTCCCTTATCTCTTGGGATTTGCGTCACGGTGTCCTAGGGGCTGTATGGTCGTGACGTCATGGTCTCTTGCTTAAGGATTGGACAATCGTTTCTTCCCTCCCCTCTCGCCCTCTTCCTTGGCTTTCCCACCTTCACTTTCTTGCTAGACTTGATTGTCGTTCGGAGGAGTCTTGGGAGGAAGGCGAGGAACTGAAGTCTCACCTCTCCTTCCCGGAGCAATTCTCTCTAATCCCCACTACCACCCGTCACTCTGCTTAACTATCTGAGCCTAGATAGAATCCTTGGTTTTAGAGCCTGATGGAACTTTGTGTCAGAAAGGTCAAACCCCTCATTTTACAGATGGAGAAACTGAGGTATCAAGAAGCGAAGTGACTTGCCTAAGGTCACACAGTAAGTGTCAGAACCCACATTCAACCTGCCTTTTTTATTTTTATCATTATTTTTTTATTTTAAACCCTTACCTTCCATCTTGGAATCAATACTGTGTATTGGTTCCAAGGCAGAAGAGTGCTAGGCAATGGGGGTCAAGTGACTTGCCCAGGGTCACACAGCTGGGAAGTGTCTGAGGCCAGATTTGAACCTAGGACCTCCCATTTCTAGACCTCTCAATCCACTGAACTTCCCAGCTGCCCCCACATTCAACCTGCTTTTTAACCAGGTTTAACCAGGTTTCCACTGATCCCAGAAGAAGTAGTCATAAATGAGCTCTCTGAAGATTCTGGGCAGGAACAGAGTGGGCTGTGGAGAAGAGAGTGTGTCCCCAGCTCACTGTAGCTAGCTGATAGTCACACTATTTAATGTCTTACTGGAGAATTGCCAATTTCCCTTCTCTACTTATTCTGACCTTAACAAGTTATCTCTGATCCCTTTCTTAGCCAGTTCATTATACGTTTATTTGAATGTTTTCTCCTGACCTGACTTCTTAAGTAGCTTTTAATTTAAGTAAGAAGAGAGTAAATGCATAAATAATTGAAGCAATAGCTAGCTAATAATATCTCACATTTCTTACTACATGCCAGGCACAGTGCTAAGGGATTTACAAATATTACTTCATTTGATCCTAAAATCTTTTTGAGACAGGAGCAGTTATTACCATTTAACAGATAAGGAAACGGAGGCAAACATTTTAAATGACTTGCCAAGAGAGTCACCTTGCTAGTAAGTGTCTGAGGTCAGATTTGAACTTAAGGACTTTATGACTCCAGGCTCAGTGTTCTATCTTCTGTTGTTAAAATACTTTTGACTCCAAATCTCTCACTTCCCCTTGCACAACTCTACCTTTCATAATAGTAACTCAGATTTACACAGAAAGTGCTTTCCTCAACTTTATCATCACCATTAAACAGATGAAGAAACAGAGACTCAGAGTTTAACTTATTTATTTGGCTGTGATCCTCAGATAAGAACCTCAGGAGGAGTCCAACATTCCCTCTACCATGCCACGATGCTTTTCAATAGGCAATAAGGAACTAAAGAATTTTTTTTAATACAGTAAATGAAATATTAGAAAGAAAATACTACTCATGCTCGATGCCAAGGCAGTCAGTAATTGCTTGGGGAACAAAAAATGGGGAAGTAGGAAAATGAATTAGCACAACCCATACCCACTACTAAAAATACAACTCATATCAGGCCTACTGAATGGGAGCTTTACAGACCAATGAAACTTCACTCAGGATGTTTGAGAAGACTCAATTCCAAATCCTTCCAGCAAAGCCTGACATTACACTGAAATAGTAGATTTCCTATAGAGGACTGTGCCTATTTAGAAGTTGTCTTCTTTTCCCAGACAAATTGATACACATTTGAGCTAAAGCAGCAAACTTCCTGGTTCTCTCCCACTGAGTAGTCCTCATTGCCTCAGCTACCTCAAGATTAGAAGCTATCACCTTTCTCTAAATAGGGAAGTGGTCAAAGAATGTGAATCAATGATTCTCAAAAAGAATTGTGAACTACTACCAACCACATTATAGAATTCTCCAAATCACTAAAAAGAAAATTTCAAATCTAAACAACTCAGATTTCACTTCACACTCAGAAAATTGGCATGGATGTCAAAATAGGTTGGAAAGGCAAATGTATTGTTAGTAGAGCTGTGAATTGATATAATCATTCTGGAAAACAAAATGATTAAAATGTCCCTACCTTTTTTTGATTCAGAGATTGCACTGCTGGACATATATCCCAAGGAGGTCAATGACAAAAAGAAAGACTCCACATACACTGAAATGTTTTAACACTTTTTATGGGAGCAAAGAACTAGAAACAAAATGGACATCCATTGATTAAAAAAGGGCTAAACAAATTGTGGTACATGAATCACATGTACTAGAATGGTAATGGAATATTAATGTGCTATAAGAATGACAGATATGATAAATACAGAAAAGCCTGGAAAGACATATGAACTAATAATACAAAGTGAAATAAGCAGAGCCAGGGAAACAACATACAAAATGACTAGAACACCGTAAGTAAAAAGAAGAATAACCACAAAACTGAATGTTACAGAATTTTAATGGCTTCAAATAAGAAATATTAGAAGATACTTCCCCCTGCTCCTTTGTAGAAGTAGAGGGTCTAGGGGTATGGAACACTGCAAATAACTACAGTTTTTTTTTCTGTTAATTGGTTTTATTGAATTTTTTCTCTTCCTCTTTTTTCAAGACATTTATTATTAGAGATAGCTTCTGGAGAAGGCGCTAAGGAGTGGAATTTAGGCAATATGAAAACAAAAAGATATCACTAAAAATGTATTTGAAAGGAAAAATTCATTTATGCCTTTTAAAGAAAAAATCCACAATTATAGGGAAATGGGGAATCATCTCTTAGAGTTCTGAGAGTTCCTTGCTCCAAAAAAGCTAAGTTAATTCAAAGTATAGTAATCAAATATACCGTTTATAGCCTCAGCCATGATTTTTTTGGTTGCATTGTACAAGGTCTTATCAAGTCACCATTTCATGGCCCTGGTAGAGATTCTTCACTTATATCATGGCAATTTGCCTATTAATAGCAAGTCACACTACGGTCTTTTTGACAAGAATTGAATCCATCTATCTGTAGTTTTTTTCATGGTCCATACTGAGTACAAAGGATGATATATTTATTCTTTCCCCCAGAGGCAGAGAAAATTAAGGCTAATATGGCTATTTACCTTTTTGTTAACTGCTGAGAAGGGTTTAGTGGACAGAATCTTGATAATATTTGGTGAGGCGACTCTAAAAAAATATCCCATTTGGAGGTTTTACTTATTCATTCATTTACTAACCCAAATTAGTACAGATAATCAAGGATTGATTTGTTCTTTGACTTCCTGTGCATTGGTTGTGCTCTATGAGCTGAACTAGAGGATCTTCAAATAGTTTCATTTTTCTTGAAATGGCAGTTTAATTTCTCCTGAAACAGCCCCACCCACTGGGTGAAAAGGTAATGTGAACATTTTTGCTAACCATTTAAAAAATTATTGATATTTGTTCTGATACAACAAGCCCTTTCTTTACACTACAAAGAATACCCAAGAAAGGAGTTAATTTAATGTAAAGCAGTTAACAGCATATGTTCTTTCTCTTTGACAATATAATATTGTTTATTATTGTATTTAATTAGAATTTTGTTATTCATTTTCTGTTTCTAGCTTTTTAAAAAAGTGACAAATAATGTTGCTATGAATGCTTTTGTATAAATTGATCTTTTCTTGCTATCTGATTATCCTGTAGGACATTTACTTTGCTGTTTTTAACTGTATCATTCCTTGATTATAGTTTATCCATAAGGACAAATCTTAACAAAACTGTAGTTGATTTGGTTGCTTTTGGGGGAAGCAGTACAAGGGAGATTTTATAAATCAATTCTATATATTCCTTCCTTTTTTGATTCCTAAAGAAATGTAAAACTAAGCATCACCTGAGTTTGCAGGGTCATGCAAAAGGACTTTTTATTTTTACCTTTTTCTGTTCTTAACTCTTTCAAGGATAGTGCATTATTTTTGTGCATTAATCCAGTAGATGGAATTGTGTCAGGCTTTCTTAGAAATCAGGAGCCTCGCTATTAAAAGATCAAATTTGGAAATATATGGCCTGATTTTATCTTACTTGGCTACTTTATTCCACCTATCCAAAGTTTCTTAAACTTTTATTTTAAAATTTTCCCACTTTTCCTCATCTATTTTTCCCTTCTCTCTCAACTCACTTCATTAGTTCCACGACTAATAATATAATATTATCAGTAATTGTCAATATTTGTTAGTTGCTACAATCTATTTAAAGGGGAAGAGCAATTCATGCTCAAATAATCTCAGTATCTCGGTGTTTCTTTTTTACATTTTGGGAGAGATTTGGGTCAAGTTGTCTCCATCTTCCTTACATTTATTGAAAATTAGCTGATGTCATTCTTCCAGGAAGAGAGACTAAATGGGTACTTCCCAACTGCCTTGACTGGTATCATTATGTTCTTAGGCACACAAACTTAGCCTTTCTTATTCTACAGGGAGGAAACAAACAACTGGTTTATCATCATATCTGTCTCTATGCCATTATTCTACTTGCTTCCTCTTCCTTACTCTCCAGCTATTTGACTTGTCTATCTAGGAAGATACATTTCTATACATCATTTCAAGGCTGGTTGAGTTCCTTACAAATACATGGGGTTCTGTTCAAATCTTCATGAGTTCTGTGAAGTGGGTAAAATATCAGAAATCTGAAATTTTACCTTATGGAGTCTGTTAATATTTTTTAAAACCCTTACCTTCTGTGGTAGTATCAGTTCTAAGACTGAAGAGCAGTAATGATTTGGCAATCCAGGTTAAATGACAGCTATAAAGTGTCTGAATTCAAATTTGAACTCAGATCCTTCTAACTCTAAACCTGGGGCTCTGTCCATTGTGCTATCTAGTTGCCCCAGATGGCAGAGTCTTAACCTGCTTCTTCCTTAAGCTTTATCTCATGTTAAATATTTTGCCTCAGGGCAGGCAAGCAAGTTGAAGGTCAAGACTAGGATCTTGGCTCTTATTTCCCAAATTTCCTAGATAGTTATTTAACTAAACTAGCTTCCTTTGAAATTATACTAAATAGGGGCAGCTAAGTGGATGGAGTGCCAGACCTGGAGTCAGAAAGACTCATCTTCCCAAGTTCAAATATAACCTCAGACACTAGCTGTATGAGCCTGAGGAATTCACTTTAACTTTTTGGCCTGAATTTCCTCCTCTATAAAATGAGCTAGAGAAGGAAATGGCAGGCCACTCTAGCATCTTTGCCAAGAGCATTCAAATGGAGTCACAAAGAATCAAAAACAACCAAGATGATTAAACAACAAAAAATTGGTGAAAAGAACTGGACAGTCCCGGATGCTTGGCTAGATTGTTGTTACTAGGCCTGAAAAAAGGGCTTTTATTGAGTCTGGGATGCCCTTAGAAATACAATGCATTCCAAGAGTATTCTCACTCTGTCATAACACCACTGAAAGATTCTAATCACATAGGAGGTGATTTATCCTCAGGAAATAAGTCCTAACCTCATGTGGAAAGTGGTTTTCTCTCTCAGAAAAGCAGATCTGAGATTAAAATTAAGGATGTGGGCTTTCCACATTTCACAAACTGAATTGCATCGCTTCCTTGTAAGCCTAAGAAACTAATTCACCACATGAAATTCTTCTTTCCTAACCCTTTCCTTACCAAAACAGAATAACACCACCAAAATTTTATTGGAATACAGAGAAGGCCTTACAGCTGTTGTATCAGGTAAGACCAGGAAATAGGGTAGCTGGGGCCAAACAAGCAGCCATATTCCTTTGTTGTTGATTCCCCTTGTAGCGGGTATATATTGCCTTGTTCCAACATACGATTTTTATAAGGAATAACATGGTTTTTGCATGTGTAGGATTGTTGCCTCCATCCAGTCCAATAAATATTTATTGAGTTCCTACAGTGTGTGAGTCATAGTTCTGTGCTGCTCAGCAAAGAATTGGAGGGATTTTTATTTTCATTATAGGGTGTAACTTGTGAATGGTTGAGGTGGGGGTAGGTTTATCATAATATATTTACTTTTTGTGTTTTGTATACTGCTTTTACTTGTAAACCACTTTTCTTATCTGTTTTCCATATGATATTCTTGGCTCAAGGCAAACAAACTGAATTCTAGCAGAGGAGGTGGAGACCTAGTATTTTTGGAGAAGAGAGTGGATCATGGTAGGATGGTTGAAAATAATAGGATAAAGTTTGGAAGGAAACACCAATAAGCAGGCTACCTTTAAAAGGAACATGTTACTTTTATTTAAAAACAAAAATGGGCAGCTGGGTAGCTCAGTGTATTGAGAGCCAGACCTAGAGACAGGAGGTCCTAGGTTCAAATCTGGTCTCAGACACATTCTAGCTGTGTGACCCTGGGCAAGTCACTTAACCCCTATTGCCTAGCCCTTACCACTCTTCTGCCTTGGCACCAATACACAGTAAGGTAAGAGTTTAAAAAACAAACAACCAACCATTCATAATATTAGCCATTTTAGGATTTTTTTTTCTGTTCCTTTATATATGAAAATGTTGTTTTTCTTCTCTTTTTTGTTTTATGTTCAGAATTTTTAAAAGAAAGAAAGAAAATAATAGCAAGTTTCCTTTGGCAGCAGAAATCACAAGTGAAGTATCTTGAAATAGGAAGATAGTTGTGTTCCACATAATTGTCAGGCTTGTACTTTCTGGACTCACCTCAGATGTGTACAAAATGTTCCCTCTCATTACTACAGCCACTTTTTCATGTCTTACCCTGTCCCATATTCCTGTACAGGACACTCACCATGGAAGAGACAGGCGAGGAGCCCCCAACATCAGCTGTCCTTCTGGATCATTGCCATTTTTCTCAGATCATCTTTAACAGTGTGGAGAAGTTTTACATCCCAGGGGGAGACATCACATGCCATTACACCCTCACCCAGCATTTTATTCCCCGCCGGAAGGACTGGGTTGGCATCTTTAGGGTAAGTGATTAGAACTTTTAAGTACTAAGAGCTTATGAATGAAAATTATAGATTAAACTTTATTATTCTTGTGTATGTCACCAACATTGTGAATTTTTTTGAAAAGCAGCCAGTTTTAAAAATCCTAGACTGTCTTCTAATACAAACTTATTTTCGTCATTAGCTTGAGCCATACCAAAACAAGATATTTTGTTCTCCCAAAATGTTACAATGCATTCTAAATTATTTTTAAAATTATCTTCTCTGAATTTCCACCTTTCCCTTCCATCCCTCTGTTCTCTTTCTTCTCCCATACTAGCTTAGCTAATAGAGATTTAAATGTGTTATTTAGTACTGGTATAGCTAACATAGCTCCTTTGACAGTGTTCCTCTGTCTTTATTATTTCTGAAATAAAGCTCCTAGCTATTTGAAATTTCATAGTGCCATAACCTTTGAGAGGTCATCTGTTACAGCTCCTTACTTTGTTGAAGTCTTTGCCTAAATTAGCCCAAGACAAGAAATCTTCTCTATGCTTTTTTTTAAAGATCTCTAAAGACAAAGAGTTCATGATTTTATTTTGCAACCCTTTCTCAATGTTTAATCACCCTGACAATCAAGAAGCACTGTTAATTTTTTATTATAGCCACACAAATATACATACCCCATCACTACAATCTCTTGCAAATTTGTGTGTTTCAGAAATGAATTGTTGAAAGTAAAATCTTGCTATTTATATTGCATAGTTGCAATTGTAATGACCTTTGGTTTGACATCTGTATGTTGTATGCCTTTGTACTGATGCTTCTCAAACCAGACACCATTCTTGCTTGCAGTGAAGAAGGGGTTGTCATTTCTTCACTCATGTAGACACACACACAAACATACACCCCCTCTGTAAAAAAATAAAACACTCAGCTTCTTTTTCTCTGTTGTTTGGAATGCCAAGCCCATTGATTGAATCAACCCAAACACAATAAGCCTGACATACGTATGGATAGATATAGCCAAAATATCACTAACCTCCTTAGGGGTACCTTCTTAGGCTGCAGGATTTTGAACCTTCAGAATAATATAAGTTTCCTGGTACAACTATCATTCTAAGACCTCAGCTGAGGGTTTGCTATCTTAGAAGCATGGGACAGAGTAAAAGTTGTGCTACATTTTTCATCCTTTTATGTAATAGTGCCATAATTAAAACTAGAGGGGGGGAAATCACTTGATCAGGCTTTGAATGCATTTTGTGATTTTATTTTGCAACAAGAAACATCCTGAAATTTCCATTTGTGTAGACTAGTATTAAAAATGTGGTTGTATTTCCTGAATACACACTACCAATTGATAATAGAAATGTTATCAGGAAAGATATTTGGAACCAAACAGTAATCTTGCTTTTGGTTTTTGTTGTTGTTGTTGTTTGAAAATTTTATTTAATTAATTTAGAATTTTTTCCATGGTTACAAGATTCATGTTCTTTCCCTGTTCTCCCATAACCCCCCTCCCGCAGCTGACACGCAATTCCTCTGGGTTTTACATGGGTCATTGGTAATCTTGCCTTTGTAAAAAGAAACCAGAACTCAATAAACCAAAGAAATCCCCACCATAGTGTTTCTGCTTCTGAGATAATACATATAATTTCAGGTTGCTACATCTCAGTAGAGAAATAAGGATACTTCTGTGCTCCAAAAATCTGTTCAATCTACAAAGAAAATCACTGAGACAGAGAAGCTTCAAGCCCTCTTCAATGAATAGGATTACAGATCTTTCTCATGGTCTTGAGATGCCCCTTCATCTAGGGCACAGGTTTTTATAATGCTTTAATAAAACCTAGATGTTACAGAAGAGGGAGAATAAAACATAAAATATCATTGGTCAACAGGTGGGTCTACCAGCAAGTCTAGCAAGACAGATGCCAACATAAGTGATCCCAGGATGGGGTAGGCATAAGCCATCTCTGATGACTAAGGGCCAACAGGCAGGACACCTCCCATGTTGGACAACTGTAGGGAGTAGCAAAAGCAGAGGGACTCCTAAAATAACTGGGGGACTTTCCACAGTATTAGAATGTATTTAACATCCTAAATCTGGATAGTCAAGTTTCAGGGTGGAGATTGGCTCCAGATTTTGCTCAGGGTGGAGATCCTCTCCTCAGCATAAATCCAATATAAGAAAAAGGGTCCTTAATCTGATTCAGTCATCCTAAATATAATTAATATAGATTAACCTCAACTAAATATGACTAGATGTGTGGGTGGATAAATACAAAAATGATAATCACTTCCCCTATGTAATAACACTAAACTGGATAATATTGATTGGAAATAAACAAGGGGATAGATCAATAAATCAATAATTTCTCACACTACAAGAGAAGAGGAAAAGAGGATCAAGGGGATAGAGCAATTTACATGTGAGGACAGATTACTGAGACAAGAAGATAAACTAGCTTTGTTTGGAGAGGGGAAAATTAAAGGGGGAGGATAGTGGTATTTTTATAACCATGTTGAAGTTTTGACATTTGCAGTTTCATTTTGAGAAGCAAGATGATAAGTAGTTCTGGGTTCAGATCCTAGCTGTATTACCATGGACCAACCAGTTAATTTTTCTGTGCCTTAATTTCCTCATCTTTAAAATGGGATTAGTGATACTTGCAGTGCTTGCCTCATAATTTTATTGTGAAAGCTATGCTTAGCGTACCATAAAACATTATACAAATGTGAGAAGCTTTAGTGTATTAAATTATGAATTGGTGAAAATGGACAAATTCACAAACTATTTTTGGAGCTCTCAAAGTCTGAAGGAAAATCCTTGACATAGAAAGTAGTAATTTGTGTGATAAATGGCATTGTAAAAAGATTAATTAGATTGAAATCAGGATTGTAGTTTTATTACTAGTTGGCTAACTAGGAAAAATAACTGATTTACTTACTTGGACAGTCAGTTGATTTCTGTCACTTCAGTTTCATCATGTTTTGACAAAGATTAGTCCAGATGATCCATAATATCGACTTCACTTCTGTGATTCCATGATGTTGAATTTTTTATTCTAAAATATGGTAGAATTTCACAAAAATATAAAAATGTTTAAATATTTCAGAGAGTTGAATTAATTTATAATAGACCCATATCTTTTTTATTAAAGGAGATTAGGGATAAACTCATGAAATGCTATTGTCTTCTCCATAAATTTCCCCTTTGAGCCACTGTCAGAGACAGAAATTTAGTCCACTTGGATCCCTGGTTTGGAACCAGAATAGTATTTTTTTTTTAAATCCTCATGAGTGAAGCATTTTTTGTGTGGTGGGCATCATGGGAAATAAAATAGGTAACTGAGACTTGACTGTAAGACTTGACAATACCTTATAGTTCCGTTCTTCATTTCTGACTTCTAAGGACCTCTCTGTATGAATTAATTTCCTTCTCTGAGGCAGGATGTGAGAATAGCAATAGTAGGAACCATTTTACAAATAAGGAACCTCGCAAACCAGTGATTGAGCTGATACTAGATCTCAGATCTCCCTGTTTGAAATCTGTTCATTCCATTTAACTGTTTCCTGAGCTAACCTCTTTTCTTATCCATTCAAAAATGGCTAAGGCCCAAGAGAAGGAAACAGCCTTGTTTTAGAGGCACAGATTCATAGCATCAAGGCCAGAGACACTCTCTTAGCCCTACTCCAGTGAAGAAACCAAAGAATAGGAATCATACAAAAATAAAAATAGCCCCTCTTTTTGGAGGCAGCTGTAACTCTGAGGTTTTCCAACATGATATTTTGGACACAGAGCATTAAGAAACTGCAGGATGTGAATGAGGACTCTATAAAATCCCAGTTTTTGTGGACCTCCTCAGGTCATGATGTCTCTTAACTTGCTCATAGCAACTGGGGTGTATGCTAATTAGACACTAAAACATGCCCTAGTGTGTTCTGTAAGTTTTCAATGTGGCCTTTTCAACTCTACTTTAACTTTTTAATAAACTAAAGTTGAATTTATTTTTAGTTCTCTCTTTCCCCACTGAGCTTGGGCAGTTACAAAATATAAGCTGATTTTGTTAATTATTTTCTGCTGAAGGTGCTATGAATCCCTGTCTTTTCTCTGACATGCTCTTCTTCCATAGCTGATTTGGGTGGGTTTTTTACCTTTCTGGCACTTGTTTTGTTCCACCTTTTCCACCTAATGAGTTTTCTGTCATAAATGTTTTATTTCCATTAGTGTCTTGAAAGGCCCCTAATAGTCATTGAATCATAGTCATTATCACCAAAAAGCCTTCATTAATTATGTATTACATGTGGCTTTATACAAAGAAAAAGAAGCAAATCTAGATGTCTGACAGCTCTCAGGCCAAGGCATACCACAAGCACTGGCAAAATCAGAGATATGTAGGATAAACTTACCATGATGAATCCATGAGTTCCTCAGGGTGGGCTTTCCCTTCAGTCATATAGCTTGAAACCCATTTGTGATTTCTGACCCTTGCTGACCTTAATCTTTTTTTTTTTGGAGACTAGTTCACCATTTGGAATATGCTATAACCTACCTTTAGGTTCCACGTGTTTCCCCATTACTTTTAGGACAACCTGAAATTTTGGAGATTGCAGTATCCCATGGTTTGAAGATAGTCTTACCAGGAGAACATTGGAGTTAAAAAAATGGAATTTTGTTTCAGTTTTCAGATTAGAATCATTGATGATAGTAAAATCATCACATTGGGACTCCTATATACTAACATGAGAAAGTAAATATATTACTAAAGGAAACCAAGATAAGAAGAAGATTGGTCAGAACAGATTATACATGGAGGGTCTTTTCTAGGGGAAGCACAATTTGGAAGACACTAAGGGTCTGATTCTCAAGAAATTTGAAAGAGAGGAATATAAGTGATTGGAGGAAAAAAATCACACTCAGTACTCCCACAGACAGGGATGTCAGTAACCACTAATTCATACTTTCTCATTGCCACAAAATCTTCAGGAAAATAAGAAGAGTTAATGCTCTTAAAGGCATCCCTAATAAACATTTGAGAAAAGAATAGGCAAGTTTTCATGAATAATGTCAACATAGCTAGTGAGTGTCTAAGGGTAAATCGTTTGTACTCAGACCTTCTGGCTCCAGGCCTAGCACTCTATTCAATATGCCACCCTAGCTGTCTTCAAAAATGTCTGGTGGTGTTGGAGTATTCAACACACATGGATGCCTACTTCTTCAAAGGCAGTGGGGAGGTATGCTTCTTTAGTTTATTTGCTATTTTTATATAATTACATATTGTTCTGATGCAGTTTCATTTACTTCATGGTATTTCATGTAAAGTTTTCTTCATTTCATTAATAAGTTCTTAGGGCATAATATTTCATTTCATTGGTATTCATACTACAATTTATTTAGCTACTTCTGTTATTTGACATGTATACTGTCCAGCTTTTTTACTGTCACATATAAAGTTACTTGTTTTACCTTTTTCCACCCATTTACTAACATGATTAGGAAGACTTAATCAGTGGGATCACTGGTTCAGTGATCAGTTTTGTATCTTTTATTTTGTATTGTATTCTTGATTTCCAAAGTGTTTGCCCCATTAGTAAAAAAAAAAAGAAGTTAGTAAAACATTTGTGGTTAAGATGTGATTAATTAACAGGTCCACCAATAATGAATTTTGTCATTTTTAAACCTTTTACCCATTTGATCCATTGTAAGATGATACTTCAGTTGTTTAATTTTGAGGTCTCTGACTTTATAAAGTTTGATTAATTTTAAGTGATCATTAGTAATTTGTGTCCCTTCCTTCATGAATTGTTTGTTCCTATCTTTTTTAAAGTTTTATTGATACTTTTTAATTTTAGTTCACATTTATTTTCAAATATGCCTTTATTCCTTTAAGTTCCCTCCCCAGTGAATTTTTCCTTTGTCTCTTCCAACTTCTTTATTTTCATGTAATCAATTTCATGGCTTGTACCAGTATTTTCGAACAATTTGTGTGATAAATAAGAATTTTCCTTCTTTCTACAGCTGTGTCATTCTTTTTTCTTCTGACTTTTTATAGTGATGAACTTTTTTGTATTTAGATCATGACTCCATTTAGAATTTATTATCATATATAGTGGGAGAAACAGATCTAATCTTATTTTTCGCCATCTCCAATTTTCCTAGTAATTGTTATTGAATCATTATTGTTCCTTCCCCATTGTTTTATAATCCTGAGTTTATTAAGCCTTCATGCAACATTTTTATTGTAGTTATCTATACATCTGTCTTATTTCTCTTTCCATGAGGATAGGAATTGTGCCTTATCTCAACTTTGTAGCCCTTCCAACCTCTGTCATGGTGCTCTGTGCTTAGCAAATAAATGCTTGCTGAATTGCTTTTGTCCTTCCTTTGTCATTCTAGGTAGGATGGAAGACAACCCGAGAATACTACACCTTTATGTGGGCTGCTTTGCCTGCTGACCTCCACAGTAAATCATCCTTGCAGCAACAAGTGCAGTTTAAAGGTAAGAAGTAGTGTTGAGAGTCAGCAGCCCTGCCCCTGTCAACAGGCCTTGTTCTCCTGGCATATATAGTGGCCTTAGAAAGAACCTTTCTTAACCATCACAACATCTGGGTCAGTCAAGCAGTGCTACATTGATGACCTTAGCTGAACTTGTGACCTCTGACCCTAGTTTCTGTATTAATTTTCCATAAAGAATACAAGGTTCTCCCAGGTTCAAGATTTCCTGCCTGTGGAGCTCCCCTTTGAATGAAGTTATATGACTGTCTTTTCAGCTTACTACCTACCCAAAGATGATGAATATTATCAGTTCTGCTATGTGGATCAAGACGGTGTTGTCCGGGGGGCCAGTGTTCCTTTCCAGTTCCGTCCAGAAAGTGAGGAGGACATCCTGGTGGTCACTACTCAGGTACTCCATTCTTCTCCCCACCCCTCATCATTTTGCTGTGGCTTGTCTATATTCATTCTCCTTCTCATGTTAAGAGAAACCCTTCCAATGTGGAGGAAGAGATAGGAAAACAGAAAAATTATCTATGTAAGCTATAGACGTTCACTTGCCATATAGTTTATTACCAAATACTGGGTCAGAGTCTGTATACTTTTTTTTTGATTATTGAATAGCTGATAATGAAGAAATACAAAAGACAGAGGCTTCTGTCTTTAGAGACCTTCCATTCTAGTTAGAGAGCCTAAATTTGTGAACCTGAATTATCTTAAAAATATTAACAAGGGGGCAGCTGGGTGGCTCAGTGGATTGAAAGCCAGGCTAGAGATGAAAGGTCCTAGTTTCAAATCTGGTCTCAGACACTTCCCAGCTGTGTGACCCTGGGCAAGTCACTTGACCCCCATTGCCTAGCCCTTACCACTCTTCTGCCTTGGAGCCAATACACAGTATTGGCTCTAAGACAGAAGGTAGGGGTTTTAAATATATATATATTAACAAGCTATATAATAATAACTGATCTTTACTTTCTCTGAAATTAATATGCTGTCCAATTCTCTTATTTGTGTGTGTCTATGTATATGTGCTTTCAAATCCCAACTGGATTGTGAGTTCTTTGAGGGCTGAAATGGTTTATTATATTTTAGTTACATAACTCTTAGCTGTTGGTATCTTGCATGTGTTCAATAAATATGTATTGATTGATGCAAAATATTTAATGCGATCCATACAATACTAAGAGGGTGGAGAAGATTATTTAGAGTTAAGTGAGATTTGTTATAGAAGGCTATTTGGAATAGTTGAATTTTGAGGTATCTGTGAGGTATGGTTTGGTGGATAAGAAAAAGGGAGGCCACTAAGGATATAGGCAATAGAAGTGGCCAATATCTGTGCCTGGGAACTTGATACTCTCTAGGATTGTTCATAGATATCAACCCAGAATGTCTTCTAGTTCCTGGAGTGTGATTGATACTCAGGAAATATATATGTTTTGTTGGATTTATTTCTCCATTTCATTGAGGCAGAGGAGGAAGAGTGAATCTCAATCAGGAGTGATCCTCATTGTCTCTTGCTAATTAGAAATCTGTCATTTTTCATTTTGGATCTAAGCAGATATTGTTTCCTAGGGAGAAGTGGAGGAGATTGAACAGCTCAACAAGGAACTGCGCCAACAGAACCAGGAGCTGAAAGACAACTGTCTTAGTCTCCAGAAACAGAACTCAGACATGCATGCTGAACTCCAGAAGGTTCAGGTATGGTGCCTTCTATGAGAGGAACTTTGACCTCCACTTCTGGCAGTGTGAATTTATCCTTTCCTTGTGGTCTTTGTGTAAAATAACTCTTATCACATTAAAATCTGACTGATTCCCATCATTTTCAGTGACTGGAGTATGGTAAGCAATGGAAAGGGGAGAAGAGGACCCAGATAATCTGAATAGATATCTGGCAAGCATGTGATAAATCCTTACAAGTTGACTAGAATTTGGGGATTGGTTTATTTTATTTTATTTTATTTTTGGAAAATTTTATTTAATTAGTTAATTTAGAATATTTTTCAATGATAACAAGATTCATATTCTCCCCCCCCTCCCCTTCTCCCAACCCCCTCCCGTAGCTGACATTTAATTCCACTGGGTTTTACATGTGTCATTGATCAAGACCCATTCCATATTATTGATATTTGCACTAGGGTCATCATTTAGAGTCTACATCCCCAATAATATCCCCCTTGACTCATGTGATCAAGAAGTTGTTTTCCTTTTGTGTTTCTACTCCCACAGTTCTTCCTCTGAATGTGGATAACATTCTTTCTCATAAGTCCCTCCAAATTGTTCTGGATCATTTCATTGATACTAGTAGAGAAGTCCATTGCATTCGATTGTAACACAGTGTATCCCTCTCTGTGTACACTGTTCTCCTGGTTCTGCTCCTCTCACTCTGCATCAGTTCCTGGAGGTCATTCCAGTTCACATGGAATTCCTCCAGTTTATTATTCCTTTGAGCACAATAGTATTCCATCACCAACATATACCACAATTTGTTCAGCCATTCCCCAATTGGACGGCATTCCCTCATTTTCCAATTTATTACCACCACAAATTCTTGTACAAGTCTTTATCCTTATTATCTCTTTGGGGTACAAACCCAGCAGTGCTATGGCTGGATCAAAGGTCAGACAGTCTTTTAGCACCCTTTGGGCATAGTTCCAAATTGCCTTCCAGAATGGTTGGATCAATTCACAACTCCACTAGCAATGTATTAATGTTTGGGGATTGATTTAGAATCTAAATCAGTGTGTAAGTGTAAATAATATTAGTTCTTTATTTTTTAAAAACCCTTACCTTCTTTCTTGGAGTTGATACAAGTATCAGTTCCAAGGCAAAAGAATGGTGAATACTAGGCAATTGGGATTGTGACTTGCCCAGGGTCACATAATTAGGAATCGTCTGAGGTCAAATTTGAACTTGGGAACTCCTGACTCCAGGCCTGGTGCTCTATCCACTGAGCCACCTCGATACCTTGTATTAGCTCTTTAAAGAACATTCACCAACAAATTTAGCTCAGATTCTATAAAACATTGATAATTTCTGAACAGAAATAAATTATAAAATTGGGAGGAGAGAAGATAGGAAAACAAAAGGCAAGGGGCATGGAACTGTGAGGAAGAAATGAAAGATTTAAGACAAAAGATAAACCCTGGCATCATTGGGTCTTTCTCTCCTCCAGCTTGATACATTTTTTATTTACTTCCTTGAGCTTTTTTGCTGATGGTTTCTTGTCCATCTTCTTTCTCAAGGCCTTTTCATAAGCCCCAAGTCTAAATTTTATGAAATTCTGTTGTAGGACTATTATAACAGGTTATTAACAATTTTTGCTTCATTCTTCTAGGCCTTTCCCGTTCCATAGAATTCTTAAAAGGAAAAAAATGAGGTCTTCAATATTCCAGCTTTCCCACTGGAGACCTGGAATTGTCTCTCTTTATTTTTTTAAAACCCTTACCTTCCATCTTAGAATCAATACTGTGTATTGGTTCCAAGGAAGAAGAGTGGTAAGGGCTAGGCAATGGGGATTAACTGACTTTCCCCCCAGGGTCACACAGCTAGGAAGATCAGATTTGAACCCAGGACCTCCCATCTTTGGAATTTGACTCTCAATCCACTGAGCCACCTAGCCATCTCCTAAAATTATTTCTTGCTACATTTGAAGAATTTAAAAGCTCTCTTCCTCAAATTTCTTGATTGTGTCCTTCTTTACATGAATTCCATTTTACTGCTGCCTCCCTATGGGTTCTTTCTTTGTCTTTTTTTTTCCTTCCATATTTTTTTCTTCTTCCACTTCAACAAGGTTCCCTTTGAACACAATTAAGAGAAGCTGATTGTATCTTGTGGTCTGGCCACCAGGTTTCCCATTGCTCATTCCTTAAAGTGGAATTTTAGAAGAATTTCAGGTCTGATGCATTTTGAAGATGAGACTGCACAGGAATAAGGAGAGTAGAGTACAAGGTTCTTTCACTGGATGTTAAACACCACTGATTCCTTGGAGTAAGGGGCTCTACTCATGCATGGCCTTTTTTGCTTATTCCTCTTTAGGACCTGCAAGAGAAACTGGAATCTCTAACAGATATCAATAAGAAGTTGGAGCAGAAGGTCAGTGTCCTGAATGAAGAAAATGAGGGTCTGAAAGTACAGAAGGGCTGTTGGGAGACAGAACTACTTCAGTGAGTGTGCTTTTTTGGACCTCTTGAGATACTAGCAAAGCACTGGGGATCCTGAATAGAGATGGGTTAGAAACCATTGGAATGATAATTTTGAGAATTTGAGAAAATAATCATAAAAGAACCAAAAGGTTTACAGAGCACTTGATATACCTAATTTCATTTGATCCTCACTCTGTAAGGTAGGGATTATTAGTGTTATGCTCATTTTATACAAGAGTAAACTGAGTCTTAAATGCTAAAAAGTATCACATAGCTAATAAGTGTGAGAAGTTGGATTCAAACTGTTCCAACCCCATAGCTTTTCCTACTCTACCACACTGCCTCTCTTAAATGCATGTTAGTCCCAAAGGCAAAGAGAATCTCCTTTCAAATGAGGAGCTCCAGGATTCTGGATAGAAGTTCAAGACTTTGAGAATATGCTACGGAGATCCCAGCAGTACAGAGTCTACTAGAGTCAGACAACGAAAACAAAACTGAAGGATTCATGAATGGGTTTTAGGGATGGTGTGCAAAATCAAGGTTAAACTACCCTTATTTTAAATAATTCAAGATATCGAGAAGATAAAATTAATTTCACTTTTCCTAAACCCAGTGGATGAGCCTTTGGGGTAGGTTCTGATATCAACATCTTCATTTTCCAGACTTAAAGTGCAGAACCAGAATGTGTCTTCAGAAAATGAGAAAATGGGCATCAGACTGAGGGCTACTCTGGATCACCTTGATAAGCTTGAGGTAGGCAAGAATGTAATTGCCCTTATCATTTTGCATATCTTTTTAGACACCTCTCCTGTCTCTACTCCTTGCTAGTAATGTAGCTTAGGAGAAAAAGCACTGTTGGGTGCAAAAAGCACAAGACTAGAATCTGAGTTTGCATTTTTCATTTATTATAATTCTTATTTGGCCCTGCCTTGTTATTTTAAAGTCTGGCCTCATCTCTTGCCATCCCCAAATCTACAAAGTAGTATGTATATATATATGTGTGTATATATATATGTGTGTGTATATATATTTATATATACACACATGTGTATGTATGTATGTATGTGTATATATATATATATATATATATATATATATATATATATAAAATTTCAGATCCTAGTCAAGGTGCTTGACATTATAGCTGCAAACACTCCCCACCAACTTTCTCCATATGATCTAACCTTAAGGGCAATTCTGACATAGAAAGAAGGACCAGCCACTGCATCTGGAACCCCTTGTTTAGGAACTGTGCTAGAATCTATTCCCTAAGAGCGAATATTGAAGGTGGCTTATGGAATCAGTCATACCCATATGAGGGACATCAACTTAGCATATAAATGTTTAGGGTTTCTAAATTCATTGTAGAAGATGGAATACTGCCAAGCAATATTTTTTTTGAACATTTGGGGACTACCTTGAGAATAAGTATCTTTTGCCTTGATAAGCTTCACAAAATAGCAGTCCTCTTTCATGCTGCTCCCTCTACATTTTTTGTCACATTGGCTCTTCTTGCAATAGGCACAGATTTCAGTTCGAGAGAAAGAAATGGAGAAGCTGACTCAGGGAGACCGGGACAAAATAGAACAGTTGGAGCGTTTGAAGAAGGAAAATGAACAGTTGCTTCTCAGTTTGACTAAACAGGTAGAAGCATGGGGAAGAACAGAGTACACCATATGTCTAGACCTTTATAAATTATATGCCATTGTGCACATCACCTCTCCTTTATTACCCTCTTTACCTGCATGTGACTTGGGGGAGTTGCCAGGGGAACCCATCTGGAATGTCGATGTCTCAGTGTTTTTTTATTTCCTCCCAGAAGCTGAGGAGGAGAGATCCCCTTAGATCCTGTTCACCCATAGTCCCTACATCTCCCTGTCCTAGTGATGCTTGGCTTAAGTCTGTATTTTTGTGCAGAGGGAGCACCAGCAGAAGCTTGAACATACTGTGGAGGATATGAAGCAAAAGGACACTACCGCTAACCGGAAGCAACAGGAGTTCACGGCATGTCTCTAAATGGTTCTGAGGGAAGGGGCCTAATCGAAGAGGAGATAGCAATTGTCTTAGGGATGTGGAGATGACAGCATTGTTTTTCTGAACATCCTTTTTCTATATAAGTAGGGAAAGAAGGCTACCGAGGACAACAGAGAGTAGTGACGGGTTTTCCTCATAGGAAATAAGTGATGAAGAGATTTAGAAATTTAGAAAGATCTAGAAAGCTAGCTGTCACCTTAAGGTATATCCTAAGCAAGGAGGCTGGAATCCTGGGTTCTAATGTTCACAACATCCTTGTTCACAAACTGTGAGCTCAGCTAAGTTCCCTAACCCCTGAGGGCCTTGACCACTCCACCAGGAGAAAGATGATGATAATCCCATACTTCCTCACAGAGATGGTATCAGGACAGGCATGGTTTTTTTAAACATATATATTTTTAATATATGTTTATATATTTATATATAAATAAAAATAAATATATGTAATAAATACATAAATATATATAACATATATTTATATAAATAAAACTTGTAATTCTTTAGGAGAACGGGGCTGTAGCGTTGCAAGTAAGCAAAAGTTTTGTGGAGAAGGACAGAGAGAGAGAGTGTGTGTATGTGTGTGTGTGTGTTTTTACATATACATGAAAAAAGAAACAGCATAACATAGAGACTAAAAAGCTAGCTTCCAAACTGGGAAAAGCTGATCAATGGCAGATACTACCCATGTGACCCTGGACAAGTCAGCTAACTTCTCAGTGTCCCAGGCAACTTTCTAACACAGTAGTTTGTGAGCTCCTGATTGTGCATAAGTAGAGCAAGTAAGATTCCTCCCTCAAAATTTCCCCACCCAGAGGTAATTCAGGGCAAACCAATGCACACACATAGTCACATTTACTTGCCTGGTTCTAGTCCCAACTCTTGATATGTAATTGATTATGTGATGCTGAGTAAATACACTTAATCTCTTAGTACCCCAAGTAACTCCAGAACAGCTGCCAGTCTGCATTGTTTTGGGGGGAGATCCTTGATCCCACATTCCCTTTGCCAGTGAAATCATAAATCTGGGCTAAAATTATCCAAATATGTAAATGTGTATATATACGTACCTGAATGTCTTTGTGTATATTTGCACAAATACATATGTATATTACAGTGCCCTGTAGTCAGCTTTCCTTGACCTTATTGGTCAGCTGTTTGTACTACCTGTTCAGTAGATTGATTGTGAAGACATTGCTTTGTTAACATTAAAACACTATAAATTTAAGTTCCTTATATTACTGTTCTCTCTCATGGTGAGTATAATGGGTTTCAGAAGACAAATTCTGGGGCAGCTAGGTGGCTCAGTGGATAGATAGCCAGGTATAGAGAAGAGAAGTCCTAGGTTCAAATGCTAGCTATGTGACACCCTGGGACAAGTAATTTACCCCTAATTGCCTAGCCCTTACCCCTCTTCTGTATTGAAACCAATACTGAATATTGATTCTAACACAGAAGGTAAGACTTTTTATTTTTAAAACAGAAGAAGATGGCAACAACCAACTCTTAAAAATTGTATGGTAAGCATGGGAGAGATCTCGCATTTTATAAGCTATTTGTCTTGTTTTTTATAAAATCAAGAGTTGGAGGTAGTTATGATTCTCCCTGATGAATTCGAAAGATGTATGATTTCCTATATGTTCCAATGACCCAAATTGCATCTTCTCCATGTTTTATGATTAGCTGTGGCCATTGAGGCAATGTGCCATTTCACACTTGGCTAGCTAGGTAGGTCTTCAGTCACAGTAAACAATCTCTTCTCTGGCTCAGATTCTTAAGTCTTACCCATTTGGTAAAGACCTGCCAAAACTTATATATTACAGAAATAGTCTTTTTGTACCCCATTTTCTCTAGATCACAGTGAGAATCAGAATAATATGACTAGGAATTCTACTTTGTATAGTATAACAAATTACTGAATTAGATTATTTGGAGCCTAATAGGGGGCTATTTTGTGAGGGTAGGTCTTTTTTTTTTTGTGAGGTCTTCAGTGCCTGGGTTTCTTTAATTTTCATAGTATTTATTTTGGGGCCCATAAGCTCCACCATCTCTGGTACCAGCTCCATATCCCTCCTACAAAGAGGCAGCTAACCCTGGGGGCAATGTATCTTGTACTTCAGGGACCTAGGGACAAGAAAGCACCAGTGGAGAAGCAGTTAGTACAGGAGGTGGAGCGGCTGAAATCGAAGGTAGAGGCTGGGAGAGCATGTTTCATAGAGAAGTACAAAGAGTGTCAGCGCCTCCACAAACAGATCAGGCAGCTGAAGGCTGCTGTGCTGGTAGGTGACCAAGACAGGGGTGGGAAGGCAAGGGAAGTAGGCCCTGGGAGTCTTTAGATAGCTAAGCCCTGGGATTGTGCTCTCAGTTCAGAATGGAATGGAATTTAATCTAAGGGCTGGGGTGGGAGTGGGGAGAGGAGTGCATGTTATTGAGACCTACTGGCCTCATCCCAACTATAGATCTCAGAGAGGGTTCCCCTCACCATTGGGCAAGTTCCTCCGCAGGTTCAGATGGTACTTTTTCATTTCTTCCTTTTGAGGAAGTGAACGGGGACAAACAGAAGGACAAGAAAAACCAACAACAGCCTGTGGGGCTGGGGAGCAAGGAGCCTGCAATCACCCCTGCCATCGGGTAGCCCCTTCCCCTTCCTCAGGGCCAACCAAAAGCACACAGCAGCCTGGGCACCAGCATTCCAATAAAAGCTTTAATAAAATGGAGAATTAACTTTAGTGTTTTCTGAAGTATGTGCATGTGTATGTATGTAGGAGGTGGGGAAACCATAAGACTTATGTCTGTTGAACTAATTTATTATGTCCTCGGCCAGGAACGGGATACCACCAGACTGAAAAGCAGAAGACTTCATTTTTTTCCCACTTGTGACCTTAGATAAGGCCCCTTCAGGGCCCTCTAATTTCTTAGAATCACATGGTGGCCTTGATCCTTGTACATACTAGGTAGAGTAGACAAAGGTAGGATTCACTGCAGAGTGTGAAAACCCTTCAAATGAGGAACTCTTTCAACACAAGGATTACTGTGCTCACAGTTCTCCCCATTTCCCTCTGGTCAATTTTAAGGTTCTACTCAACCATCCCCTTTCCCCTTTCCCTTACTTATATCCTTGGCCAGACCCAAAGGACCCACATTTGGTACCAACTTGCTCTTCCCCATGCCCCAGCCTCACCCTTCAGAACTAGAGACTTCCTCTGTGTTCCCACTTCATGTCAGAGTCCCAGACTGAAATCTGTTATCTAATTTGGTTTCATTTCTCTTGACAGAACCAGATCAGTGACCTGATGAAGAGGCTAGATGAGAGCAAGTTTTTCTATCAGGAGCTACAGAAAGAGAAGACAAGAGTAGAAGGAGAAAAAGATGTAAGGATATAAAAGGACAGGAGTCCGCATCCTCAAAACTGGAGTGGATCAGGGTGGCCTGTTAGGCAGAAATGAATTGGGAACTTGAAAGTTCATTAACAATCTTTCTGGCAGATGCACCTGGTCCAGCTGCATCCTCCTATGGCATAGTAAACACATGGTTTCATTTGAGACTTGCCATTTTTATTCTTGAGTTTCACTGGTTTCATCTCATCTTTTCACTTTTGTGCATGGAGAAGGTTGGGGGAAGGTTAGATTTGGTCACTGGTGCTAATTTTTTGTGAGCAGTGATTGGAAGCCTACTGCTGTGACCAGGAAAGAGCAGCTTTCTTGGTACTAGGCACACAATTGACTTATCATGATTTTTTATTAGTCATTTCACTAAAATATATTGAGTCCTGATGAGTGGGTTGATTGAGAGGGACAGCAAGTAAATAGGAAAGGAAGCTATTTGGTCTGCTAATCCAGCCCCACAGAACACATGTACATTTGAACACAACAATGCTCATGTTCTGACTACTTATTTTATCTCCCTCCTCCCTGCAACTGGGCCTACCCAGGGTCTCTGCAACTCTTAATCTCTCTGAGCCTCAGTTTCCCAGTCAGTAAAATGGAGTGGATAAGATACTCTTGGAGGTCCTTCCAACTCTGGCATGCTGTGATTCTGGGCTGTACCTTTGAGAATAGAAACATGATGACCCCTGTATCTCAGATGTGCTATTGTGTCTTAGTGTTTAACAGGGATTTTGTCAGACTTTGTCAGACAGACTCAGATAAGCTAAAATGGGAAAGCACTTTGTAAGCCTTAAAGTGATATATATTATTGTTATGAAGCCTCTAATCTGGTAATGACTTTATTCCCTGGGTTTTCTATTGCACTTCTGTAGAGCAATGCAAGGGATCGTTGGTCAGCATTTAAAAATGTAAGAATATGAAAGTATTAGTATGCCTATAATAGATCATTTACTGCTCAGGGAGGGAGAGACTGAATCACAAAATGTCAGAAAACAATTAACAAAAATTTTTTTCTACATGTAATTGAAAAAAAAAAGTTTAAAAAATTTCTTTAATGTATGTACAGAGGAGCAGCTAGGTAGCACCGAGTATAGAGCTCCAGGCCTGCAATCAGGAGGATTTAGGTTCAAATCTGGCCTCAGATACTTTCTAGCTGTGTGATCCTGGGCAAGTTACTTAACCCCAATTGCTTCCTGTTCTTCACTGCTCTTCTGTCTTAGAATTGATACGAGGACAGAAGGTAAGGGTTTTTAAAAAAAAAGAAAAATAAATGGACATACACATGTAAATTTAATCTCCATTATTAACTCTTAAGTCTAGACAAGCAACAAAATCTAGACAACAACAAATCTGGATAAAACAATGAAGCCCTGGTTTGCCAATTTCTGAGCTGTCTGTGCTCCCACAGAAAATTTAACAGGCTGGCCCCAGCACACCAGTACTTAGGAAGGGGCTTTCATTGTATTCTCTGTTGACATAGACTGACTTTCTACCACAGCTCCATTCGAATGTGGAATTGCTGCTTCTTGACCGAGGGAGCTGCTGATAAAAGCTTGGTTGTAGATAGAAACAGACATCAAAAATCATTTAGTCCAGCCCCCTCCTTTTAAAAATGGGGAAACTGAGGCTCAAGGTTACAGAGGTATATTAAAGTTCAGAGGTGGGCCTTGAACCCAGGTCCCTTGACTGACAGGATCATTACTCTTTTCACTATACCTCGGACATCCTGAGACTTTGTTAACAATTAGAGAAATGACCTGTATTCAAACTATATTAAAAATAGATCTTAATACTGGGATAAATCATATAAAGAAATATGATACACATAGAAAACGTAGAAAATGTTAGCAATTAGCTTGATCAATATAACAGTTAAAAGTGATAAATAACAGGCAATGATATGTTTCCTTTGTTTCTATCCCTCTTCTGTGGTTGCTTAATAGAAGATGAGACAGGGATAGGTTGGTGGCTCAGTGGATAGAGAGCCAGGCCTGAAGTTGGAAGGACCTGGGTTCAGAATCTGGCTTCAGACACTGTGTCCCCCTCGGCCAGTCCTTTTAATCCCCATTGCCTAATCCATACTGCTCTTCTGCCCTGGAACTAATACTTAATATCATTTCTAAGACAAAAGGTAAGAGTTTTTTTTAATAGAATGAGAGATGAAAAAAGAGTAAGAGAATTTAAATCAGTTTAAAATGTACAATGCACAAAAAATGAAAAGTTTTATATGATGTATAGGTTTGAAGCAATGGTTGACTCTGGAATTTCTATGGCAAATTTTCTGTCCTATCCTAGGTCCTTACGTCAGCGTTTTCCCAGGCTCCTTTCCCCTATTGCTTATAGGTTCAGCATGCAAATTCTTTATTGTCGTGTTTTCTTAAACCAAGTAGGATAAGCAAGATATAGCTTTGTTTTTTTTAATTCTTTAGATTAGGAAGTTCCTATGTGTTCCCCCATGCCAATTGATAATTGAGAACCAGGGCCAGTAGTGTGGCCTCTCCCTGTTAGCATTTATCAGTCTATTACTTTATCAGGTGCTGGCTGTCATTTCATCTAAATATTCTCTTTGTAGCTCTTGCAGAAGGAAAATGAGAGGCTGCTGTGTTATGTATGTAATGATTCTGGTTCTAATCTGCTCTCTAACCCTATTCCTGTTCAAGAAGCCCTGGAAGAAAACACTGGACTTGTCTTTGGAAATCCTTATGCTGGTAAGACCTCTCTAACACATCATTCCAGTTGAAAATTTTCTGCTTTTATCCTTGTCCCTCCACTAAATCCTCTTCCTTCAGCTTGAATTGCTCATTAAGATAGTAGCCCTGTTGACAGGACAGACATGGGGAGGATTTGCTTGTTGGGCAAAAGCTGAGGACCAAATAGAAAAATTGCTTGGCAGAAGGTGTTAATTGAGGAATAAATCTGGACCTGGGAGACGCAAATCAGATCATTCACCCAGAGGCTGCAGACACAAATTGAGTCCCGTGGCTATAGACCAAATGTATAAATCAGAGAAACGTCTTTAGGTAGAAGATATACACTAAGCACCAAAGCTGGGGAAGCTAATTAAGGTTGGGAAATGTGAGAAGAAGAGATGAGATGTTTTGTCCAGTAACAGGCATCTGGGGAAAAAAGGAGGGGGAGAAGGGGGATGGGGTATGGAAATAGTCACCCAAACAGATCGTGGTAAAGGAGAAGCAGTATGGAGCTCATTAGACATACAGAAAAGATGGAAGAACTAAGGGTGTAGAGGCCCATTTTACCTCTACCTTTTGAGACTCCTTGGTGAACATGCTTGAAAGAGGAGAGAGTTTAGTTTTAGTTTATTGGCTCAGCTTTCTTTAGTGCCCCAGAGGGCACTCTGAGGCTGTGCCATTGGAATTGCTTTTTCAGTTACATCAAATATGTGGGAACGTCACAAGTATGGTTTTCATTTTTTAAAATTGCATCTAATCGGCATCTCCAAAGCCTTTGAAGTCTAATATCAATTTGAGGTGTTTTTGATTCTTCTTGTTTCTTCTAGCCATTGTTTCTTTATCTTTGACTTTATGATTTGGTCTCTTGCCTCAGAGGTAGTTGTATATAGGCATGTATGAAACTAGAGATAAGTGGAGTGGGAGTGAGGAGAAGGGAAACCTACACAATACCTGCTAGGTCTCAGCTGGAAAAGATAGTAAAAAGTATTTTCTGTGAATGAAATTCTTCTGTTTTTTTCCAGCTGCCCAAGACATCCAGTACATCCCTATTCTGGTAAGTATCTAATTGTTGGACTTTCTCATATTAAAGGGATTATCCCTCCCTTCTCACTTCCTAACGACCAGGGAAGGACTGATTAGTTATTATTGCTACAGGGGTCAGTGGTCAGTTTGATCTGGGGCTAGAAGTGAGCCGAAGTGGACAAAGCTCTGCCTGCCTTTTCTACTTCACTTCATCTCTGGGAATTATTTGTTAAAATTAGAGGTGGGACAATCAGAACAGTGCTCAGATGTGACTCAGATTGAAGTAAAGAATGCACCTTCTGAATTGGAAGCCATTTCAGTGAATTACTAATCCTAGGCATCTCCTGATTGAGAGACAGAAAGGTTTATCAAGAGGGGAAGAAGGCAGGCGCAGTGAGGTCTGGTACAGGAAATGGGTTTAGTTTAGTTTTTTTTTTAACCTTTCTGTCTTAATCAGTACTAAGTTTTAGTTTCAAGGCAGAAGAGCAGTAAGGACTAGGCATTAGCAGTAAGGACTAAGTGATCTCCCATGGTCACATAGCTAGGAAGTGTCTGAGGACAGTTTTGAACCCAGGACCTCCCATCTCTAGGCCTAGGTTCTTAGTCCACTGAGCCACCCAGCTGCCCACATGTGTTTAGTGTTTATACTTTCAAGTCTAAAACCTCTTAGCTGTGCTTCTGTTTGAGTAACTCCTCAGAATCAGTAAATTCCCTACTCCTTGAATGGCTGTTAATCTCTGTCTCCCTCTTCATAGCCCTCTATTAAAAAGTGCCCCATCTGCCATGGGGTCTTTCCTGATGATGTCGAGGAAAACGTCTTTGAACAGCACCTGCAGACCCATATCCTGGACTGTCCATTTTGTGATGAGGTCTTCTCAGAGGCTGAGCGGCAGGTGTATGATGACCATGTGTTCTGCCACTCACTCTAAAAAGTGTCACAAGTGCTTGGCCTCAGGTAGAATAGACCAGAAAGCTCCTTTTAATGAGTCAAGATTGGATCTAAACCTGAAACTACTAATTCCACTCAGTCTCTCTTTCCTCTGTGGATGGCATCCTCTTCACCCATCATTGAGACATTTGTTACCTGCTGCAGCCTTTTGGATCAGTCTCTACTGTTAGCTCAGATAATAGCTTCAGTGATACTAACCTGTAGCTTTTACCTTTCTATAAAAGGACTCACTCAGACAGCCCTGGAATGAGACTACCTTGGTTTTGCAAACTCCAGAACCTGGCTTGGGCACTAAAATGATTGGCCCTCTGTGTTACCTAAATGCTATTGAATTGGGCAAGCCAAAATGAAACCAGCTCAGATGAATTTGCAATGTACTCACTTCTGGTCCTACATCTAGAAGTCATCCAAGGGGCTGGGGATTTCACATCCTGTTCCTTAGCTCTTTTGCTTCAACTAGCTGCTTTAATTGGTCACATTTAGCAAAGCTGAGAACTAATGTGTCATGTGAGGTGTTTTGCCCAACCTCTCCCTTCCCATAGAAGTACATTTTTCTGTAGCAAGTTTGGGGAGTTCTATGATCTTGAGCACATGAAATCTCACGAGATACCTTCAACTGCTCCAGCTATCACTTCCTAATTTTGGCTTTTTTCTATGCAAAAATACAACCCTTGCTGTAATGCCCTTTCATAGCCAGTAATTAGAAATCAGTGGTTTGGAATTGTTTTCCTCAGCAGCAGGTGGGTTTAAATTATTTTGGATAAGCAAGAATAATGGATATTTAAAACAGTTCATCTCTTGATTGCTTGAAGATAAATAAAATCCTCATATGTTTGACTTTGGTGATTTAAGAACACTGGTTGTGTGTCTTTTGCTCTGGGGGTGTGGGGAAATAGCCCTGGGAGGAAGAAGCCTTGTAATTTAGCCCCTCTCCTGTCTTCACTCTAGTTTGGCAAATGAGGGCCCAACGGCTACTGTGGAGTAGAAAGTATCAAACATAGCTTGAAAAGTCCTGAGGCCTGCTCTTACTCTCAGATTCCTTGATTTGCAAAGACAAGTAAGAATTTCAGAACTCAGAACAAAGCTCCATTGTCCAAATGTAGAGAACTAAAACTTAAGGGGAAAAAACCCTCTCTTTGATTCTGTTAAGTGAGTAAGATGGAGTGGCCACTGTATGGAAGACCTTTATGGAATAGAAAATAAACTATTCTTACCCTTGTAAAATTAGAAGAAATGGAAGTTCCCATGTAAAGATATGTGGGTCCACTTGGGTTGTCTGAATGCATAGACAAGTGGTTTGCTGGTACCTTGGATAGATATTTCTGTAATCTAGATGACTCCTCTCCACTAAGAGAGACTACACTTTCCACACTGAGGGGGATTTGGAAGAAGACTGCCTGGAGTGCATGCTTGCCTATTTCTAAGAGGAGCAATGGGCTAGGTTTCTATCTGCCCCTTCAGATATTGCTGTCTTAAGTGCAGTTTAGTTTTAAACAAAAGCCAATCCTGTTTGCTGATAATGGTTAAAGCAGTTTTCCTTTGACACTTACCAGCTTAGCCCCACACCAAAAGCTGATTACAAAGAAAACAATGACAAATTGTGAATAGCTAGTAAACTTTTTTATCCAAGTGAACAAACTGGGTAAATTACACAGATTAGAATGGACCTAGAAATATCCAAGAGTGACTGACCTGTTCAGATGAGAATGAGATAAAATCTCAGCTGAAGGGAGACACTGCCTGATCTCACCCTAGGGGAAATTAATTCTTTGAAGTCTAGGGTGGCAAGCTGAAAATGAAGGACAAAGTTGAAGGGAGCCTCTCCCTGTCTACATTGTTCACAACTTCCACAGTCTTTCCACATGTCTCCCAGAGCTTTGAGCTCATGTGTCTCCTCAGTTTTGTCCCACAGTTTCAACATTCTCCCTACCATTCAGGAGGCCCATCTCCCTACAAACTGCCACATTCAAAATGCCCAGTTACATGGTCCTTTAAAGCATTTTATGTACTGAATCTCATTTGAGAGCTAACGGTACTCCTGTTTCTCACCTGAAGAGTGGAGAGACTCAAGTCAAGGCTCTAAGAGCACCTAAGGCCACACTGTTCCCCAGTATTACTAAAAATAGGGATGGAATCTCCTGAAGAAGAGGGTGCCTTGTCTATTTAGGGAAATGAATCTAGCTAGAAACATCCAACCTTCAAACTAATCAGATGGAAAATCTTTCTACACACTCAGTAATGCCCGGGACTCCTCAAGTGCTAACTCCCTTAGTCTAGGCATTCAGCTGCTGTACTTGGTCCTCACTCCCCCACCCCCTAAACCCATCATCTCCCAGTCAATTTGAAGCCAGAGTGGGCAGCAGGGGAATCCCCCCAGCTTCCTCAGTCATGAGCACATCTGGGGAGATGACTCATTCCCTGCAACCTCTGCCTTTTCCAGAGCCAGTTCCTGATCATCTGGTCATCTGTATCCGCAGTCTCTAGGTGGTAGTGTCCTCTTCTGCTCTCATCATAGAGATGGATGTAACTAATAAAGCTGGAGGGATGGTCCCCCACTGGTCTACAAATCTCGAATAATCATATTAAGGGATCTGGCCTCCTCTACCTAATGTTATTGCCTTCTCCCAGCAGAATGAAAGTAAATGTGACTGCAGGAGGGAACCAGGCTTCTTGCCCACCCAGAGTCAATCAACATTTATTGAATGCCCACTGTGTGCAGAGGCATTGGAAAATTTTCTTTTTTAAAAAATGTTTTATAGATTGGTCTCAGCCCTGGGTGAGCTATAAGGCAATGTGGTATAGAAGGTAGTATACTTACTGGACAAGGAGTCTGGAAGTCTTGAATGGAAATCCCACCCCTGTCACTCACTGAGTGGCCCTGGGCAAGTCACACACTCTTAGCCTCATTTTCCTCATCTGTAAGATGAGGGAGTCGAATTTTCTGATCATGATCTCTAAAGCCCCCTTCTAGCTGTAATCCTATAAGATTAATGAAACAAAACAACAAAAACTGGCTTTAATGCAGTCAGCAGTGATGTTGTGCAGTCTTTTAAGAGTTATTTTGATTTTTCTGATCTACCTTTGTCTAGTTATTATTTCTGTGCCTCTCTGATCCCAGCAAACACCCATTGTAACATTTTTTAGGAATTAAAATGGTGAGGTGATTTTTCAAAAATTGAAGGAAAGATGACACTATCTCCTGACAAGTGGTTGGTTGTGTGTGTCAGAGATTACTCTCCCTTACTATGTAACTACACAAAATGGAGTCCAAGATGAAAGTTGTTTTTTTCTAAACTCTTACCATCTCTCTTAGCAATTATTTTAAGAACATTTTTATTTTTAATATTTATTTATTTAATAGAATTTATTCTCAAGTATCTCAGCCTCTCCCTCCCTTCCCAGCACTTGACTAAAAAAAAAAATATATATATATATATATACACACATATATATATGAAATTGTATTTTTTGTGTGTTTTTTAACTCATTCTCTGAAGGTGGACATTCACAAATTATTCTTCAAGTATTAGTTTTATAGCTGTATATAATGTTCTCTTGGTTCTACTCATTTCACTCTTCATTACTTCATGTAGATATTTGCAAATTTTAAAAAATTTAGCCTACTCAACTCTTTCTTGTGGCAAAGTAATATCCCATCACAATCCTATGCCACAACTTGTCTAGCCATTCCTTAATTGATAGACATCCCTTCAATTTCCAGTTCTTTGCCACCATAAAGAGAGCTGCTATAATATCTTGAAACATATAGGTTCTTTTCCTTTCTCCTTGATCTTCTTGAGAAATAGACCTAGCAATGGTACTGCTGGATCTAGGGGTATATACACAGTTTTATAACTATCCATAATCCTAAGTTGCGTAGATCAATTCATAGTTCCACCAACAGTGTATTAGTGTCCCCATTTTTCCATATCTCCTTCCAATATTTGTCATTTTGCCCTTTTATCATTTTACCTAATCTGATAGATTTGAGATGATGTCTCAGATTTGTTTTGATTTGTAATTCTCTAAGTAGTGATTTAGAACATTTTTTCATATAACTATACAGCTTTGGTTTCTTCATCTAAAAACTTCATTTGCCCATTTATCAGCTGAGAGATGGTTAGTATCAATTCTATGACAGAAAAGTGGCAAGAGCTAGACAATAGTGGTTAAGTGACTTGCCCAAGATCACACAGCCAGCAAGTGTCAAAGATCAGATTTGAACCCAGGTCCTCCCAACTCCAAGCTTGGAGTTTTAGCCACTGTGCTACCTAGATGACCCTCAAGATAGAACTTTTAATCTGACCTAAGAACAGGAATTTTGGAATTAATAGTCCAATAATAATGTTGCCATGGAAATACCATTTTTAGGGCAGACAAGAAACAGGTCAGTCAGACTAAAGATGCCACATTAGTCTATTAATCATTTTGCATTACTAAAAAAAATAAGACATAGTTTTAGTCCTCAAAGAGCCTTTCCAGTCAGATGAGGGAGAGCCAATCTTTGTTCTTTGGGAGTTCCCAGGGTCATATGAATCATTCCCTGTTGTTAGAGAGCTTCTACAGTCAGGTTCCATTAGTCCTCATCACTGAGGAAGTCCCCATCCTCAACTGATAGGGTGGGAAGACACACTACTGAAGTTTATTTAAGAAAATTGACAAAGGTGGGATAATGTTTCAACCAGTCAATAAGTACTTGGAGAAATGAAGCCTAATTGGGAAATAGAAGCACACGAAATGAAACTCCAGTGAAGGTGAATTTTAAGCTATTCTTTGGAAAGGGCAGTGGGAACACCTTGGCAGGGAAGGGTGAGAAGGGTTTACTAGATAGAAAAAAAATAAAAGCCCTCTATATAAGAGGTTCAGTGGACTGGGATTACTGTCAGGTTCTATCTGTTTCCTAAATTACCTTCACTGCTGACACAGCAAGACAAAGTTTAAGAATAGGACCTTAAGTGGATTCTCTTTGGTACAAGAATAAGATTTTAAATAACTGTTTCTTGGGAAGAAGTTAAAGAATACGCCCTATACACTCTTTCTGGTTCTTCCTTTAACCTAAGCTATAACAATATATAATATATATATATATATATATATATATATATATATATATATAATATAACAGTTCTGCTTATGGAAACAAGTGACACCTTTTTACAAGATCAATATTATATAGCTATCCAATCTGTTCATGGCCAAATTCAACACCTGCTTCCCGAGTCTTCTGCCTCTACTTAGAGATGGCCCTACATGTCTTCATGGCCACCTCACTCCCATACCAATCCTCCCTTTTCTATCCACAAGCCTGTGCCCAGGATAATCTATAGGTGACTTCCTCCCATCTAACACCACTCCAATTTATCCTTCCTGGGATGCCACCACCTCCAGGAAATGTTTCCCAATCACAGTTCCTAACCTAGTGTTGAGTATCTAGTAAGTAGCCACTCAAACAAGTATTGAATTGAATTATGATCTTGAAACATCTGGCATGATCCTAGATCCTCTTTCCCCTTTTCTCCTCAATGCATTTTTATAATTATACAGTCCTGGACTTCCAGGTAAACATGGCTGCAGTTTAGACCCAGGACTCTTCTCCTCAGCACCTACCAATATAGACTATCTTAAAAGGCAAAAAAAAAACCCACATTCATATGAACGAAGGGACTCCACAGTTTGGCACAGCATTGAAGGTATGTGGGATTTGGGCATTTCCAATCTATAAGGGGGTGAGATAGCTTCCACCAAAATGCGAACTGATCTACCCTCCCCCACCCCACCTACGGAGCCAGTGCGCTAGACTCAGAGACAGTGAGGAGCACCTCTAGATCCTTGGCAGCTGAATAAGACTACCAAAGACCTTCCCCTGAGAGCAGCTAGACTTGAGGCCCCAACAGGCAGAAGAGCGCAGACCTTGGACGAGGAGATAGTGCAGAGAAGGGCTGCAAACAGAAGCTGCAGAGACTTGAGAGGTGGCCTCAGGCAAAAATCATACTCCTTAGCTCCACACACAGAGAGCCTGACCTCCTCACTCAGACTTTTGACTGGAAAGAGAAGGGAAAACCACCAAGGTGATGGCAAACAGTGCCCAGGAACAGCTTCCCAACACCAAGAAAAACAAGACTTGACCCTGGATAATTTTTATGGAGGTAAAATACAGACCACAGAGGAAATAGCAGAAGAGAACATACAAATAAATGCATCCAAACCTTCAAAAAAATGGAAATTGTCCACAAGTTTATCAAAAAGATGGAAAAATATTGGCAAGAAAAGTGGGAAATAGTTCAAAAAGAAACTAACAGTTTAAAAGACAGGAACTCCCAATTGGAGAAAGAAGCCCAGAAAGCTAATGAAATGATAAATAAATTAGAGACCAAAATCAAACAGCTGGAAGCCATGAAAAGCAGGATAGACCAAAATGAAAGGGAAAATCAAAAGATTATAGCAGAAAACATAATTATATAGTTCTTTAAGTATTTGCCTGTGGATTACTTAATTCGGAGCTTATTTTTATCATATGTATATATATATATATATATTTCAGACCCAAGGAAATTTTTAAAGTTATTTGGGTCCAAGCTCCCCCTAATCATTATAGCATTTTAATCAGACTATATTTTTGTTAATTTCATGCATGTCCATGCTATGACATCACATTCAGAGTTCCTTGAAGGCAGAGACTGCTTTCTCAGTGAGCCTGGGAGTTCCCTGTTAGTTCTCCTCACCAGACTGGGATCTCCCCAGGAACAAACAACAAACAACTTGCCTCTCCCATCCGACTACCACTTCCTGGAAATCTAGGACTTTTTTCATCCTTGTGAATCTTAAAATTGCTCAGACTATACCTTAGAAGATTTGATTAAGCTATTCCCCATTCTCTACAATGGAGGTACTTAGTCAGGAATGTATTGAGAACTTTTAAAATTACTCCACCCTGCTCAGACAGTTCCTTAGGGGAAGATAAAGTTGTAAACTCCTTACTGAACAATGAAAAGTCCCCAACTCATACTTATAGTGAAGCAAAAACCCTAAACTAGGTGGTCTATTTTTAAATCTAATACAAAAGGGTGCTAAATACCTATAAAGGTTAAATTAATCACTAAAAGGTCAAGCAACTTACAAAAGGCAAGCTTAATAAAAGAGGTGTGAAGTTTTAGTCTACCCAGAGAGAACTAAAGAATGGTGTGAACTTAGAATGGGAAGTTCTAGGAAAAAGCATCTACTGTGATTGGTAGACGTGAAAATTTAGGGGAGGTGACATAAGAAAAAAATCTCTTTAAAAGGAAGTGAAGGAACATGTTCAAGGCAATTGAATTCAGTTACAATTTGAGTTCAGTTTGGAAGCTGAATTGGAGGGTCTCTCTGAACACTAGCGCTTGCTTGGAATGATCTTGTGGTGAGTGATAAAGACTGACTAATCTCTCTTAAGGTTCAGGCCTAGGCCATTTGGCCTAGGCCTTTCCTACTATTTTTCTCTTTCTCTCTCTCTCTCCCTTCCCTTAAATTCCTTCATTTGTATTCATTAAAATCTCCATAAAACCCAGCTGACTTGGGTATTTTCATATTGGGGAATTTTCCCATGGTGACCACTTATTTTTAATATAAATCAAGACACTAAAAATTATCTTTACAGTTTTGGCAATTCACAGTCTTGGCAAACGCATATTTTCACGGTTACATCCTTCACCCAAATGTTGGACTTTGAGCCTCAGAATCCAGTCCAGATTTACAGATCCATCTCCAAGGAGTGATGGGAAGAATAACTTTGAAAATCCAGAACAGAGGGGGCAGTTGTGTTGCTCAGTGGATAGAGAGCCAGGTATGGAGACAGGAAGTCCTGGATTCAAATATGGCCTCAGACACTTCTTAGCTGTTTGCCATGCCCCTTTCCCCATCACCTAGCTGTTACCACTCTTCTGCTTTGGAACCAATACATAGTGTTGATTCTAAGATAGAAGGTAAGAGTTTTAAAGAAAGGAAAGAAAGAAAATCCAGCACAACAAGGTCTGGAAAGACTCATCTTTTCTAATCCTCATCTGCCTTTGTAACCCTGATCTGAATCATGCCAGCTAGCTTTAATTTCTTCCAAAAAGTTCATATCTTTTGCCCATTTCCCCCATGGGGGATGGTTACTACTAATTCTATGACAAAAGAGTGGCAAGGATGAGGCAATAGGGGTTATGAACTTGCCCAGGGTCACACAGATGAGGTTATCTTTCCCAATTATTCACAAAAAAAAAAAGATCCTCCAATCTGTCAGTCAGTCATTAACAGCACAATGGAATTGTCTTGGATTCCTGTACCTAAGTTCAAGTTTTGACCTACCCATTACTAGCTCTAGTTTGGGGCAAGTTGCTTAGGGTAACTAGGTGACTCAGGGGAACCTGGAATCCAGAGAACCTGAGTTCAAAAGTGGTCTCACACACTTACTAGGTGTGTCATCCTAGGCAAGTTGCTTAACCTCTGCCTGCCTTAATTTCTCCATCTGAAAAATGGGAATAATAATAACACCTCCCTCCTGGTGTTATTAGGAGAATAGAATACAAGAATATTTGTAAAGTGCTTCACACACTTTAAGGTATTATATAAATGCTGGCTGTTATTACTTATCCCTTCTGAATCAGTTTTCTCATCTATAAAATGGAAGCTAATCATAGTTCTACTACCTACTTCACAAGGTTGCTTTGAGAACCCCAGGAAATACTATATCTGAAAATGCTTTGTAACATCTTTAATACAGTATGTCCCAAATGTCTTAGTGCACTTTTAAGTTATTAAAGTTTAAAACTGTACTAGGATATTTGGTACACATATATAAGGGATTATTACAATGAATAAAATGATCATTTCCTTCTTCTTGGTGTCCTCCTCCTCTGCCACTTCCCTTTCCATCCTCTTCTCCTTTGTCTAGTAACTTCAGCAATATTACCTATAGATGGAGAAGGGGAAACAGTTATTTCTAGGAGTTCCTGTCTATAAAAAAGGAAGCTCACCCTGGCCTAGAAGAAAGCTATAAATAGAGACCTTTGGAAGTGCTGGTGCATCATTTCCTGGCAATAAGCTCCAGGCAAGACCTGACAAGGTCTTAAATAGCCATGATTTAAGATCAACTATGAATTCAGGACACTGTCCAGAACCTCTTCACCAGAAGACAATCAACATAAAAAACTCCTGAGGTCATTTCATACAGCCTCCTCCCCCTCCAAGCAGAGTTGTCATCCTCTGACATAGATGAAAATCTTTCTTCTTTGGAGATACCCTTAAAAAGGATGCCACATTTTATCCTAAAGGTCCACACTCTTTAATATTCAAATGAAAATTTGTGGGATAGCTAGGTGGTACAATGAATAGAGCACCAGGCCTGGAGTTGGGAGAACCTGGGTTCAAATCTGACCTCAGACATTTAATCAGTTGTATGACCCTGGGAAAGTCACAATCCCAATTGCTTAGCCCATACCCTTCTATCTTAAAGTTGTTAGAAGGACAGAAATTAAAGGTTTTAAAAATAAAACAAAAATTTGGAAAGTCTTTTAGCTAACACCAATCAGTTCCTGCTACTGCATCTTTTTCCTCCAATATGTTTTTTAAAAAATCAGAATTATTTCCCTATATATCTCATTGGATCCTCCCTTGGGTAATCCTTGTCTCAAAATGCATTGCTTCACACAGGACAGTGCATTCATCTCCAACAATGAGAAAAGAGTCCAAAACAATATGGACTTTGGGACAGGAGTAACATTTGTAATGAAGAAAAATGTGAACTAATCCCAACTAACAAAGTGGTTATATCTGACCATAAATACATTATTCTATGTCTAGATTCCCCAACTTTCTAGAGGAGGGAAACATGTCTCCTCTTTTTTTCTGGAACCAAGATTGATTATTGAAATTAATCAGAATTCAACAGCATTATAGTGTTATTTTTTTTACATTTTTGCTATTCTGTTGATGCACTTAAAAAAAATCCAATTTCTCTTGTTTGATTCTAAACATACTACATAATAGCCCTAAAACCTTTACTTTTATAGCCAGAACAACTCAATTATTCTGCAAATAAGTTATATTTATTTACCTTTCTTGTGGGGCACAATGGTATTTGTGCTGGGCCTGGAGTCAGTAAGATGAATCTTCCTGAGTTCAAATCTGGCCTGAGACACTTCCTAACTAGGTGACCCTGGGCAAGGCACTTAATACTGTTTGCCTAAATCTCTCCGCATTTGTAAAATGAGCTGGAGAAGGAAATGGCGAACCACTCTACTCTCTTTGACAAGAAAACCCCAAATGGAGGAGGGAGTCAAGATGGCAGTGTAGAGGCAGCAAATGTTCAGACCTCTGAAAACCCTTCCTTACCAATTACAAACTAAATGATCCTAGGGGACTGAAAATCAAACCTAACAACAACACAGAGCCAAGGAACCCTCCTGCTGGACTCAACTTAAAAGGTACGCCCCCCAAAGCCAGAATTCAAGAACACTTCGGTTTAAGGGGAAGAAAGAAGGAAGGTTCCAGGACCCCTCTCCCACCCCTTTCTGAGGTTTTGGCCTCAGGGCATATTCAGCAACCCAGCAGGATTAATCTCATCAAAGCCTTCAGAGGGCAGGGAAGCTCAAGCTCCAAAACCCCTCCCCCACAGACTGGACTGAGAGATTTACTGACAAAACTCCAAGTGTGAAGGAGGAAAGAAAAGCCCAAAACCACCAAAAAAAATGAGAGGATCTAGAGCTCAGGCAACTGCAGGGAGTAAAGAAGGGGGTAAATATCAAAGAGATAATGGACAAAAAGACCTGTACAAAAATATTCATAGCTGCGCTCTTTGTGGTGGCCAAAAACTGGAAAATGAGGGGATGCCCATCAATTGGGGAATGGCTGAACAAATTGTGGTATATGTTGGTGATGGAATACTATTGTGCTAAAAGGAATAATAAAGTGGAGGAGTTCCATGGAGACTGGAACAACCTCCAGGAAGTGATGCAGAGCGAGAGGAGCAGAACCAGGAGAACATTGTACACAGAGACTAATACACTGTGGTATAATCGAACATAATGGACTTCTCCATTAGTGGCGGTGTAATGTCCCTAAACAATTTGCAGGGATCTAGGAGAAAAAAACACCATTCATAAGCAGAGGATAAACTGTGGGAGTAGAAACACCGAGGAAAAGCAACTGCCTGAATACAGCAGTTGAGGGGACATGACAGAGGAGAGACTCTAAATGAACACTCTAATGCAAATATTATCAACATAGCAATGGGTTCAAATCAAGAAAACATGTAATGCCCAGTGGATTTACGCGTCGGCTATGGGGGGGGGGGGGAGAGGAGGAAAAGAAAAATGATCTATGTCTTTAATGACTAATGCTTGGAAATGATCAAATAAAACAAAAAAAAAACATAGAAGTAAAAAAAAGAAGGGGGTAAATATGAACAAAAAGCAGAAAAAGAAAAAAGAAATTACAACCGACAGCTTCTATACAGGCAATTAACAAAGAGTAAATGGAACAGAGGAGGATGAGGGAACACCCAAGCAAAAAAAAAAACCAGAAAACCCAGCAAATTGGATACAGGCTCTGGAAGAACTCAAAATACAATTCAAAACACATTCAAGAGAGGCTAAAGAAAACTGGGAAAAGAACTTAAAAACTAAGATAAGTTATCTGGAAATAGAGGCACAAGAAAATAGTGTCTTGAAAGCCAAAATCAATCAGCTTGAAAATGAAGCAAAGGAGATGAAAGATGAAGCAAAGAGGACAAAAGAAGACCTCCAAAGAAAATCAGACCAGAAGGAGAAGGGTGTCCAAAAAGCCAGGGATGAAATCCAGTCTTTAAGAACCAGAATACAACAACTAGAATCAAGTGACTTCACAAGGCAACAGGACACTATAAAACAAAATCAAAAGAATGAAAAAATTGAGGAAAATATGAAGCATCTCATTCAAAAAACAGAAGGTTTAGAAAATCATTCCAGGAGAGACAACTTCAGAATCATTGGTCTACCAGAAGACCACGACAAAAGAAAAAGTCTGGACATCCTAATACAGGAAATTATGCAAGAAAACTGCCCCAATATTTTAGAACAAGAGGGAAAAGTGGAGATTGAAAGAATCCACAGATTACCTCCTGTACTTTATCTCCAACTGAAAACACACAGGAATGTTATAGCCAAATTCAAGAACTATCAGACCAAGGAAAAAATATTACAAGCTACTAAGAAGTCATTCAGATACCATGGAACCACAGTGAGGATAATGCAGGATCTGGCTACATCTACACTGAAGGACCAAAAGGCATGGAATATGATATTCCAGAAAGCAAGGGAACTAGGTCTACAACCAAGAATCAACTATCCAGAAAAACTGACTATATTCTTACAGGGGAAAGTATGGTCATTTAACAAAATAGAAGAATTCCAAGTATTTGTAAATAAAAGATCAGACCTGAACAGAAAAATTGATGCCCAAGCACAGAACTCAAGAGAATCATCAAAAGGTAATTTTAAAAAAGAGGGAAAAAAGAAAAACAAAAAAACCCTTTTTTTAAGAGACCTAATAAGTTTAAATGATATGTATCCCTATAAGAAAAAAAAGTTATTGAAGAGAGGGAGGCGGAGTAAAGATGGCGGCTTATGAGCAGCAATAGTTCAGACCTCTGAAAACCCTTCCTTACTGATGACAAACTAAATGTTCCTAGGGGACTGAAAATCAAACCTAACAATAAGACAGAGCTAAGGAACCCTCCTGTTGGACTCAATTCAAAAGGTATGCCCCCCAAAAGCCAGAATCTGAGAACACTCAGGCTTAGGGGGAAGGCAGAGGGAAGGTCTCAGAACCCCTCCCACTCCCACCTAGAGTGCTAAGCCTCCAGCGGCAGCAGGAACCTCTGGGCAAGCAAAGGCACTGGTCTGGAGGGTGTACCTTGTGGGCAGGGCTGTGCCAGGCTCAGAGCATCAAACACAGGTGGCGGGGAAGCAGCTGGAGAGGGAGTGAAGAGCTGGCAGCCTGGACAGGATGGCTGACACCCTCCATATTGCTCTAGCCTTCCAGGAGGTTTTGGCCTCAGAGCACATCCAGCCCAACCCAGCTCAACTTAAACCCATCAAAAGTCTTCAGATCTCAGAGAAGCCCAAGTTCCAACATCCCTCCCTCACTGACTGCTGGACTTTAATCCAATCAAAAGCCTCCAGAGGACAGGGAAGCTCAAACTCCAACACTCCTCCCCCAGAGACTGCACTGAGATATCTGACAAAGCTCCAAGAGGGGAGACTGACAGAAAGCCCCAAAACCAAAAAAAAAAAAAATGAGAGGAGCAAGAGCAAAGATAAATACAGCGAGCAAAGAAGGGGTAAATATGAGCAAACAACATAAAAAGAAGAAAGAAATTACAATTGACAGCTTCTGCACAGGCAACGAACCAAGAACAAGCAATACCTAGGAGGAGGCAAGTAATAAAACAGAAATCTCAGTGAATTGGATACAGGCTTTCGAAGAACTCAAAATGCAATACAATCCACAATTAAGAGAAGCTGAAGACAATTGGGAAAAGAATTTTAAAACTAAGATAAGTTATCTGGAACCAGAAAATGGTGTCTTGAAAGCCAAAATCAATCAGCTTGAAAATGAGGCAAAGGAGATGAAAGATGAGGCAAAGAAGATGAAAGATGAGGCAAAGAAGATGAAAGATTAGGCAAAGGAGATGAGAGATGAGGTAAAGAGAATGAAAGATGACCTCCAAAGAAAATCAGACCAGAAGGAGAAGGATGTCCAAAAAGCCAGGGATGAAATCCAGTCTTTAAGAACCAGAATACAACAACTAGAATCAAGTGACTTCACAAGGCAGCAGGACACTATAAAACAAAATCAAAAGAATGAAAAAATTGAGGAAAATATGAAGCATCTCATTCACAAAACAGAGGATTTAGAAAATTGTTCGAGGAGAGACAATTTAACAATCATAGGTCTACCAGAAGACCATGACAAAAGAAAAGGCCTGGACACAATACTACAGGAAATTATTCAAGAAAACTGCCCCAATATTTTAGAACAAGAGGGAAAAGTGGATATTGAAAGAATCCACAGATCACCTCCTGTACTTTATCTCCAACTGAAAACACACAGGAATGTTATCGCCAAATTCAAGAACTATCAGACCAAAGAAAAGATATTAAAAGCAGCCAAGAAGAAGTCATTCAGATACCATGGAACCATAGTGAGGATAACACAGGATCTGGCTGCATCCACACTAAAGGACCGAAAGTAATGGAATATGATATTCCAGAAAGCAAGGAAACTAGGTCTACAACCAAGAATCAACTATCCAGCAAAACTGACTATATTCTTACAGGGGAAAGTATGGTCATTTAACAAAATAGAAGAAGAATTCCAAGAATTTGTAGAGAAAAGACCAGACCTGAACAGAAAAATTGATGCCCAAGCACAGAACTCAAGAGAATCATCAAAAGGTAATTAAAAAAGAGGGGTGGGGGAAGAGAAAACAAAACAAAACAAAAAACACTTTTTTAAGAGACTCAATAAGTTAAAATGATATATATCCCTATGATAAAAGAGGTCATTGGTAACTCAAAAATTGTTATTTTCAACTGGGCAGCTAGAAGAATTACACTTAGAGGGAACAGTGACAAACTGAATAGGATGAAATGACAAGACATGAATAGGTATATAGATATATGTATGCATAAATACATATACATGTGTGTGTGTATATATATGTATATATACATATATATACAACTAGAGTTAAAAAGAGGTTAATACTAAAAGAAATGGTAAAAGAAACAAAAGGGGTTAAATTTATTTGTCACAAAGAAGCTCCTGGTGGGAGGGAGGAGAACATCAATACACTGGAAGGGTAAAGAGGTTGGAGATAGGAAATACTCAACTGTTATGTGCATTGAAATTGAGTCAAAGAGAGAAGAACAATCCAGTCCATTTGGGGCAGAGAATAAATTTGCACATTATAGGGGAGTAGAAGGGTAACAAACAGATTGATGGGGAGGGAAGCAGTACAAGGGAGGGAGAAGGTGGGGGTAGTTTCAGAAAGACTGCAAGGCAAATAAGGGGGGATAAGGAAGGAGGGGGTAGAAAGGGAAGTAAAATAAGGGTAGGAATTAGGGGGATTGTCTAAAAACAAACATTGGTGTAGAAAGAAATACTGAAAGAAGAAAAGGCAGGATGAGGAGCAGAAATCAAAATGTTGGGAAATACACAGCTGGTAATCATAACTCTGAATGTGAATGCAATAAACTCAGCCATAAAATGCAAGCAAATAGCAGAGTGGATTAGAATCCAAAACCCTATCATATGCTGTCTACAAGAAACACACATGAGGAAGGTAGATATGCATAGGGTCAAAGTAAGAGGATGGAGCCAAATCTATTGGGCATCAACTGATAAAAAAGAAGGCAGGAGCTACAATCATGATATCTGACAAAGCCAAAGTAAAAATAAATCTAGTTAAAAGAGATAGGAAAGGTAATTACATCCTGATAAAAGGCAGTATAGACAATGAGGAAATATCAGTACTCAACATGTATGCACCAAATGGCATTTCTAAAGGATAAACTAGGGGAGCTCAAGGATGAAATAGATAGAAAAACTATACTAGTGAGAGACCTGAACCTTCCTTTATCAGAACTAGATAAATCAAACCAAAAAATAAATAAGAAAGAGGTAAGAGAAGTAAATGAAATCTTAGAAAAATTTGAGTTAGTAGATATGTGGAGAAAAATAAACAGAGACCAAAAGGGATACACCTCCTTTTCAGCAGCACATAATACATTCACAAAAATTGACCATGTATTAGGGCATAAAAACATTGCAAACAAGTGCAAAAGAGCAGAAATAATAAATGCGACCTTCTCAGATCACAATGCAATGAAAATGATAATTAGTAAAGGCACATGGAGAGGTAAATCAAAAATTAATTGGAAATTAAACAAGGCAATTCTCCAAAACCAGTTAAAGAACAAATCATAGAAAAAAATTAATAACTTCATTGAAGAAAATGACAATGATGAGACATCCTTTCAAAACCTATGGGATGCAGCCAAAGCAGTTCTCAGGGGTAAATTTATATCCTTGAGTTCATATATTAGCAAATTAGGGAGGGCAGAAGTCAATGAATTGGGCATGCAAATTGAAAAACTAGAAAGTGAACAAATTAAAAATCCTCAGATGAAGACTAAATTAGAGATCCTAAAAATCAACGGAGAAATTAATAAAATTAAAAGTCAAAGAACTATTGATTTAATAAATAAATAAGACTAGAAGCTGGTACTTTGAAAAAACAAATAAAATAGACAAAGTACTTATCAATCTAATTTTAAAAAAGGAAAGAAGAAAACCAAATTGACAGTATCCAAGATGAAAAGGGAGACCTCACCTCTAATAAAGAGGAAATTTAGGCAATCATTAAAAATTATTATACCCAATTATTTGGCAATCTAGGTGATATGGATGAATACATAAAAAAATATAAATTGCCTAGACTAAAAGAAGAAAAAATAAATTACCTAAACAACCCCATATCAGAAAAAGAAATTGAACAAGCCATCAAAGAGCTCCCTAAGAAAAAATCCCCAGGTCCAGATGGATTCAAAAATTAATCCTATCAAACATATCAAACTAATCCCAGTATTATACAAACTATTTGACAGAATAAGCCAAGAAGGAGTTCTACCAAATTTATTTTACAACACAAATATGGTACTGATCCCAAAGCCAGGCAGGTCAAAAACAGAGAAAGAAAACTATAGATCAATCTCCTTAATAAATATAGATGCAAAAATCTTAAATAGGATATTAGCAAAAAGACTCCAGCAAGTCATCACAAGGGTTATTCACTACGACCAGGTAGGATTCTGTTAGATTTAAAATGGTTGAGGTCTTAAACTGTAGTGATTTAAAATAGTGGAAGATATAAATGGTGATAGATATAAGAGAGGGTGAGTAAATTTGCAGAAAATATGTTTCACTACAGTGTCTTGGTTTTTAAATCAAATATAAGGTGGTTGCCAGGGAAATATTCCCAATTATTCAAATACCCAAGTCAACTGGGTTTTATAGAGATTTAATTAATACAAATGTGGAATTAAAGAAAAGAGAGAAAGAGAGAAAAAGGAAATAAGTATGAAGGGCCTTAAGCCAACATGGCCTAGACCTGAGTCTTAAGAGAGAGAGATCAGTCAGTCAGTCTTTTAACACTCACCACAAGGTCTGCCTAAGCAAGGATTCTAGTGACACCAGGCCAGCATCATCTCAGCTGCTTTCACCAGCTCCCTCCTCCATCTGAACGTTTCAGAATCAGTCCTTCCTCAATCTAAATATGTTTCAGAATGACCTCCTTAATCTGAATGTTTCAGAATGACTCCAGCTCTTCTCTGAGCTCTTCTTTTTAAGGGCAAAATCTCCTATGTCACCTCCCCTAAGTTCTTCCATCTACCAATCACTGTAGATGTTTTCCAAAAGACAGCCCATTTTGAATTCACAGCTGAGTAGATTAATCTCTTTAGTAAGTCAGAAAAAAAAATGCTGCTGTGTCAACTAATTTCATTAAGAGAAAACCTCTGAGTAAGTTTTCATCTTTTAGGTCTAAGTAGTTTACAAGTTGCCCCACCTTTATAGGCACCTAGCATCCCATTGTATCAATTCCAAAAACAGGCATGGCTCAAAGAACTCCTTTCCTTTATAAGTATGGTTTTCAAGTACTTTCATTGTTTAGCAAGGAGTTTTCTGCCCTAAAGTAGTCTTAAGTATGGGTGGAATCGAGGTCCTCCCATAGCAAGGAGTTTTCTCCCCTAAAGCAGTACTTAAGTAGGGGTGGATTAGGGATACTCCCATAGCAAGGAGTTTTCACATTCAAGTAGAGTTCTCACTATCTGGTAGGGAATCATTTCAAGTAGGGAATTGGAGGATTCCTCAATGTAGAGTAAAATTTTTAATATTCATAAGTTTGTGAAATTTTAAGGTTTACAATTCATATCAGGAATGCAAGAATGGTTCAATATTAGGAAAGCCATCCACATAATTGACCATATTAACAAGCAAACCGACAAAAATCATATGATTATCTCAATAGATGCAGAAAAAGCCTTTGATAAAATACAACACCCATTCCTATTGAAAACACCAGAAAGCATAGGAATAGAAGGGCCTTTCCTAAAAAGAATAAACAGTATATATTTAAAACCATCAGCAAACATCATCTGCAATGGGGATAAACTAGAAGTCTTCCCAATAAGATCATGAGTGAAACAAGGATGCCCATTATCACCACTATTATTTAACATTGTACTAGAAACACTAGCTGTAGCAATTAGAGAAGAAAAAGAAATTGAAGGTATTAAAATAGACAATGAGGCAAGCCATCACTCTTTGCAGATAATATGATGGTCTACTTAAAGAATCCTAGAGAATCAACCAAAAAGCTAGTCAAAATAATCAACAACTTTAGCAAAGTTGCAGGATACAAAATAAACCCACATAAGTCATCAGCATTTCTATATATCTCCAACACATCTCAGCAGCAAAAATTAGAAAGAGAAATTCCATTTAAAATCACCCTAGAAAATATAAAATACTTAGGAATCTCTCTGCTGAGACAAACACAGGAACTATATGAACACAACTACAAAACACTCTCCACACAATTAAAACTAGATCTAAACAATTGAAAAAGCATCGATTGCTCATGGGTAGGATGAGCTAACATAATAAAAATGACAATCCTACCCAAATTAATTTACTTATTTAGTGCCATACCCATTGAACTACCAAAAAACTTTTTTACTGAATTAGAAAAAAAAAACATAACAAAGTTCATTTGGAAGAACAAAAGATCAAGGATATCCAAGGAAATCATGAAAAAAATGCAAAGGAAGGAGACCTTGCAGTCCCAGATCTCAAACTATACTATAAAGCAGTGGTCATCAAAACAATTAGGTACTGGCTAAGAGACAGAAAGGAGGATCAGTGGAATAGACTTGGGGTAAGTGACCTCAGCAAGAGAGTCTATGATAAGCCCAAAGATCCCAGCTTTTGGGACAAAAAACCCACTATTGATAAAAACTGCTGGGAAAATTGGAAGACAGTATGGGAGAGATTAGGTTTGGATCAACATCTCACACCCTACACCAAGATAAACTCAGAATGGGTGAATGACTTGAATATAAAGAATGAAACTATAAGCAAATTAGGTGAACACAGAATAGTATACATGTCAGATCTTTGGGAAAGGAAAGACTTTAAAACCAAGAAAGAACTAGAAAAAAATCACAAAATGTAAAATCAATCATTTTGATTACATCAAATTAAAAAGGTTTTGTACAAACAAAACCAATGCAACCAAAATTAGAAGGGAAGCAACAAATTGGGAAATAATCTTCATTACAAAAACCTCTGATAAAGGTCTAATTACTCAAATTTATAAAGAGGTAAACCAATTGTACAAAAAAATCAAGCCATTCTCCAATTGATAAATGGGCAAGGGACATGAATAGGCAATTTTGAGTTAAAGAAATCAAAACTATTAATAAGCACATGAAAAGGTGTTCTAAATCTCTTATAATCAGAGAGATGCAAATCAAAACAACTCTGAGGTATCACCTCACACCTAGCAGATTGGCTAACATGAAAGCAAAGGAAAGTAATGAATGCTGGAGGGGATGTGGCAAAGTAGGGACACTAATTCATGGCTGGTGGAGTTGTGAATTGATCCAGCCATTCTGGAGGGCAATTTGGAACTATGCCCAAAGGGCGATAAAAGACTGTCTGCCCTTTGATCCAGCCATAGCACTGCTGGGTTTGTACCCCAAAGAGATAATAAGAAAGAAGACATGTACAAAAATATTCATAGCTGTGCTCTTTGTGGTGGCAAAAAATTGGACAATGAGGGGATGCCCTTCAATTGGGGAATGGGTGAACAAATTATGGTATCTTGGTGATGGAATACTATTGTGCTCAAAGGAATAATGTAGTGGAGGAATACCATGGGAACTGGAATGACCTCCAGGAAGTGATACAGAACGAAAGGAGCAGAATCAGGAGAACATTGTACACAGAGACCAATACACTGTGGTACAATCAAATGTAATGGACTTCTCCATTACTGGCAATGCAGTGATCCTCAACAACTTGGAGGAATCTACAAGAAAAAAAAAAACAACATTATCCACATTCAGAGGGAAAACTGTGGGAGTAGAAGCACAGAAGAAAAACAACTGCTTGAATACATGGGTCAAGGGGATGTAGGCTGGGGATGTAGACTCTAAATGAACATCCTAATGCAATCACCAACAACGTGGAAATAGCTTCTGATCAAGGACACATGTAATACCCAATGAAATTGCACATTGACTGTAGGAAGGGTGGGTGGAGGGGGGGGAGGGAAATAATGTGATTATTGTAACCAAGGAATAATTTTCTAAATTAATTAATTAACAATAATTAATACATTAAATTAATTTTAAAAAAGAAAACCTTAAATGGGTTCATAAAGTCAGATATGACTGGAAACAACCAAACAACCAGCCTCCTTTCTTATGTTTCTGTTTGGAATGTTTACAAGTTGAATATTCTATTCTTATGTTTTGTTAGAGTTTAAGGAAATATGAATACCTCAAATGAGGGATCTGGACTCTCAAGGCTTCTGATATTCCTTCTAGCTCTAGAACTAGGATCTTATGATATCATACCCTAATTGCCTCTCTTTTGTCAAACTCCATCTTTTATCATTGATAATGTGAAAGGGAATTCTTTATTCTCTTTGTCTATTTTGAATTAATCAACCAAAAACTTAAATACCCCTACTTGGCTGTGGAGAGCCATCCTACCCCTGCTGTCTGACAGAGTCACAGTTTGGGATAATGAAGGCTGCCTTCAGAAAATATGAAACACCCACTGAACTCCCTCTGTGTGACTTCTCCTTCTAACTTCCCTTACTAATGGAATTGTTCTCTTCCCAGTACAGGAGAAATAATATAAAAGCAAATACTTATAGGGTTAATACACATATGCCCCACTTTAATCCCCCCAGATTATTACCCTAAAAAGGTTACATTCACAGAATTAAAACCTAAAGATCATCACCCTTTACCCCTCCCTTTTCCCTCTTAGCAGAGGTATACTTAGTGCCCCACACTCAGTTAGCCAAACACACAAGCACCACAATCAATCACTCCTCTGAAGCACAAGTTACTGACACACTTCACTGGTTTGTTATGTTTGTGATAACCAGGCAACATTGCCATGGTGCCTTAATGAAAGACAAGAAAAATGTAACTTGGAAATTGAGAAAATTCCTGATTTCAGTCTGTCTTAAATTACCTTCTAACCCCATACCTAGCTACGAAATGTTTTGTTACCCATCTCCTAAGTAATTGTGATTGATTGTGAAAGCTGACCAAAAGCAACAATGATTCTCCTAGCTGGTCATCCCACAGGTCAGGAAGAACTAACTTATATAACATCCTATCCATGTCATTTATCTCTATCACAAACTTCTATGTTGTAGCAACATAGTAAATGATCACAAAATGTTGATTATGTGATTTGTTAATGTTTAACATATCCAGTCATCTGTAGAAGATAATGTATAGTGAAAAATTATTATGTGCCAGAAAAGCATGTACTCACTGAAGCTATAAAATAGGCCAAACCCTGTGCAATGGCAGAACACTGAGTGACGCCTAAGCACAGGTCTGAGCACTCAGTCATCTCTCATCTCTTATAAGCCTGACCGCTCCACCCAGTCAGAAGGACCCTCCTCTTTGAGATACCACAGGCTCAACTCTCAAAACTTAACACCAAATAAGGGGGTTCACAAGTCACTTACTTGAAGAGCTCCACTCTTTTAACTCAATCAGTCAGAAACTTGTGAAACCTTTGATGAGTTTACACCCTCAGATGATGAGAGGTGGATCCCACGGACACTGCCCTCTGGGCAGTGCTAGGCAATTTAGAAGCTGTGATTGGCCCCTGTGAAGAGAGGAAAGGACAGGAAGGAACGTGGAAAAGGGACTATAAAACTATAAAAAGCCCTGGACTTCCTGTCCAGGGGGTCTTCAGCTTGGAGCTTCAGCTGGTGAATTGCCTTTTGGAGGTGACTTTGGACTTGGACCTCAGCTTCAACTTGGGACCTTGACTCTTGGACTGCTCCTGGATCTTCTCCTTTGGACTTCATCTTGGGTGAGTGCATAGCTGGCCTTCCCTTCCTGGCTTCTGGAGAGGCCTCCTTCTCCTGGAGGAGGCTGCAGTGTGGAACTTTTGTATAAGACATCACCAGGTCCTCTAGATGAGGGTTAACAAGACCTGCTGGGGCTGAGCCAGACACTGGAGCAACATTTAATGTGATAATCTAAACATTTTCTATATCCTCTTCTTACATTTCTCTACTTTCACTCTTTCTACCTCTTTGTAAATAAAAGCTACTAAAAGTCACTTGACTTGAGCCATAATATTTTTCATTGGCAACTACAATATTAATTTAGAATTCTCATATTTTAGTCAAACCCCTAAATTTAATCCCTACATTTTGTATTCTCTGGTTTGTAGGATAAATCATTTAGGGTTGCATCTTGAACTCTTTTAGTAATTTCTTATGACTATGGAATAATTTTGTGTTATTCAAATTTCCTTTCATATATGAAGGTCTTTCTCTTAAATACTACTACTTCCCATATCCCACTTTTACCTTATCCCACTCCCAAGTCTTTGCCCAACTTCTTCCCTTTCGTTCTTTAATGTTTCCGTTCACTACCAACATGGGACACTGTTTTCAAACAGAGGCCAATGGGCAATGCCATTCATTCATGCATGCATTCAAAATTTGTTATTTAGAACCCTACCTCTGAGTTTATTCAGAATATAATGTTGGGACATCTCTTAAAATTGCTTTTTTTTTTTAACCCTTTCTTACCTTCTGTCTTGGCAGAAGACCTGTAAGGGCTAGGCAATGGGGGTTAAGTGACTTGCCCAGGGTCACACAGTTAGGAAGTGTCTGAGGTCATATTTGAACCCAGGACCTCCCGTCTCTAGGCCTGGTTCTCAATCCACTGAGCCACCCAGTTGTCCCCTCCACCCTGAGCTTCTTAAGTGTAGGAATTGTTTCATTTTTTTCCTATTTGTTTCTTTATCATGTTAGCCTAGTTCCAGACACACAGTTCCTTGACTTGTCAGTCCATAGTGGGATAAGATGCCAATGTGTGTAACTACAGTTGGCTACATTACAATTACATTACACAGGGGGCCAGTTCACTGTCCCTCAGTCCGGTGGAGGGCCGAACTATAAAAACCTAACCCTAACCCTAACCGGGCAGCAGTATACACACTGCAGAATCCCCTCCCCCAGATCTCTGCTCACCATGCTGACATCTTTCATTGTGCAGCCATATAATCCTTTACATGATACATGCACTCTTTCCCTCTTCTCATAGTTGTTTTTCAGTTGTGTACAACTCTTCATGACCCCCTTTGGGGGTTTCTTGGCAAAGACGCTGGAGTGGCTTGCCATTTCCTTTTCAGATATCTGCCCTAGAGAGGTGCCAATCCAAGTGAGATTTAAAGGGAGAACGCTTCCTGGAAGAGAATTGGTCCTGTTTTCTCAAGCTCTGCGCTGAGTTGTCTTAAACCAGAATCTATCCTCTCAGCAAGCAGAATATCAGGCAGTGAGTGATTTCTTAGGGCAATCCAACCTAATGACATGTATTAAGCACTTATTATCTGCCAGGGACTGTAGCAGGCACTGAGCCTACCATTTTGGTCTTGTGAACCCCGGGGCTCTTTATTCTGCTAAACCAGGGGTCCCCAAACTACAGCTGGAGGGTCACATGCGGCCCCCCTGAGGTCATTTATCTGGCTCCCACCACACTTCCAGAAGGGGCACCTCTTTCATTGGTGGTCAGTGAAAGCAGCACTGTATGTGGTGGCGCCACAAAGCACAGCATCACTCTGGTACTTCCAGTGACATAATCCTTTGTGTGGCGCCTTAGAACAAGGTACTGCGCAAAGGATTATATGGCTGCACAATGAAAGACGTCAGCATGGTGAGCAGAGATCTGGGGGAGGGGATTCCGCACTGTGTACACTGCTGCCCGGTTAGGGTTAGGGTTAGGTTTTTATGGTCCGGCCCTCCACCGGACTGAGGGACAGTGAACTGGCCCCCTCTGTAAAAAGTTTGGGGACCCCTGCACTAAACCAACCAGCAGAGCCTGACGTGGAGGGAGCCTCTTTCCTGGGTAGATGCTGGTTTGCAAACGCTTCTAACCCCAGCTCGTGCCTATTACCTTGTCTGTCTGCCTCTTTAACTACCAGGGAAAGGATCGCCTTTTGCTCCCGGGGTGGGTTTGAGCCCAGCTCCATCTTCTCCTCCAGCAGCAGGTCAGAAAGAGCCCCAGATTGAACTAAAGACCATCCACCGTCAGAATAAGAGAATTCAAGTCAGTAATGCAAAAGGGAAGCTAATCGTTGGGTGACACTGCCCTCTAGGGGATGCTCCAAGAAGGTGCGAGTGGCCGTCCTGGTCCCCAGGAACACAGCTCTGTGCTAGGGGTTGCTGGATAGGTTTCAGACGGATCTATGAACTTGGAGATGAAAAAATGTGACATCTTTACATTCAATAGTCATTGGTTTCCTTTGCAGTCTGATGTATTTTATGCTTTTAAAAAACATTCTTCTGAGGAGGATGCTATAAGCTTTGCCAGAATGCTTTTACAAAATAAATCTTTTTTTTTAATTTTATATAAAGTCTTTACAAAATAAAAGAATACAAAACAGTAAGAGTCCCTGCTCTAGAGGGAGTTGAAGGAATAGAAAACCGGAATTTCTCACCCAAGCAAATCTCTTTCTTACAGTCTGTCTACTTACAAAATAATAATAATAATACTAAAAAGGCAAAAATGAAATTTCTTAAACATTTTCTTGGGGGGGGGGGGGGTCATATACCTTGAGCTGGAACAGAATGATAGATGCAATGCAATAATAACTAACTTGTATATAACATCTTAAAATTTGAAAAAAACAAACTTTATAATTATTTTTACATGTAACTTGGGGAAGTAAAATATTATAAGGTTTTTAAAAACTTTATAGATATTGTCTCATTTGATCTAGTATAATTTTTCCAACTTTCTACAGATAAGAAAACTGAGGCCAGGCAGAATAAATAGCTTATCAAATGGAGCATAGTTTTTTAAAAAAGGATTTGAACCCGGCTTCTTTAACTACAGTGCCAGTGTATCATGTACTTAATTAAGGGAGAAGTCTTCCCAGAAACTCAGGCATTTGGACATCAACTCATTCCTTCCATTGCACCATGGAAGAAAGCAATTGTCTTTCTCAACCTGTCAGCTTGCAAAAGTAAAGACAAATCTTTTTGAAAATGACTAGCACATATTTATAGTTTGCAAAGTGCTTTACAAATATTATCTCAAATAATATAGAAATATGTTTTGAGTGATAACACATGTATGACCCAGTGGAATTGCTTGCCAGCTCCAGGAGCGGGGAGGGAAGAGGGGTGGAAAACAATACGAATCATGTAACTTTGGAAAATGTCTGTAGACATTTGTTATTAGAATAAAAGAAAGATAAAAACAGCGAAAAATAAAAACAAATATTATCTCATTTTGTTACACCAATTTTATATTCTGTTGGGCATGGATTGACTGTTGTCAAGACAAATTATTGACTACACACACTAGAAGTTCCATTGCCCTCAGAAAGCACCCAGGCCGTTAGAGTAGTATGCTTAACAGGAACCAGGCAGGGGGTAGCTGGGTGGTACAGTAGCTAGAGCACCAGGCCTAGAGATGGTAGGACCTGGGTTCAAATATGACACTTCCTAGCTGTGTGATCCTGGGCAAGTCTCTGAACCCCTTTTGTCTAGCCTATACCACTCTTTTGCCTTGGAACCAAATATAGAATTGATTCTAACACAGAAGATAAAGTTAAAAAAAAAAAGAATTACTGGGAGCACAGTACAGCCATTAAGGCCTCATTGCTGGGCATGTACCATAATGCTCCTTTCTACAACAATGAGTGGTATGGCCATAACTATGCAACTTGGAGCTGGGAATACCTGGGTTCAAATTTGGCCTTAGATACTTTCTAGCTGTGTGACCCTGGGTAAGTCACTTTTACCTCCATTGCCTAGCCCTTAAGACTCTGTCTTAGAGTTGTTATTAAGACAGAAAGTAAGGATTTTTTTAAAAAGAAAAGATCTGGGGGTTTTAGTGGACTGTGGAGCTAAGTGGAGTCATACTGCCCAGCTAGGAACACTCTATTCCTGAATTAAAATCTGGCCTCAGACACATCCTAGATGTGTGACCATGGAAAAGCCACTTAATCCTGTTGGCCTCAGTTCCCTCATTTGTAAAATGAGCTGGAAAATGGCAATGGCCTGGAAATGGCAAACCATTCTGTCATCTTTGCCAAGAAAACCCTAAATGGGGTCATGAAGACCCAGACGTGACAAACAACTAAACAACGATAACAAAAAGTTCCATATGAATCAATAACATGCTGCCATCTGGGACAATGCTAATTCAACATTAGACTACCTGGAGGCAGAATATTTAAAGCAAGGTAGGTGCTAGCCCCCAAGTCCTCTTCCCAACTGACCTCATCTCAAGTATTTCATTCGGTTTGAAACGCTGCACCTTAGGGAAAACAGTGACAAAATAGGGGAGGTCCAGAGTGTAGTGACTGGCCCTGGCAGGACCTAAAATCTTGTCACAGAAGGATTGACTGAAAAGGAGCTGAAAAGATATGGGGCTGATATAGACTCGGTGGGGCATAGCTAGCACCTGTGTAAGGAAGTGACTTAGGGGACTTCCTACAGATAAGATTTGCCCAATAATGGAATATGTCTTATCTTGGTCTGTGGTGAGGCTGGAGCAGAGTCTAGACAACTGTCAGGAACATCATAGATAAGATTCCTGCACTGGGAAAGTGACTGAATGAGATTACCTTCTAAGTCCTTTGTAAGATTCAACTCTAAGGCTCCCATTTTGAGGGGGGAGACTAAACCTATGATATCATGGAGGTAAAAAAAAAACATTGGGGACACTGGAGAAGAGGTAGGGGGAATGAAGGAAGTATGGAGTAGGGCCTGGAAGGACAAGAGGGACAGGGCTGGACGACAAAGGGGATGGAGCAGAGGAAAGGGTCTATGCGAAATCTTCCTGGACTATGAATGGAGAAGTAGAATTGTAGGGGAGGAATGGGACCCAGTTTCCCCATCTTGAATGGAGAGTCCAAGCCAGAGAATTTTTTTTTTAATGAGAATCACTTATTTAATTAAATAATTTAGAATATTTACATGATTCGTGTTCTTTCCCTTCCGTCTTCCCCTCCCGTAGTCAATGAGCAACTCCACTGAGTTTTACTTGTGTTATGAATTAAAACCTATTTCCCTATTATTAATATTTGCACTAGAGTGATCATTCAAAGTCAACATTCCCATTCATATCCTAATCGAATCATGTGATTGATCATATGTTTTTCTTCGTGTTTCTTCTCCCACAGTTCTTTCTCCAAGCGAGAGAATCTTGCTGTTCAATTCAATGTTTTAATATATGCTAGGCACTGAGGATGCAGAAACAAAAATGAAACCACCCCTACTTTACTGAAGAGGAAGAATATGTTCATAAATGTTCAGTTGGATCCAACTTTTGTGATCCCATTTAGGGTTTCCTTTTTTTTCTTCTTCTTCTTAAAAAATAACTCTTACCTTCTGTCTCAGAATCAATACTAAGTATGGCTTCCAAGGCAAAAGAGGGGAAAGGACTAAGCAACTGGGAGCAAGTGACTTGCCCAGGGTCACACAGTTAGTAAATGTCTGACTCCCAGCCCTGCACCTTATCAGGTGTGCCCATTGATAAGTAAATACCAAGTATATGTGGGTAGGGTGTAATTAGTCACAGAAAGCAAAGAGTAGATAACAGAAATAATGTGCTGTAAAGATGTTAATCATATGAACTTTAGGAAGATCACTTGGATAACTGAATGGAAGATGGACTCAAGTGGGAAAAAATGTATCCATCAATTGGGGAATAGCTGAACAAATTGTGGTAAATGATGGTGATGGGATACAATTGTGCTGTAAGAAATGATGAACAGGATGATTTCAGAAAGATCTAGAAAGATCTATGTGGACCGATGCAGTGAAACAAGCAGAATCAGGAGAACATTGTACACGTAACAGCAATATTGTTGGACGATAGAATGTGATAGGCTTTGCTATTAAAAGCAACACAATGATCCAGGACAATTTTGAGGGACTTATGACAAAGAATGTTATCCACCTCTAGAGAAAGATTTGCTGGAGTTAGAATGCAGATGAAAGCAAAGGATATTTCACTTACTTGTGTTTATGTTCTAGGTTTTGGTTTTATAAGATTACTCACTTATAAAAATGAACAAAATGGACATTATTTTTGTATGATGATACATCTATAACCCAGATCAGATTTCCTGCCAGCACTGAGAAGGGGAAGGGAAGAGAGGGAGGGAGAGAGATAAATTCAATCATATAACTAAGAAAAACTTATGTGGAAATTTGTTATTACATGTAATTGGTAAAAAAAATAATTACAAATTACAAAAATGAGGGAATAAAAGATGTTCATCATGTGTTCATACCTAGTAGTCCTTGTACAAAGTGTGAACATCTTTCTGGAGGGAATCAGAACCCTCATTTGGTCATTATTTGGCAACAAATATACTCATCCAGAAGGAGGCAACCCTCCCCCCCTCCAGCAGCTGGAGAATTAATTTGAGAGAGCTAAATAGCCCAGCTGAGATTCTACACTGAAAAGGGAGCTGTGTGAGGACTGAGAAAGGAGAGAAAGGCTTTTCCTGGCTCTGAAATGCTGGACTATGAGTAGCTTTGATCACTTGTTTCTTACATGGGTGCCTCATTATTGTTGTATTCTAAGATTGTGGCCACTCTCCCTGTGAAACGCGTATGTATTATTGGGGAATTGGTATTCATATTTGTAGGGGAATGTTTTATAACTAGTTATTATGCCATTTTAATTAAAATCTTTTCTAAAAGCTATCCTGTTAGGGGCAGCAAGGTGGTACAGTGTACAAAGAGCCAGACCTAGAGTGGATGGACCTGGGTTCAAATGTGGCCTCAGATACTTCCTGGCTGTGTCCACAAGTCACTTAATCTTATTTGGCTAGCCCTTTACCTTCTGTCTTAGAGTTGTTATCGAGACAGAAAGTAAGAGTTAAAAAAAAAAAAGATATTGTGTCCACTGGATGAATCATGGGGCTTGTGGGCTATAGAAGTAGAAGCAGAGGCTCAGAAAGTAACCCCCAGAATAAAAGGTAGTAGCAACTGCCTTGTATACTCAACTTTAAAGCACAGATGCAAGTTGAAGAAGTCACCTAGAAAGAACACCATTAAAAAATAAAGACAAAGTAATTTTGGAGTAATGGTAGGAAAATATTGATGATAACTAGGGGAATCAGGAAATCCCTTTGTAGAAGGCAAGACTTGAGTTAAGTGTATAAGAAAATGAGGAATTCCAGAGGCAGAACCTTCTAGGTTTTGGGGTCCAGCCTGTGTGAAATAAGAGAGACAAGAGATAGAATGGAATGTCCCTGAAAGAAAATATGAGAAATGTCTTCGGAATTAACTAGGGTCTTCTGGGTGGTACAGTGGTTAGGGAATCAGGCCTAGAGTGGTAAGATCCAGTTCAAATCTGGCCTCAGACACTTCCTAGCTGTGTGAACCTGGGTAAACCACTGAACTCTATTTGCTTGGCCTTTGCCCTTCTATCCTAGGGCTGTTACTAAAACAGAAAGTAAGTGTTAAAAAAGAAAACAGAAATAGGAATTAACTAGCTTGTTATCAGTTGTACTTTGTCTATTTTATAGGAGATACTTTTGCCAACTCATGGATTTTTGGATTTCTACTTGAGTAGACTATCTTCCCCCAAGATAATTGATCACTTCCCCTATTTTCCATAGAAAAAAATCTGCTTACCTCAAAATGAATAAGAATCGTAGATTTACTTAAGAGCTGGATGGAACCTTTTGTTGTTGTTGTTGTAACCCAATTTGGGATTTTCTTGGCAAAGACACTGGAATGGTTTGTCATTTCCTTCTCCAGCTCATTTTACAGATGAGGAAACTGAGGCAAACAAGGTTAATTTACTTGCTCATGGTCACACAGCTAGTAAATGTCTGAGCTAAGATTTGAACTCAAGAAGTCTTCCTGACTCCCAGATGAGCACTCTATGCATTATGGCACCACCTAGCTGCCCTATGGGACCTTAGAGGTCAAGTCCAACTCCTTCATTTTACAAATAGGGAAATTGAGACTCAGAGAGATCAAATGAATTGCTAGAAAACACAGTATCTGAGGTAGCATTTGAATCCAGTTCTCTCCTGATTCCAGGTTCTATGCCTAGGTGGCAGGCACAGTGGATAAAATGTTGTTCTTCAGAGGCAGAAAGAATAGGGCTGGCTAGGTGGCTCAGGGGATAGAAAGCCAGGCCTGGAGATCAGAGGTTCTGGATTCAAGTTTAGATGCAGGCATTTCCTAGCTGTATGATCCTGGGCAAGTCCTTGACTCCAATTGCCTGTGGCTTTTCAGTTCTTCTGCTTGGAACCAATATTGATTCTAAAACAGAAAGTAAAGGTTAAAAAAAAAAGGTGTAGGGGGCAGCTGGGTAGCTCAGTGGATTGAGAGCCAGGCCTAGAGACAGGAGGTCCTGGGTTCAAATCTGGCCTCAGCCACTTCCTAGCTGTGTAACCCTGGGCAAGTCACTTGACCCCCATTGCCTACCCTTACCACTCTTCTGCCTTGGAGCCAATACACAGTATTGACTCCAAGACGGAAGGTAAGGGTTTAAAAAAAAAAAGGTGTAGTCTCAGGTACCTACTAACTGTATAATCCTCTATAAAATCAGGATAATAATAACACCTATTACACAGGGTTATTGAGAAGAGCAAACAAAATTATATATGTAAATTGTTTCATAAACCTTAAATTGCTATATAAATGCTATCATTATTGTAATTATTATATTATTATCATTTTTTCCATTATGCCAGGCATCTCTCACAATTCCATATTACTTCAGTTTTTCTAGAGTTCTTTTCCTATTGCTCCCCTCTGAGATATGGAAAACAAGCATGGAATACAAATAAATATAGAATAGGGCTGCCTATCTTGTTCATAGGAGCTCATTGGATGGAGAAAAAGAAAGTATCTGAGAAGTGTTCTGACTTTAGAAGGAATAGAGATCCACCATCTTCCCCCTCCTCCAGCAGAATTAAGAGACTTGCCCAGGGGTGCACAGCTAGGAAGTGACTGAGTCTACATTTGAATACAAGACCTTCTGACTCCAGGCCTGGAGCTCTATCCACTTTCCACCTAGCTGCCCCACATACACACAATTTTTGTTGCTTTTCAGTCATGTCTCACCCTTGGTAACATCATCTGGAGTTCTTTTGGCCCAGATATGGGAGTAATTTGCCATTTCCTTCTCCAGCTCATTTGACAGTTGAGGAAGTAGAGGCAAACAGAGTTTGGAGACTTTCCTAAGGTCACACAACTAGTAATTGTCAAAGGCCAGATTTGAATTTGGGAAGATGCATTTTCCTGACTCCAAGGCCTTGCTCTCTAGCCACTACACCCAACTCCCTCATCTTACAGATGAAGAAACTGAAGCCCACAAACTTGGTTTGCCAAAGGTCACACAGAAAATGTGTGAAGAGTTGGAATTAGAACCCAAGTTTCCTGACTGACTCCAAATATTGCCCTCTTCCCACTAAAATCAATCCATCCATATACATGCAATAATTGCTTACTGTTCCAGGTAGGGCAGCCAGATGGAGCAATGTGCCAGAGCAGGGCCTGGAGTAAGGAAGACTCATCTTCCAAAGTTCAAATCCGGCCTTAGGCACTTCCTAGCTGTGTGACCCTGGGCAAGTCACTTAACTTGCCTTAGTTTCCTCATCTGCCAAATGAACTGGAGAAAGAAATGACAAACCACTCTTGTATTTTTGCCAAGAAAACCCCACTGGAGTCAGAGTCAGACAGGTCTGAAACCTGGATAGTAACAAAGAAATATAGAAAGTAAAAAATAAAACTGGTGCCTACTATCAAGGAATTTGCATTCTATTTGGGAAAACAGCAAGGAGATAAAGTACCTAGATACAAAATATAAAGTAAATAAAAGGTGAACAGAAGATTTGTAGAGGGTGGGGAGGTGCTAGCAGCTGAGGAGGAGGAGGAATCAGGAAAGGCATCCTTATTGGAGTGACCTTGAACTGAGCTTTGAGAGAAACCAGGGATTCTAAACTGAGATAAGGAAAATGTATTTTCAGGACCGAGAGTCTGTACAAAACTAGAGAGAAGAGGCCGAGTATTTTGTGTGGGGAACAGAAAGGCCAGCTTGGCTGGAACATGCCTAAGAAGCTGAGGCATGTAGAAGCCTGGAAAGGTAGATTAGAGCCATACTGGAAATGGCTTTAAATACCAACAGATAAGTTAGTATTTGATTCTAGTTTCTAGAAAAACACTAAAGCTTATTGAAAGCATGATATGACTGGACCTTGGCTTCAGAAATATGACTTTAACATTTAAATGGAGGATAGATTGGAGAGAGATTTGAGGCAGGGTTACTGAAGGGTTGAGGAAGAGTTATTGAAAAGGTTACTGAAGGGTAGCTAGGGGGATCAGTGAATAGTGATTTAGGCCTGTAGTCAAGAGGTCTTTGAGTTCAAATGTAGCCTCACAATAAACCTAAAGATTCCAACTTTGGGGACAAGAATCCACTATTTGACAAAAACTGCTGGGAAAACTGGAAAATAGTATGGGACATATTAGGTTTATATCAACAACTCACACCCTACTCCAAGATAAAGATAAATGACTTAAATATAAAGAAGGAAACTATAAGTAAATTAGGTGAACATAGAATAGCATACCTGTCAGATATATAGGAAAGGAAAGAATTTAAGACCAAGCAAGAGATAGAGAGAATATTACAAAATGCAAAATGTTGATTACATTAAATTAAAAAGGTCTTGTACAAACAAAACCAATGAAACCAAAATTAGACGGGGAAGCAACAAATTGGGAAAAAATCTTTATAACAAAAATCTCTGACAAAGGTCCGATTTCTCAAAATTATAAGGAGCTAAATCAATTGTACAAAAAATCAAGTCATCCCCCAAATGATAAATGGGCAAGGGACACAAATAGGCGGTTTAAAGATAAAGAAATCAAAACTATCTATAAGCACGTGAAAAAATGCTCGAAATCTCTCATAATTAGAGAAATGCAAATCAAATCTAGCCTCAGATACTGCTCAGCTCTGGAACCCTAGGCAAGTCACTTAACCCTCATTGCCTCGCCCTTGTTGCTCTTCTGTATTAGTATTGATTCTAAGACAGAGGGTGAGAGATAAACTTCCTTCCTTGGCTCTAAGCAAGCAGAGCTCCATTTCTAAGACTAGCCAGACTTCACTGACTGAACTGGTTAGAATTATTTGATTTTGTTGGGTCACCAAGAGTCAGACAAGACTGAAAAATAACAGAACAACAAAGTACTAGGTGACCACTGAGATCCCTTCCAGATAGATGTAGGATCCTGTGATATAGATATGGAAAGTATCTCAAAGAACCTCATTTTATGAATAAGAAAGTAAAAAAATCCAGAGTAGTTAAGAGTCTTGTCCAAGCATCAGTAAGAATTTGAACCTGGGTTCTCCATCACAGATCGCAGTTATTTTTGTAGAAGTGGAAACCAAGAAGTTAAATAATTTGTTCAAGGTCACACAGGTGACAAAGACAGGATCTGAAATGAGGACCTGTGTGTATTTGTGTGTGTGTGTGTATAGACATGTTGTTTATCCCTTGATTGCAAGGCTTTTTTGGGTATCTTCATTGACTAGCATAGCATCCAACACAATTTTCTTCCAGAACTGAGAGTTCATTGACACAGGAAACTTATCAGTGAAGAAATTCATTCTATATAGCCACACCTGTTTTGCTACTTATTACCCAGAGCAGTGGTCTGCAAAGTGGAGGCAATTAATTGACTCTGAGGGGTATGTGATCAACTAATCAGAGGGCAGGAAGATAGGTTGCATCCTACCTGAACTGCAATTGTCTTTTTTTTTTTAACTCTTACCTTCCATCTTGTAATCAATACTCTGTATTGGCTCTAAGGCAGAAGAGGGGTAAGGGCTAGACAATGGGGGTTGTGACTTGCTCAGGGTCACACAGCTAAGAAATATCTGCAGTCACATTTGAATTCAGGACCTCCTGTCTCTAGGCCTGACTATCCATTAAGATACCCAGCTGAAAGACAGTATACGATAAACCCAAAGATCCCAGCTTTTGGGACAAAAATCCACTATTCGATAAAAACTGCTGGGAAAATTGGAAGACAGTGTGGGAGAGACTAGGAATAGATCAACACCTCACACCCTACACCAAGATAAATTCAAAATGGGTGAGTGACTTAAACATAAAGAAGGAAACCATAAGTAAATTGGGTAAACACAGAATAGTATACATGTCAGACCTTTGGGAGGGGAAAGGCTTTAAAACCAAGCAAGATATAGAAAGAATCACAAAATGTAAAATAAATAATTTTGACTACATCAAACTAAAAAGCTTTTGTACAAACAAAACCAATATAACTAAAATCAGAAGGGAAACAACAAATTGGGAAAAAATCTTTATAGAAACCTCTGACAAAGGTTTAATTACTCATATTTATAATGAGCTAAATCAATTGTACAAAAAATCAAGCCATTCTCCAATTGATAAATGGGCAAGGGAAATGGATAGGCAGTTCTCAGATAAAGAAATCAAAACTATTAACAAGCACATGAAGAAGTGTTCTACATCTCTTATAATCAGAGAGATGCAAATCAAAACAACTCTGAGGTATCACCTCACACCTAGCTGATTGGCTAACATGACAGCAACAGAAAGTAATGAATGCTGGAGGGGATGTGGCAAGGTTGGGACATTAATTCATTGCTGGTGGAGTTGTGAATTGATCCAACTGTTCTGGAGGGCAATTTGAACTATGCCCAAAGGACGATAAAAGACTGTCTGCCCCTTGAGCCAGCCATAGCACTGCTGGGTCTGTACCCCAAAGAGATAATGGACACAAAGACTTGTACAAGAATATTCATAGCTGCACTCTTTGTGGTGGCCCAAAACTGGAAAACGAGGGGATGCCCTTCAATTGGGGAATGGCTGAACAAACTGTGGTATATGTTGGTGATGGAATACTATTGTGCTCAAAGGAATAATAAAGTGGAGAAGTTCCATGGAGACTGGAACAACCTCCAGGAAGTGATGCAGAGCGAAAGGAGCAGAACCAGGAGAACATTGTACACAGAGACTAATACACTGTGGTATAATCGAACGTAATGGACTTCTCCATTAGGGGCAGTGTAATGTCTCTGAACAACTTTCAGGGATCCAGGAGAAAAAAAACACCATTCATAAGCAAAGGATAAACTATGGGAGTGGAAACACCGAGAAAAAGCAACTGCCTGAATACAGAGGTTGAGGGGACATGACAGAGGACAGACTTTAAATGAACACTCTAATGCAAATACTATCAACAAAGCAATGAGTTCAAATCAAGAAAACATCTAATGCCCAGTGGACTTACGCGTCGGCTATGGGGGGTGGGGGGGAGGAAAAGAAAATGATCTATGTCTTTAACGAATAATGCTTGGAAATGATCAAATAAAATATATTTTAAAAAAAAAATAAAAAAAAATAAAAAAAGAAAAAAAAAAGATACCCAGCTGAACCCTACAGTAGTCTATTGTAGAACTTGTATACAAAGCTCTTATACCTATCCTTAGCCTCCATTACTCTCCCACTACTCTCTCCTTTATGTAGTCTACCAACCCTACTACTTGGTAATTAGCATCTAAGATAGGTGCTGCTGGGAAAACTCCAAGCCTTTCTCCAGTAGATCCCCTCCTTGCCCTCTCTTATTAACTGGAGCACTGAGCTCCATTTCTTGTGGAAAGTGTGGCCTCTAAGAACCCTTTCCCTTTTCCATTTTGAGTGGGACAGATTATCTCACCCAAGGAGCAGGCATGGATGGGTGGAAATCTGAATCATTTTTCTCATTCACCCCCAAACCCATCCCTAGTTTAAATTTCCCTTTTGGAACTAACTTTCCAGGCATCCAGGTCAACCTGGGTTGTCATATTGGACCCCCTCACTCTTTCTCACTGTACAATCCCAATAAATTGCCAAATCTCATTTCTTTCCTCAGGGTATCTCTCAGATATGTTTTCTCTCATGTAGGCTTTGCCACCTTAGCTCAGGTCCTCATCACTTCTTACTAGGATTGTTGTTATTGTCTCCAGCTGCCTCATCTCCATTCATCCTCCAATAGATTTTCCCAAGGCACTGCTCTATGTCTAGTAGCTCTCTCCTGAGTCTAGAATCACACATTATTTCTTTTCTTTTCTTTTTTAAAACCCTTACCTTCTGTCTTACAAACAATACCAAGTATCAGTTCAGAGGTAGAAGAGCAGATAAGAGCTAGGCAATAGGGATTAAGTGACTTGCCTAGGGTCACCCAGCTAGGAAGTCTCTGAGAACAAATTTGAGCTCACAACCTCCTGTCTCTAGGTCTGGCTTTCAATACATAGACCCCCTCCCCACCCCCACCCTCACCCCCACCCCTATTCCCACAGCTGCCATAAAACATTATTTCTTTATCTCATCCTTTTTAAAAGGTAAGTTTTGGAGCATAAAAAGTGCACTAGTGCATGTGAATAATTACAACTAAATACACATATATTGAAGGTACATGTTCAAAAAGTTTTTGCTAAGAGGGATATGTGATAAAAAATAATTCTGATCTAAAAGGAGAGATTAACTGCTTTTCAGGTTCACAAAGGTAGCACGGAAAGCACTTGAACACAGATCTTTTTGCCCCCCCCCCCCCCCCGAAGATGGCAATATATCCGTTTTGCCACACGTAATCCTCCTGGAACCTTTTCAGCACGTAATGTTAGTGTTCATTTGACTCCAAGTTCAGCTTCCAGCCTGATTTAGGGCCTATAAACCGACTACAGATCCCAAGATGCAATACGCCCACGGAGGTCTGACGGGAAGCCTCCTTTCCAAGGACAAGTGACGTCCCTACGTAAAGGCCTTCTCACGTCTTGTTCTCAGCTCCCACCTTGGCAGCCATTTTGTGCAGGAGGTTATAGAACCCCCGGGGTCCTTCTGACTCTATGGTCGTAGCATTTCGAAGGCTCCACCAATCGGAAGCTGAGTCCTAGAGGACCGCAGAGAGGCGGGACTCGCTGGAAGGATCCAATAAAGGGCGTAGAAGACGCCCGGCGAGGAACCAATGGGTACACCGTGTCGGTTGACGGCTCCCCGTGGAGAAGGGGTGGGCTGCAGCAGCAACCAATGAGAGCGGAGGGACCCCGGGACACGTGGGCGGGGGAGAGAGATTGTGGGGCAGAGGAGCTCTGAAGCCCCGAGGTGAGTCACCTTGAGCGGAGCAAGCAGCGGCGGCGACGGGCCGGGTCTGGGGAAGCGGGGCAGCAGGAAGGAGCGCGGGGCGCAGGTCATCAGGACTGGAGGGCAGCGTGCAGGCGGCAGCCTGGGTCCGGCCGTGCCCCAGGCATGCCGCCCGCGGGGTTCCGGGGTGTGGAGCGGGGACCATGGGGCAGTGGGTGCCATGGCCTCCGGGGCCGAGGTGGGCAGAGGCGAGATTCACTAGTTCGAGTGGAGCGAGGGGAAGGGGGCAGGCGGCTGGCACAGCATGGGTTTACGCTGCCTCTGCTATGGGACAGTCTCTCCTCTTTGGGCAGTGTGATATAGTGCCTAAAGCTCTGGATTCGGAAGCCGGAGAAACTGGTTTGGATTCTCACATATGCTCGTTAACTGCTGTGTGACCTTGGGCTGGACGCGTAGCCTCTCTGGTCTTCTCCAAAATGAGCAAGTTGGATTCGTCTAGATGACCTCTAAGGTCTCCTCTGGCCAGCTCTAGACCTCTAGACTTGAACCTTACTTTAGTCTTGCTCTACTACTTGGGGACAAGTCCTCTCAGTCCCCTGGGCCTCACTTTTCTCCTCTTTAAAGTGAGAGGCTTCCATTTGGTGGGCCCATGAAGCTTTTGTTCTATGAACAGCACTGGCTGCCTGGGACGCCCCCTTGTCAGAGGAGGTTAGTAGGGGGACTGCTTTCCTTGCCACTCAGCTACCCCTCGATCACCTCATCATAGCAGCAGGAAGTTGGGGAGAAGGGATGCCTGGATTGTTCCACTGACCTCTAATTCCGACTCTTTCATTTCATGTAGAAGGGCGAAAGGGCACAGATGGAGGGCAGTTATGTAGTTCCTCCTTCCAAAGGAAGAACAGGGGACATGGGTGAAGGGAAAGAGGGGAAACCTGCTACTGAAACCAATATACAGAAGACCAGTGTTCTTATCTTAATTTTTTTCCCCATTAGTATATAGAGCAGAATGCAGACCACGGGGGCTCTCCTCATTTCTCCAGCCCTGGTAAGCATTGTCTTTTGGGAGCTTTATATCACCAAGGTTGCAATACTATCCATGTAAAAGTGATGAATTGAAGAGATTGGATACCAGGGTTCTATATAAGATTCCCAGAAAGTACAGGTAAAATATAGAACAGCCAACTTTTGATTACTAAGTAAGTAGAGGCAAGCAGTAGCTTGGATAATTCGATTTAAAGTGAATTTCTCTTTGGCTTTGAATGTGTCAGAAAGTCACTGACTTGGCACTTTTATCAGGAGCTCAGGGACCCATTGCCCTCAGAGAATGGAAGGAAAGAGACTGTAAAGCAAAGGTCACTCTCCTTAGACTCTTGAATTCTTTCCTGAGTGAGGTTACCAGATGAATGACTCTTCTGTCCTGGGGGTGGGGCACTATGTTTTAGCAGAACTGGGTTCTTCCATTATTGAGACTTTCAAGATGATCTGAATATTAATGTTTTCTGTAACTGACTAGCCTCCTTTTCCCACCCTAGAATAGTAGACAAGTCTGTGCCCATTATCCTGAGTGGCAAAAGGGCATTATTGATTAATAGGCCAAGGACTCTAGGGCATAGTGTGTCTTTCTGAGCTGGTGAAAAGATGTGGTACTTGCTAATGAGTAAGGGAATGAGTTAATTGGCCATGTAGGCATTCTGGCAATTGCACACTCATGATAAGCTGAACCTTGACATTAGGGCTCAGTGATTGGGAAGTTTATTGGTTGAACTTTTTTTTTTTAACCATATATTTTTATTGGATTTTGCAGATCCGATGCTGTACCAGGGGTGTGATCAGGCCTTTATCTGCATCTGTCCTGAATAGATCAGAGATCCATTTGGAACAGGTAAGAAAATAAAGGTTTTCTTCACCAGAACTGGAAACAAGTTGTTGAATTGATATATTGGGATTTGAGAGGGATAAAGAGTCCAGTTGGAAAGAATGATTTGTGGCTCCAGGTTCTTCAGTGACCTGGTATGGCTATTGTATGTGAGTTTTCCTAAGAAAGGAGCTGTCCTGGGGGCACCTGGGTAGCTCAGTGGATTGAGAACCAGGCCTAGAGATGGGAGGTCCTGGGTTCAAATATGGCCTCAGATACTTCCTAGCTGTGTGACCCTGGGCAAGTCACTTGACCCCCATTGCCTAGCCCTTACCACTTTTCTGCCTTGGAGCCAATACACAGTATTGACTCCAAGACAGAAGGTAAGGGTTTTTTTTAAGAAAAGAAAAGAAAGGAGTTGTCCTGTATCCTATAGTTCTTGGCATCCTTTTTAAATGAGAGCATAGTTTCCTTTGGGCTTTTATCACTGTACTTAGAACAAATTGCCAACAGGAGTCCAGCTTTATACTCAGTTTGGGAGAATCTACTACCCAGCACTGTGACTTACCAATCTACCTGTCCTTTTACTTCACAGCCTACTTCTAGCAGTTCCCCACTGCAGGTGGCCCGTCGGGAGTTTCAGACCAGTGCTATTTCCCGAGATGTTGACACAGCTGCCAAGTTCATTGGGGCTGGGGCTGCCACAGTTGGGGTGGCTGGCTCAGGGGCAGGTATCGGGACAGTGTTTGGCAGTTTAATCATCGGCTATGCCAGGTAGGTAGGGTAGGGGTGGCACTGAAAATCTTTGTCCTTAAGGTCTATACCTTAACCCTGCTAGCTTTTCATTAAGAAGGGAAGCAGAGAAAATGGGTCTCCTCAATAACCTCTCTAAGTTGAGTTATAGTAACTCCCAGTTTTTCCAATTATTTTTGATGGAATGTTTTGTGGGGCAATATCTAACCCATACCACAAATCATCTTGCATTTCTCAGCCTTGTTAAGTTAATACCCATTTGCTACAATGAGAGGGGAATGACTTATGATGGCTTGCTCTTCTCCCATCAGGATAATTTGTCCAAGGAAGTGCCCTCTCATTTCATGCCTTATAGGAATCCATATCTCCCTTCCCCACTAGTCTACAGCCCTACCTTCAAGCATAAGTGGCATCTGTTCTCTTATTCTGTGTCCTTGCAGGAACCCATCCCTCAAGCAGCAGCTCTTCTCCTACGCCATCCTGGGCTTCGCCCTGTCCGAAGCCATGGGGCTCTTCTGTTTGATGGTAGCCTTCCTCATCCTGTTCGCCTTATGAGGTTCTGTGGAAGGTCTCCTGCCTCCATTCTGCTGCTTTGAGTCCAGCCCTGAGCCCCTTGCTGGAGTGTGCTGAGCTTTAACATTAAACACCGTGTTTCTCTAAACTCATATGTCTAAGCCCAGGTGCTTTTCCCTTTGGGATCCTGGTTGGGGAGGGAGGGAGGATGGGTGGAGATTTTGTTGTCCAGTCATCTCCAACTCTTTGTGACCCCTTTTGGGGGTTTTCTTGGCAAAGATACTGGAACTGTTTGCCATTTCTTTTACTAGCTTATTTGACAGATGAGGAAATTGAGGCCAATAAGATGAAGTGACTTGCCCAGGGTTGCTTGTCTAAGGTCAGATTTGAACAAGTCTTCCTGACCCCAGGCCTGGCTCTTTATTACTCCACTGTACCACCTGAGTGGAGGCAACAGGATATCATGCTTGGCTCCCAGGCAGACACCTCTTGCTAGAAGCATCACTTTGCTGCCTTCTTATAGCAAAAAGAACAGAGAAGCACAGTGGCTGTGAACATAGGCTCTATTGTGGGAGGACTGGAATCCCAGCTTTTGACTATGAGCACTTCAACTTCCTGGGCCTCAGTTTCCTTTTTGTAAAATGAGAGACTTGGACTAGAGGTTCATTCTATTCTTTCTATTTACTTATTTCAACCTCATAATACCCCAGGTGTCATCCTTATAATACTTGTGGGGACATTGTGGTCCACAAAGTTTTTGCCGATAGAGCAAGCTCCAAGTCCGGGGTCTAGTAAACACAGTACTTCCTATCTCCAGGTTGAAGTGAAGAACCAAGTTGCTCTAGTCCTTTCTGTCTTATTTTTCCTAATGTAGCCGCTTGAAGATGCCTCAGAAAGCCATTGGTTTTATCACCAGAAGATGTGGGATCAAATTTGCCACTATGGTGTGATTTTTGGATAAATTACCTCCTCTCTCTGGGCCCTCTTGGCTACCTGTTGGATTAAATGATCTTAAGATCTTTGTCAGCTCTAAAAAGCTCTGAAAGCTTTCTTTGCCCCTTTTCCCCCTTAGCTAATTTGGGAGAATGATGTCATGATGGGGTGTGAATAGGTAATTTAATCCTTTTAGCAGCTGTTGGTCTCTGACTTAATAGGTAATGAAGAAATAAAGAAAAATCATAATGGGGAGACTGAAAAAGGCATTGAGAGGGAAGGGATGATATATAGAATTGTGAGGGCTTACTTCAGAGGATGGAATGACATAGCTGAATCCTACTTTGACAATCTGGTCACATTCTGAACTTGGGGTATGGTGTAGTGGCTTGAACCCTAGATCTAGAGTAAGAAGCATAGGTATCCTAGAGATGGGAGGTCCTAGGTTCAAATCTGGCCTCAGACACTCCCCAGCTGTGTGACCCTGGGCAAGTCACTTGACCCCCATTGCCTAGCCCTTACCACTCTTCTGCCTTGGAGCCAATACACAAGACGGAAGGTAAGGGTTTAAATAAAAAAGAAGCATAGGTATAAGCAACAGGTCTGGTACTTCCACTGTGTTGCTCAAATTGAATGATCTCTTAAGGAATAATTTGTTTTTACCAAAAGTTCCTTTTAAACAGAACCAGAACATTTTAGAGTGACTGGATTCTGGAGATTTTCTAGTCCAAAGCTTTCATTTCACAGGTGAAACCTAGAGAAGTGACTTGTCCAAGGTCACAGTCAGTGGCAGGGGTAGAACTAGAATGTCATTTGTCATTTGACTCTAAAATCAGTCTATAAACTTTTTCTTTAAACCCTGACCTTTCATCTTAGAATCACTACTGTGTATTGGTTCCAAGGCAGGATAGTGGTAAGGGCTAGGCAATGGGGCTTAAGTGATTTGCCCAGGGTCACACAGCTAGGAAGTATCTGAGGTCGGATTTGAATCCAGGACCTTCCTTCTGTAGGTCTGGCTCTCAATCCACTAAACCACCTAGTAAACCCCAATAAATATTTTCTTATTCAGTCATTTCTGTCCTGTCCAGCTCTTCTTGACCCCATTTTGAGTTTTCTTGGCAAAGATACTAGAGCAGTTTGCCATTTCCAGGTCATTGTACAGATTAGGAAACTGAGGCAAATAGGGATGTGACTTGTCCATGGTCAGATAGGTAATGTCTTGAGGCTAGATTTGAACTCAGGAAAGCAAGTCTTCTTGACTAGACTAGCACTCTATTCATTATATCACTAAAAAACATTAGTAATGTTTATTAACAATAAATATTAAAAGTTCCTACTATTTGCCAGATATCACTAAATGCTAGGGATACAGAAGGTGGCAGCCAGTCTTTTCCTTCAAGTTGTTCACAATCTAATGATGAGGGAGATAACATGCAAAAGATATATATATACACAGCAAGATATATAGGATAAATAGAAAATAATTAACAGAGAGAAGGCCTTGGAATTAAGAGAGGTTAGAAGCCTTCCTGTAGAAGATAGGATTTTCGATGGGACTTAAAAGAAGCTGGGGAGGTCAGTAGTCTGGAGAAGAGAGAGAATATCCCAGGAATGGAGGACAGCCAAAGAAAATGCTTGGGAGCCAAGAGATGAGAATAACCAGGGAGTCAAGAGGCCGGTATCATTGGATCAAAGAGTATACAGTATGAGTTTTTCAAAGTGTTTCTCCCTGAACACTTTGATCTCTCCCTACCCTACATTATGTTGCTGGAGTTTTCCTGTTTTACCCCCTTTGGTAATAGAATGTAGGCTCTTCTGATTCTCCACCACCTCACAAGCCTTCCATGCTAGCCAATCTGGGAAATGAAAAGACCAAGAAAGCATGTTGCTCTCAAGGTTCTGGAAGTGAATCTTAGAACTAGAAGTGACCCCTTATCTTACAGATGAGGAAACTGTGACCAGCTGTTTAGAGATATAGATTAGAAATAACTATTCCTCCAATGGCTTAGTGGTTCTCACAGATATAAATATTCCTTCTGGTGGTTACGGTCTTAATATAACCATTTCTGCCTACCTTTATGCAACCCTGGTCCATGTCCTCCCATAAGATTACCATAAAAAGGGTATACCCAACATACTAGGGACCTTCACCATCTCTGGCATAGTGTAAATGAGTTGCCTACTGGTTGTCCTTTGGTCTCACTTTCTGAAGGACCCATTTTCCCCACTCTGACAATATCACTGTATTGCAGATTACACTGATAATACCATTTCTGAGGTGGAGAAATTGAGGCCTAGGGAAGATAAGTGATTGACTCAGGGTTGCAGAATAAATGACAGCAGATCCAGTACTAGGAACCAAGCTTCCCAACTAGCACCCCAGACAATGGGGGTGTTGGGCCAAAGAGAAGGAACTTAGAGTAGAATGGATAGCCTCTTTATTACCAAATAAACCATTCCCAATAAATGTGGACCTTTGGACATTCCCTTACTCAGATCTTATTTTCCTTCTTACTTCCTTACACTTTATTCCCTGTCACATATTCTTTGCTCCAGGGACACTGGCCTTCTGCCTGTTCCATGAACAAGACACTCTGTCTCTCTACTCTAAGGCATTTTCCCTTCCTATAAGAAATCAGTTGTCCTGGGTGAAAACACTTCCTTCCAGGCTTCCCAGAGTGCATAAGACCATCCAACTGGAATCTGGACAAAATTTTCTCTATTGTCTTTTTCTATACAAGGCCCATCAAAATTCCTCTAAGGAAAATTATACTAAAGGCAATCCCTTTAGAGACCCTAGAAAATGTCCTCTGGGTCCTCTTTATTTCAAAGGGCACCCCAAACATCCCACAATAGATCCCTGCCACTACAAGAATAATTCAAGTGAAATCCAACTGTCCTACACTAAGGAAGGGGCTTGGTCCTGATTTGTTGAGCGATCAGGATGCATTGCTTAATAAATTGATATACTTAGAAGATCAAACTTTTTTTCCTCTGTCATTTCAGCTTTAACAATGGGAAAAATGGCTAACCAAGGTAGTGGGGCTAGGGAGAAGCCCCAAGCCTGGTAGCTCCCAAGAAAAGAAAGTAAACACTATGGGTTGCTTTCTTGAGATTTCCAAACCTAAAAGCACACTTTACCCTATGAATTTAGGCATAAAGATCTTAACATAATATAAGCAGTCAAGATCTGTTTGACATTTAAAAAATGAGAACATTTCTCACTAGTATTCCAGAAATGCAGATTCCATATTTCTCATCAGACTCAATGATTCAGTAACACAGTAAGTATCAATATTTAAACATTCAACAAATGCAATAGTCTGCAAAATCACCTCATTGGAACTTACTTGTAAGAGACTCAAACTTATTATAATTACAGCTAATTTTTTTTTACCCAAATTTCTCCAGAATCCCACAAATTGGATATCCCAAACTGAAAATCCATAGATCCTCTCCAGGGATTTGAAGGGCCTGATTTTATCCTCGACAAGCTCCAATGTATAATATGTACACTCTGACACTACTCTTTCAAAGCCAGACTTTTGCTTCTACCCCTCACAGATCCAGTGGGGTAACTGAGGGGTTAGAGTATTATATTTTTCTTGCCATCATCTCAAGACCCCACTGGCTGTGTTACTGCCATTATTAGGATCTAGTATTTAGCACCAAAGATCCATTTAACACTTCATATTGATAAGCTTTTACAAAGTAATATTTACTTTGAAGATATAACACAGGGGGAAAAAAAAGAAGATAAAGCAAGAACAAATGTATGAACATTCTCGTCTCCAACCTCTGCCTCCTCCATACACATAAAAAGTCTCAGGGTCATACTCTCTTATACTCTGTTGGTTTCTATGGGGAGAATAGATTGAAAACTTAGCCAAGTTCCCACATAGCAATGATCCCACCGAATTCATGTCCAAAAGTAACATGACTTTTAGATGAGCCATCATGTGAGCTCCTGCTGACCTGGGCTCTCAAAGGTCATTCCATGATCTTTGGGACAGGCAGGGTTGTACTTGATGCTGAGGTATCCTGTAGACCTTTCAACAAGGTCACAGAAGCTCCACTCTATCTGGAAGAGAAAAGAGAAAAGAAAAGACCAAAGGCCAAAGAATGTGTTTGGAGGACATAACAAGGCCCTAAAGTTTCCCCACTTAGTATATACTCTTTTTTAAAAAAATCCTTTACCTACTTTTATAGTATCAATTCTAAGACAGAAGAACAAGAAGGTGTAGGCAACTGGCGTTCAGTGACTTGCCTAAGGTCACACAGCTAAGTAGTGTCTGAGGCCAGATTTGAACCTAGGATATCCTAACTCCAGGCTTGAGTCTAAGTTTGTATTTATACCAGGAATGAAGGAATGGTTTGACATTAGGGAAATTAATGTAAAACAAGAATTGGTGTTGGACCTGTGATTTGGTTTCATTGATCCTGGAACTCCAGGATAAGAAAATTCCCTCTACCAATGCAGCCCTTCTTTGCAATTTATGGTCTTGGAGAGTCTTCTGAAGCACTAAGAGGTTAAATGATTTGCCCAAGGTCACAAAGATAGTATGTTTCAGAGGTATAACTTGAACTGAGGTCTGCCTGTCTCTGTTCCCAGCTCTCTGTCCACTATGCCCATTGGACCATATTAATAACAAGAATTAAAATCATGTGATTGGGGGCATCTAGGTAACACAGCAGATAGAGTGCCAGGATTGGAGTTGGGAGGACCTGGGTTCAAATATGGCCTCAGATACTTCCCAACTGTGTGACCCTGAGCAAGTCATTTAATCCTATTGCCTAACATTTGCCACTTTTGTCTTATTGATGAATTATTAATTATATATTATATTATTGTTTATAATTATAATAATTAATTGCTGATTCTGTCTTAAGAGAGAAGTAAGCTTTTAAAATCACATGATCATATCAATATATGGAGAAAAAAGGTCTTTGACAAAAATATACCTCTCATATTTTTAATATTAAAAAGCATAGGAATAAATGGAACTTCCTTCAAAATGGCAAGCAGTATCTATCCAAAACCAAGAACTAGCATTATCTGTGACTAAAGAATATTAAAGTCTTTTCAAATTAGAGCAAAGGTAAAGCAAGGGTGTAGCTAAGTAACACAGTGGATAGAATACCAGGTCTGAAGTCAGGAGGACCTGGGTTCAAATATGACCTTAGATACTTCCTAGCTATGTCACCCTGGGCAAGTCATTTAACCCCAATTGCTTAGGCCCTACCACTCTTCTGTCTTAGAACTGATAGTAAGGCAGAAGATAAGTGGGGTTTTTTTTAAGTGTTGGGAAAAAAAGGAAAACAAGGATGTTCATTAGTCACTATTATTTAATATTGATTTAGAAATGCTAGCTTTAGATTAAGACAAGACAAAAGGATTTGAGGGTAGAGAGGAAACAGTGTTATTGATACCTGCAGATGATCTTTTGGTTTACCTAAAGAATACATAGAGAGTCAACTAAAACTTAACTGAAACAGTAACTTTAAAAAGTAGCAATATATCTCTAACAAATAAATCCACCAATATCATCACTTAGTTTTTGTTTGCTATTGAAACCCAGCAGGAAGAGATTTAAAAAAGAAATCTCAAAGTAATTACAGAATGTATAAATTATATGGAAGTTTATGAAAATAACTACAAAACATGACTTATATAAATAATACAAGAAAACAAATGGAAATATAATAGTCCATGCCAACATAACAAAAATGGTCATATTTCTCAATTTATAGATTTAATGTCATACCAATCAAATACCCAAGGGGTTATTTTATAGACCTAGACCAAATAAAATTTAGCTGGAAGAAAAAAAGATCAGGAACCCCAAGGAAATAATGAAGGGAACCTAACAGTACTAGATCTCAAACTATACTATAAAGCTTAGTAATTATCAAAATTATTTGGTACAGTTTAAAAAAGAGGAAAGTTGACTAATAAACAGATTTGGAAAAAAAGGAATAGAAACAACTGAACATAAGGTTCAATAAATCTAAGGACACCCACTACTGGAGTAAGGACTCCCTTTTTGACAAAAATTGCTATGAAAATTGGAAAGCAGTGTGGCAGAAATTAGATCTAGACCATCTTACACATATACCACATTAAGCTTTAAAAGGATTCATAATCTAAACATAAAAGGTCATGTAATTTACAAATTAGAGAACTAAGAGAGAAGACACCATTCACATTTATAGTTTAAGGAAGAATCCATATATCTGCAAAGGGATTTTCTCATTTTTCAGTGGTATCTAACTTTTCCTAAGCCCTTTTTAGAATTTTCTTGGCAAAAATACAGGAGTAGTTTGTTATTTTCTTCTCCAGTTCATTTTATAGATGAGGAAACTGAGGCAAACAGGGTTAATTAAGTGATTTGCCCAGAGTCACAAAGTTAGTGTCAGAGATAAGATTTGAACTCTGGAAGATGTCTTCCTGACTCTAGGCCCAGCACTCTGTCTACTGTGCCACCTAGTTGCCCCTTCTTCAAAGGATAGAGATCATCATAAAAAGACAAAGTGAACAATTTTGATTACACAGTCAACAAAAATTAAGTATCTACTGTGTGCCAGCCATTATGCTAAGTGTTGGGAATATAAAAAAAAGACCACTGTTCCCAAGGATATCTCAGTTTAATGAATGTAGGGGGCAATATGCAGACAACTATGTACCAACAAGCTATAAACAGAATATATTGGAGATAATCAACAGATGGAAGATCCCAACATAAAGAAGACTGGGAAAAGCTTCTTGTATGAAAGGCAGGATTTTAGTAAGGACTTAAAGGAAGCCAGAAGATGGAGAAGAGGAAGGAAAAAGCAATACAGGCATGGGGGATAGCCAGTGAAATGCATGGAATCAGGAGATGGAGAATTTTGTGTGAGGAACAAGAAAAATACTGGTGTCCCTGGATTGCAGAATAAGTGGAAAGGGAGTGAGGTGTACAGGCAGCTAGGTGGCTACTTACATGGACTACCTGGAGATGGGAGGTCCTGGGTTCAAATTTGAACTTAGATACTTCCTAGCTATGTGATCCCGGGGAAGCCACTTAACACCAATTGCCTACCCTAATCTCTCTTCTGTCTGGGAACCAATACTTAAAATTGATTCTAAGACAGAAAGTAAGGGGTAAAAACAAAAAAAGAAAGAAAAGAAAGGGAATGAGGTATAAGCAGCCTAGAAAGGTAGGAAGAGGCCAGATTATGAAGGGTTTTAAAAGCCAAAGAAATGATTTGATATTGATCCTTGAATCAATAGTAAACTTCAGTTTATTCATTGGTGGAAGGCTAGAGGGGATGATGTAGTCAGACTTGCCTTTATTTTATTATACTTTATTTACTGAAGTCAATTAAAGGGTAAATGTTTACTAAATCAGCTTAAAATTGGTTTTGTTTAATGCTCAATATTACATTTTATGCAAAACTTTTTTTAAGAATTTAAGACTTGGCATCAGAGGGCCTGGGCTCAATCTTGGCTCTGCCTTTTATTTCCTGTTTCCCTTGGCAAGTTAGTTTACATCTCTGGGCCTCAGTTTCATAATCTATAAAATGATAGGGCTGGATTAGAGGCCCGTTAAGGTACATCTCATGTGAGTATAAATTATATGGGAATCTATCTACAAAGACATACTTAGGACTTATATGAAAACAAATATAAAACACCTCTTACAGAAATAAGAAGAAAAATAAATGAAGAGGGATTAGTTTCTGATGATTGGGCTAAGTCAATATAATAAAAGTGGTAAGACTGCTTAAATTAATTTATAGATTTAGCACTATACTAATCAGACAACAAAGGGATTTTTTTAAAGATCCTGACAAAATAACAAAATTTAACTGGAGAAACAAAAGGTTAAGAACCTCAAGGGAAATAATGGGGGAAAACATAGTAATGAAGGGAACCAAACATTAGATCTCAAACTATACTATAAAGCAGTAATTATCAAAATGATTTGGTATTGTTTTAAAAACAGAAAAGCTAATTGATCAGTAGAACAGATTAAGAAAAACTCCTTGTTAGTTTGATTGGTTTGGTGCTAAACCTATAATTTATATTCATATGAAATATAACCTCTTATAATAACTACCTAGTCCTCAGGTTGGTTATCTCATGCTAGGAAATGAAGAGCCCAGCTTGATAAATATAAACTGATTCAATATCAACCTATAAAATATCAACAGATAGCATAGTATACAGCAGATTCGATGATATGGGCAGACTGTTTGTAGCCATGGAAAGGTCCACCAATGTGCCCCATCAAGGCTGTTACCTAATGAAAAAGTTATGGAATACTGCAAGCCAACTGAGCAATCAGGTTTCTTAGCCTTTTCTTAAGCAGGAACTCCAAAATATCAAAGTATCCACTTATAGCATCAATGCCATTATTTCCTGATTTCTCTGGGGCCTTGACTCAATTTGGGATCATCTGGGAGACAGAGTTTAGATTAAATTCTGGGACCAGTGTTGGCTCTAGAGGACATATGATAAACAAACTTCCTTCCTCCAGGTAGAGAGGTGGGGAACTACAGTTATGGAATGTTGCATACATTGTTAGATTGGTCCTGAGACTGTTTTGCATAACTGTTTTTCCTTGTTATAAGGAAGGGTTCTTTGGTGTGAAGGGTGAGTGGATGAGAGAATTCATGAGAATTAACAATGGTATGTAAAACAAACATATAAAAAAAAATTATTTTGAAAATGTCTTTATCAGAAAAGGGAGGTGACTACCTGAAATGAATCTTTGCATTTAATAACATCTGACAGAAGTCTGATAGTCAAGATATATAGGCAACTAACAGAAATATGTAAGACCTAAAGGCATTCTCCAATAGATAAATGGTCAAGGGTCAAGGTGGGGCAGCTATGTAGTGCAGTGGATAGAATGCTAGGCCTGTAGTCAGGAAGGCCTGAGTTTCAAACCTGACTTCAGACACTTAATAGTTATGTGACCTTGGGCAAGTCATTTAACCCTGTTTGCCCCAGTTTTCTTATTCATCAAGTGAGCTAGAGAAGGAAACCATATATCGTTGTCAAAAAAACAAAAACAAATGGAGTTACGAAGAGTAGGAAAAAAATTGAAAAACAACTGAACAAGTATAACAAAGGATATGAATGAAGTTGCCAAAGAAGAATTACCAACTATTAGCAACTATATGTAAGAAAGTGTTCCAGATCACTAAGAACAGAGAGATAATAGTGGATAGAGAACAAGCCTAGAAGCCAGGAAGACTTAGGTTCAAATTCTGCTTCTATCAAGCACTAGCATTGTGACCCTAGGTAAAACATTTAATTTCTTAGCATTCTACAGAGCTCTCTCTAAGGCTATTGTAGAGAAGGAACCATTCTGTTTCTAACCATTAGTTAGAGCTTCCTCACCCAGGAGTTCCCTATATCAATGAAATAGTCTAGAGCATATCTGAATCCTATGAAATAATGCTCCAAATCATTAATAGTTAGAAAAATGCAAATCAGAACATTTCTGAGGTTTTGCCTCATACCCCTTGAATTGGAGAATACAAGAAAAGATAGGAATAGTCAGTGTTGGAGAAGTTGTGGAAAGATAAATATGTAAACAAACTGTTGGTAGAGCTATCAACTGGACTAACAATCTTAGAAAGCAACTTGGAATTAATTATGTGAAGAAAGTGACTGAAATGTCCATACCTTTTGAGGCAGGAATTCAATGACCAAAAAAAAAAATCCTATATATACCAAAATATTTATGGAATTTCTTAAAATGTTTTCAATTTGAAATTTAAAATTATAAATTTACAGTTTGTCACTGTTCCTATCTGAACTTTGATATGTTTTCTTCTGGATATTTTAAAATGTTGCATTGATGATCTTTTCATTTATTAATATCACTTTCACTACTTCCTTCCACCCCATAAACAAATAAAAACCCTTTCTTCTGATAAGTATAGTCAGGGAAAAAAATCAATATATTGACCATCTTCAAAAATATAAGTTGCCGGCTACACCTCTAGTCCACCACCTCAAGCAAAAGGTGGGAATCCTGATTCATTATCAGTCTTTGGGGAATCAAGCTATGCATGGTCATTGTGTTGATCTTAATTCTCAGGTCTTTCAGAGTTATTCAGTTTTGCAATACTGTAGCAGTACTTTTTGTAATAACAAAGAACTAGAAACAACGTAGATGCCCACTGATTACAAACTATGGTACACAAATGTAATTTATCATAATAGTACTGGGCTGTAAATAAACAATGAACATGAAAGTAGAGGAGTAGGTGAAGATGCAGATGAACTGATACAAAGGGAATTGAGCAGAACCAGACTATATACAAGGTTGATGACATCTTAAATAGAAAGAACTACAACAAAACACTTTAAATTAAATATCATGAAATTATAGCAACCAATCCTGGTCCCAAATAAGCCAGTCAACCAACAAATATTTTCTATTGTGCCAAGACAAAAGACAATCCTTGCCTCAGAGTAGTTCAGAGTCAAATGTAAGACAACAGACAAGCAACTATGAACAAACAAGCTATAGATAGGATGGATAATCAGTAATGAGAAGGTGCTAGAATTAAGAGGGATTGAAAATGGCTTCCAATAGAAGGTAGGATTTGGGGGGGGCAGATAGGTGTTTTTGTGAATTGAGAGCCAGGTCTCTCATGGAGACATGAGGTCTGGGGTTCAAATCTAACCTCAGACACTTCCTAACTCTATGACCCCGGGCAAATCACTTGCCTAGCCCTTACCACTCTTCTGCCTGGAAACCAATACACAGTAGGGATTCTAAGACAGAAGGTAAAGGTTTAAAAAAAAAAAAAGGTGAGGTTTTAGCTGATACTTAAAGGAAGTCAGGGAGATCAGTAGTCTGAATAGTGAGAGAGAACATTCCAGGAATTGGGGACAACCAGTGAAAATGCCAAGAGTAGAGATTTTTGTGTTTTGTTTGTGGAACAGCAAGGAAGCCAGTGCCATTCCCTCCAACATACTTGGGGCAAGCACTGTGTAAGTCATTAGAAAGCTATAAAGGTAGGAAGGGCCCAGGTTATGAAGGGTTTTGAATGCTACACAGATGATTTTATATTTGATATTGGAGGCAACAGGGAGTCACTGGAGTTTATTGATTAGGGTGGTGAGTTGGCCAGACCTGTACTTTAGAGAGATCATTTTGACAGCTGCGTTGAGGATGGACTGGAATGGGAAAATACTTGTAGCAGAGAAAACAATCAACAGACTATGGAAATAATCCAGACATATGGTGATTAGAACCTGAATCAGAGTAGTAGCAGTGTCAAAATGGAGAGAAGAAAGAAGTAATGCCAATGCCATATGGGAGAAATGTTACAAAGGCAAAATTTACAGAACAGGGCAACAGATTGGAAATGGAGGGTAAGGGAGAGTGAAGAGTTGGGGTGACATGACTCCAAAGTATCAGGGAAGTTTGGAAGGAGGCAGGGTTTAAGGAAAGGATGATGAGTTCAGTTCTGGACATAATGAGTTTAAAACATTTATAGAATATCTAGTTTGCAATGTGTAATAGGCAGTTGGACAACAAAGAGGCTGAGGCTGGATAAGATTTGAAAATCATCAGCTTAGAGATGATAGTTGAATCCAAATGAAATAGTATGAAGAGAAAAGAGAAGGGGACCTAGGACAGAGCCCTGTGGGATACCTACAGTAAGAATGAACAAAGAAGTCTGAAAAGAACATCCACATATGTTGGATAGGGGACAGTGGTGTTAAGAAAATGTAAGGAAAAGAGAGTTTGAGGGAGAAGGCAATCAACAATATCAAAAGCTACAGAGATTGATAGTAGACAGGGAAAGGAATAAGTATTTAAAAAGTATATAATGCCTGCCTACTCAGCCATTTTACTAAGTTTACTCTGCTATTCCTATTTTATTACTGAGGAAATTGAAGCAAAGGGAGGCTAAGTGACTTGACCAGAGTCACACAGCTAGTATTGATCTGAGGCTATATTTGAACACTAGTTTTTCAGAAACCATTGCAACATTTAACTGTCTCTTAAGAAGGAAGATGAATTGAGAAAAAGTCATGAGATTTGGTAATTAAGAGATCATTGGTGACTGTGGGAATTGAGTGAGCTACAACTAATTCCATCTTATGACTCAATTCTTGATCTAGCTTAGTACCCTTTCTAGTCATTTGTGGGTCTAATCCAATTTCTGTCTTATAAGAAAACTTTATTCAATTATGGAAACTGTGAGAAAACTTTACTGCATTGTTTGAACCTAGCCCTGTGGGGCTGGAAAGTTGGATCACCCCTCCCTGTTGCTAAAGACCCTGAATTAAGGACTTACATTTTGCTTAGTAAAAACCCAGTGAGATCTGAAGATTAATGAATACATTCAATTATTCAATCCATTATCTAAAAACTGGACTCATATTGGTCAATCAATTACCGTTTCCTTGTTCCTTTGATTGAATATATTCAGGGGGGTGGGGAGTGGGATACCTCTTTTCCGATTTCAGGGAATTCCATTTGTTTGCTCTCCCCCTCCCACCAAACTCAGAAAGGCCCCAATCTTTCCACCAATTAGAAATAAGATAACCTAATCTTGTATACTGATATATATACTATTTTTTTTTTAGTGCATAAAAATCTGTTTCTTTCTGTATTGGGGGGGGGGGGGAATACTAAGCTGAGGAAGCCTGGTTCTGATTTGTTAGGCAATTGGCATATGCAATCAATATGCTTGATAGCTCAAACCTTTATTTCATTTTTCATCTATCATATAATGTTGGAGAGAGCAGGTTTGGTTGAAGGTAGATTGATAAGACTAAAAGACAGATTGTAGAGTTAAGATAGTGAGAGGAGAGGAAATGGAGGTACATATTATAGATAGTTTTCATTGAGCTTAGCCACAAAAAGCAGGAGAGATATGGGACAATAGTGGGGATAGAGGGATCAAGTGAGGGTTTTTTGAGGATGGAGGGAGACATGGGCATGTTTGTAGACAGAAGGGAAATACCAGTAGTAGATAGGAAGAGTTTAAAGATAAAATGAGAAGGTGAGGATGGTAGTGGAGGTAATCTGTTGGAGAGAGGATAGAATGGTATCATTTGTGCATATAGAAGTGAGAACCTTGGCATGGAGAAAGGCTAGCTCTTCATGTGAGACAAAGGTGAAAGATGAGAAAGTGGCAAAAGGTATCTGGGTGATATGATGAGGGGAGAAAAGGGAGCTCCTGGCCAGTGGACTCAATTTTTTCAGCAAAATATGAAGAAAGGTTCTCAATATGAGGATTTGGGGAGGAAGAGTCATGGGAGATTTGAGGAGGGATGAAAAGTTTTGGAAGAGCCACTGTGGTGAGTGAGATGATGAGCTAATTAGAGAATTGTGAAAGGACTGCCTTGCAGCATTGAGTCCAGTTGAGATTACATAATTTATTTGTAGTGGTCTCAGGCAGAATAGTTTTGTGATTTTCTCCACCTTTGTTCAGCAGCAAATGTGTAAGAACAGTACTGGGGGAGAGAGAGTCAAGTCTTGGATTTGGTAAGGTGATCCTGATAATGGGGCAAGGAAACCAAGAAAAGGGGACAACATAGAGTTGAACTAGATCACCAAAAAGGTCAAGATGGTTAATGGAGGAGAGTATAGTTAATACAGGGGTGATAGCATGGAAGAAATTTAAAGGTGGTGGGATTAGAAGTCACAATGAAAATTCTAGGAGAAGGTATAATCCTGCTCTTCCTTGTAAAGGTAAAGAATTATAGGTATGATACAATGTATAATTTCAGCCTTTTTCTTTAGTTTTGCTGAAATTTTTTCTTCTCTTTTTATTATAAGGATTATGGATTTAAAGATAGAAGGGAACTTGGATGCCATCTAATCCAATTTCCTTATTTTACTGATGAGGAAAGGAAGGCTCAAAGGAGTTAATTGACTTGCTGAGGGTCATATAGCTAATAAGTGTCTGAGATGGGATTTAAGTTCAGGTCTACCAGAGTTCAAGTTCACAGCTCTAACCACTACACCAAGATGCCTCTCAGTAGACGGGGAAGGTGATACTGTATTGGAAAAATGATGATATAAAAACAAAAATTATCAATAAAAATTTATTTTCATTTTTATAAATATTTATATCAGGATAAGATATGTACCCAATGAGGGACACAGAGGTTTCCTTTGAAGCAGAGAAGTACAGAGATCTCAGAAAGGGTAACCCAAGCTTTGTCATTTTTATAGATGTTAGGAGTGGTGAATGGAAGATAATAGCAGTGACTTGAGCTCCTACACAGTGGCCTGGCATTGAGGTCAAGGGCCCTAATCAGGGATTTCTTTACTATCATACATTGTTTTTGTATGTGTGTCTAAATTTGTGTCTCAGAAAATTTCTCTGTTGTCAATCACTCTCTGGTTCTAGGAAGATATAACCATTTTTTATATTTACCCTTAAGGCAGGCAAGGAAAAGTAGCCTGTACCTAAGAAAGGTCAGACAAGTGTTTAGCCCTCAGCTAAATTAATCCGGCTCTCTGCATCCTGGGTAGCTGCCTGAAATGCTTGCTGGGAGTCTTGAAAACCCTTACCCAGTGAAATGGCTGTCACTGTCTGAATTCCTCTAGGCTTTTCCTTGGCAATTTCCTTGTAGTCTTTATACTTCCTCATAACAACCCTGGCTGGGAAAGAGTCTTCTAGGGAGCTAGCAGGCATACTAGGGAGAAGGGACTAGCAAAAAACAAACAAACAAAACCCCCAAAACAAACAAATAAACAAACAAAAACAAAACAAAACCCTGGATTCCTAGGCAGTGAAACTCCCAAGGAGAAGGGGAAATCAGAAGGGGAGGCACTGCATGTCACACTATCATTTAGCAATTGAGAAGCCATCCTTGGTAGATGTCATTTCTACTTACCCTGATCTCTGGTCAATGGACACTAAACTCTTCCAGGAGTGCATGGGGAGGGTTTTCACTGAACCATCCCCGTTCTCTTTTCTAGTCAATCTTGCTACCTGTGCACACATTCAAGATACCCAGATGTGGAAAGAACACTGGTCCTAGAGGCAGAAGACAGTTTCAAATCCTAAATTCCAGCTTCTATGACCTTGTATAAATGATCTTCCTGAGTCTTATTTCCTGAACTGAGTCTCATTATTTCCTAAAAAGAATGATGCCTTTATCTTCCTTTACCTTAGAGGGTGATAGTGAAGATGGACAACCCTTTATAAACTTTAAAGCACTATTCAATTATGGGTTATTATTTTGGGGAGTGAGCATCCCTATGCTAACATGATAGAGGGAGAGTTAGACTGAGAAGAGATAAGGTCCCAGGGAGGGCCCAAAGAAATCTCTCCCCAACACCTCTAAGTATCTAAGATCTTAATCTTATCACTTTAGATAAAAATGTAAACTACTTAGTGTGATCTAGGAGGATAGGCTGTGTGTGTGTGTGTGTGTGTATGTGTGTGTGTGTGTGTGTGTGTGTGTTGGTGGTAAAGTGAGATACAAATCCCCAGTTCTTTTCCCCTACTCTAGCTCACCCCACTCCCATAAAAAATCTCTTAGCATCATAAGATTTAGAATTGCCTTAGAGATAATTATCACTCCATTTTACAGACTGGGAAATTGAGGTCCAGAAGGATGCCGAAGGCTGTGGTTTTGATTTTAGTGAAAGCTCTAAGGCTAGCTCTGGTCAGCTAGGATTATCCATGGGGAATAGCTCTTAAGTGGACCTAAGGGTGCTGATCCGACCCAGGGGCTTCAACCCGGGGCATCATTCCCAGAATGGCCAAAGGAATGCCTCCGCTCCTCCCACCTTGGAGGACCTTAAGTGGACACTCTGCCCCATGCTTCTCGCTGGTTGGAGCTGGGCGGAGTCTAAAGGGCCCAGGCCGGGAAAGCGGAGGGTGGGACACTCTGGCCCGGCTCTCGGTGGTGCGGGGGCGGAGGCGCAGGGAGCGGCCGCTCTGGCCGGCGGACTCGTTGGCGTGGAGTCCCGGAAGCGGAGCGGCGATGGCGGAGAGTCCGACTGAGGAGGCGGCCACTGCCGGGGCCGAGGCTGCAGGGACACCGGGCCCAGGCGCGGGCGGCGGCGGCAGCGGCGGCGGCGGCTTCGGGCCGCCCTTCCTGCCCGATGTGTGGGCGGCGGCGGCGGCGGCGGGCGGTACCGGCGGGCCGGGAGGCGGCCTGGCCCCGCTGCCCGGGCTCCCACCCTCGGCCGCTGCCCACGGGGCCGCGCTGCTCAGTCACTCGGCCTTCTGGGACCCGACGCTGAGCTCGGACTGGGACAGCGAGCGCGCCGCACCGCAGTGCCTGCTGCGGATCAAGCGGTGAGTGCGGCCGAGCGAGGGCCCGCCTGGCCCGGCCCGCCGCAGCCGCCGCTCCTCGCCCGGCCCCGGCCCGGCTCCGTCTGGCCCGTCCCCGGCCAGAGGGTCTCCCAAGCCCCTCGCCCAGGCTCCCCCATTTCCGATCCTGCCCTTTTCTTTTCCCGTTCCTTGAACCCCTCCCTTTCAGTTCTCAGCCCCCCAAACTCCCAGCTCATCCCATTCTTCACCCCCCCAGTTTTTCTCCTTCCTGCCCCCCCAAACTCTTCCTCCAGTCCAAACTTTCCCCCAGCTCTTCTCCCCAAATTGTCTCCCCCTCCCTTTTTATCTCCCTTTCTTTATAATCCCTCCCTCCCTTTTCCCACAACAACCCTCCCTCCCTCCTTTCCCTCTTCTCCCTTCATCTTTTCTTCCCTCTACTCCCTTCTCCCCAATACTCCTCCCTCTTTCCCCCTTTCTTCCCCTCCTTTCCTCATCTTCTCTCTCCCCAACTCTCCTTTCTCTTCTCTCCCCTTTTTCCCCTCTCCCCCTTTCCTTCCTCTTTTCCCTTTCTCCCTTCACTCCTTTCTCCCTAATATCCCTCTCTTCCCTTCTTTCTCCTCACTTCTTTCTCCCCTGTCTAGAGGGAATGAGGGAAGCTCATTCCCCCCCCCCCATTCTTTCTTCTCTTATTCTTCCCCTCCCCCACTTTCTCTTTTGCCTTCTCTCTCATCCATTCTGTACCTTAGTCACTCCCTACCCCTTCCCACACTTTTTTTTTTTTCCTGGATCTTCGGTTCCCTTATAGCAGGTATATACCATAGAAAGAGGCTACAGTCTTTCCCTTGCCTTTGTTTCTGCAGGACAGTCCCCATCCAGTCCTTGGAAACTTTTTGTTCTATTAAACTATTCCTTCTCCCTTCCTCTTTCCCTCACCTGTTCAAGCCCTGTTAATTACAGTATCTTGTATGTTGATGCTTCATAAAGACATTATAGTCTACCAATAGAACCCTCTCCCCCAACCTTAGAGATTAATTTGGCCTTTCCCAATCTTTGTAACTTCTTAATCAAACCTGCTACCTTTCGGCTCCCTAGCTGCCTATCCTGCGTAGACTAAATCTATTTAAGCGATTTCCTTGTTCCTTCCCAATTGGGCATGTTTCACCTGGGAGGTTTCACCTTGGCTTTAACCTCAACTGCCCCTAATTCTGGAATGAGGCCCAAGGAATCACTTGTAGACGGCTTCATATTTAATCTTCACAGTATATAACTCCCAATAACCTCAGAAGAACATTCTCCCACTTCCATTTTTTCCTGAAGATAAATTTGTGGCTCATTCCATTGGTCTGTTTCCTAGACAGAAGACTATATCTAGTTCATATATCATATGTTCTTCTTACCACCTCCTAGGAAGAGTCTTCTTTGTACAAATTGTTGTTGTAAAGTAAGCATGGTAATTTTCTTGTGTATCATTTGGAATTTGTTGCGTTTCTTTACATTCAAGTTTGCTTTTTAGTTGGTAACATTTTCATTTAAAACAAATTTATCCTGAACTTTTTTGCATCTGGAAATATTTAGAAGTAACCACTGAATTAATTGTCATGTTAATAGATGTTTTTTCTTGATATCTGATGCCCTTGTGATCTCCCATTTTTCTTTTTCCCACCTTCGGGGGATGAAATAATGCCTTGTTTGTTAACACTTGGTTTTCTGCTTCCCTAACAACCTTAGAGTCCCTGGCTTGTGAGCCAGTGCAAACAACTTGTATCACACATTCAGTACTCCCTTCTCTTCCCATTGATATCAGCTACTGTCTTGCTCAAGGGCTTTCCCACCTTTACCCCACCTCCCCTTTTTTTTTGTTATACAGAGACATCATGTCCATTTATAAGGAGCCTCCACCAGGAATGTTTGTTGTGCCTGATCCCCTTGACATGACTAAGGTAGGTGATTCCACTTGGGGGGATGAGTACATCCTTTTGTCTTGTCCTTCATATATAAATATAATTGTCTATCAAATCCAAGGAGGATAGTCAGTTGCCTAGTTTATGGGTTTCTTTAAGGTCTTGATTAGTTTGGCATACTATCTCTTGCAACATCAGCAGCAGTAAACATTTGTTAAGTTACATGCTGAATGTCACAGAGTGTATTAAGTAATTGAGGGGGGGCACTAGAAAAGTTAAAACAACCCTAGTTCTGAAGAAAGCATCATGAGACTTTAGTGAGTCTAAGGACTAATCCTAAACTCCCCAGGCAGGTAGGCACTTAGGCTTTTTTGTTTTCCCTAGCCCCACCCGTGGAAGTAGATTCACACTTAAACCTATGTTGGACAGAAATGAGTTGCTAACAGAGCACACCTCTGGTTTCCATTGCCTGCAGCAAAAATGTAGCCTGTAAATTGTTGGTATGGCCTTAGTTACTTTGAATAAGCTTGGCTTTTTAATTGATTTTTTTCTTTAATGTGGTTGAAAATGTTTTTATGGGCATACCTTGTCCCTAGTAAAATGCTGTTGCCCTTCAGGCCCCAGAATTTGTGCCTGTTCAGGCCAGTTGGATTTGCTATTCAAGATGGGGGAGTTGGGGGAGAAATCACCTGGGAAATGTGTGTGGGTTCAATCCCTACAAGGTATTATGTTATAGTACTCTTCCTTTTGATTTCCAAATTCTCAACAGATAGATACTTCTGAATGTTAGGTATCTGATTTTTCTAGTTCTAATAGTATGTCAGTCTGAAATAATTTCAAATTCCCAAATCTAGGGAAGGAGAATTTGACTATTAATTGTGATTGGAGATTACAGAAATCCCCATTTCTGAGATTGAGGCAACATCTTGGTCCTTTGAAGGCACAGTTGTATAATGCTGCTGTATGGTTTTCCTCTTTGCATTTCCTTTCCGCACCCCAAACCCCCATCTGAATTTGATCAACAAGAGAAGAATCTGATGAATTAACCATCTACCTCACCTCCAACTGACCTGTTAGGCATCCAATCCTTGTCTTTCATTTATCATGCCCTTAAGTGTCACAGAAAAGAAGTAGAATTTTGTTAAAAGTTCTAGGTAGAATTTCTGTCGTGAGATGGAAACTTTCTATATTCCTGGAAAGCTTTATAAATAAGAACAGGATATCTATTCCATAGGATGGGGTTAACCAGATTTAAGGGACTCTGCCTTCTGGCATGTGCAATGGTGTGGGCATGGGAATGGGAGGGTTGGTGGTGGGGGACGCTACCACAGTTTTGAGATGGTGCGCAAGATGGGCTTTTGTTTTACAGATTCATGCATTGATCACAGGCCCATTTGACACTCCTTATGAAGGGGGTTTCTTCTTGTTCGTGTTTCGCTGTCCTCCAGATTATCCTATCCACCCACCACGGGTCAAACTGATGACAACGGGCAATAACACAGTGAGGTTTAACCCCAACTTCTACCGCAATGGGAAAGTCTGCCTGAGTATTCTGGGGTAAGAGGAGACTTCCAGTTAGCTGAGCTGGGAGCCAGAGACTCTTGCAAGCTATTTTAGGCTGTGGATGTCTATTCTGCCTCTCTCAATAAATGGCTATAATATTTTTAAGAGTTGATAAAAAGTTGCTTCCGATATTGAAAACCATGTCAGATCTCAACCAGACACACAAAAATTCTAGACTTGTCTTGTTTGTGTACTGTCAGTCCCAACCTCAGGGTCCCAATCCTTGCCCTGAGAAATTCAGAACAATGATGTAAAAAACAAATTCTGACCTTGGATTCAGAGGACCTAGATTCAAGTCCTTCCTTTCATGCTTACTACTTGTATGTCCTTGGGCAGGTCACTTAACTTCTATGGGCTTTAGTTTCCTTACCTATAAAATGTAGTTGTTAGGCCAACAGTCATCTGAGGTTCCTTCCATTCTGTAGCAATTTTCCTTTGTTGCAGATATAAAGAACTTTGGACGGTTCCTTTTTCTTTGGGGAGTCAGGAAAATGGGAAAATTGAGATTGCTTTGTTCCATCCCTTCCTGTGACTTGAAACCAGACCCACCTCTAGGCTTATATGGGAGCTGATCCTGGGAACCAGAGTATTGGGCCATTGGCAAGACTCATTTTTTTTTTAAAACCTTTCAGAGATTCAGAGTGGGTAATGGCAGTAGAGTCTGGAAGAGGAGGGGATTTAAAGAGACCTATTATGACAAGATAACCAAACCCCAGAGTAAAAACAATCAAGTGTTCTGTTATTCATGCAAATGGAAAGGCTAATTCATAATAGTTATTAATCCAAAAATTGTTTCTGTTTAGAATAACTTTCCTGGAAGTTTAATATAGATATTACTTCCTACATGTTTTACTTAAGCCAATGCAAAGATTCCATGATCTGACAACCAAATGACAGCAAAGTTGGGGAAGGAAAATGGTAGAAAACAGGGTGCCTGAAAGTTGCTAGATCCAGGGAGGGACTAGTCTAGGACTGGAAATTTTTAAAAGAGAATCCACAAAATGGAAAATTCCAATTAGGTTCAGAAGTTAGTTGTATTACTAAAACAGGCTTTTTTTCTGACAGAAAGTGTTTACTGACCAGGGATATTTAAACATGAAGAATCTCTTATTTTGTTTTAAGGTCATAAATCTTTTGGTATATGAGAACAGTTTTGAAATGAGATCACCAAATTGAAAGTCAAGAATGAGAGCAGGAACAACTAGGTAGATCAGTGGATAGAGAACCAGTCCTGGAGATGGGAAGTTCAGATACACTCTAGCTATATGACCTGAGCAAGTCGGTTAACCCCAGTTGCCCAGCCCTTACCACTCTTCTGCCTTGGAAACAATATTGATGCTAAGACAGAAGGAAAAGGAAGGGTTTAAAAAAAAAAATGAGAGCAGTGCTGGTGAAGAGTGGGGCAGAGTGCTTTTGAAATCAGCCATTTTGATAAGGCTAATGGGAAAAATCACTTATTTTTCCTGTGAGGATGACAGGGACAGGAAAGGGGTCATAAAGCTTGCATTTATGCCCCAATCTCAGTACATTCTTTGCCTTGTCAGGCTGAAACAAATACATCTTATGTCATTTCTTGCTTTTGCCTTTTATTTCTGCTCGCTGGATTGTGGTCCACACGGGTTTAGCTGTTGCCTAGCCCAGGTTCCTATGAAGGAAAGGAAGTCTTTCTTGTTTTTCCTTTTCAATTGGAAAATGCTTCTTGAATGTTACTTTCTCTGAGTTTTGAAATCTCCCCTTAGTCTTGCTTATTGCTTATTGTTATGACTCTGTAGACCTCAGAGAACCTGATGCTCCCTAGGATCCAAGTATGGACCAGGAACCCAGATGTACCTTTTTTTAGCTTCTTCAACTTCACTGCTGCAAAGAGAGGACTGTGTGCTTCTCTCTTCTCCACTTGACACCTTGTCAAAAAACAAATGAAAATTATCCACTCTTTATACATAATTCTTTTCCTAAGTATTCTGAGGAGTATTGGCTGACTTTGACATTAATTATCCATGGAGGCATTTTCTAATTGACCATATTTTCAACTTAGTCTTTTCTTCTGTGACTCCTGTTAAATCAGATTCCCTTGATCAGGTGAAAGCTCATTAGAGTTTTTCTGCCTGATTTCTCCACTTTTTTTTCCTTTGACTTGCTTGTTGGCTTTGAGATTGACTTCTTTTTTGAATGGGGTAAGATGGAGGCTGGGAGATTCCAGTGTGTTAATAGTGAAAGAGAAACATTGAGTCACACATAGTCTTGCTGCCAGGCCCCCAAGTACTTTTATACTGGCCTGAAGGAGCCATCCCTGACTTCCCCAGCCTCACCCTTTTCCCTTCCCCCTTTGCTGTGTTTTGCAGTACTTGGACTGGCCCTGCCTGGAGCCCAGCCCAGAGTATCTCCTCCGTGCTTATCTCCATCCAGTCACTAATGACTGAAAACCCCTACCACAATGAGCCTGGCTTTGAGCAGGTAAGCCAGCCTTCCAAGTGGGAGACATTTACTACTTTTAATGAGTTTTATGGAATCTGAGACAATAAGAGGGGAGGGTCTTTTTTTCTTGTTCTAGCTGCATAGTGCTCTGTTTGTTGCTTCCTGGGAGAGTATATGGAACCATGGTAGTTTGCATGTTAAGCAAGTTAGTAGATTTGGGACTGGCAATCATTTCAATTCTGGACACCTCAAATCTCTTATTGAAGAGACTTAGATATTCATTAATAAATGTGACAGTAATGAGATCTGTGCAGTGTGCTTTTCAGCTAACATATCCTAGTTAAGAGTTTATTTAGTAAAGGTATTTGGAGGATTAGAATTCTTGGTGGGGGTGTTATTTGTACACAGATTCACGTGTACACTGTTCCAGGCAAAAGCTTGAGGTGCTCCCTAGAATTTATTCTGAGTTCATTCCTCAATTTTGGACCTGATTTATTTTCCACAGAGCCAAAAGGATCACGAATAAGAGTGAGAGTGGGATTTTTTTGTGGAAGTGTTATTTATTGCCATCAAAAATAAGGTCAGACAACAAGCCTAAAAAGATGGCAAACCAAATTAGGTTGTTTAAATTAGCATTTAATTCAATATCAAAGGACTTGAATTTAGCATCGTCCAAACTACAGGGGATTCCTAGACTCTCCTATTTTAAGAATGAAACAAATTCATTCCTTACCCTAAAGCAGAGAGATAACATTTCTAATAACATCATCGTGCCCCAAATGATCCCAGTGTGTCTTAATTTCAGAGGAAGAAATTTATAGAATGGACCTCTTTGTATTAGTTGCAGCTGTTTGGAGACTAGTGTCTTTTCTAATTTAGAAGAGTAGCCTTACAGATTCAGTAACTTTTATAGCACCTCCAGATCTCTCTGGCTGAGACTGGAACTGTCTCAATGTTTTGTTTTTTCCTTTGCTAGTCAGAATGGGGCCCCTGTATATTAAAAGAGTTATGGGAAGAAGTAATCTTCCTCATTCTCAGTCCCGCAGCAGCACTCTGGCCCCCATATCTACCCAGACTTCCAGAAAGATATTTCTGATGGGGTCCTTTTAATGGATTTGCAGTAGGGTCATCTGTGGTTAGTTTTGCCATTGTCTTCCCTTCAACTAAAAAAAAATAGTAGATGCTTGCTTGAAAGGGCATCACTGTCCATGTTCACTAATAGATCCTGAAAATATAACAGTTAGCAAGAAGCTTCCTGTCATTCCTGCCATTGTAACTTCTATTAGCAGAGGCTTGCAGTTCTCTATGTGTCCTTGGGGCACCAGGAGAGGTCAGCTTTGTTGTCCTGCTTTCTTGATATAGTGGGCCAAATTGCATCGTTAATCCCCATGTATCTGGCTAGCCTTCTTTCTTGAGACTGGGGCCCAAGATGGCCAAAGGAGCCTTGTTAGGTGAACATGTAGCATACTTTCTAACTGTTAGGGAGCTTGGTATCAAAGGTGAAAGTAACAAAAATAGGGGAAGAGAATAGTTCTCATAGAGCTAAGATTGCCACCTGCTTTGCCTCTTTTATCTTCACCTGCTCCTGACATGCAGTGCTTTCTTCTTCAGCCTCACTCCCCAAAACTTCTTTTGTTTAATATGAGCACCTTGAATGATTATCAATGCCATTTGTCTTTTGCCACAGGAGAGACACCCAGGAGACAGCAAAAACTACAATGAGTGTATCCGGCATGAGACCATTAGAGTGGCAGTCTGTGACATGCTGGAAGGGAAGTGTCCCTGCCCAGAGCCCCTAAGGTATATGACAAGCAGAGTGGCTATATTTTGGGTGACTCATTGATGCTATGAGAATCACAGGCCCTCAGGATGCAGCGCCTTCTTATATAAATCAAAAAAGCATTTGTTAAGTATCTACTATGTGTCTGGCACTGTGCTAAGTGCTGAGGATGGCCCCCTGCCCTAAAAGGACAAAAAACAGCAGCTGTTCTTAAAGAGTTCGCAGTCTAATGGGGGAAATACTATTCAAACAAACAAGGTATATACAAGATTAAGTGGAAATAATCTTAGAAAGCAGCTAGGTGGCATAGCGGATAGAGCACTGGGTCTGGAATCAGGAAGACTCATCTTCTTGAGCTCAAATCTGGCTTCAGACACTTCTAGCTGTGTGACCCTGGGAAAGTTACTGTTTCCCTCTGTTTCCTCATCTGTCAAATAAGGTAGAGAAGGAAATGAGTCTTTGCTCAGGAAACTTCAAATGGGATCAGGAAGAGTTAGACATGATTGAAAACTACTGAATAACAACAATATCATAGGGAAGGCATAAACATTAAGGAAAACTGAGAAAAGTCTCTTGTAGAAGGTGAGATTTTACCAAGTACTTAAAAGCCAGTATAAGATAAGGAGGGAGAACATTTCAAGCATGGGAAACAGCCAATAAAAATGCATGGAGTCAGAGATGAAAGTGTCTCATACAAGGAATAACAAATAAGAAAGCCAAAATCATTGGATTGTAAAGTAAGCAAGGTATAAGTGGACTAGATAGGTAAAAAGGAATTGAGTTATAAGGGCTTTAAAAGCCAGCAGATTTTATATTTGATTCTCCAGTCTATAGAGGAAGCCATTGGAGTAGCTTGAATAAGGGAATGATGTGATCAAACCTTCATTTTAGGAAGATCACTTTGATAGTTTACCAGTAGACTATTGCAATAGTCTAGTTCTGAGGTGAGGAAAACATATACCAGGGTGGTGGTAGTATCAAAGAAGAGAAAGGGCCATATATCAAAGAAAGAGATGAGGTTCATACTTCTGAGAGGAGATGGTCTACTTGCTGTTCCCCAGTTTAGCATATCATCTACTTCATCTCTGCCTTAAACAGGATGTCTGACTCATGCCAAGAATGTGTTCTATCCTTACCTGTCTCTTAGAATCTTTCATTTCCTTCAAGACTCAGTTTACGTGCCAACTCCTCTGAGAAGCCATTCCTGGTCCTTTTTGTGCTTGGTCCCTCCTTAAATGATCACATGCACTTGTCTGTGAATAAGTAGAAAGGAAGCCCTTTGAAAGCAAGGATAATTTCATTTATTTATTTATTTTTGGTGTCTCTGATACCTTGTTTATAGTAGATGCCTAATAAATGCTTATTGAGGAGCAGCACAGTGGGTAGAGCACCAGGCTAGGAGTTAAGAGGTTCTGGGTTCAAATATGGCCTCAGATACTTCCTAGTCATGTGACCGTAGGCAAGTCACTTATCCTCCATTGGCTAGCCCTTGCTATTCCTCTGTCTTAGAACTGATGCTAAGACAAAAGGTAAGAGGTTTTTTTTTTAATGCTTATTGAATTGAAATGGATAAAACTTAATATTCGTGAATGTATTTGTTCTAGAACAGTTTAAAAAAAAAACAGTTTAAAAGCAGGCGAATAGCATGCAGACTTTTTGTCTGTTGGGACTGTATGGAAAACAGTGTGTGATATGAGACTAGGGATTATTCAAGGAAAACTTCTAGGAAGAGGTAAGGGTGGGATAGTGATGGCAAACCTTTTAGAGTCTGAGTGCCCAAACTACAACCCTCTTGCTACATGTGAGCTGCCACCTTACCCTAGACAGGGGAGGGAGGAGAAAGGTCCTCAGGTGCCCATGGAGAAGGGGCAGGGAGCCACCCCCTCTGGTACATTTGCCATAGGTTTGCCAACATGGGGGTAGGTGAACTTTGTACAAGAAGAGGTTTCTATAGAAATGAGGTGATTAATATGGAGCATTGCATATACTATCAGATTTTGGTAGACGTCTTGATGGTTTTTGCTGAGTGGCTTTTTTTATTTTTCATTCCTTGTTTCAAGGAAGTCTGCAGGCCTGTGGGGAAAGAGATATACTCAGAAATGGTGATCAAAGTACAAAGAACAATACAATTTCATTTTTAAATGAATAAGCTTGGGGTGGGCAATGGGAAACAAATTGAGTTAAGTCTCCATGCTGTTCAGGGTTGCAGTCATTCCAGTGACTACATGGGAAGTTAAGTGTTGACAGGGCACTTACTAAGTTTGCCATCTTCCTTCAATGACCTTTTTGCCAAGGGTGAGATAGGAAGCTGGAGTAAGTGTCTAATCTAGCTGTAAGAGAAGAAGATTCTTCAAGCCCATGACGCTCTGTTCATCTTTGTCTTCCAGGGGTGTAATGGAGAAATCCTTTATGGAGTATTATGACTTCTATGAGGTGGTGTGCAAAGACCGACTACACCTCCAGGGCCAGACAATGCAGGTATAGCAGGTCTCTGGGGTTTGGTTGGGGGTTGAGAGGGACATGATTGAATAGATTGAGGGAAATGAATTGACAAGAAGGGAGGGAGGAAGGAAACTGACCAAACCAGAGATGGCATCAACCTCCAATAACTAAAAAGGATAGAGAAATAAAAGGACATAGGAGAGAAGGCCTGAAGAAAGAGACTGTATAATTCAGTTCAAGCCTTTGAAGGAATGATAGTCAATTGTTGGCTCTTAAGTGGGGAAGAAGGTCTTCACTGTGAAGAATTAGGCTAGATAAATAGAAGAACTCATCAATCCCAACAAAAGTACCTGTGAAGGGGGCTTATGGAATGACTTCCTGAAGAATCACTTCTTAATTCTGAGGTGTTTTGCTTTGTCTCAGGCTGAGAGATGGGAATAGATTTGATGGCTTGTTAAGGCCCTTTTCTAGCCGTTGGAGCCTTTGGTAACTGATCTGGGTAAATTTCTTCTTGTTCTTTCCAGTGGAAAGATCAGGAGGATTGTAATATGAAACTCCAATGTATTAGCAATATCAGATATTCTCTTGGCCGAGACGCAACTTTTGATAACTGCTGCCAGGTTCAAGTGGCATGGTATGGTTGGGACTGTATTGCTTCTCATTCTCATTTCTACTGCATCTTTAGAGGGATGTGTCCTCAGCATATTTTGTATCAGAAGCCATAATTCCAGTTGCCCAATGGTTCCAATTACAGTCCTTAGAGGAAAATAATTTTTTGATCTTACCTCTGATTTCATTTTTTTTAATTGAAGATAAGCACTCCTCTGCAACTTTAGAAGCTTAGAGCACTGAGAAAATTATAAAGGGAGAGGGTTAGCGCCTGGAGAGGAGGTGAGTGGGTAGGAATGAAGCTGAAGTCTGAAGGAAGGAAAGTTTGGAATATTTGATCACATCAGTGCAAGAATGGAACACAAAATCTACTTCAATGGAACACAGGCATTAGTGAAGTGGCTCTGGGAAGTGAAAAAAAAGGTTTCTTATGACTATAGAAAGCCATAATAGAGATAGGTGTTGATGTTTTGAGCAGACAGAAGTGATTGAGTAGCTCTTGTTATGACATTAGTAGCAGGTCCCTAGGTGAACATGAAAAGGTGTTATTCATTCTAACTCTCTTGATTTCAGGAATGAGGGATGATCTTCATCCTTTCCTGGGGGATATATATTTGAAAAAGTCGAAACTTCTGGGGAAGTTGGGTGGTTCAGTGGATAGAGAGCCAGGCCTGGAGATGGGATGTCCTGGCTTAAAATGTGGTCTCAGATACTTCCTTGATGTGTGACTCTGGACAAGTTACTTAACCCCAACTTCCTGGCCCTTAGGGCTGTTTTTCTGCCTCAGAAATGATATTTGGTTTTGATTCTAAGACAGAAGCTAAGGGTTTTTTTTTTTTAAGTCAACATTGATGTGAATTATCTAAGGATTATGCAACTCCAGTCTGACATTCTTTTAAGTCCTCTTCACCTGTTGTTTACAGGTATGCATTTGGTCATGTAAGCTCATTTTAATGTATTTCTCTTGAAAATATCACCTCCCAGTCCTGGGAAGGGCAAAAGAAGAGAGAGGGAGATAAGTTGGATCATGTAATTTAGGAAAACTTGTGTAGAAATGTATTACATGTAATTGGCAAAAAGAAGGAAAAAGAATGTCTCTGGGAATGTAAAGGGGTGGGGGGGGTGGGGGCAAAACTTTGAGAAAACTTTCCTTAAACCCTAAATGGGAACGGTTTTGGTATTGCTTGCAGTTTTTTGCTACCCATAGCCTTCCTCAAAAGAGAGAAGCTGCTGAGGAGCTATCCCAACTTCCATGGGGCCTCAGGAGGATTGTTTCTGAGATGAACAGTTTAAATCTGACTTTTGCCCTTTCTGTCTTTCCTCAGGACCCTTTTGGGGAGAAGAGGGGCCACTTTGACTACCAATCTCTCCTGACTCGCCTCGGGGCAATTCGCCTGAAGGTACAGGAGAAACACCAGCAGGACAGTGCTGAAATAGACTCTGACAGCAGTTCATCTGAAACAGAGACAGACACACAGGGGAGCTCAAGGGCCTAGACCTCCCCAACCCTATCCCTGGGATGGAGCGGCACCACATCTCCCTCCAGCCCCAACAGCATCCTGCCTGAGGATGAACCAAGGACACTCAGACCCCAGGGTGGGAGTGGGCTGTTGTTTGCAACTTTCTTGGCATCCTGGTACCAAGGACCATTTTCATCCCATGCCTAGGGCCAATCCCAAGGTACTGATACAGGAGAGCCTGGAGCATGGTTCTCTGGCAAAAACTGATGGACATTTCCACTGGGGCAGTTTGTTGGGGATAGAAGGCAAAGACTACAACTCCCAGAGGGGGTTGCCCTGAAGAATCAATGGGGATACCAGGAGGGAGGGCAGGGTCAAAGGGAGTGGGAGGGGTGGGGAAGAGGGGAGGGTGTCACATGACCTATCCAGGTGGTTGTCTGGGTGTCTGTCTGTCAGTCTTGAAGCTGGGCCTTTCCCCTGTTTAGCCCAGCCCAGCCTAGTATAACCTCCTGGACCTCATTTCCTGTCTGCCACCATAATTTTGTTTTCCCTAATTTATAGTCACTGTTCTAGACAGACCAAAGAGAAAGAACAGTGGTGGAGTCTGGGCTACTGGTCAGAAAGCTTTACCTAGCACCCAAGCACCTTTCCCATCTGCCTCTTCCCCCACTCCCCTCTGCTGCCATTAGATGGAGATTTGATTGAGACCAACAAAAGGTCTTTGCAAATCCAGCGCAGGCGCCATGGAAACTGAAAATACTATTTGTTCCCACAATCACTGATTCTCATGGAAAAGTCCCCAACACTGGCAGCTGCTGTCCATTTGGGGGTAGAACCGTTTCACGGGAACGGTTTCTTCTGAATTCTTACCCAAACAACGATATTTTTCCAAGGGGATTGATGTTTTTTAAGGAGTGGATTGTCCATCTATTCCCCTTGGTGTTTGCACTCCAGTCTATGGTTCCCTCACAACTTCACAGTACTTTGGGATCTGAGGGAAGCAGTGGTGGGCCAGTAGCAGAGGGGAAAACAGTTCTAAGACTGGAGGGCTCTGTTCTGGGCCATGCACTCTGCCAAATTTTGACTCTTGGCAGGAGAACCATTAGAGGGGAACTCATCTGGCTCAGTTGGATAATTTGCAGAGCTAGTTCTTATTCTCTCCAGCTTTATTTAGCTGTAAGGATCCTTCTGGCTGGTTAACACAGAAAGGTATGCCATGGGCACCGTAGTGCCGGGCATCTCCCCTTCCTCTTTTGGCTCTACCCCATGCTTCCGACTGTATTATGTTTCCCCCTAGGGGCATCATCCATGCAGCTGTCCAGCTAACCCTAAAGGCTTTGGTCAGCATCTTAACTACCTATGAGGGAGAATGACTGGATTCTGTGGAAAACAAAGGTCAGAGTTTAGAGGGCCTCTGCCTCACGAGTCAGATAATATATACTTTAGTTCTGAGGTTCTAGAATAATCTAGAACTATATTTAACCTAAACACTTACCATTGTGGGGATGGAGCTTATTGGGCAACGGGGGGAGAATCCTTTGGAAGAAGATACAGAACAGGAAACAAAACAGGGTAAAATGGGCTTGGGGAGTAGGAAGAGAACCATAGGCAACCATTAGTCAGGGCTGGTTGTTATTCCACTCAAAACAAGTGTCAAGGCTGCTAGTCTGCCCAGATGTGTAGGTCTGGGATGAGCACTAGTCTTGGCCCCCAAATTCCCTCAATTAGAGCAGATGTAGGGTTGTGGATGAGTGCTCTTGGTCTATAGATGCAGTGTTGTCCTTCTGCCATTTAAGTGTTTCTACTTCCAAATGACAATCCTCTCCCTGATCCTGCCATGGGCAGAGCACCTCTGGCATTGTGGCCCAACTTTTATGCTCTAATCTTGAGTTGAGAAAATATATGCACAGAAGTCACTCAAAGAGACATCTTTATATCTGACTGTACATAAATGATTTTTTGTGCAATAAAGTTTGTTTTGGCAGAAGGAGGTTGCTGTGGGTGTGGAAGGGGCCATTAGGACCATCTCATATAGGCAGGATAACTAGTCCTTGGGTACTAAGTTGTTGCCAGACAAGTTACCTTCTCTGAAGATAATGCAGAAATCCATGAAATTAGCAGAGAGCTCTTCCTGGAGGAAAGATGAAGGAGGGGGAGTGCCTCAATGGGTTTTAATTGGCAGCTGTTGGAACCTTTGCCTGAGACTACTGGTTATGCTCCACTGAGAGCATAGTGGTGGTGGTTCAGTGGTATAAAGGCTATCTGCTTTAGTCAGGCCTGTAGAAAACTTATCCCAAGATGGAGTAACCCAAGTCTTGCCTGGAGAAGCTGGGAGGGTAGTAAAGGAAATGGCTGTCTGCCTAAAGGACATTTCTGTCCTTCAGTTGCTGCCCCAAGTAAGGGAGGAACCCCTTTGTAGATAATCCACAACTGCTCTGAGGTGGTATTTTGGCATAATTTTTATAATTTAATAACTCCTATGTAAATGAAGAAAGCTCTGTGAAGACTCCAGAGGAACAAGAAGTGTCATCCAGCTTCTTTTCAACCCTACTGCATCTCAGACAAAATGCTTGTCTTCCTTCAAAGTAACAGAAGGAATAAAGCATTTGAGCCTCTTCGGCCTTTTCTGATGAGTCAGGTTGCTCATTCAAAGTATAACTAAATGGGATAGGAAGGAGTTTGATTTGGCAAATTGATAAACAACATTCATTAAGCTAGTGTAAAGGAGCTTGCTTCCCTACAGATGTTTACAAAATACTTGAACAGACATCCTGGAAGACAGAATCTAGATTCCTGGTCTAACTCATTTACATCTTGCATCTACACTTCTGTGCCTTGGTTTCCATTTTTGCCCTACCTCTCACAGTTACTGTTAGGATAATAGTGTTTTCAAAAAATATATATATAAAAGTGCTAGGAATGACAGTGGTATCAAGAATGTTCCTCCATTAATGGAAAACCTTAGCTATCAAAAAATCCTTGGGGAAGAGAGGCAACTTTGGACCCTTTTCCTTATAAAAATGTTTATTGTTCAGGCTCTCTTGGTAGATTCTTGCCCTCCTTCCACTCTCCCCACTGCTTTGCTCCCCCAAGAGTCAGGGGAGGGCCTCCCTGGCCTCCTCAGCTGTGATCTCCTGGGAGTATAGGTCTGTGAAGAGAGCTGGCAGCCAGTAGTGTGCCTCCCCTGGAGCCTGCAGGTCCAGCCAAGCCAACCCTTCTTTCAGTAGGTGCTCCTGGGGATAGAATGGGCAAGAATTTTAAGAAAAAGATAGAAGGTTTTAGTGGACCACAAGACTTTAGGACATTCTTTATAGGAAACAAAAAAGAAAAGGAGGAAAGGCATGCCTTGGTAAGAACATAAAATAGTGTTATGTTCTAGGTACCAGATATTACAAAGGACATTGAACAACTGGTGCTTCTCTAGGGTAGGACAATCAGGATGGTGACAAAGACTAGATTATGCCAACCAAGAATCACTTGATGAACCTAGAAGTAGGTATTAACCTGGAGAACAGAAGGAGGGGAGATGGGCAAAACCATTATCTTCAAGAATTTGGCATGCAAATATGGAGGAAAGTTAGATGCTAAGGAGGGTGATTAGGAGCAGGGTCTCCAGAGGCAGTGCAGGGAAGAGCCACAGTCAAAACAGGGTCCTGAAACCTGCTTTTGCCTAAACATGGCTTTCACCCTAAATAATGCACTGCTTTCATCTGTACTTTCTACATGGTCTGGAATTACCTGTTTGACCTTTTTCTCTAACCAAAGTGCAAAGAAGACTGTTTCTTTTCTTGCATGAGGTGTGGGAGGGAAATGAGGGCTGGTCCTAGCAGGAGATACTAGAAAGATCATGGAGTGCTGGGACAATATAAATTGCCTGAGAACATAGAGCAAGTCAGTCAATCTTGTTTCTCTAGCAAAACTGGCATAATCCCTGACCTCACTGTCTTACTTTCTTCTTCAAGGGTTGTTGGGGTTGGGGCTGGTCCAGTTAATATTTGTATTATACTTGGAGGTTTACAATGGGCTTTCCTTGCAACCACCTTGTAAGGTAGATAGTATAAGTATTATTACCCTTAGGTTACAGATAAGGAAACTAAAACCTATGGAGGTGAAATGACTTGCCCAACAGTATGAGAAGTGGAAGAATCAAGATTCAAACCTGGGCCCTGATTTTAAACCCAATGCTCTTTCTTCTACACCAAGAGATGTGTAGAAGGTGCATAAATGTACATGAGGGGAAGGGAAGAGTATAGGACCATCAATCCTTGAAATGAATCTTGAGATCAGTTGATCTAGTCTCCTGCCTTTCTATTATCATTCTTATTTTATAGATTTCCTCTTTGGAGCTCACGGATGTTAGTTAATTGGCTTATCAAAAATCACCCAGCTAATTAGTGGTAGAGACTAAAACCCTGGGACATTGGTATAAAATTTTATTACACTTATAAACCAACACTTCTGTGTAATAATTTGTCTTGTTAATTCCCTTCATTATTAAGACAGTGATGGTTCTGACAGACACACCCACACATTTAGGTATGCTGACAGTTATCCTAGGGTCAGGCTTTCTTAAGATCAAGAGAGGTCCCCAATGGCAACCTACCTTCCTGTAGACATTGCAGGTTACATAATTTGGGGTTAGTCCCCATTTTTTAACTTGGAGCTAGTGTCCTTAATTTTTTTGTGTCATGGCCCACTTTGGCAGTCTGATGAAGACTACAAATCCTTTCTTAGAATGTTTTTAAATGTATAAAAAATATAAGACCACAAAAGAAAGTAACTAAATTGAAATAGTTACCAAAACATTTTTTAAAACATTCCTAGGCAACAAGTTAAAAAACACTGCTTTACAGAATTTTAGGGTTATCAGTCACCACTAAATAAAGCACAAGGAATTATACAAGAAAGGGAGCCAATGGCCAATACACAAAGCCCAGGACCCTGTTGCTATCACTCCTCAAAATGAACTAAAAGAATGAATTTCCCAACCTAGAACACGCACTTTAGGGCCCCATATCTCCTAACCTTTCTAAGCATACTTACCAGCACCTGCCGAGCTCTCTCAGTCTCCCATTTGAGACTTGCTTTGATTTCACTGACTGTCACGTAACCATTTTTCTGGAAGGAGGAAAAATAAGGCTCTAGTCAGAAGGAACTATCTGCTTCTTGGCATGTTGCCTCCTCCTGACCTCCCTAATTGGTAGTTAGTTTTCTCTGTTCTTCTAGGAACAAGGCCCTGGAGTTAGACCGAAGGTAGAGAAAATTACTGGGCACAGTGGGTATAGAAGCAATTCTTGAGTTAGAAAGATCAAGCCCCAAGAAGACTAATAGGATGGTTGGCAAAATATTGGCTAATTTTGTTCTGAGAGATAGAATGGCCAATTATACTTCTACTTCATCAATTTACTTTAGGGAAAAACTAGGGAGGGGACTGTTCAGATGGCTGTCTCATGTTATTTTCCACCCACAAAAAATTCTGCCTCTTCATGAATACAAACAATTTATCATTTAAAAACATGTATATAGAGCTGGAATAGAACTAAGAGGCTGAGTCCAGTTTCCTCTTTTTACCAATAATGACACTGAGGCCCAGAGTCACATAATAACAAGTCCCAAGTTCTGACTAGAGAAACACTGCTCTTTACACTGTCCCTAGGAGCAGTGGTTTAGTGGACTTGCTTCTTGAAGAAAGACCCAGATTGGATCCCTGCCTCTAATACTATAGACTGTAAGATCTCAGGCACTTGAGAACTTCTCAAATGCTCTGTGGCTTCCCAAAGTTGCAGAGAACAGACTGTGGAGGAAGTCTTCTCACCTAGGGAGAGTTCTTTATACTAGAAGTCCCAGGTCTAGCCCCTGTCCTTTATGTATCTGTTAGCTGAGTAATCTACTCTTGATTACTAAATCTAGTAAGTGAGGAAAGGAAGGAATTAAGGAGCCCAGGGATACCTCTGCCAACTGCAATACCACAGTATGATCCATGTTGAGTTCAGCAGGGACTGACTGGACCAGGTAAGTGCCTCCCACAGGAATGATGCTGAAGCCAGTGCCCAGGGCTTTCAGTTTCTTGATGGCCCGGATGAGGTCATCTCTGTGATGGGAGAGAAGTGATCCAAATGTACTTGACTGGCAAAACCAGCCACTCCTACCCTATAGTCCAGTCCCTAGTTTGCTAGTGTGAAAGCATGAAGGAATTCCAAGTGGCTTAAGATACTCCAGGGCTAGAAGTGTTGATAGTATAATCCCACTCAGCAGATGATCCAAACTTCTATCTCTGCTCCCTCCACCAGCCTATGAAGAAGACATTTTTGGCTGACCATGGAGAAGGGAAATCAGGGTTTGCTGGTGTGCTTACTCTAATACCTTCAGGATTGCTGTTTTAAGAGCTGCTTGAGCTTCATCCATTCACACTCTTCATTCATTCATATGCGATGAACAGTGGGTCTGAGCAGTATGGATGGCTAGCAATCCTTTATTGTTCCCTTTTCTGAAGATCTACTGTTTCATGATCTCATACTAGGGAGCTGGCTCCTTGGGAACCTGCCATATATCACTATGTATAATAAAAATCAACTTCTTATCCTCCCCCAAATTAGGTTAGGAATGCCTGAGGTCTTAAATGGGAACCATAAACTGGTATTTTTAAAGATATATTGTTAACTGCATTTCAATATAATTGGCCTCCCATTTAATCCTATAAGTATTTTGTTTTACTCATTTAAAAACATTATTTTAAGGAGGAGTCCATAGGCTTCACCAGAATGCCCAATGTACAAAACAAAAAGGTAGAAACCCTTGTCTTGGGTCAACCAAGATACTCATTTATCTCTCTTCCTTTATATCTACCCTTGTCCCCTTTGCCAGAAAGTATATGGACAGGAAGAGATGAAATTATCTAATGTTACAACAGTTATTCAACTTCTAAGCAAGACTACCTAAACCCAAAGTGATCGCATCTGATCTTTAAAGATCTGTAACCTCATCCCCAAAGGAATTGAAGGAAATACCTACTGGCTGACATCCTGAGCAAACTTGCCCCTTCCCTTCAACACCTGCTGATGTAGCTCCTCCAAAGTGATCAGACCTAAGGGGATGGGACAGTACAAATCAGGTGGAAAGAATCCCTGTATGAGCAGCAGCCATTCACAGGGTTCACCTTAATTACTAAACTTGGATCTAACAGTATCCTCCCTGGATTGGCTGGAATGGCCGTCCTTTTACTATCAATTGGGAAGTTTGCCAAGAAAGATTAAATGATGTTTTCTAGGTCATCATGTCATGGATTAAGTCTGACCTATATCAGAGGCCTCTTCCCACCAACGATTAGAGATTGGACTGTCAAAATGCTATGAAGAGCAAAAGATAATCTCCTGTTCTTGGATGTGGAGACTTGCCATAGATTCAATTAAGATGGAGTGATTATGCTTCAGAAAAGTTTTTTTAAGATACAAAAAGTAGGGAGCAGCTAGGTAGTATAGTGGATAAAGTGCCAGACCTGGGTTCAAATCTGGCCTCAGATACTTTTTAGTTGTGTGACCCTGGGCAAGTTAACCCCAATTGTCTAGCCCTTGCCACTTTTCTATCTTAGAACTGATGCTAATACAGAAGGTAAGGGTTTAAAAAAAAATATCTAATCAGGGACATGGATAAGATGAATCTGAGAGGCAAAGCATCCTATAACACTCATAGTTCAATCATCTTTTCTTCCCCCTGGAGGTCCTCACCTCCATTCCGATGCTTTAGTGCCAGACACACTTCAATAATCTGAACACCCAGCTCATAATAAAAGTCTCCAACGCCCAACATCTCAGACCAAAATCCTTTTCCAGCTAAAGGAAAGAAGCAGAAAAGCCAAGGTTATTCTGTTACTTGATGACCTTCAAAATTCTCTTCCTACAAGAAGCCCTTCAATAACTTTGCTAACTCTTTTACCCAAAAACCCGTTAACACTTATTTGGTGGTCCCCATTATTAGATAAACAAAATGGTATAGATAATTTAAAAAACCATTTCTACTTGGTTTAGAATGTACTACACAAACACTGCAGATGACTCTTCCTAAATCTGTATGGCTCAGATATAGGTGAAAAATGAGTTTGCCTTCTGTAAACATAAAATGATTGACTGACTAATAGAAGAGGTAAATTGGAAAAAGCTGAGGAACAGAGTAATGAAGGAATATTAAAAAATCTGATAATCCATAAATAATTTTGGCAAATAACCCACCTAGGCTATACTGTACTCTATTTGTCCTCTTCTAAATGAACAATTCTTTCAGGCTAGGGGCTGTCTCTTTCCTATCTGTTGAAGCACTCTTTAAGGGTAAGAGCCTCTAGTTTTCCCCATAGGTATTATTCAATTGATAATGACCCTGATGCCCTTCCATCCTGAAATTTTGAGGTGTAATGGGATACCCTAGAGGAAATGTCTTACAGGCCAAGGGGTCAACCCCAATGGTGGCACACATATCCTGGAACTGCAACCGGAACTGAGGATTCTTCCGGATTTCTTGTTTGTGTTTGCTGGCAAATTCTTCCAAGTTGGTCTTGAACATATCCAGCTGTTTTGACATCTATGGAAGGGATATAGAATGTGAAGGGCAACCCAGTTAGGCAACAGGCAAGTGTCAGCATTGGATCCTTGGCCCAGAGGCAGAGGGAAGGCTGAAAGTACTCAGAAGAGTCCTATTTAGATCTAAAACCCTGTCTTCTGTTCCTCTTACCTCTCTCTCCTCTGCCACCCCCTTTTCTTCACTCTTACCTGTAACAGGAAGAAATGAATCTGTGGCTTGTCCAGATTCAATTGATAAAAAATATTTTGGACATGTAAAACTTCCACTATTAATAAATCAAGGAAGCACTAAACTTAGTCATAAATTAAAGGTATTTTTGATTGCTTTCCAAGGCCACATAAAAGCAATTTGGGAATTATATACTTCTTTTCCTGTATCTTTCACCCTACCAGCAGAAATCCTTAGATTATTTCCCCAGTTGACCTTCCCCCAACATAAATTAATATAAGCCTCTCTTAATCAAGATGCTTAGAAATTTTAATTGATTCACATCTGTCATCTTTAAAAGAATTGGAATGTCACAGCAGCAAAGAGTAGGTTTTTTCTGACTTCAACTAAAATATTGGCATAAGTTCATTATAACGGCATTTACAGAAGCAGGAATTTATAGGGGCAAGCCAGTACAGGGTTACATTAATATACGTATGTGCTTTACAAAACAAATTAATATATGCTAGTATTTGAAGATAATAAGAAATTACTCATTTCATATACACATTACAGTATTTCTGGTATGCAAGGTTCATGACACTTTTGTGAGTACCTCTGGGTTGTACATGTGTGTAATGGGTGTATATAATTTTTATAATGCTTTTACATCATGTTACTTCTTTTTATAAATTTCCCCTCCCATGCTATCTTCCTCCCTCCCCACAATACTTAAAAATCTAATTTAACTGAGAGTGAAATTGAGGTATATCCAGGATTATTTTATGGCTTTCCCAAGGTCACTGTTAAATGAATGACAGTCTTTTTGAACCTGGATATTCTGTCAATGCCTCTCCAGTAGGCTTAAAGGTTGAGCTCCAGAACAAAGGACAGCATGTAAAAAGAGATTTCCTTTTTAGAAGGTCAGTTAAATTAAAGTCAAAGCTTAGGCCCTGGAGCTCTCCAACTACCGCATATAGCTCAGCAAACTAAAACAGCCTGCTCCCCTACAGTAGTGGGTTCAAAGCCAGAGATCTTGGATTAAAGGGCCTGGGCCTGATAATGTGGTTACTTTAGTTTTTTCATCTGCAAAAGGAAGGAATTGGCCTAGATGATTTTCAAGGTCCCAAATTCTGTGATTTCATGATCCCAACCAGCTCACCTGGGCCAGCTGGTCCTCGGCCAGAACAGTGCCCCGTTCCTTATATTTGGCCTGTGGGAGAATAACATTAGGATGAGCCTACGAGTGGAAAGGTTCGGGGTCCCCTCCCGACCTGGGATAACCGGCACCTCTAGGGCCGAAGAGCAGAAATTAAGAGGGCAGGGGCCGGATTTAGGGCCGAGATCGAGGAAGAGGGGTCTAGCCTGGGGAAGTGGGGTGGGGTGGGGCTGCCCAGCTTCGGAGACAGAGCTCGAAAGGGGAGCTCGGTTCTCGGGAGGCCCGGGGTCGTCACCTCGGCCAGCTTCTTCTTGGCAATTGCGCCGGCGCCCACCCCGCGGCGGTGCATCCCTGCCCACACGCCAGCCTTTTGGCCGTTCCAGTTCAGGGGCTCTGCCAAGGGCTGCTCAACAAGGAAGTGCCGGCTGCTCTACGTCAACTCCCCGCGCCGGAAGAGAAAACGCGTGATGTCCGGTATCCGGTGGTCGGGCGCTCACTGCCTTATTGGTCTAGCGTGGCCAGTAATCACCTCGCCTAGACCTCGCAGGGACCGGCCTAACCCTTTTTCTGTGCACACTCTGAGCCTCTATGTGGCCTTTTATGCTTTCATTGATAAATTTGTATGTTCATTTATTCCCATCCCATCCATCCATCCATTCATTCATTCATCCATCCATTCAACAACATGGAGGTTGTGGATTGTTGGAATTGAAAGGGACCGGAGACGTCATCCAGCCCCGCCCCCTTATTTTATAGATGAGGAAATTGAAATTCTTAGAAGTGAAATGACTTGTCTAAGGCCAAGAAGGATATAAGTAACAGAATAGGGTTTGAATGTAGGTCCTCTGCCTCCCAAATTAAGAGATTTACTGTTTGCAAGGATACAAGTATACAAAGAAACCAAACTTCCTGCAATGAGTTTACTATGCAATTCAAGGAAAGATACACCACGGAGGTAACTGTTACAAAGGAGGATGTGATAAGAAAGCCCTGATGAAGGGGCTTTGAGAAATCTGAGAAGGGAGAGATTATTTATAAATGAGTCGGTAGTGGGGAGCTCTGGGAAAGATTCATAGAAGAGAAGATGTATGAGTTGGGGGAATTCAGTCCAAGTACTGTGGAAGTCTTGCCAAAAGGCAGAATTAGAAGGCACAGTAGGGTAGAAGAAAAAACCCAGATTTGATTGAAAAAGACGATTGGACAGACACTATTGTGAAAGGAAGTTTGAACCGACATGTGGTTGACTGTGAATACCAGGCTAAGGAGTTTGCCTGCTAAAGTATAATCTCAGTTTAGCATTCAAGAACTTGTAATATGAATAATGATAAATTTAAATAGCACTTTAAAATTTGTGAGGCACTTTACATAATATTATTTCATCTGATCCTCATAACAAACCTGAGATGAAGATACTATCATCATCTCAATTTTACAAATTTGGAAACTGAGAGAAACAGATATTAAGTGACTTTTCACAGGGTCACATAGCTGGTAATTATCCAAAGTTGAATTCAAACTCATTTCTTCTAAACTTTAAATCTGACACATTTTTGAGGAGTGGTTTAAAGAAGAATGGATTATAAAAGGTATACATTGCTCACTAATGGACCCAGAGTCCATAGGAAAGAGTGGAAAAACTCTTACAGAAATCTAGTTGATGCACATTTGCTTGGAATAACTCACAACTCTGGACCACAGGTCTGAATGCCATTCTGTATCATGTATCTCCTCCTCCTTTTCTTAGCCTTCCTCACTAATCTTCTGATAGACAAAACCACTTCTCTTGGCCACCAAAGCAGTGTTAAGCTCTATTAGTAAATGCAGCATGATTACACTCTTTCAATGAAATGGTAGTCCTAGGGCCAATACTAATAGTGTTCTGGTCTTCTTTCCTGGTTGGGTGCTGAATCTATTTCAGGGATTAGCAGCTCCTTTAAGGAAGAGAACTACAAAGTTCCTCAACCATACTCTGGGACTTCAAGAATCTGTCTTCTCCTAAACCTGTAGATGGCAATAGAGGGCATGGCAATAGAGGGCAATTAGCCCAGTCAGCTCTTCTCATGAGGGAGGGATTTTGTTTTCCACCAGTCAGTTCTGGGCTTTTCTACCATGAGTAAACTTTTTTTTTTTAAACCCTGTCTTGGAAGATGGAATCTTGGAATCAATACTGAGTATTGGTTTCAAGGCAGAATAGTGGTAAGGGCTAGGCAATGGGGGTCAAGTGACTTGCCCAAGGTCTCACAGCTAGGAAGGGTCTGAGGTCAAATTTGAACCTAGGACTTCCCATCTCTAGGTGTGGCTCTCAATCCACTGAGCCACCCAACTGCCCCCAGTAAACTCTTGAGCTCTAGGTGGGGCTGAAGAGCAGCAAGCTCAGCCAGCTCTTCTTATGGCAGAGTTGTTTCTTGTGGGTTTTCAGCAGCTGTGGAGCCTGCTGGCCTTCAGTTGGTTCTCTCAGCTGACTCAGCATGAAGCAGTTGCCCTTATCTCTGATTCTTCTCTGGTCACTTAAGGTCTTCTCATTCTTCGGATCTCTGGCTTCCCATCTTCTAATCGTTTTTCTTCTATGGTCAAATATTCTTCTAATAAAATTTATGCTTTATGAGATCCATCTCTACTTCAGATTGATAAATTTTTGTAGGGATAGTACAATCAGTTAACATTTATTAAGTGTCTATGTGCTAGACCCTGTATTAAAAAGTACTAAGGGTATGAAGAAAGTTAAAGGATACTTCTTGTTCTTGAGAAGGTCATCATCTAAGAGGGGAGATAACATGCAAACAATTACATACAAATTATATATATAATAAATTGAAAATAATCAGCAGAGGGAAGGCACCAGAATTAAGGGGGATTGGGAAGGGTTTCTTGTAGAAGGTGGGATTTTAGCTGGAACCTGAAGGAATTCAGGGAAGGGAGGGGGCAGAGATGAGAAGGGGGAGCATAATAGGCATGAAAAACAGTGTTGGAAGATGAAAGATCTTGTTTGAGGAAAAGAATATACAATTTCTCATAGTATTTGTGGTAGGACCAACATCTTCCAGGGGTTCCCCCTTCTCCTATAATAAGAATGCAATGGGGATTAGTTTTCACTAAATAGTGACAAAACCACTCAAATCATTGTACTCTGTCCTGCTGACTACTAGCATTTCCAGGAAGGCATTTTCTGTATAAGCTAAGTGCCACTACATCCTTGTTGTATATCTTTGCTGTGTTCAGACAAAGTTTTATTAACTACTCAATGCCTTACAAGTACTTCATTTCATTCTAAAATTGAACCTGAACAAGTTCACACCTCATAGTACCCAACTGACTCTCTGCTTTAGAGTTTCTCAGATATATACTTCAAAACTCTGTGGTGCACTGCTGGTAGAGTTGTGAATTGATCGAATCATTTGAAGTGCAATTTGGAACTGTGCCCAAAGGATTGTAAAACTGGGCACACCTTTTGATCCAGAAATGCCACTACTAGGTCTGCATTCCAAAGAGATTTTTTAAAATAGAAAAGGACTTCTTTGTTCAAAAATATTTGTAGCTGTTCTTTTTGTGGTGGTAAAGAACTGAAAAATGAGGGGATATCCATCAATTTGGGGAATGTTTGAACAAGTTGTGGTATATAATTGCAACAGAATTCTACTGGGTTATAAGAAATGATGAGAAGTATGATTTTAGAATAATTTGCAAAGATCTATATGAACTGATGCAAAGTGAATTGAACAGAAGCAGTAGAATATTGTACATAGTAACAGCAATATTATATGATAAACATTTATGAATGACTTAGTTATTTTTAGTAATACAGCGATCTAAGACAATTCTCAATGACTCATGATGAAAAACGCCATCTACCTCCAGAGAAAGAACTGATGGAGTCTGAATGTAAACTGATGCAGTCTACATTTCACTTTATTTTTTCATTTTTCTTAATTTTGTTCAAAAAATGACTAATATGAAAAGATATTCTATGCCATATTATTGGCCATGATAGTGGAGGGGGAGAGATGGAAGGAGAGAGAGAAATTTGACTCAAATTTTTTAAAAAGTGATTAAAAATAGTTTTTTTCATGCCATTGAGGAAAAAAATAAAATATTTTTTAAAACTGTGGTGCAATTGGTAGAGTGCTGGGTCTAGAGTCAGGAAGGTTCTTCCTGAGTTTAAAATTGGCCTCAAATAATACCTAATTGTGTGACTCTGGGCAAATCTTTTAATCACTTACCCCGGCTTGTCCCAGTTTCCTCATCTGTAAAAAGAGCTGGAGAAGGAAATGGCAAACTACTCTAATATCTTTGCCAAGAAAACCCCAAATTGAGTCATGAAGAGTTGGACATGACTGAAAAATGACTAAGCAACAACAAAAATGAATTAGTGGATAAACATACATCATGGCTATTTCCACCTTTAGTCAGTACTTTTGCGTTACATTCCATATTATATATACTGTGTATTGGTTCCAAGGCAGAAGAGTGGTAAAGGCTAGGCAGCGAAGTTTAACTGAGTTCTCCAGGGTCACAGAACTAGGAAGTGTCTATGGCCAGATTTGAACCTAGGACCTCCCATCTCTAGGTCTGGCTCTCAATCCACTGAGCCATCCAGCTGACTTCATCTATAAACTTTAAAAGGTCTTTATCCTGATTCTCACTTGCACTGATGAGTCAGATTTTCAGAGGCAAGATAGGTATATCTTTGCCTTATCTTTTTAGGGGTAAGAGGGATTGTGAATCTTTATAATTCTACCAGCTCAAGCTCCTATTCCAGTGTGTTTTCTCCAATATCAATCTATCAGTTGTTTTTTCAATATATTAGTTGTTAGCTATGTGACCCTGGGCAAGTCATTAACCTCCCATTGCCTAGCCCTAGACCTTACCATCTTCAGCCTTAGAACCAATATGTAGAACCAATAGCCATTCTAAGATGGAAGGTTAGGGTTTAAAAAAAAAGATATTGCAAGAACCAAGTTAGAAAGCATTTCCGCCATGAATCAGGGCATACTCTCCCTTCTACCACTTCTATTCCTGGGAAGAGTCGTTTTAGACTCTAATTGGATGCTACAAAGGACTTGCCCCACCAAGTTAATTTTCTTTTTTTTAATTAAAAAAACCAAAAAACTTTAAACAACAATTTTCTTTCCATTCCCCAACCTCCCTGGCAGAAAACGTCCTTTTAACAAATAGGCACAGTCAAGCAAAGCAAATCCCTATGTTGGTCATACCCCAAAATATGTGTCTCATTCTCTAAGCTTTTGTCAGGATGTAAGTAGCATGATTCATCACTGTGCCTCTGGAATGCTTGGTTATTGCATTGATTAGAGTTCTTAAATCTTTCATAATTGTTTGTTTTTATAATGTGGTTAGGTATAAACTTTTCTCCTGTTTCTGTTTATTTTACTCTATCACTTTTCTACAAGTCTTCCTGGTTTTCTCCAAAACAATCCTTTTTATTATTTCTTATGGCAAAGGGTATTTCATTGCATTCCTATACCATAATTTCTTCAGCCATTCTGCAAGTAATGGGGGCCCCCTTAGCTTCTAATTATTTACCACTACTGAAAGCATTGCCATATATATCTGTGTACATGCGTCTTTTCCCCATTTTTGGAACTTTTGGGGCTATAAGACTGACTGGTAATGGCATCACTAGGTCAAAGGGCATATACAGTTTAATAACTTTTTGAACAAAATTCTAAATTGCTTTCTAGAAGATCTGTACCAATTTACAATTTCACAAAAAATGCATTAATGCGCCCATTTTCTCAAAGCTCATTTGCCTTTTGCCATTTTCCTTGTCAATTTTGCTAATCTGGTGGGTGTGAAATGGAACCTCAAAAGTTTATTTCCAAAAGTAGCATAGCCAATGGATAGAGTCAATCTATTGCCTGCATGATTCAGGGTCTTGACTACACCATAAGTTCACTGCTGTGCTGGGTCAAGCAGGTTAAACCTCAGGAATGTGTTGGTGCCTCACTGGGCTCAGCTGCTAGCAAACTCTGGTATAGACTCCTGTTCCTGGACCCCTGGTGACTCTAGCTTTTGAAGCTCACAAGATCATAGCTGTCTTCCATACTTCTTTACCTCAAGAGTAGGAAAGAACATAAAGATAGATATACTGAACATAAACTGAGCACTCACTGTATGCCAGGGCACAAAACACAGAGATTCCATGTATTCATGACTGTGTGTCAGTCAGCCAACTAGAAAGGGCCTGAGGCATACCTTGCAATTTGAGTCTCCATAAGTATTGTTTTCCTAGATGATGGTTGTAGAACTCGACTGGAAGCAGGGCTTCTGACCTTGGGGGTACTGCTGTTCCTGGGGCTCTTGTGTACAGGATCCTGGACAGTCTGCCTAGCATATGCAGTCTCCTGTCTTTCTCATGGCAAATTATTGCCTCAGTTGGTATGGCTTGCCTGCTTTCCAGTGGCTGGTTGCTTTTGGTAGTAGTTGGGGAAATGAGTGGACTGGATGAAGGAGTGATGAAATGATGCTATTTCAAGGGTTGTTGGACTTAATGCCAAGTTAAGTGACTGTTGGTTGGTGCTTTTGCATATAGGAAATGCTTTATGAATGCTTTTTAATTAATTTCATTCATATCTATCTAAGGTGTATTTGTTCAGATGGCACATTCAGTGTCTTGTTTTTTTTTTCCTGATGCAGTCAGTGGGTATATATGCACCTGCATGTATTTATGTGTACATATATGTCTGAAAGAGGTCAGTGTGATTATCTTGAGCGATTGATGTACGTGAGTCTGTCCAAAGGGTTGATTGTGTGCATGTTTGTCCATGTGAATGAGTAAGACATTGTCCAATGTGTCTGTGTATGTGTATGCAGCCTGCCCAATATAACAACACACACTGACATCATGTAGACTACTATGGGACTCCCAAGCACACTGACCCCTCGGGCAGATGTGATTTACTGGTCCCCTAGCATAAAGGAATGCCCTCTATATACCCCCATAATAATTCCCTCAGACACAACCTCACTGATTCCCCTCGTATAGACACACCCATATCCCTTCATATAGATACATGTCAGTCCCCTAAGACACAAATATACATGCAGTGAGTCCATTAGATGACCCCCCCATTTTCTTACCCATCACATGACATAGAGGAACACACAAAGACCTCACAGATAGTCAGACATAGACAGCAGAGGCTGACCCTACTCCTCTGTTCCTCTACATATGTACAAACACACGGGTAGTCTAACATACACACTTAGCACCTTGACTATAAACAGACTGATGGCATTAAGTGGAGGCCAGCACACAGTGAATATGTGAGAAAGCATACACAGACCATCAGGCAGGCACACACGCACACCTGCCCAGCCTAAAACTGTCTGAACCTCATACACACTTCTGACCTGCTCATACAGACGCATCGACTCCCTTCGCCACTGACACTAGGAGACAGACAATGGTCCCCTTACATAAACATTCATTTGGTGAACCCTTCAGACAGACAAATACAAACCGACTGCCTCATTGACACACACAGACCCATTCAGACTGACACCCCCTTCAGACACAAAAACACTGGCCTTTTCATCCAGACAAAGATACTGAATCCTTCATATCCAACATCAGGTGCCTCCTGTTTGAGTTCCACTGTGCTAAGTATTGAGAAAACAATGACGCCTAGGCAAGACCTGCTCCTTGTTGTTTTAGACTTCACAGTCTAGAAGGAGAATGATTGATAGCTAAAAAATACACACTAAACACATCAGATAATTAGAAAACAAAGTGCTATGTGTGTGTGTGGTTGGGAGCAGCTAGGTAGCACGATGGATAGAGCTTCAGACCTGGAGTTGACTGGACCTGAGTTCCAATCTGGCCTCAGACCCTTCCTAGCTGTGTGACCCTGGGCAAGTCACTTAACCCCCATTACCTAGCCCTTACACTCTTCTGCCTTGGAACCAATACACAGTACTGATTCCAAAATGGAAGGTAAGGGTTTTAAATAATAATAATTACTTCATATATATTTTGTCCTTTTTTCTTATATATGTGTAGCCGCACCTCAGTGGACATGTGCAAGTTATGACTTCAGAGGATGCCTACTCTCTCAGGTTCTGGTGGTGCCCTGAGGCTGGCTATAACTATTACTATAGCTCATAACCCTCCCCCCACCCCCACCCCAATATGTGTACTTCTCATTGACAGTCAGCCAGTAGACACAATGAGCTCTTAGCAAGGGCATTTATTTGCTAGGATGGCACAGTAAGAACAGTATCTATAAAATATCCTTCTTCTTAAATATAGGACAAACTGCCACAAATAGAGATGTCGGTGTAAACTTATAGTAAAATGATAATGTGGGATGCCTGCAAAATACTAGGGATCATCCTGAAGGCAAAGGCAACTCAGACTTCTAGGTACAGTAGGACCTCAAAAGACTTTGTCTCCTTATGGAGTACTTACATAGCTTCCTGTAGATATAGCATCTTGTAATTAGCTAGGCTGCTTAGATGGATTCCTAGGGTCTTTACCTCTCCACAGCTTGACTCTTAGGGGTGTATGAAGTGTTCAGGGAAGACTAGTACCTTTAATGTGAAGGTTAGACTCCCACCCTGCTCTCTCCTGTGGTCCCAAGATGCTTATCATACACAGCAGGCACACCAGTAAAACCTTCTCAGCAGATGGGCTAAACCAGGTTGAGGGTAACCGACAGGCCTCAAACCAGTCAGTTAATTAGATGGGCATCTATCCCAGATACATGAAAACTTCCCCCTACTGAAGGGGCAGATGAGATCAATTTGTTCCAATGACCAAGAAGGCAGAGAAAGGGGGCACTATGGAGCCCTCAGAGCTTGGTTAGACAATGGAGAAACCTACGTCATTCACTGCATCCCCAGCCATCCCCAGTCATCTCGGCTTTTGTCTTGCCACTGGACTTTGTGAAACTGCCACACTTAAACCCAATTTATGAGCAAGTCAAAAGACATCACCAGTGATGTCATTTTGGTCTTCTTAAGCATGAAAGACAATCAATAAACCAGGTCTCTTGAGTCCACAGCTAGTTCCCCTTTCTCCTGAAAGAGGGTCCTGTTTCTCAAAATTGCTTCCTTCCTCAAATGCTTTTCTATATTCGTTTTTGTCTGGAATAATATGTCTCTGCTTCCTTAATTGTGTCCTGGTCAATGAATGTGTGTGTGAAATACCTTCCTCTTCCTGCAGAGGTCTCTTCTAGAAAAAATTTCTGAGTCTGCATTCCCAACTTGGAATTCTGTCCTTAGCTTTGCAGGGCTACTTAAAGCCCTGCAAAAATGTGTTTAATTTTGCTCTTCCAATGAGTAGCTCTCTTTAATTTTGTTAAAGAGTCACACTTCATAAAGGGATCATTGGGTGTGTCTGCAATTTTATAGTCCGTTTAATACCTTGTAACCACATTAAAATTTCATAGTCTAAATCTTGACTACATTAACAGAGGAGGCAAGGTGGAGAGAGGAGAGATCAAATCCCTTACCTTTTATATATCCCTTATGTATTGTCTCCCCCTAGTAGAATGCAAAACTCCTATAAGATGTAGACGTTTGTTTTATCTTTATATCTCCTCTACCTAACACATCAAGTAAGTGGTTAATAAAAACTTGCCAAATTGAATTGCTTACTGTTATCATTAAATTAAAGGGGGGGGGGCAGCTGGGTGGCTCAGTGGATTGAGAGCCAGGCCTAGAGATAGGAGGTCCTAGGTTCAAATCTGGCCTCAGACACTTCCCAGCTATGTGACCCTGGGCCCCATTGCCTAGCCCTTACTGCTCTTCTGCCTTAGAACCAATACATAGTATTGATTCCAAGACAGAAGGTAAGGGTTTTTATAAAAAACAAACAAACAAAAAAACTAAATAGCGACCAATGGAAATTTTTAAGCAGATGAGTGTCATGATCAGATCTCTTCAGTTTAATAAGCATCTATCATGCTCCGACTATGTGCCAGGCACATAGGTTCTGAGGGTACAATAAAAACAAAAACAAAAAACAAAAGAAAACATTCTTTGCTCTTATACCATTTGGAGGATAACATAGAGAAAGAAAATAAAAATATATAATTATAAAAGTGGGAGAGCATAACATTTGGTGGGATCAGGAAGGCTCTTTGTAGGAAATCTGAGCTGAGCCTTGAAGGGACATTTAATGGTATTATCAGCACCCATGGGTTTAATAATCATCTCTGTGAGGTGGCTTCCAAATCTGTATGTCTAGTTCCAGACTCATCCCTTAATTTCAATCCCATAAAACCACTGACCATTAGGCATTTCAAATGGGATATCCAAAGACATTTCAAATTTAACATGTCCAAAATAGAAATTATATCTCCTCCCCAAATCTCCCCCTCTTTCAAACTACCCTAATTCTTGAAAGACACCTCCATTTCCACAGTCTACCAGGTTTGTAACCTCAGTAGTATTTTAGATTCTCCATCCCACATATCCAGGCAATTGCCAAATTTTGCTTTTTCCACTTCCACCATTTCTTTTATGCCTGACCCTTTCTACTCATAGTCAACCTTTCTTCCTCTCAACCCACCCACCCTTATGGGTTCTTTATCATCTCTCATCCAGATTATTCAGTCTTATTATTTAATTAATTAATTCAATTTTCTTTCTATTTATCTATCTATTTAACAATTATTCAGTTTTTATTTTTTCTCTCCCTTTGACCTCTCCCATCTCCTTTCTTCCTCTACTCATTGGGAAAGAAAAAAAAATACTTGCAAGAAAAGTATAGTCAGGTGACACAAATTCCTCATATTGGCCATGCCAAAAAATGTCTCACCTAGATTATTGCAATGGCTTTCCAAGGTCTCCCTAATTTAACTCTCTTACTACTTCAGCTAATACTCCATAGTGAAATTCAGATCTTAGCATGCCACTTCTATTCAATAAATTTCAGTGACTCCTTATTTCCCCAGGAATGTAATATAGACTCCTTTGGTTAGTCTTTACAGGCCTTCACCACCACCTCATATTTAAGGTCTCATTGAACATCATAGGGAGATCCATACAAAGTGGAATCTCTTCTTCCAGATGGTGGTCTATCTGCCATCATCATGCCTTTTCACTGTATGTCCTACATGTTTATAATGCTTTACCTCCTTATTTCTACTTCATAGAATCTATCTTTTCCTTTGATATGTAGTTCATATGCATATGAAGTCTTGTGATTCCCACCAATTGCTAATGTTCTCCTTCCATAACAACCTTGCATTAGATGACTTTGTATTTATTCTCTTTATATTTTATCTATATGTAATTGTTTGTACTTTTCTTCCCAGAGAGGATAACAGCTCTTTGAGAGTAGGGATTGTTTTAGTCTTTCTATTTTTAACCTCAGCTTCTTACATAGTGCCTAGGACCACATTGGTGAACCTATTATACATATGCCAGAGCATGCCAGAAGGGGCTGCTCCCTTCCCCATCTCCATGCACATCTGAGGACATTTCTCACATGACATGCCCCTCTGCCCAGCATCCCAATGGGAACAATTCCACTCTCCCCCTTCTGGAGTACGGTGGGGGGCTCACATGTGGCATGAGGGTTGTAGCTTAGGTACTTGATCTCTGAACGTGTCACCATCACTGGTCTAGGACATAGTGGGTGCTTTTTAAAGACTTATTGATTGGCTTGTTGGTAAAAGGGGAGAGATTGGAAGAGGGAAACCATATAGGAAGCTATTATAATAGTGCAGGCAAGAGGTAATTAGAGTGAATTAGAATGGTATCCATGTAAGTTGAGAAAATGATATACATATGAGAGGAAACTGTCTATAGGTAGGATCTATAGGACTTGAGAAATGATTAAATATGGGAAGAAGAAGGTAGAAATAGTGAAAGATAATTTTAGTGATGAGCCTGAGTGACTGTGAAGACTATGATGTCCTTAATGGAATTAGGGATGGTTTAGAGAAAGGGAGGGTTCAGAGGCAAAAATCGTGAGTTGTGTTTTGGATGTGTTGAATTTGAGATCAACAAGATATGTAACTAGAGAGGTACAGGGAGAGATGTGCTTATGTACTTGTGTATTATGTGTGTATGTGTACATACATATTTATATCTATAAAAATTCAGTATAATAATAATAACTAATATTTAAACATTAAACATAAATTTTAAGGTTTGCAAAGCATTTTACAAATGAATCTGTCCAATGACCCTGGTAGGCAGCTGTTATCCTTATTTTATAGGTAAGGAAATTGAGAAAACTAGAGGTTAAGTGACTTGCCCAAGGTCACACAACTAGTAAGTATATGGGGCTGGATTTGAACTCAGATCTTCCTGATTCTAGGTCCAGTGCCTCCTATTTGTTTATATGTCTGTACACATACACATATTATAGGTGTGTATACACACACACACACACACACATATATATATATATACAGGCTGTCTGAAGAGTCTTTGCCTGGTATATATTCATGTACATATATATTTTTATATATATACAGTATATGTATTGTGAATGTGATGTGGGTGTATGCATTTTGAGAATCATCCTTAAAAAGATAACCAAACCCATGGAAATAGATAAGATAATTAAGAGAGATAATATATAGAGAGGAGGGAAGAAGGGGGGGGCGGGGAGAGAGAGAGAGAGAGAGAGACAGAGAGAGAGAGAGAGAGAGACAGAGAGAGAGAAGGAGGGCAGGTGAGGTAGGGAAAGAGAGAAAGACAGATAGAGACAGACAGCCAGAGACAGAGAGAAAAGTGTCACAGAAGTCAAAGAAGGAGAGAAAAGAGGTTTCATCAACAGTGTAAAAAGTCAATACAATGAAGCCTACAGGAAAGGCTATTGGGTTTAACCACTGAGAGATTATTGGTAACTAAGGAAGTGGAAGCCATGAATTTAAATGCTTCTAGGAGTTAGAACATGAATTAGAAGAAAAACGTTTTGTGGTAGTTTGAGGGGAAGTCAGTCAAGTCATGTTTTTTAAGGATGAGGAAGATGAGAGCTTTTTTTTTTAAGTACTAACAGGAAAAGATTGAAGGGTCAATTAAAAAATACAATGTCATAAATACATGACTACTATGTGTCAGTTAGAGATACAATAACAAAAAAAGAAACATTCCACTATAGGGAGATGCAACATTGTACATATTCAGGAAAGTGAATACAAGGCAAATTGAGGAAGGATAGGTGCTCAAAAAAGCCTTCTCATCAGAAATGGGGCCTGAGGTGAACCCTGAAAAAGGCTAAAGAGTTTAAGAGGTGGAGCTGAGGAAGCAGTGCATACTAAACATTGGGAGAGCTTGAGCAAAGACCCAGAGGTGTGAAAAGGAATGTGAGGTCTGGAGAATAGTTAGCAGCCAGTTTGACTGGAATGCCGAATGTATGAAGAGTAATGTGAAAAAGTCTGAAAAAGTAGCCTGGAATCAGATTGTGGAGGGCATTAAATGCCAGGCTGAGGAGTCTGCATTTTATCATTGAAGCACTAGGGAAATGATGAAGATTTTGAGAAAATGGACATGGTCAGACCCAAGACTATTTAGAAGGCTAAAGGGAGGATGGATTGGGCAGAGGAGAAGGAAACAGAGACCAATAGGACAATATTACATTATCCTGAATGAGAGATGATTAGAACTAAGACAAGAGTAGTAACCATGTAAGCACTGAAAAGGGAATGCAAGAATGGAAGAGATGTTGCAGAAGTAATTGCCTAGGCAATGGATCAGAGTGGGAGGCTAGAGATAGGGAAGAATCAAGATTGACTGTTTTGTGACTGGAGAGATGTTTATACCCTCAGCAAAACAGGGGAAATCTGAAGAAAGTCCTAGAAGATAATGAGTTCTCTTTCTTCCATATCACATTTGAGATGCAGACAGGACATCTAGCTGAAGCTGTAGAGCAGGCAGTTGGTTAAGAATTGAGGCTCTGGAAAAAGGTTAGAGTTAGACATGTTGTTTCATTTTATTTGATGTTATTTAAATTTTTGTTATGAAACAAAATAAGAAGTCATCTTCACTTTTCTAAAACTCCATAATCAAGATTCATATAATACTATGTGAACAGAATTCTTATGGTTTTACTATAAGCCCACAATTTTCCTTTCCCAAAGGAATTTCCTAGTGTTCTATGTTGATAATATATACACCAACTTCCATATATTATATATAGAGATAGATAGATAGATAGATAGATAGATGGATGGATGGATAGATAGAGTGTTAGTTTATCTCCTCACCCCCCTTTTTTCTGTGTTCCCAATAAATGGATTTTGAGATGAATCCACTTGTTACTTTCAATATCATAAACTTGAATAAGTTGTTTTCATTGGATCACAAAATTATAGATAAGGAACCCTAGTGCTGAAGAGGTTAGTTGATTTGCCCAAGGTCAGCTTTATTTCCATTGCATGCATGGTGACATCATGTCTAAATGATATGTTTAATGGTTTTGTTTGACTGTGACTTACTTAATTATTACAAGGGAAAGACATCTATAGGGGAGGGCAAATTAGTAGGTAGTGATCTAGGTGAAAAAAAAAGAAAGTGGAGAAATAAAGGAAAGAAAGCAAGAAAGAAGGGAAGAGGGAAGAAGGAGTGGGAATTTAGGGTTGGGGTAGAATAGCATTAATTATTACAATAATACACTGAGAGGCCTTAATATAGTGGCTAAAACTAGCCTCAGATTCAGAATGATTTTGGATTTAAGTTCTACTTCTGGCAACCTGGGCAGTTCACTAAACTTCTCAATGTTATTAGTTGGGGAAAGGGCTCAACAAATTTTATTATAAGAATGTTATCAAATTTTATTTTATCCATACAATGAATATGAAAAATTCAGAGAAACTTGAGAAGTCATATGGATTGATTCAGAATGAAATCAGTGGAACTAAGAGAACAATTTATACTGCTACATTAATTAATTCATTAAAGGGAAATTTTAGAATACGTAGAAGAAAACAAAAGAATATTCAAAAGGGGCAAGAAACTTTTTTATTACTTTGTTAAATTTCATATTCACTTTTCAAAAGCAACCTGTATGTAACAAAAGTTCATTTGTGCTCTTTTGTTCTTTGTATTCTAAAAGTATGTTTGTTAATAATTTTAAAGTTAGTAATAAAAATAATTTTTAAAAATGAGTTATTGAAGTGAGAGGAAGCCAAAGCAGGGATGACAGAGTAAGAGAACTGGGTGGGTGGGTATAAATGGGATGAACTCAGCCACAAAAAAAAAAAGATGAAAGTAGATTAGATTAAAAAACAGAATCCAACAATATGTTGTTTATTAGAAACTTATTTGAAACAAAGATTTTTCAATATAGAATAATTATAGAAAGAAAATTATACACATAATACATGTGTGTATATAGACACAAATATGTTGATATGCTATATGGATTTATGTATAGAATATATTCTATATGAATATAGAATATTTTATTCTATAGATAAATACAGAAATATAACAATAAATAAATATAGAAAATTTAAATAATATAAATATAATATAGATATAGAGAAACTAAAAAGAGAATTGGATTGGTGGATGGGATGACAGGAGGAAATGCTGAAAATGAAAACTAGGTTTCATAGGATGGTGGGAGAGATATAATGACAAGAAGCTATGATCAGAGAGAATTGTAGTTTAAGATGATAAAGTTGATACAGTTTTTAGTAATGATGTAGTCTGAGGTGGCTGAGATAAAATAGAAATAGTGGTCATGAAAGTTGAGGAGAATGATGACCTAGGAGGCTAGGATGATCTAGAAATTTAAATGTGAATAGTTAAGAAAAGTAGGTAAGCCAAGTATGGTGGTATATGCCTATAATCTCCTATTAGGAGTGAGGCTAGTGACTTGACTTGACTTAACAAGACCACTTGACTTCAGGAGTTCTGAGATACAGTAGGTCTAAAGTTAATTAGATGTCTGAACTAAATATGATGAGTCTTCATGGGTCTCAACCAGGGTGCCTAAGGAAGAGTGACTTCATCCAGATAAGAAAAATGAAGGTTAAAGCTTCTGTATTGATCATCATTGTGTTGGGCTTATGAGTGGTCACTGTATTTCCAGCCTGGTTGAAATAGAGGGATCCAGTCTCAAAAAATAAAATAGAATAAAGAGCATAAGGGACAGCAAGAAAGATCTACACTCCACCTACCTAAGTCATCTGTTGACTTAAGGTGGAATAGATGCTGGTGCAACTGTTGGTGATGGCCTGAATGAAGCTTGTCTTTCCCAGGTGTAGGTGATTTCCTCAACCTGCTAGCAGGCTTATGGGTGATGGAGGCTAATCATTGGAAGGGCTGATTAGGTGTTAAGCACACAAGTGGTGTTGGCAGACAGCATGTACCAACAGAATAGTAGCAGTTAGTGTTACCTCTTCTCCTCAAAGGCAGTGCTCCACCTTATGACTGCTTTTTTCTTTCTCTAAAGTTACTAAAAGTTGCTGAAGGAAATTCCCCAATTAAGCTGATTTCTCCTACTTAGAAGTTTATGGAAACTTCATCTGGACTCTTATTGCAGTTTTACAATCCTTCCACCCATCTCTTATAGTCTCATTCCTCATATTTATTGTTTCAAATTTTTTATTCTCTTTTACATTCAATCTATACCCCACATCCTACTCAACCTTTATACTGGGCTGAGTCAATCTGATGTGAGATCTCTCAGTGTCCCTCTGATATTGCTCAAAACTTTTCAATATTACCACCAATTTTTAGCCAAATATTACCAATTTTTAGCATTATCACTCTTCCTTCTCTTAGGTCATAGAAGAGAAAGCACTGTATATATATATATATATATATATATATACCACTAAGGGCAACCCCTTTTCCTCTTCCATTGATTCCCTTTCTTTATGACTTCTTAACTTTGTTCTTTCCTGCTCTATTGGTCTCCTTCATATCTTTTTACAAACATGGGCAACTCTATCAAATTCTTAAATTCCTTCTCCCCTCCAGCTATTATTCTTTTTCTTTTTCTGCACTACTAAACTTCTTAAAAATAATTTTATTGGTGAATTTTGTTTTTTATTTCACCATAATTTTCTTCACTTTTGGTGTTTCTTCCCTTCCCAGAGAGCCTTCACATAAAACAAAATATTTTCAAAGAAAAAGAGAGAAACAATTAGGTCCTTTCTCTACAAAGAGTTGGAATGGCTGTATCTTTTCATATTTCTTCTTTCCAGATATTTTTTATTTATATATATTTTTGCAATTTTCCAATATTCAATTTTTATTTTTTATTGTTTTTTCCATTTCCATTTCTGTAGTCATTTTGTGTATTTTCTTGATTCTGCTTACTTTCATCTGTCAGTTCATGTTGATTTTTTCATGCTCCTATGTATTAATCATTTTCAAAATTTCTTACCTAACAGTAATATTCTATTAAAGTTATATGCTATAATTTATTTAGCTATTATCCAAATTGATAAGCATCTGCTTTATTTTCAATTCTTTGTGATTAGGAAAAATGGTATTCTAACTATTTTGATGTGGGGTCTTTATTCTTATTAAAGGCCTCCTCAGGGTAAAAGTCTCATAGTGAAATGTCTAAGTCAAAAGGAATGGACATTAGAGTCACTTAATGTGCCTAATTCCAAATTTCTTTCTGAAATGGTGATATTGATCATAGATCCACAAACATGTACCAGTCTGCCTATCTTTATATAAATGAATAATTACCAATATTTTGTCATCTTTGCCAATTTTCAGAGTACGAGGTGAAACTTTAGGTTGTTTTGATTTCACATTTCTCTGATTATTAAGAATTTGGAGTATTCTTTCATGTAGTTTTTAAAAATAATCTTATTTTCCCAAATTATATGTAAATTTTTAAAAACATTTGTTCTTTTTTATTTAGGGTTCCAAATTCCCTCCCTCCCTCCTCAGGCCCCTTGCTAAGACAGTAAGTAATTTGACATAGGTTATACATGTGCAATTATGTAGAACATATTTCCACAAAAGTCATGTTGTGAAATAAAACAAACCAAAAAAATAAAGAAAGTGAAGAATAGTATGCTTTGATCTGCATTCTGATTCCATCAATTCGTTCTTGTGAGGTGGATTGCATTTTTCAACATGAGTCCTTTGGAATTATCTTGGATCCTTGTATTGATCAGAAAAGCTAAGTCATTGATGGTTGCTCATCATACAACAATGCTGTTATGGTATACATTGATCCTTTCTGGTTCTGCTTATTTCACTTTCTATCAGTTAATAAAGGTCTAAGTTTTTCTGAAAACATCCTGCTCACCCTTTCTTATAGTACAATAGAATTCCATCACAATCATACACCATAACTTGTTCAGCAATTTCCCAACTGATGCTCATCCTTTCAATTTCTGATTCTTTGCTACCACAAAAAGGAGCTGCCATAAACATTTTTGTACAAATAAGTCCTTTTTATTTCTCTTTAAAAATCTATTTGGTTGCCAAAGAGATAGTGGACAAAAAGACTTGTACAAAAATATTCATAGCTGCACTCTTTGTGGTGGCCAAAAACTGGAAAATGAGGGGATGCCCATCAATTGGGGAATGGCTGAACAAATTGTGGTATATGTTGGTGATGGAATACTATTGTGCTAAAAGGAATAATAAAGTGGAGGAGTTCCATGGAGACTGGAACAACCTCCAGGAAGTGATGCAGAGCGAGAGGAGCAGAACCAGGAGAACATTGTACACAGAGACTAATACACTGTGGTATATAATCAATCGTAATGGACTTCTCCATTAGTGGCGGTGTAATGTCCCTGAACAATTTGCAGGGATCCAGGAGAAAAAAAAAACACCATTCATAAGCAGAGGATGGAAAAGCAACTGCCTGAATACAGCGGTTGAGGGGACATGACAGAGGAGAGACTCTAAATGAACACTCTAATGCAAATATTATCAACATAGCAATGGGTTCAAATCAAGAAAACATGTAATGCCCAGTGGATTTACGCGTCGGCCATGGTGGGAGGGGGGGGAGGAAAAGAAAATGATCTATGTCTTTAATGAATAATGCTTGGAAATGATCAAATAAAATATAAAAAATAATTGCCAGTAAAATGTCATGAGACAGCATTTCAATAAAATCTCCACTTCTAACTTCTCAAAAAAAAAATCTATTTGGGATACAGACCTAGTAGTGGTATTTTTGGGTCAAAGAGTATACACAGATTTATGGCCCTTTTGGCATAGTTCCAAATTGCTCTCCAGAATGGTTAAACTAGGTCACAATTCCACCAATAATGCATTAATATTCCAGTTTTCTCACATCCCCTCTAACATTTACCATTTTCTTTTTTTATATTAGCCAAACCAATAAGTGTGAATTAGTACATTGAAGTTATTGTAATTTGCATTCTTCTAATTAAGAATGATTTAGAGCATTTTTTTCATATAACTATAGAGAGCTCTAATTTCTTTATCTGAAACTGTTCCTATCCTTTAACCATTTATCAACTGGGGAATGACTTGTACTCTTATATATTTGACTCAGCTCTATATCTTTTACAAATAAGACCTTTATCAGAGACCCTTGTTGTAAAAATCTAACCCCTTCACCCCACAGTTTTCTGCATTCCTTCTAAACTTGGTTGCATTGGTTTTCTTTGTGTAAAACCTTTTAAAAAATTTAATATAATCAAAATCATCTCATTTTACATTTCATAATGCTCTCTGTCTCTTGTTTGGTCACAAATTCCTCCCTTATCCATAGTCCACCAGGTAAAGTAATTCATGGTCTGTTATTTTATGGTATCATCTTTTGTTTCTAAATAATGTATCCATTTTGATCATATGTTGGTATATGATGTGGTTATTTATAGTTTGCATTCTTTTGAGAACTGCTCATTCATATCCTTTGAACACATCTCTTGAGGAATGGCCTTTGGTCTTCTATGTGTCTGTTGATAAAACTTTATCAAAGAAATTTAATACAAAGTCTTCCTTTCCCCTCCCCTTCTTATTTTAGGGGAATTCTGTGCAGAATCTTTTATATATCATGTAATCAAAACCAATTTCTTGTGATAAAAAGATATCTATTTTATCTTTTAAATTGTTTTTATCCCTTGTTTGATTAAGAATAAACTCCTAAAGGTAAAAAAACTTGAGTATTTTGATGAAGATAATGGTCCAAGATAATTCTAAAGGACTCATAATGAAACATGTTTTCCACCTTCAGAGAGCGAACTGATGGAAACTGAGTGCAGTTTAATGAATACTTTTTTTTGTACATCCTTAAATTTTCTTTTTTTGTTGTTTTCTTTTGTAACATGGCTAATATGGAAATATATTTTACATAATTTCACATGTATAATTGATATCAAATTGCTTGCCTTCTTAAGGATGGGAGAGGAAGAATTAAAAATTCAAAATAAAAATTGTTAAAAATTTACAATTGTAAAAATGTAATTGGGAAATATTTAATGAAATGAATAAAAACATGTTAGAAGAACAAAAATGACTCTCCTATCTATAGCAGTGAGAATTATATGATTTGCTCTTCTTCTAAGGCTTTTTTTTTGTGGTATGATTTTATATTGAAGTCACATTCATTTAGAATATATTTGTGGAATATAGTATAGATTATTTGTCTAAGCTTAACTTTTGTTGGACTGCTTTCCAGTTTTCTCAGAAGTTTTTTTTTTTATCATAAAGGGAGTTATTGTCTAAGTAATTTATGGTTTCTATTTTACTGAAACCTGGATTTCTGAGTTCCATTGCTTCTGATTCTCTTCTTGTCTAATCTGTTCCATTGATCTACCTTTCTATTTTTAACTCATACCAGATGTTTTGATGGTTGCTGCTTTAAAATGTAATTTGAGATCTGACAGTGCAAATCTCCTTTTATCCCTATCTCTTTTCATTATTTTCCTTCATATTTTAGATCTCTTTTTAACAGATTTTTATTCTTTTATCATATTCTATACAGCATTTCTTTTATAATTCAATGAGATCACTTTAGAACTTTCACTCAACTTTGGAAGGATTGCTTTTTTTATTATATTTATATGGTCCAGCCATGAACACTGAATGTTCCTTCAGCTATTTAAGTTCTTTATTTCTTTAAGAAGCAATTTGTAATCGAATTTTTACAAGTCTTTTTATGTTTTGGTATTTTGATCTCCAGATACTTTATATACTTTGTAGTTTTCTGGACTGATTTTCCCTTTATAACATTATATAGATTGTTATTATTATGTAGAAATGTTTTTGATTTAAGGATTTATTTTATAGCCTGAAACCTCACTGAAACTATTATCTCAATTAGGATCTTTCTGATTCCCTGGGATTTTTACAGTAGATTATCATATTATCAGAGCTCCTCTTTACCTATAGTTTTGCCTTTAATTTCTCTCTTGGTTTTTATTGCTATTGCTAGTATGAATGTATAAGTAAAAATAATAGTGAAGAGAGTGGCATCCTTGCTTTTACACTTCCATTTATTGCATAAAGTTCTATTGTGTCTTCATTGTATATGATGCTTCTTTTTTTTTTGGATAAATCTTTTCTGATATTATGTCTCTATGTCTCTATGTCTATACTTTGTATATATGTTTAAGCATAAATGAATGTGGTACTTTGTAAAAGGCTTTTTCTGTATGTATTGAGATAATCATGATTTGTGGTATTTTTATTTTGAATATGAACAAGTTTATTATTTTCCTCTTCTTGCATCCTTGGTATAAATCTAACTTGGTCATGATGAACAATTTCTTGGCTGAATTTTCGTAGGTTTTTTGGCAACATTGTATTTACTTTTGTTAAAATTTATGTTAATTAATGATGTTAGTTTATATTCTTTTTTGGTATCTTAATCTTCTCTGATTTAGTTATTATAACTATATTTAAAAGGAAACCTGATATATCAGATATATGACATAAAAGGAATCTGATATGATTCTTTTTTCCCAGTTTCTAAGAATAATTTATATATCAGTACTAATTTTTAAAGTTTAATAGAATTCTCCTTTAAATATGTCAGAACCAGGATTCCTACCTATATCCCCTAGAAATTCCTTAAAAGTGAGTTCTATTTCTTTTTCTGAGATAGGATTATTTAAGATGAAATAGTTGGTCTTCTTTTAGTTTGGACAGTTTTTATTTTTGAAGTTCTTATTCTATTTGTTTGTTATCTCAGTTTTGGTAGCAAATAATGCTGTATAATAAGTTCTGATTGGTTTTATTTAAAATTCTGGTTTTGTTGTGATTTCACCTTGTTAATTTCCTTTTTTGTTGATTTTCTGACCTCTTCTTTTTAATCATATTGGCTAAATATTAAATTTTTTTCATCTAGGAACCAGGTTTTAGTTTTATTTATCATTTATATGTTTTTTTAAATTATCAGTTTGTCTATTTTCCCTCTAATTTTTAATCTCTTTTGTGCTTATTTTAAATTCATCTATTTGTTAGTTTTCTAAATTTTAAAAATGTACATTCAATTATTAACCCTTAATCTTGCTTATTCTCTTAATGTATTGTTTTAGATACAATTTATTTTTCCAGGACTGTTTCAGCTATATCCCAGAAATTTTGATATTTCTATCTAATATCAAATAGAAATATATTATTTTATCATTACTTCTTTAATATAATTATAGTTCCTATGATTTGGTTTCTTGAACCACTTATTATTTAACATTTCATTTTAAGTTTCCATTTGGATCTATGTCTTTTGTTTGTGCATTGTGAACTAATTACTATTTTTATTGTCATATGTTCTGTTAAGGATGTGTTTACTATTTTTGTCTTCTCATATGTTTGTAATATCTGTGTCCTAATGGTCAATTTTTGGTAATTGTTTAGAAATACATATATTTTTAATAACTTAGAAGATATCACAAGTCTTTTATCTCTAGTTTGCCTACCAATATGTTCAATTCCATATTTTTCCTCTTGTTTATTGGTTAGTTATCTAAAACTGAAATGTTAAAATCTCTTGCCACTACTGTTTTACTGGCTATGTAGTCTTGTAATTCATTTAATGTTCCTTATTAATTTAGATGCTAAGGTGTTTGGAGCATATAAGCTTAATACTGATAATAGTTTGTTTTTATAATTTTCTTTTAGCATAAAGTAGTTTCCTCATTTGGTGGTGAGTTTGTGGTTTTGCTTTAAGAGTTTGTTTACAACTCACACTTTTTAGATTGATCTGATTCATACTACATTTTGTTCCAACTCCTCCCTTTTTTTTCTTCTGGTATGTCTTTGCTTTTTAGTTGTGTTGCTAATAAGAAATAGATTGTGGGGTTTTGTTTTCTTACCCAATCTCTAGTCAGAGATCACAGGGATAAAAGATATTTAGAAAAGTGGGAGGGCATGGACCTAGCGAGATTTTATGAGAAATGGGGGGAAATATTCATGGAGAAAGCAAAGAATAGTAAAGAACTATACAATAAAGGATATAAGAAAATTCTATTTTTCTAAAACTCTTAGCTTCCATCTTGGAATCAATACTGTGTATTGGTCCCAAGGCAGAAGAATGGTAAGGGCTAGGCAATGGGGGTTAAGTGACTTGCCCAGGGTCACACAGCTGGGAAGTGTCTGAGGCCAGCTGGGCCTGGCTCTCAATCTACTGAAGCACCCAGGTGCCCCTGAAAATATCTATTTTAAGGCATTACCTTATCCTTTTATCACCTTCAGGCATTGCTCATTTTTAGTTGAAGCACAATAGAAAAAAGGAGGATTTGGCATAAGAGATGTAAGGCAATAACAGAGAAACTGTTTAGAAGAAGGAAACCAACTCCATGAGGAGTATTGAAACTGATAAAGGTCTAAATAAATATAAGGATAATGAATAAAAAAATAATAGACAGAATAGAGAAAAGAAGAAAGTAAGTAATAAAGAAAATCAAGGAAACAAATTCTTTTTATAAAAATATGTGCAAAAGAAATTTTTACAAAATGAATGAATAAGGATAGGAGATTTTACTTGACTACTTAACTGAGAGGAAAATAGGGGAAGAATTAGATAACTGGATAAAAGGAAAAAAGAAGTAACAAATTAAGCAAAACTCTTAAACTAGGGAAAGGTACCAAATAGGAGGCAGGTAAATGGAGAGTTGAGAGTGAGATGAGAGCCTCTGAGAGTAGTTGCCTTAAAATAAATTAAGCTAAAGTAACTAAAGAGACAAAATCTTTATAAATAATATCTTTATATATAATTATATATATAATATATATAAATATATATTAAAATAAAAAAAATATAATTATATATTAAATTAAAAAATATCTTTATAAATAGGGGGGGGGGGCAGATTGTAATGGGAATGGGGGTCCAGGAGGGACAGAATTAGAAACAAATGGAGGAAAATCTAAATCTAACCCTTAACACTTTAAATGTAAATGGATCAATTCCAGTCTTTCTTTATTCTAATGTAAACTCCTTAATGACAGGGACAATCTTGCTTTTGTGTCTGTATTTCCCATTCTTAGCAGTACCTAGAATTGTTTAATATTTGCCTTTCATTAATTCATTTTTCTCAGAGATATAGGACTGGAGCTCAGAAAACAAGACTGCATTGGGGTAGATATTTGGGAATCACTAGTTTAGAGGTCATTGCAGAAACTCTGAAAACTGAAGGCATGTAGAAAATTAAAGGAATAAACAAGACAGCATTAAAGATAGATATATGGGAATCATCAGCATACAAGTCTGCTGAAACCCTGAATATCTCGGGCAAGTAAGGAAAATGAAGGGGGGAAAAAAGAAAAGGGCAAATGAACAGGCTTTAGGGAAAGCTCATAGCTAAGTTATTTGATGGGACAAAGAAGAGGAACAAGGGAAGTTAATAGGTAAAATGTTTCAGCAAATTTAGAGCTAAAAAAGGGCCTCAAAGATTATCTAATATAGGTGGCAGCTGGGTAGCTCAGTGGATTGAGAGCTAGCCCTAGGGATGGGAGGTCCTAGGTTCAAATCTGGCCTCAGACACTTCCCAGCTGTGTGACCCTGGGCAAGTCACTTGACCCCCATTGCCTAGCCCTTACCACTCTCCTGCCTTGGAGCCAATACACAGTATTGACTCCAAGATGGAAGGTAAGGGTTTAAAAAAAAAAAGATTATCTAATATAAACCAATTCACTTACTGATGAAAAAACTAATACTCAGAAGGGGAACGAGTAATTTAGGATCATGAAATTCAGAGCTGGAGGGAACCTTTGAAATCATTCTATAATTTTAAATAAGAAAATTGGGGTCTTGAAGTTAAGTGACTTGTCAGAACTAGAATTTTCACACAGGGTGCCTGGTGTTGAATCCAGTGCTCTGTTCTCCATACTGTACTATGAACACTTCATCTTTTCAACTTTTCTAGAGAACAGAGAGTTCCATACTGCTATACTATCCAGATTAGGAATGAAGAAACCTCCATTCTATTCCAAAGCCACTTTCTTGTTCTTTTTTCCCATTAGGGCTATATTTATACTCAATTTAAGATTATGTCATGAATTTTACATGTTTTAATTGTTCTTTAGTTGTTTTGCCTTTATTATACTGAATTTTTTCCTCAGAATAAGGACCTCATTTCCTTAAATCCTATGGGTTTTCTCATCCTCTCTTCTCTCACTCTTGCCAGCTGCTTAGGGTTCAATAAATGCTAGAATATTATTGGTTTGTTTGGTTTTTTTTTTAGTCCAATGCAAAATCACTCAAGATTCATTTCATCTTCAAATTTTATTGTTCTCTCTTTGGAACTCCTGAGGAGGAATACAGACAGAATTATCAGATGGAAGTTTTCCTGCCAGTGGAATCAAGCCCAGAGTTTGTTTAGACTGAATCACTCAAACCTGGAGGGAAATGAGAGGAACCATCAGTGACTATTGCATCAAGGCAAATACACCCTATGCCACCTCCCCTTGTTCATATCATACTCTCTACCACCTTCAAGCTGTCCTCACTCCACAAGATTATCTTTCCCTCACTTCTCAATTGATTCCTTCCCTTGTCTGTTGAGCCCATTGGGTGTTGCTCTTACCATTCACTTTTAATTCTCTAATATTATCCAGCTAAAGAATTTGAATTTGTCTCAATGGCTGCATCTCTATATTTTCATCCTCTCTCCTTCTTTAGATGGAGTATAAAGACCATGTGTTGTTCCTTTGGAATGCTCTTATAAATTCAGAAGTCTACTGTTGATAGGGACCTCAGAAAACATAGACCACAAGCATTTGGTCTTTAGGAGATGCTCAGATATCAGTATAGATCGACAGATGCACATTTTAGATTTTACTGAAGTGGAGAGTAAGGCATTGTTGAGATAGGACAAACAAGTGGCTATGGCATAATCTAATGCTAACTTTGCAATCAATAATTTATGGTAGAAAATGAGAAGGCATAGATCAGTGGAAGGAATACTTAATCCAAGGAGACAAGGTTCTTTTAAAGGGTCACAAATATGAGCAAAAATCTCCTGCTGAGTTTGCCTCATTGATGCAATTTGGGAGGAAAAGAGAAAGGGAGGAGGAAATAGAATTTCACCTTTGATTCAGAGGTAGAAGGGACTTAAGAAGCCATTGAGTCTAAACCCCTTATTTTACAGATGAAGGAACCAAGGCACAGAGGGATGAGAATCTGAAGCCAGGCCTTCTTGCTGCCAAGTTCAGTGTTCTGTCCACTACTCCATGCTGCTTCTAGTTAAGAGAGAACCTAGAAACCAATTGTTCTCCTACCGTAGGCCATAGAGGTCCAAAATCAACCATGTCAATGCCAATTCCTTCATTCTCTTGTTCTTAGGATCCTCAGATGAGGAGTCTTTAAATGGGGAACTGCAAAGGAAATAATGAGGAGGGGGTCAGAGAAAGTGTTCCTTCCTTCCCTCTTTCCCTCTCTCCCTTCCCCTCTTCCTTCCTTCCCCAGACATTTACTGAACACCTGCTATTTCTGTCAGAGATAAGAACATTTGCTGTTTCTGAGAGACAAGAGAGACTATTTCATCTTTGACTTTGTATCCCCAGTGCTTAGTCAGGTGCTGAAAAAATACTTATAGATTGATTGATTGACATCTGTCCTTAAAAAGTTTACAGAAAGATAAGACAAGTACTACATGTGTAACCTTAATTAAATCTTTGAGCCTCAGTCCTTTATCTGATCAACTTTCATTATCATTCCCTCTTCCCTTATGCTTTACAACCCATGGGTTTGTTTATGCTTTATTCTCACCATGATCTCCATTCCCTTCCATTCTCAGTTCTTTCCCAGACAATTATGACCTCCTGAAATGACTACTTTATTTTTCTTTCTATAGCTCAACCACTTGGTGAATCAACTCTATGTTATTCTCTACTTTTGAAGTCCTTGTACCTTTATCCTGTTCCTGATCATGATCATGTGTTGTCTTGGATTACTCCCACTATCTACCAGTCACTTACTGGACCCACTACAAATGTTTGTTAGTTAATTTTAGGTGGGCCTTCACTGCTACAAGGCAAATATTCTATTGTTCCCTGAGTAATTTACTATTCTACTCTCCACAGCAGCTATTCATAACTTTTTGGTCTCTCCTCAGTCATATAGCATCATATTTATCATCTAGCATCCCTTATCCCACACTCTTAGTTGAGGACCTCACTTAATTCTTCACTAAAAAAAATTAAAACCATTTATAGAGTTCCCCCTTCTCCTTTCTTTCTCTTTTCGCATTACTCAGCCAATTCCTCTACTATATCCTCCTTTACTCTGATCTCAGATAAAAAGGGAAGTTTTTCTCTTGATAAGGCAAATCCCTCTACTTGTTTTCAAATCCTTCCCAACTTCTCTAGCAAATTGCCCTATCATCTCCACACTGTATTATTTTCAGCTATTAGTACCTCTCCTCTCAGCCCCTATAATCTGGCTTCCATCTTCATCATTCAACTGAAATTGTACTTTCCAAAGTTACTAGAAATCTCGTAATAGCCAGAAACAATGGGCTTTTCTCAATCTTCACCCTTCTTGATCTTTCTTGTAGCATTTGGCACTATTGACCATCCCTGTCTCTTGGAGAGACTTCTTTTTGTTTTCATGAACGTCTTTCTTTTTATTTTCCAATCCTTTTGACTGCTCCTTTTTAGTCTTTTCATTTGTCATCCATGTCATGCCCACTAACTGTGGATGTTCCCCAAGGCTCTGTCCTGGGCCCTCTTCTCTTTTTGCTCTATGCTCTCAATTCATGATATCAGCTTCCATTTCAACTCCATGATTCCCAGATATGTATAGCTAGCCCTAATTGCTCTACTGAACTAGTCAGAAATCTCCAACTACCACCAATGTTTCAAACTGAATATCTTATATGCTCAAACTCCACATCCTAAACAGAACTTACCTTCCATCCACCTCCCCAGAAACCTTCTCCCCTTATTAACCAGAGGACTGTCAGGCAGACCTAGTGATAGGAGGCTTGTAACTTGAGTTTCATCCTAACTCCTTACTCTTACCCCACATAGCTAATCTATAGCCAAATCTTATCATTTCCACCTTTGTGATATCATTTGTATATATCTGTATAGCTTTATCTACATCTTTATCCCCCTTTCAATTCATGGAACCATAATCCTAGTTCAGACTATCATTACCTCCAACCTCACAGTAGCTTTCCAATTTCCCTTTCTTCAAGTCTCTCCTCTATCCTATCCATCCTCCACTAAGCTGTCAAAGTTACTTTCATTTTTAAAAATGTGAATATGACCATATTGCTCTCCTGCTCATCGAGCTCTGGGTGGCTGCCTGGTACCTCTATAAATCAAATATGAAGTCCGGTTTCACATTTAAAGCTCTCCATAATCTGGCCACTTCCTATATCTCTAATCTTTTTATAACTTTATTCTCCTCTATACACTGAGATCCAACTACAGTGTCTTATTTGGCAGTTCCTCCATCTGGCAGACATTTCTCTTCTGCTCTTCATGACTTTATACTGACTACTGGCTTTCCCTTATGGCTGAAATGCTCTGTTCCCTCACTTCTGCATCTTATATTCCACTGCTTCCTCAGGATTCAGCTCAAATTCCATTTTCTGCAAGAGACTTTTTTCTGGGGTTGTCTCACAAACCCTACCCCTTCACCTCAGCTATTAATGTTTTTCCCTTTCAGATTACTTCTTCTATCTTTTATCTGTCTTGTAGATACCTAGTCCCCACAATTAGCTTTAGGATCTTTGAAGGGAAGGACTGTTCTGTTTTTTGTTTTTTGCCTTAATATTTCTAGCACTTGGCACAATACCTAACACATAGAGCTTATTGACTGTGTCCTGATTCCTCTATCAAACTAGAAACTCCCTGAGGATGTAAATTATTTCTCCTCATCAACCTGAGAATTCCTAGTTGTTTAGAGCTGTATCTTGTCCTTCTTTGGTGTCTCTTTCCAGTGCCTAGCATCAAGCTAGGTTTATATTATAAGAGCTCAAACCAAAGGAAAGGCAGACAAAAAAATGTTTACTGATTGACTGACACTGTAAAATAAGCAATTCAACTAAATGATCGTGGAAATCCCTACTAGCTCTAAATCTATGATTCTATAAATTCTAAAGTTCTTCTGAACTCTAAATTAGATTAATGCTATTAGACTTCTTAGATGAGTTCCTCCATTCTTGGGAGCTCTGACTCATAATTCTTTCCCAGACATCATTACTTCATTATAGGATCTTAGGCCTGTAGGCCAACACTCTCATTTTATAGATGAATAAATTGAGACCTCAAGAAGTTGTAGCTTCTTGAAGATCCCTAAGGTAATAAGTGTCATGGCTAGGATTCAAACCTTGAACATATGACTCTGAATCCAAGACTGCCTGCTTGGCCTGACTTTTGGGGGTCTCTTAAATGAGAGGCTTTTTGAACAACCAGTAAGTTGATTTCCAGTTCAGGAACAAATCAGTCAACAAACATTTATTATTTGCTATGTGCCAGCAATTGTGCTTTGTGTTGAAGTTGCAAAAAGAGGTAAAAACTGTTCCTGATGTCAAGTAGCTATGTTAGCCTAGAGATATAGGAGTTGCTGAGGATAGGAATTTAGTTGTAATGACACTCCCTACTCCCAATCACATGTAGGAATCTCTCATCTTTTGTTCTTTCTTTTCTATAAGAGATTAATCTCACCTCCAGTTTTCCATGTTTTTTAGATTCCAGTTGGAATGATTTGTTAGTCCTGTACCATCAGCTTTTCTCTCAGTGATGTTGTGTCTCCAACTGGGAAGACAAAGGTCAGAGACTAGGTGAAACTGAGTTTGATAGTTTGGAAAGGAGCAGATGACTAAAGAGGTCCACAATATCTATATCAAATGATACCTTCTCTGGTGCAAGGAGGAGAGGGAGGAAAAGAGGGAGGGAGATACCTAGGAACTTTAATATGATAAACAAATATATTTTGAAAAATTATTATCACTAAGGATAAGTTCAGGGCCCCCAGAGAGGACATTCTTTATTACACTGAAACCAGTCTTGAAGGGTAAGGATAATCCTTGAGAATAGATGATGTATTTTCTTCCCAAAGTTTGTTGCTTTTTCAAAATTTTTTAGAGTTCCATTAACTCACATTGCCTCAACCTCTCTCTCCTTCCTGACATATATCTGTCAGCTTCTAAGGATCTAATATGTGCATCCTTTAAAAATGGTGACATAGGGGCAGCTAGGAGGCTCAGTGAATAGAGTCAGGCCTAGAGAAAGGAGGGGCTATGTTTAACTCTGGCTTTAGACAATTCCTAGACATGTGCCTCTGGGCAAGTCACTTAATACCAGTTACCTAATAGTTAACTGCTCTTCTGCCTCTGAACCAATATTAAGTACTGATCCTAAAATAGAAGGTAAACATTTTAAAAAAAGGGGCGGGGGGAGTGACAGACTCAGGATTGAAAAATCAACTGGTAAGACCCGCAAATTAGAGTATTTCACTTAATCAGAGGTACAATTAAAGTAGAGTGAATAGGACTTTCCCCCAGGGTGCCCTTAGAGGATCGCTGGCAATACTGAGTTCTTTAGGGTTAGACCAATCCAACCTGACCCAAAAGAATGGAGATAAGCAAGACCAGGAGCTGAAAGGTAAGGGAGAAAGATAACTTTAGAGGGAAATTATTGGGATACTAGGAGAGAGGGAATGGGTTGGCAAAATATTTGGAGGAAAGGGAGAGAAATGAAACTGGAAAGAAAGGGAATAATTTAAAATAAAAAATAAAAAATTAATATTAAAATTTTTTTAAATAAATTAACAAACCAACAAAAGAAAGAAAGAGGACTGGGGGAATACTGAGAGAAGAAATGGGAGATGATAGAGAAAGGGGTGGGGCCTAGGGAGACACTGAGAGGGAGGAATAAGGGCTCAGAGGACCCTGGGAAAGAAGTGAGAAATAATTCACCTATTTTTCTTCCCCTTCTGGGACAGCAGCCAGTTAACAAAGTCCTGTTGCATGATCTTGTCCATGGTGATGCTGTAGTCACTAATGAAGGTCCCCTCAGCATAACGCTGCCCTCGAGCCCAAGGGCCACCAACTTTGGGGTGAGGTCTAAAAAGTGAGAAGAGGGAGAGAAAAAGGACCATTTAGTCAAGGATAGAGGTAAGGAAAGATGGAAAAAACGAATAGAGAGAGGAAATGAGGGAGAGAAAGAGAAAAAATTAGGGGAAGGGAGAGAAGAAAAAGGAATGAGATTAGGGGAAGGAGGAGTGGGAATAGAGGAAGAGAGAGGGAGAAAGGGCAGGGGGAAGTATAGAAGGAAGGAAATGGAGGTCAATAGCAATCAGCAGAGAAAATATTTATAGCAACCCTTGAAAACCCATTAAAACAAGCTGAGTTCATTTTATTGGATATATATGCTTGAACATATATAAGAAATATAGTATAATGTATATAAAACCATGGATATTTGGTTTATCTAAATGAATAGCTATAAAATAAAATTACTCTATTTGCTTTGGTACATTTACAATAAGAAGTTTTAATATTAAAAATGTTGACAATGGGAAAAAAAAGACATATAATGATATAGATGGAGCTTCATTCTCAAATCAGGTCTTTTCTTAATATGTGGCTTTGGTTACAATGGGACCTGAGACATAGGCAGGAGACAGTAGAGGTAAGTGTGACCTGTCATATAGGTTCCCCTTCCTCTCATATTCATTCACTTATATGGCTCCCTCTTGTTTCAATTGGGAGTTGCTGTGTAATCTTAGAAGAATGTCTTTTAGCAAGGAGCTAGAGTATATAACTGGTTCCAGTGGAAGTTTCCCCATTTATTAAGTTAGGTGTTCTCCTGATCACTCCTGCCATACTTCTATTATCTCTCTTGGCCTGCTCAGATCATTGATGCACCATCAAGACACAGCCTCTATAAAACCCCTGTAAAGATCATATAGTTTATCTCCTTGTGTCTGGGAAGGCAACTCACTACCCCGACTCATTCAAGAAACAGAAAGTAGATGCTAACAAAAGTTCTCCAAAAAGCAATATTCCAAAATAAGGAAAACTATTTTTAAAAAGAAAGTATATTCTGGTTTTGCCCAGTCATGTGACTATGAGACACCAAATGTTTGTTCTCAATCTCCCCAGCTGCAGCCTAAACCCCATTCACTCTGGCTGTGTCCTTGGATCAAGTAGAATAGTTCAATTACCATTCTTTAGGGGCCTTTGCTAGATTATTTATATAGAGTCAGTATGTCCTCACACCCTACGTCAGACAGGGGTCTTTGAGAAAGGCCAAGTTAGAATCATTCCTCCTGGCTTTCTATCTACCCTGTTAAGCAAAAGAGACCTTTACCTGAGGTAAGCCTCCTCCAAATCACTCTTCACCATTGCCAAGAACAGAGGCAATAGCATCAAGGAGAAAGTCTTGATGACTTTTACCATCTTCCCAGCCCTGTTTCCTGAGGAGCGAAGAGAGATTTTGTTTAAAATTTGTTCCCAGTCTCCTCGGTCTGCATAGGGTTTGAGGATCAAAAATTGATATCACTAGTGATGTCTTTTGATTGGCACATAAATTGGATTTAAGTGCTGCAGAGTTGCACAAAGTTATTGGTCTCACTCTTTCTTCCAGAGTTGTCAAGTCCAATGGCAAGACAAACTTCAAGATGTCTGGTGATGGCTGGAGATGTAGTGGATAATCTTGCCTTCTTCCATGTTTAGCTATGTTCTAAGTGCTCCCCAGAGCTATGATCTTATGAAAGGGTGAGGAAATGAAGAACTGCAGAACCTGGGCTAAGACCTGGAGTTTGGGAGATTTTTTTTTTTTCTGGATCTATGATTTCAAAGTTGTGGGGACCTGGAGGTATAGGTGAGGAAGCTACCAATGCAGATCAGCAACTAACTATTCTGTTAATTTTCACCTTAGAATCTTGTCTGGATCACTGAAAGTTTATGTGACTTGTTTAGGGTCTCACAGCCAGTATGTGTCAGAGGCCAGAGGTCAAGAGACCCCTGGTCAAGAATACCTTCTGCCCCAAAGACTGCCATTTTTAGTGCTAAGAGATAGTCTTATTTCTTATCTAGGGCTAGAGGTAGAGATAGTTTTAGGATTCTAGACATCCCCCAATTAATAAGATCTATCTTGTTCTATCTTATCCTTTCCTGAGCCTCAGAGCTCAGCACCCACTTTCTCTTTGGTCTTTTCCCAAATTAAGAAGAATTTCTCTTACCTCCAGGTTTTTCAGAGCCTGCTTCTGGTTGAAGTTGGTAGCTACTGAAGTCCAATCCTTTTATATTCCCTAAATATAAGAGCTGATTAGATTAAAAGCATCTTATCAGAAGTCTTGCCCATTGTTTACACTATCCACAAACCATTTAACACTTAGTAAACCTTCCCTTTCCACCTGAATTGTCCTAATTGGTCATTAACATTTGAGTTAATCTTGAACTGGACTGGCTTTGATCCTCCCCAGGACTAAAGTGGCTTGTTTGAAAATGCTTTATTGAATGCATAAAGTGAGAGATGGGAAAGACCTAGGATATGGAGAGGGGGGTAAATGGGGTAAGGAGTGAGAAAGGCCTCCTGTGCAGTGGAGGATAATTTCTGGAGTATGGGGGGAAAGAAACTGTTCTTAACTTGTTGAGAGAAGAGTACAGCAGCAACTGAAGCCCCAAACTGGTTACACTCTCTTCAGTCTTTGTCCTCTCCAATTCATCCCCCATATAGCTGCTGAAACAACCTTCCTAATTTACAGACCTAATTGTAGCACTGTCCTGCTCAAAAACCTTCAGTGGTTCCCTGTTTCCTGTAGGATAAAATATAAATTTCTTTTTCTGGCATTTAAGTTCCTCCACAATCTAGCTTCAATTTATCTTTATTTTACATTTACTGTCATTTATACACTTTGTATTTCAACCAGTATGAGCCTTTCCTCAACCTAGTCCTACCTTCTCCTTGCCTATTCATTTGTGCATACATTTTTATTTCCTACAGTGCATTTTCATTCTCATCTCCTCCTATTAAAATATTTTTTCTGCTTTGAAATCCTTCCAGTCTTATTTCATATCAATACCCTTTAAAAACTCTCTTTTAGTCAAGGTAGCTGATTTATGAACAGAACATCCTATCTCCCACCCCTATGCCTTTGTACAAGTGGTTCTCCATGTCTGGGATGCATTCCTTCTTCATCTCTACCTCACAGTATTCCTAGCTTCCTAAAAGCACAATGCAAGTGCCATTCCCTTGGACAAGAGGCATTTCCTGATATTCTTTAGTTGTTAGCACTCTTTCTTTCTGATGTACAGATCACCAGAGCCATGAGAGGAGCTGAATGCTGGACAGACCACCTGATTGGTTAAAGCGACTCTTCAAATGCGCATTGCGCCTCGCCATCCAAAACATGCCCAGACAGTTTGAGTATTTTACAATGTGAGTCCTCTTAGAGATCCATCTTATTTGCAAAAGCTGTCTGCCAAGGGACCACTCACTGGAAGCTCTACTGAGAAATGGAACCAGTTCAGAGATGCAGTGAAGGAAACATCAAAGGCAGTCCTAGGCCCCAAACAACGCAACCACCAGGACTGGTTCCAGGAGAACAACACTGCTATTGAAGACCCACTGAGCAAAAAGAACAAAGCCTTTATGGAGTGGCAAAATAACCCAAACTCTGCTCCTAAAAAGGACAGATTCAAGTCTCTCCAAGCCATGGTACAGTGTGAGATCAGGAAGATGCAAGACCGATGGTGGGGAAAAAAGGCAGAAGAAATCCAGCACTTTGCTGATACAAAAAGCTACAAACAATTTTTCAGTGCCCTCAAGACTGTCTATGGGCCATTAAAACCCACCACCACTCCCTTGCTATCCTCTGACAGTGACACTCTCATAAAAGATAAAAAAGGCATCAGCAACAGGTGGAAAGAACACTTCAGTCAGCTTCTCAACCAACCTTCTTCAGTCAACCAAAGTGCCCTTGACCAGATCCCCCAAAACCACACCATTGAATAACTTGACGTCCCTCCTTCAATAGAGGAAGTCCAAAAAGCCATTAAACAAATGAGTGCAGGCAAGGCACCTGGTAAAGACAGGATCCCAACCAAGGTGTACAAGGCCTTAAATGGAAAGGTGCTCCAGGCATTCCACATAGTGCTGACCAGCATATGGGAAGAGGAAGACATGCCCCCAGAACTCAGAGATGCCTCCATCGTAGCCCTATACAAGAACAAAGGCGCATGAGCAGCCTGTGACAACTACAGAGGCATCTCATTACTATCCACTGCTGGAAAGATCCTCACCTGTGTTATACTCAACAGACTCCTGTCATCTGTTTCAGTGCAGAACCTGCCTGAATCACAATGTGGCTTCCGACCAGATCACAGCACCATTGACATGGTCTTCATGGTGAGGCAAATGCAGGAAAAATGCCTTGAGCAGAACCTGAGTCTCTACATTGTCTTCCTAGACCTGATGAAGGCGTTCGACACAGTGAACAGGGATGCATTGTGGGTGATCCTTAGCAAGCTCGGTTGCCCAGCAAAATTCGTCAAACTGATCCAGCTCTTTCATGTCGACATGACAGGGGAAGTCCTATCTGGTGGAGAGACTTCTGATCGCTTCAACATCTCCAATGGCGTGAAACAAGGCTGTGTCCTTGCTCCGGTACTATTCAACCTATTTTTCACCCAAGTATTACGACATGCTGTGATGGATCTAGACCTGGGCGTCTATATCAAATACCAACTGGATGGCTCACTATTCGACCTTCGCCGCCTGACTGCAAAAACAAAGACAACAGAGAGACTCATCCTGGAAGCTCTCTTTGTAGATGACTGTGCTCTCATGGCTCACCAAGAAAATCATCTTCAAACCATTGTGGACAGGTTCTCTACTGCAACAAAACTGTTTGGCCTGACCATCAGCCTCAGCAAAACAGATGTGCTGTTCCAAACTGCACCAGGGAGGCCAACTAACCAGCCGTGCATTACAATTGACAGCACGCAGCTTTCTAACGTCAACACTTTCAAGTACCTGGGCAGCACCATCACCAACGACGGGTCCCTAGACCACGAGATCAATGCCAGGATCCAAAAGGCCAGCCAGGCACTCGGGTAGCTGCCCTCCAAAGTCCTCCAACACAGAGTGTAAGCACTGCGACGAAGCTCAAAGTGTACAACGCAGTGGTCCTCAGCTCGCTCCTGTACGGTTGTGAGACATGGACACTGTACCGGAAGCACATGAAACAGCTGGAGCAATTCCACCAACTCCCTCCGGTCAATCATGAGGATCTGATGGCAGGACCGAATCACCAATCAGGAAGTCCTCGACAGAGCCAACTCCACCAGCATAGAAGTCCTGGTCCTCAAAACCCAGCTACGATGTTCCGCATGGACCCACAGCAAATACCAAGACAGGTATTCTATGGTGAACTGTCAGCTGGACTCAGGAAACAAGGTCGACCAAAGAAAAGATTCAAGGACCAGCTAAAGTCCAACTTGAAGTGGGCTGGCATTACACCAAAGCAACTAGAACTTGCTGCCTCTGATAGAAGCAGCTGGCAAACCCACATTAACCATGCCGCCACCACCTTTGAAGATGAGCGACTCGACGTCTTGCCGCTGCACATGAACGCCGACACCAGGCCACAACCGCACCTCCCGTAACAACTGGCGTCCCATGCCCCATGTGCCACAAACTCTGCGCCTCAGCCTTTGGACTTCAAAGCCACATGAGGGTACATCAATAGATGATAATGCACAGACAATTCTCATTCTCGGTCACCGAGAGACTACCACTACTCTTTGTGACCCCATTTAGGGTTTTCTTGGCAAATATACTAGAGTGATTTGTCCTCTCCTTCTCCAGCTCATTTTACAGATGTGGAACTCAGGCAAATAGCGTAAAGTGACTTGTCTAGGGTCAGTTAAGTTGTCAGTGTCTGAGGCCAAACATGCACTTGGAAAGATAGATCTTCCAGACTCTAGGCCTGGCACTATAGCCATTAAGACAACTAGCTACTCAGTTGCTTCACCTGGCCCCTCTTGCACCTGTGCATTTTTGTTGTTATTCAGTACTTTTCAGTTGTGTCTGAACTTTCATTACCCCATTTGGGGGTTTCTTGGTAAAGTTATTAGAATGGATTGCTATTTCCTTCTCTAGATAATTTTACAGATGAAGAAACTGAGGCAAACAAGCTTAAGTGGCTTTAAGAGTAAAACAGGGCTAAGTGAGTTGCCTAGGATCATACAGCTAATGAGTGTCTGAGGCATCATTGGTGAAGATGTGGCACATGTGCAGAGCTGGCACTCGGGGAGCTGCTCAATTCTCCTTCTTCCCAGTGCCCAAGGACATTTTTTGCATGCCCCACTCCTAAGGCCAGCTGCCCAAAACAAGCACTTTTCCCCTTTCTCCCTCAACTTTCTCGGGTAATTAATCAGGGCTCACAGACTGCTTGAATTTGCCCACTGGGAACTCAAATTTGTTAAAGGTTCACCTACTGGTCTGAGTTAAGATTTAAATTCAGCTCTGCCTGACTCCAGGCACAGCACTCTATCCACCGCACCACCAGCTGCTCATACTTGTGTAAACTTTGTGCTTAATAATCAGGCAGCTAGATGCTGCTAGGTGGATAGTTGCCTTACCTTGAATAAGGACAACCTCAGTTCATCATAGCCACCCTCAAGACACTTACTAGCTATATAACTCTGGGCAAGCCACTTATCCTCTGTTTGGCTCAGTTTCATTATCTATAAATAGGGAGTGTGATAGTACCTATATCCCAGGGCTGTTTGGGGGGATCAAATGAGATATTATGTGCAAAGTACTTCACACAATGCCATAGAGAACAAGATGAAAAAAGAATTACAAGGATAGAAGAAAATATATATAGTTGAAGTGATTGACCATAGAGTCAAAATGATAAAGAAGAGAAAATGAGGCTGGCATGGAAAAAGGGAAAGCTGGAAAATTAGGAAAGCAGGGAGAGAAGAGTGACTAGAAGTCATAAATGGGATGGAGAATGAGTTTTGAAGGAATGAGGCCCAGGATGAGATGGAAATTGTTATCAGAGAGGAATTTCAGAGTTCAGGATCATGGAGGTAGAACGCTTATGGCTGATGGTGAGAGTAAGGAATATATAGAATAAGGATATAGGTCAGAATGAGATATATTCTAGGATAGCCTTCAATTTATGTGGTTGAGGTGGAATGAAGCTCTAAGTCATGAATTGGACAGACTAGCTGAGAGACAAATAGGAGGGTTTATGACTTGAGTTCCTTGGCATGAAGCCTATTTACTCAAGCAGCCCTCCCCTAGAAAATTCTCAATCCAAATACAAAGGCAATGAAGAGGCAGTGGAGGTCTCCAGAAAGAGTTCTTGGGAAAATAACTTCTTGTCTCCAAGAGAGAGAACTAAATAGTCCAAGAGATGGCAGTAGCAGAAGGCAGTGGTGTAGCATGGGTTACTCCTGAACCAAGGCACCTGGAAAGAGGAAGAGTTCCTGGATATCATTTAAGCCCTGGACCAAGCCTCTAGGAAAAAAGAGGAAGAATTCTAGAACTAAGTAGGAGATGGGGGTTCCTGAAGAGTAGCAAGGAATAAAGCCTCAATGTAGAGAATCAAGCCCAAACCTTGCTCTCTGTTACCAATGAATGAATTGTGCTGGTCTGAGAAAGAGAGCTGTCTTTCTAGCAGTGTTTTTCCTGAATAGAGGCTCTAAATCAGAAGGATATGCTAGAAATACAGAGATCCCTGTAAACAGTGAAGGGGAGAAAGTGAGGCTGAACAACTTTCCATTTACAGGACAGCAAGATGACTAAGTAGACAGAGTATCTGGGTTTGAATCTGGCCTCAGACATTTCCTAGCTGAGTGACCCTGGGCAAGTCACTTAACTCTCATTGGCTAGCCCTTACCACTCTTCTGCCTTGAAACTGATACTGACTATTGATTAGAATATAGAAGGTAAGGGCTTTTATTTTTAAAGCTTTCCATTTACTATAAGTACATTCTCCTTTTCTTCAGGGGATCATCAACCACAGGAGAACAAGAGAAGAATGGAGGAACCTGAGGAGGTAGGGTACACTAGATCAGGGGATAAGCATTTTTTTTTGGAGAATGGGTAAAAGTCTTTTCTTTGTGATTTAAATTTTCTTTCTGATGAAATAGTACATCTTATTTCCCATATATATTGTTAGCTTGAATGCTTGCATAGGAGCTAATAGCCTTTGAAAAAACATTTCCTTTAGTCCTGGGTTCCTATTTCCAGGGAAGATTCAAGATGTGGGTATGATCCAAATAAATCAACTTTAAAGGGGCAGCTAGGTGCCTCAGTTTTGAGAGCCAGACCTAGAGATTGGAGGTCCTAGGTTCAAATCTGGCCTCAGATACTTCCTATCTGTGTGACCCTGGGCAAGTCACTTAACCTCCATTGCCTATCCCTTATCACTTTTCTTTTTCTTTTTTTTTAAAAAACCCTTACCTTCTAGAGTGGTAAGGACTAGGCAATGGGGTTAAGTGACTTGCCTAGGGTCACACAGCTGGGAAGTGTCTGAGGCCAGATTTGAACCTAGGACCTCCCATCTCTAGGCCTGGCTCTCAATCCACTGAGCTACCCAGCTGCCCCCCCCCCCATCACTTTTCTGCCAAGACAGAAGATAAGAATTTATTTTTTTAAAGCAACTTTAAGAGATGTTCCAAGATTGTACTCTGAATAAACTCAGAGGTAGGGTTCTAAGTCACAAATTTTAAATGCATACATGAATGAATGGCATTGCCCAATGGCCTCTGTTTGAAAAGTGTTTCATGTTGGTGGTTAACAGAAACATTAAAGAACAAAAGGAAAGAAGTTGGGCAAAGAGTGGGGTAAGGTAGAAGTGGGATATCTCATGGTGGGAGGAGGGTGAAGTAGAGCCGGGGTGAATGAAGCGGGAACCAATTATATCTATACTTTTCTTCCATGCATGCTTTCATACATAACATACATACAAGATGGAAGGGAAAATGAGGCACATTTGAGAAAATGGGATAAAGGAGGGATGATCCTTCTCTATGAGAGAGTAGACTGTGCCCTGTTTCTTCACCAGACTGAAAGCTTGCTGAGGGGTGGGTCTGTGTTTTCTCCTTTTCCCCAGATTCCTCCTGTTCATTCTAAAAGCCCAGCACAGAGCTCCCCGTGCATGGGGATCTATAGTCTAAGAGGCAAAGATTCTAGGATTATTGAAAGTCAGAAGAGTAGAATCCTCCTCAGCTTCCCTTTTCTCCCAGTGCACTGTGGGACAACTAGCTAAGCTCAGTGTACTATAGTGTTTCCTCTGTTAACTACCTTTTAGGTAGCCTTTGAGATAACCTCTCCAACCAGGATCAGTGCCTGCATTAGTTTAAATGTATGTGTGGGATGAGAGTTAGCAAAGGGAATCTGACTTCACCTCTGCCTCCTAGAAACCCCAGTTTCCTAGGGTTTAGACAACCTTTTCCTCTCTTAACATTCTATTGCCTCTAGAGATCCAATACTGTTTCCGGGACAACCCTAAATTGGGGCACTGTGGTGCTGGGCACTATAATAAAATCAGTGAACCTAGAAGTCAAGGGAGAGAGGTCCCCTGCCTCAGGCCTTCCAAGGATTTCATGAAGTGTAGTCCTGTATACCAAGACACAAAGAACTCGGCTCCCTAAAGCCCTAACCTTACATCAAATGGCAGTGAGGGAAAGTTTTGAGGTACCATTTAGCAGTCTTCTAATCTGGCTGCTGGGGAGGAAGGCACTTTAAAAATAAATCCTGATCCTCACTTCCACCCCCACCACCTTAGGGTGGTGGCTAGCCCTGGTCTCTTCCTAGGTGACCTCCCAGCAGCCTCAGGATCCAGTTTCCCTTTGATCTCAAGCTCTCCCAGCCCTGCTTCCTCCAGAGGAGGAAAGAATGTGGCCCAGGCTGGGGGGAGGGGCGGGCAGAAAGGGGGGCTGCGGTGGAGAGCTAACCCGGAGGGCTCTCATTCAGGTCTTGGCAGGCCTCTAAGCTCACTTGGAGCAGCAAAAGGAAGATCCCACCTCTGCTCTGGATCCTGGATCGGGGCACCTGGAATAGATTATTTTATCAGGCCACCCTGAGGCCAATGCCAGGCAGCAAAATGGAGTGGACAAGCCGCAAGATCACCTCTATAGGCCTAGAGGCAACTGGAGGAGCCCCAGAGGCTCTGTGAAAGTAGTAAACCATATCCAATTTGCAGCTGAGTCAGCCTGTCTGTCAACACCCTAGCTGGAAGGTAGCTCATGTAGGCAAACCTTTCCTGGGTACTTGGGGAATACCAATGGTAAGAAAGAGACCAGGTCCTTGCCCTGCTGGGAATTCCTGATCTAAAGGAAGAGGCAGAATAGAGACAGATGAGGCTAGACTCTCCAGAGGAAGAGTTCTGAATTTTGAAGTGGGAAAGGGTGGGGAAGGGAGGGAGGGTTATGTTAGGGAAGTCATGGAAGGCTTTGTGGAGGAGGGGAGTATAGAGCAGGATTTGGAAAGTGGAGGAGAAATCAAAGTTCATAAAAGGAAAAAAGGGAAGCCATTCCAGGTAGGAGGAAAGCCCAGCATGGGCAGAGAGAGGATAGAGTTGGAATCCAGGTCTCCTGGTTCCCAGCCCTTCCTGAATTCTGGTGTCAGGAACTAGCGAATGAGAATGTACATGGCAGAATGTGGTCCACAGAGATATCTCATTCACAATAAACCCCCCCCCCCCAAAAAAAAAACCCTTTACCTTTCTTCTTAGAATCTTAGATACTAAGTATCAGTTCCAAGGCAGAAGATAGGAAAGGCTGGGCATTTGGGGTTAAGTGACTTGTCCAGGGTCACACAGCTAGGAATATATCTGAGGTCAAATTTGAACCCAGGATCCACTGTCTCTAGACCTGGTTCTCTATGTACTGAGTCACCTGATTGCTCTTTGTACATATCTTCAGTTCACACATGCTATTCCAGCCAACATGACCTACCCCATACACAGTATTCCATCTCTTCTCTCTGGATACAGGGAACTGTGGAATGCACTCTCTCCTCATCTCTACATTTTAGAATTCCTAGCTTCCTTCAAGGCTTAAATAAAGTGTCATCTCCTATAGGAAATCTATCCTGATTCCCATATTTCCTAATATCCTTTCTTTTAAAGTTATTTTGTATAGATCTCATATGCTCTTATAAAGAAGAATATAATCTCGCCGAGGGCAAAAATGCTTCATTTTTGTTTTTGTATACCTAGAGCCTAGCACAACGCCTGCCTTGAATGGTATTGAATTTATTACAAGGGTTCTGTTTGGAAATTTTTCTTCAGCTCTAACCTATCTTATTTCATAGCAAAAATGATCCAATGCTGATGACCAGCCCCAACCTAAAAGGTAGAGAGGAGGGAGACTAAGGGTGGGTGATTCCTACTTCCTGAGGTATTCCTCTGGGAAGAAGGGAATTCATTAGGAAAAGAGACTTCTGGATTAGGTAGGTGGCCCAGTGGATAGAAAACCAAGTTTGGGGATGGGAGATGCTGTATTTAAATCTGTCCTCAAACATTTATTTCCTAGTTGTGTGAATCTGGGCAAGTCACTTAACCCCACCAGCCCTAACTGCTCTTGGGCTTTGGAACCAACATTTAGAATGGATTCTAAGACAGAAGGATTAAAAAAAAAAAAGCCTCCAAGAGATTGAGACCTCCCAGAGAGAATGGCGCATTCCTGAATATTCTGGTCTCCCAGGACACCAGCCTAGCTTTGGGAAATCTTCCATATGTCCCATTCCATGGCAGGGCCTTGCTGAATGCAACATCTTTTAAGTTCCATAAATATTCTATGCCTTTCTTTTTGCAGGGCGCTGGGTGGATGGAGGAGAGGAAAGGGTTGATGCAACTTCAGGAAACCCAGATACTTTTTACCCCCTTTCTCAAAGCCTCATTCATTACCTAGAATGATATCATCTTCATTTATACCATCATCAACTAAGCATCAACATTTGTCATCAGCATAAACTCTGTCTTCTGAGGAGCCTCCTCTGTGACCATTTAATTTCCCCCTTTTCTTGCTGCCATGGAGAGGGTTGGGATGGTCTGGAATACTGAAGACCAAATAATATAAGTCACTTACTTCAAATCCAAAGAAACAGAGGTAGGTAGGTGGCCCAATGGATAGAGAGCCAGGTCTGGCGTCAGGAGTACCTGGGTTCAAATCTGCCCTCAGATATTTCCTAGCTGTGTAACCTGGGGCAAGACACTTAACTCCAATTGCCTTGCCACTCTCCTTTCTTATAATTAATACTAAGAATTGAAACAAAACAAAAAACAAACATTACAGTAAGATAAAGAGGATTGGGATCAATTTTCATCTTATGTGATTCTCTGAGGCTGACCTGTGTTCTGATGGGTTGCTAGCAAATCTGATCAACCAACCAAACCAATCATTTTTTTTTATTTGATCATTTCCAAATATTATTCATTGGAGACAAAGATCATTTTCTTTTCCTCCCCCCTATCCCCACCTCTCCCATAGCTGATGCGCGATTCCACTGGGTATCACATGTGTTCTTGATTCGAACCCATTTCCATGTTGTTGGTATTTGCATTAGAGTGTTCATTTAGAGCCTCTCCTCCGACATGTCCCCTCCACCCCTGTAGTCAAGCAGTTGCTTTTCATCGGTGTTTTTACTCCCACAACAACAAACCAATCAAGAAGCAGTGGGTAGAGCTCTGAACCAGAGTAGGGAAGACCAAGATTCAAATTCTCTCTCCAATTCTTACTAGGTGTATGGCCCTGGGTAATTAATTTAATCTATATCTGCCTCAGTTTCCTCAATTTTTAAACTGGGGATTATTTCTCAGGATTATTGTGAGGATAAAATGAGATCATATTTGTAACTGTAGTAAGCAAGAATAACATAACTTACTTTGTAAATCTTAATGTGCCATATAAATGAATATATAAATATGCTAAATAAATAAAAGCTATTACTAATCTAGTACTTTCTAGGTCTTGTCCTAGGCTGTAATAATACAAAGAAAAAATAAATAAAAATAGTCCTTATATATTAAAATGCCAAATATATGGAAAATAAATAAAAGTAATTTTAGTGAGGGAGTATTAGCCTATGGGAAGAAATATGAAAAGGCCTTATGTAGGAAGAGGTGCTGAGCTTCAAAGAGTGGTGGTGGTGAGGCATATTTCAGACACAGAAGACAGCATATACAATGGAATTGAATAGAAGATAAAAGATGGGATGGTTTATTGGAGGGAGTGAAAGTAGGTAGGATTGACTGGAGCAGAGAGGGTAGGTAATGAGTAGTAAGTGAAGAAGACTTGTTGGAGCCAGATTAGGAAGCACTTACAATAGCAGAGAGGTTTGTATTTGATGTTGGAGGCAAGAGCTACTACTAGTGCTTCTTGAGCAAGGAAAGAATGGATCAGACCTATGCTTTAGGAATACCAATTTGGCAGCTGTGTAGAGGGGAATTGGAAAAAGGAGAGGCTGGATTTGAGGAGATTATTTAAGCAGTTATTATAGGGACAGCTAGGTGGTACAGTGAGATCCAGACCTGGAGTCTGGAAGACCTGGGTTTGAATCTGACCTTGGACACTGCCTAATTGGGTGTCCCTGAGTATAGTCACTTAACCCTCATTGCCTAGCCCTTACCACCATTCTGTCTTAGAATTAAAGCTGAGACAGAAGGCTTGTTTTTTTTTTCCCCCAAGAGGCTATTATAATAGTCCAAGTAAGAGGGGATGAAGGCCTGAACTAGGGTGATTTTGGTATAAGTAGTGAGAAGAGTATGAATATAGAATAGGTTGGGGAGGTTAAATCAACAAGTGATTTTACATGGAGGGGATAAGGAGAAAGGAGGCATTGAGGATCAAACTATGATTGTAAACTTGAACAACTGGAAGTATGGGGCTGCTCCTAGCAGAAATAGAGAAGTTAGGATGAGAGGTTTCTGGGAGAAGAGAATGAGACAGTTTAAGACGTGTTAAACTTGAGATGTGTCTAATAAATGTCTAGGAAGCAACTGGGGATCTGTCAAGAGAAATACCAGTGCTGAATATAATACATTTAAGAGTTATTTGCATAAAGAGGATTATAGGACTAATGGGAACTGATGAGATCCCTAAAAGCATAGAAATGGAAGAGAAGGGAGACTTGAACAAAGCTTTGGGAAACACCCAAGGTTGGATGTGGGACATGGATTGATAATGACCCAGAAAAAGAGTATAAGAAAGAGTAGCCAACCAACTGAGAGGAAAACCAAGAGAGAGCAATGCCAGTATAACCCACAAAGAAGAGACTATGAAGGAAGAGGAAAGGGTCAATGGTAACAAATATTGAAAGGAAGTCAAGAATGATGAGTATTGGGGAAAAGCCATTGGATCTGACAATTAAGAGGTCATTGGTGACTTTTTCCCGCCTGTTTTAATTTTTTTTCCTTTATTTTATTCCAGGAGCAAATTTACACATAAAGTTTTCCATGGTTACATGATTCATGTTCTCTCCCTCCTGTCTTCCCTCTCCCCTCCTAGAGTTGACAAGCAATTCCACTGGGATATTCATGTATCATTACTCAAAACCTATTTCCACATTATTCATTTTATAAGAGAATGTTCTTATAAAACCAAAACCCCAAATCATATACCCAAATAAACAAATGATAAATCATATGTTTTCTTCTGCATTTCAACTCCAACAGTTCTTTCTGTAGAGGTGGATAACATTCTTTGTAATAAGTCCCTCAGAATTGTCCTGGATCATTGTATTGCTGTTAGTAGCAAAGTCTATCACATTTGATCAGCTCACAACATTTCAGTTCCTGTGTATAATGTTCTCCTAGTTTGGCTTGTTTCACTCTGCATCAGTTCACATAAATCCTTCCAGTTCTTTCTGAAACCACCCAGTTCATCATTCCTTATAGCACAAAGTGACTTTGAAAAGAACTATATGAATGATGATGTCTGAAGACAATTTACAAGGAGTTGAGAAATGAAAGGTGTTTTAATAATTACAATACATTAATTGGGTGATACAGAAAAGAGGCAATGGAGGGAACTAGTGTAGAAAGCCTTTATTGGTTGTGTGAACTAACAGGTAATAGTAGTTAGAGAACTGGCTTTGGAGCCAGGGAGATCTGAATTCAAGTGGGACTACAGGTAAGTCATTTAACCTCTTTTGCATGAGACACATCTTTAAAACTATACATTTTAGAGAAAGTTCATATTTTTACTGGTAAAGGGAGTATCTTTCTGAGTGTCATATTGGTAAATATTTAACAACTGATTCTTGGAGGGAACATGTACTCCCAATACATTTTAAAAAAACACAACTTTTCAATACTATACATTGACTTTAAGGCAGAACCAGCCTAAAGTTGGACTTTTATTCTTTTAACTTTTAATAAAAACCCAACTACTTTTTGTCTTAGAATTCTATTAGTACCAATGTAGGAAAGGGGTAAGGGCTAGGCAATAGTGGATGTGACCTGACCAAGGTCTCATGGCTAAGAAGTGTCTGAGTATCTTGAACCCAAGATCTCCCATTTCTAGGCCTGCCTCTCAATCCACCAAGCCACCTAATTGCCCCCTGAATACAATTTTAAATTTAATCTGACTCATTAATATTTTCTACATCACTTTCTTAAACCTAGAGATCAACAAAACAATAAATCAAACCTTGATTTGTAGTAGCTTTCTGAGGTATAAATGCTCATCCTGAAAATTTAGCAATCACTTTGGGTTTTCTTGAGCTTGTTTGTGGTGACCTCAGCACACCCCTGTTTCTCTTCCAAGAATTTCCTATCCCAAAGAAATCATAGATTTGGTCCCTATGCCTTTTGGCTTTTGGAAGGGAGGAGAGAGGTGATAGCAGAGTCAAATGGGAGTTCTTTAAAGAAGGCAGAGTCATGGCATATTTATAGATATTTGAGGATGTTAGCTAGAGAGACATTATGGAATGTAGAGAGAAGGAATGATTGTAGAGACAATCTGCCAGTAGAGACAGAAGGGAATGGGATCAAGGGTACAAGTACAGGAGTCTGTCTGCCTAGGTGAGAACAAAGGTCATCAGTGGAGAGACTAGGTCATAAAGTCAACATATTTTGAGACAGAAAGGGAGAAAAAGCAACTCATGGTGAATGGTTTCTATTTTACCTATGAATTAGACTAGGAAGATTCTCTTCTGAGAAGGATATGTGGGAAAATTGAGGGAAAAAGAGAAGGTTTGGAATGACCACTGGAGAGAATGTGATGGAATGAAACTAGAAAGATAAAAGGGTTGCCTTATAGTAATGAGAGCCAAATTGAGTTGTGGTTTTTTGGTTTGTTTTTTTTTTTACTAGACCTATGATTTCATTGGTATAGGGAACTCCCAGTGAGAAAACTTCCCCTGCCAATGCAGTTTTGTATCTTAGATGGTCTTAGATGGTTGATTGAAGCCCTAAGAATTAAAATGACTTACCCAGGATTATGCAGTCAGTATGTATGAATCAGGACTTGAAACCAGGTCTTCCTTATTCTCTGATCAGCTCTCTAGTCACTAGGCCATGATACCAATTGAGGTTAGATAATAAAAACTTTAGTGGAGACAGTTGTGTGCAAGATAGGTTCGGCAAGATAGATGGTGTAAATAATCTAGGGTTCAGGTTTGGTAAGACATGAATAGATATAGTACAAAGTGGGAAGGGATTCAAGAACAGAGAATGATGCCAATTTGAAGTGGTTAATTATTGGGGGAAGGGAGGAAATTTAAGTCAGGTTTTGGTTGTAGATGACTGGATCAGAAATGGGTAAAAGTTGAGGAAAGAGTATTGTATAACCTATATCAGACTATTTACCTATTTGGGGAACCAGAAGAGAGAGAGCAGATCTGAATTGTAAAATGCCAAAAAACAATTGTCAAAAATAGTTTCTTTGTGTAATTAAAAAAAAACATTTTCCTGGAAAACGAGGGGATGCCCATCAATTGGGGAATGGCTGAGCAAATTGTGGTATATGTTGGTGATGGAATACTATTGTGCTAAAAGGAATAATAAAGTGGAGGAGTTCCATGGAGTCTGGAACAACCTCCAGGAAGTGATGCAGAGCGAGAGGAGCAGAACCAGGAGAACATTGTACACAGAGACTAATACACTGTGGTATAATCGAACGTAATGGACTTCTCCATAAATGGTGGTGTAATGTCCCTGAACAATTTGCAGGGATCCAGGAGAAAAAAACACCATTCATAAGCAAAGGATAAACTATGGGAGTGGAAACACCGAGGAAAAGCAACTGCCTGAATACAGAGGTTGAGGGGACATGACAGAGGAGAGACTCTAAATGAACACTCTAATGCAAATACTATCAACAAAGCAATGGGTTCAAATCAAGAAAACATCTAATGCCCAGTGGACTTACGTGTCGGCTATGGGGGGTGGGGGAGAGGAAAAGAAAATGATCTATGTCTTTAACGAATAATGCTTGGAAATGATCAAATAAAATATATTTAAAGGAAAAAAAAACATTTTTAAGAGTTAAGGAAAGGGAATAGAGGAAAGACTTTTTGTATTTGTAGGCTAGGTAAAGATGTTAAATTCATGAGTCAAACCAAAAACATAAGAAAGAACTTGTTTCTGGCACCATAATTTTCCCATCTTTGACTTGAGAATTGGAAGAATGTATGTGCTACAATAGGAATAAGGGAAGAATTAGAAGAAGGAGGAAAAAATCCTAACCCATTCTGTTGGGAAAGATTCGGTCTCTTCCCTCAAGGATCCCCTGGCCTGTTGGCAATAGACACAGTTCTACCACCAGGGAGAACCCATTGTGTTGGGGGACACAGTTCCAATTTCAGGTAACCCTAAAAGTATTGGAGAAAACAAGGTCTTTGACCTCAGGAGGTTCACAATCTGATGGGGAAGGAAACCCAGGTCTGAGTAACTATTAACATAGAGTGAAATAAATACCCAGAGACTGACAGTGGAGTGGCAATGGAAGAGAAGCAGTGTGCCCGAGTGATCTATGAAAAGGATGACTGCTCTTGAACAACAGCTTAGTTAGCTCCATGGTGTTTGCCTGTGCCTGCCCCAAGCTCCAATTCACCAAATCTCAGCTATTGTTACAAAACTGATTCCAAACTCTTGGCTGTTCAGCTGGAGCCAAAAAGCTCCAATGATTGATGTGGGCTGGGAGAAGGTAGCAGTCAATCTTGTGCTCTGGTTATTCATGAAGGAGAGCTATGGCAACCCAAACTGCAACCGGAGGATGCCCTCAACAGCAGCTAGCCCCAGAGTACTGCAGTGGTATTGGAATGCATTGTTTGACTGTGTGTTCAGCAGTTTGTCTATTTTCTGTCGGACTTTGGCCACGATTCAAGTTAGCTTGCATCCTCTCAGTCCTCCTGGTTATACTGACAGCCAGGGCAGGTGGCTTTAGAGTGAATCTGGCAAGAGAGAAGAGAAGTCAGCTGTAGGCTTTGAAAATTCCTTTTGAATGATCTACTGAGTGGATAAGCTGCACATGGGTAATAGAGAGTTGGCTGCATTTCTAGGAGAGCTATTGGCAGGAGGTATCTGAGGCTGCACCTGTGAGCGTGCTCGGCTGTTTTACTTCATTGCAATGATAGCACACAGTTATAGAGGTGGAGAATTACCTCTGATAATCTCCTGCTCTGTCACCTCATGGTGGCATGGAAGGGACCCTTAGTGCTCAAAGGTCCTGCTAGTGGAGCCAACCTGTGGTAGGTCCCTCCATGCTGTCAAGGTTTCAGATATAATTGAAGGTGTGACTGACTACACCATCCCTGTAGCTGGAAGACCAACCTAGCTAGGTTTGAAGATATTCATATTAATTTTGTAGTGGTAACAACTCTTAAAGCCAGGCTCCTAAGAGTAGAATCTTAGATGAACCATATATCTCCCTCCTCTTGCAGCTCAATGTTGTATTATGCTATCCAGCATGGACATTGAACCAGTTAATGTTATTTAACACAAGGGAGACTTCACGGGGCAGGGGAGGATCAGAGCAAATGAAGAAATGGTAGAAAAAACAAAGGCATTGATAAAAATCTTAAAAAAAAAAAAAGAGGTGCAGTTAGGTGACTCAGTGGATAGAAATCCAGGTCTGGGTATGGAGTCCTGGGTTCAAAAATCTGGCCGCAGATACTTCCTAGCTATGTGACCCTAGGCAAGGCACTTAAACCCAATTGCCCAGCCCATACCACATTTCTGCCTTGGAACTGATACCTAATTCTAAGAAGGAAGGTAAAGGTTAAAAAAAGAAAATGAAGGCAGGGACACCTAGGTAGAACAGTGGATAGAGCTCCAGGCCTGGATCCAGGAGGATCTGGGTTCAAATGTGACTTCAGATATGTCCTAGTTGTGTGACCCTAGGCAAATGACTTAACTCCATTTGCCTAGCCCTTGCCCTTCTGTTTTAGAGCTGTTATTAAGGATTAGAAAAAATGAAGACGGAAGGATTACAGAATTGTCGTAGCTCTGGAGCTAGATGGGACCTTGGAGGCCATCTAGTCCAATACCTTCATTTTAGAACTAAGGTTTAATTTGCATTGGGAGGAGTAGTTCTCAAAAGTGTTCGGAATGAGTCCAGAGCTTCCAATACACTATATTGCTTCCCTCAAATGGAAAAAAAGAAAAAAAAGACCTGACCACAGGCTACTCAATAATAAATACAAGCATTATTATATCCATTTGCAGACTCAGAGTTTAGAATGACTTGCTCAAGGTCATACAGCTAACAAATGTCAAGTCAACAAGCATTTGTTAAGCAATTACTATGTGCCAGACACTGTACTAAGTGCTGGGAATACAAAGAGAAGCAAACATTACCATCAAATAGGGGAAGACAACATATAAAAAGGAAATTGAAAAAGCAAAGATATGAGGAAGAATGGTAAAAGAAGTGGTCTAGAGTCAGAAGTATGGGGGGGAAATTATGATGTGAACATGGCTAGCCTGGAATCTTCTTAAAATGGAAAGTCTGGGGGTTTGATAGAGAGCCAGACCTGGAGATGGGAAGTTTTGGGTTTAAATCTAACCTCAGATACTTCCTAGTTGTGTGGCCCTAGACAAGTCACTTAATCCCCATTGCCTATCCTTCACTGTCCTTGTACCTTGGAACTGATATTCAGTTTCAATTCCAAGACAGAAAGTAAAGGTTTAAAAATATTAAATAAAATCAAGGGTTTGGGAAGAACTAGTCAGTCAGAGGAAGAAGCTGCAAAGGTAGAGGATCTTTCAGGGCAAGAGAACTGCTGACACATAATGGAGAAAGAAGCCCCAGAGAAGAATGAAGGAGTGAATGACAGCTAGGATTCCAACCCTAGTCTTCTTAATCCAAGCCCAGTATTGACTAAACAACGTATCTTCTGACTGACAAAATTTCCCTACTATTCAACTTGTTGCTTTGGTTTTCATGTAGAGACAAGTCTAGTTAGCTGAGGAAGAGATTCTCTTATGTAAAGCATAGTCGATAGTCAGAAAAAGTTGAGTTCCTAAACTGTCCCTGACACTAGCTCTGACTCCAGGTAAATCACTTAACTTCTCTCAAACTCAGTTTTCTTATCTGTAAAATGGGTATAATAAAATCTCCAGTACCTACATTACAAGGTTGCTATTATGTTCCAGAGGGAAAATATATGTACAGTGCTTAGTAAACAAAAACAAAAGGTGATTAATATTAAGACATTGCAGGCAATATGCTACATTTGGAAAATGTATTGGATATGAGAGATTTGAGGTTATACCCTTGCTCTGGAATTTATAAACTGTGTGAGCCAATATTTCTGAGCTTCAGTTTCACCTATAATAAAATAATGATGATGTTATCTATATCTAGATCTACCTGCTCTTTCTGGATCTTTTCCCCCTTTCTCCTGAAGTGTATGTCTTCTAATGTTCTGTTCTTGGTCCTTTTCTCTCTATATCTCTTTGTCTCTGTCTCTCCTCTCTTCTGTGCTGATCTTATTCCCCTAACCCTACCCCCATCCATGGTTCAATAATCTCTTTTGTGCAGATAATTTCTAAATCTAGATCTCTGGCTCTAATTTCTCCCCTCCATATCTCTGTCTGTCGAACATCTCCATCCAAATGCCTTCTCAAATACCTCAGACTCCCAAAATGAATGCATCTCCCCCCCTCTTAAAGCATAATCCTTTTTTCCAGTTACTGACTTCAGTTGAGGGTAACTCCTTCTCTCCACCCCTTTGCTACCAGTCATAGAAGCTTGAAACACTATAGTTTTTTTTTTCATTCTTTCCTCTGCCTCATGCCCTATATCAACCACACACCAAGTTTTGCTGATTCTTTATTGTTGTTCAGCCATTTTGGTTCAGTCCAAATCTTTTTTTTTTTAAACCCATAGCTTCCATCATAGAACTAATACTGCATATTGCTTCAAAGGCAGAAGAATGGTAAGGGCTAGGCAATGGGGGTTAAGTGACTTGCCCAGGGTCACACAACTGGACAGTGTCTGAGGCCAGATTTGAACCCAAGACTTCTCATCTCTAGGCCTGGCTCTCAAACCACTAAGCCACATAGCTGCCCCCTTGTCTAATTCTTTGTGACTACATTTGGGGTTTTCTTGGCAGAGATACTAGAATGGTTTACCATTTCCTTCTTCAGGAAACTTAGGCAAATAGTTTTAAGTGACTTGTCCAGGGTCATCCAGCTACGAAATACCTAAGGTCAGATTTCAGTTTAGGAAGACTCATCTTTCTGACTCCAAAATTGGCACACCTAGTTGCCCATTGCTACTGATTCTATCTCCACAATATTCCCTTCTATTTGAACTCAGAGAATCTAAGTTCAAATCCCACTCTGACACTGCCAAGATGAGTTTGGACAAACCACTTATCTTTTTACATCTCAATTTTCTTATCTATAAAAGGAGGAATTTGGACTAGATTGTCTCTTAAGATCTCTTCTAGCTCTCATATTATTCTTTGACTCCAAAGCTACTAATCTATTTCAGGTCCTCACTAACCCCTATCTATCATCTTGTGAGTCCCTACTAGCTGCTCTCCCTGACATATGTCTCCGTTCTCTAGTCTTTATTATCTTATTTTAATAAAAATTTTCCACATACGTTTTTCAAAGTTTTATGATTCATGTTATCTCCCTTCTTCCTTTCCCACTCCTGGAATTAACAAGTGATTCAGTCTGGGTTATACATGTATTTTTTCTTTATTTTATTTTAACCTTTCTCCAATATAACCTTCAAACTTCTGTCAAAATAATCTTCCTAAGACAAAATGCTGACCATGCCACTTCCCAGCTAAAATTGTTGAGGGATTCCCTACTGCCTATAGAACACAGGGTAAGCTCCCTATTCTGGCATTAAAATCTATCTGCTCTCAGGCTTTAATCTACCTTTCTAGCCATATTTAAAATTTCTTCCTTTAATGAACTCGTGTTCTAGTAGTGTGAGACTGCTGCATAAGTGCATTAAAAGAGACCATCCTCCAGGCCTGGCATGCCTGGATGTGTATATTAAAATCATCTAAATCTCTACCATCTCTTCCTTAGAGTCTCCAGTTGAATGGATTCTCTCCCTCCTCAAATTTCCCTAGAACACTTTATCTGAACCTCACCTTTGTTCTTATCAAATTCTGTCTTGTATTATTCTTATTTGTTCTGCCTGTGCTATCCCCTCCAATATTCAGAAGCTTTTCATAGCTCATCTCAGATGCTACCTCAATGCAATTCAGCTTGACACATATTTACTCAATACTTTCAGTGCACTGTTTGGTAATAAGACAAAAAGGTCCAACTAAAAGTGGCCTTCCCCTCAAGAAACTCTCTCTCTCTCTCTCTCTCAATCTATTTAATAACCCTTACCGTCTGTCTTAGAATCAATACTATATATTTATTTAGTGTTTATTTTATGTATTTACTATGTATTGGTTCTAAGGGAGAAGAGTAGTAAGGGCTATGCAATGAGAGTTAAATGACTTGCCCAGGGTCACAGAGCTGGGAAGTATCTTGAGGCCAGATTTGAAACTCCAATCTCTAGGCCTGGCTCTCAATCCACTGAGCTACCCAGCTGATACCAATAGTATTCCATTATAATAATATGCCACAATTTCTTCAGCCATTCTCCAAATGATGGACAACCCTTCAGTTTCCAATTCTTTGTCACCATGAAAAGAACTGCTATGAATATTTTTTTTAGTAGTGGTATTGCTGAGTCAAAGGCACTGTTTTATGGTCTTTTGGGCATGGTTCCAGGTTGCTCTCCAGAACGGCTATATCACTTCATAGGTGCACCAATAGTGTATTAGTGTCCCAATTTTTCCACAGCCCTTCTGATATTTATCATTTTCCTTTTTTGGCACATTACTCAGTCTGGTGAAGTGGTACTTCAGAGTTGTTACAATTTGCATTTCTCTAATTAATAGTGACTTGGAGCATTTTTAAAAATCTGACTAAAGATGGTTTTAATGTCTTCATCTGAGAATTGCCTGTTCATATCCTTTGACTATTTGTCAATTGAGGAATGCTTTGCATTATTATAAATTTGACTCAGTTTTCTATATATTTGAGAAATGAAGCCTTTGTCAGAGAGACTTGGCAATTTGCTGTTTGCCTTTTAATCTAGATTGTATTGATTTCATTTGTGTAGAAACCCTTTAATTTAATCAGTTATTTATTTTATATTTCATAATGCTCTTTATGTCTTGTTTTGACCTAAATTCTTTCCTTATCCATAGGTCTATTGGGTAAACTATTTTATGTTCCTCTAATTTGTTTATGGTATCACCTTTTATTTTAAATCACATATCCATTTTAACTTTGGTATATGGTATGAGTTTATCTATGCCTAATTTCTGCCATAATGTTTTCCAGTTTTCCCATCAGTTTTTTGTCAACTAGGGAATTTTTATTCTGAAAACTTGGATCCTTGAGTTTGTCAAACACTGGACTAATATGATCATTTACCATTGTATACTGAATGACTAATCTATTCCATTGGTCTTCTACTCTATTTCTTAGCCAGTACCAGATTGTTTTGATGGCTGCTGATTTATAATATAACTTGAGATCCACCTTCCTTCAAAATTTTCTTTCATTAACTGTTTTGATATTATAGATCTTTTGTTTTTCTAGATGAATTTTGTTATTATTTTTTTTAGCTCCATGAGAAGTTTTTTAGGTAGTTTGATTGGTATGACACTAAATAAATAAATTTAGGAAGAATTGATATTTTTATTATATTAACTCAGCCTACCCATGAGCAATTAACATTTTCCCAATTGTTTAGATCTGACTTTATTTGTGTGAAAAGTGTTTTGTAGTTGTGATCATATATTTCCTAGTTTTGTCTTAGCGGGTAGATTCTCAGGGATTTTATACTGTCTATAGTTTTTTTATTTTAGGTTTATTGATTTAATTAATTAAGAATATTTTCCCATGGTTACATGAATCATATTCTTTCCCTCCCCTCCTCCCAACCCCCTTCCATAGCCAATGAGCAATTCCACTGGGTTTTTCATGTGTCATTGATCAAGACCTATTTTCATATTATTAGTATTTGCACTAAGGTGATCATTTAGAGTCTGCATCCCCAATCATATCTCCATTGAACCATTTGATCAAACAGTTGTTTTTCTTCTGTATTACTACTCCTACAGTTCTTTCTCTGGTTGTGGATAGCATTCTTTCTCGTAAGGCCCTCAGAATTGTCCTGAATCATTGCATTGCTGCTAGTAGAGAAGTCTATTACGTTCGATTGTACCACAGTGTATCAGTCTCTGTGTACATTGTTCTCCTAGTTCTGCTCCTTTCACTCTGCATCACTTCCTGGAGGTTGTTCCAGTCTCCATGGAATTCCTCCACTTTATTATTCCTTTTAGCACAATAGTATTCCATCACCAACAGATACCACAATTTGTTCAGCCATTCCCCAATTGAAGGGCATCCCCTCATTTTCCAATTTTTTTGCCTCCACAAAGAGCGCAGCTATGAATATTCTTGTACAAGTCTTTTTTCTTATGATCTCTTTGGGGTATAAATCCAGCAGTGCTATTGCTGGATCAAAGGGCAGGCAGTCTTTTAGTGCCCTTTGGTTATAATTCCAAATTGCCCTCCAGAATGGTTGGATCAATTCACAACTCTACCAGCAATGCATTACTGTCCCAATTTGATCACTTGCTGGAGTCTTTTTGCTAGTATTCTATTAAGATTTTTTTTTTTGCATCTATGTTCATTTCTATAGTTACTTTAAATTAAATTTTTCAATTTTTTGCTATTGGGCTTTTCAGATAGAATAGAGAACTGCTGATGACTTATGTGGGTTTATTTTATATCCTTCAACTTTGCTAACGTCATTAATTGTTTCTATTAGTTTTTTGACTGATTCTCTAGGATTCATTAGTTATACCATCATATCATCAGTAAAGAGTGATGGCTTTATTTCCTCACTGCCTATTTGAATTCCTTCAATTTCTTCTCCTTTTTTTATTGCTATAGTTAGCATTCTAGTATGATATTGAATAGCTGTGGTGATAATGGATATCCTTTTTCTACCCTTGATCTTATTGAGAAGACTTCTAGCTTATTCCTATTACAGATAATATTTGCTGATGGTTTTAGATAGATGCTACACACACACACACACACACACACACACATATATAAATTTGGAGAATGTCCCATTTATTTCAATGTTCTCTAGAGTCTTTAATAAGAATGTGTTATATTTTGTCAAAAATCATTTCTGCATCTATTGAAATGATCACATGGTCTCTGTTGGTTTTATTATTGATATGGTCAATTATGCCAATAATTTCTCTATTGTTGAACCATCCCTGCATTCCTGGTATAAAAACCCACTTGATCATAGTGTATGATCCTTGTGATATGTTGCTGTAATCTCACTAGTGTTTTAAGTTTTTTTTTATATCAGTATTCATTAGAGATATTGGTCTACAGATTTTCTTTCTCTATTTTTGTTCTTCCTGGTTTAGGTATCAACACTATATTTGTGTCATAAAAGGAATTTGGTAGAATTCCTTCCTCAGCTATTTTCCCAAACTACATAGTATTGGAATTAATTGTTCTTTAAATGTTTGGTAGAATTCACTTTTGAATCTATCTGGTCATGGGGCTTTTTCCCTAGGCAAATCATTGATGGCTTGTATGATTTTTTTTTTTCTGAGATGAGATTAAGTATTTTTCTGTTAAAGTAGGTGATTTATATTTCTTTAAAAACTCATCAATTTCACTTAGATTATCAGATTATTGGGGGCAGCTGGGTAGCTCAGTGGATTGAGAGCCAGGCCTAGAGATGGGAGGTCCTAGGTTCAAATCTGGCCTCAGACACTTCCCAGCTGTGTGACCCTGGGCAAGTCACTTGACCCCCATTGCCTAGCCCTTACCACTCTTCTGCCTTGGAGCCAATACACAGTGTTGACTCCAAGACGGAAGGTAAGGGTTTTAATAAAAAAAAAAAAGATTATCAGATTATTGGCATATAATTGGGGGAGGGAAACTTCTAATGATTGCTTTAATTTCTTCTTTGTTGGTTGTAATTTTGCCCCTTAATTTTTCATACTGACAATTTGGTTTTCTTTTTTTTAATTATCAAATTAATCAATGGTTTATCTATTTTACTGGTTCCCCCACCCCTTTAAAACAAGTTTCTTATTTGTTCCAATGGTTTTCTTACTTTCAATTTTATTAATTTCACCTTTGATTTTTCAGGATTTCTAATTTAATTAGGTGTTTTAATTTGTTTTTTTTTTTTTTGGGAGGGGTTGCATAACCAATATATGGATCTGATCTTTCTCTGATTTATTGATGTAAGCATTTAGGGATATAAAAATTTCTCCTAAGTGCTTTTCTTTGGCTGTAAGCCAAACATTTTGCTAGGCGGTTTCCATGTTGTTATTCTCTTTAATGAAATTTTTGATCATTTCTTTGACATGTTTTTTGACCCACTTATTCTTTAAGATAAAGTTATTTAATTTTCAATTAATTTTTGTTCTCCCCCCATCTTTTTGTATTGTGTAATTTTTATAGCATTATGGTCTTTAACAGGTGCATTTAGTATTTCTGCATTTCATTGTGAGGCTTTTGTGTTCTATTATATGATCAATTTTTGTGAAGTTGCCATATACTGCTGAGAAAACAGTATATTTCTTTCTATTTTCATTCAGTTTTCTCCAGAAGTCTAATTAAAGTCTAACTTTTCTAAATTCTATTCATCTCCTTAGTTTTTTTCTTGTTTCTTTTTTGTTTAAGTTATCTAATTCTGAGAGGGCAGGGTTAATATTCCCTATTATTATAACTTTATTGTCTCTTTCCTCTTGTAACTAATGTAATTTCTCCTTTTGAAATTCGGATACTATGCCTTTTGGTGCATATGTTTAATATTGATATTCTTAATTATCTATGATTCCCTTTATTAGTAAATTTTCACCTTTGCTTTGTCTGAGGTCATAATTATGGCCCCTGATTTTTCACTTTAACTGAAGCTTAGTAGATTTTGCTTCAGCCAGCCCTTTACCTTTACTCTGTCTCCCTGTTTTAAATGAGTTTCTTGTAGACAGCATATTGTGGGATTCTGGCTTTTAATCCACTCTGTTATCCTCTTCCATTTTATGGTTGAATTCATCCCACTCATATTCACAGTTATGATTAGTAACTGTGCATTTCTCTCTATCTTATTTCTCCCCTCTTTATCCTTCTCGTTCTTTTCTTTCAGCCTTTTTGTCTGTTCATAAATGTTTTTGCTTCTGTTTACCTGTCTCCCAGAGTTCACCCTCTCTTTTGTCTTTCCCCTCCTTTTTTGTTCTCCCTCTCCTTTTTGCTACCATATTTATTGGGTAAGACAGATTTCTATTCCCGAGTGTGAATATTATTCCACTTTGTGGTAATTCTGGTGAGAATAAGGTTCAAGCAGTGACCCCTCTGCCTTTTATTGTAATGATATTTGCATGCCTCCTCATGTGAAATAATTGACTCCAAATTTTCTTTATTGTTCTCTTTTCCCAATTTATTTCTCTTTCTTATCCCTTGATTTTTTTTTTAGTGGTGGGATACCATCCTATCATATTCAATTTGCTGTTTTCTGTCTATATATGTTCCTAATCATTACCCTAATAGTGACAAAATTCATATCTTCAGTACCTTTTATATCCCAAGTACTTTAGGTATCTAAGGCATTTCAAGTATCAAATATATCTTAATCATCTTGGTTATCACTTTCTTACTAGTAATATAATCAGTTTAACTCCATTGTTTCCCTTGATTACCTTAAAGTATCCTAAATACCTTTTGTACCATAAATATCTTAAGTAATCTAGTCATGTTTCCCAGGCAAGAAATGTAATCAGTTTAGCCCTATTGTTTCCCTTAATTAACTTAAATATATTAAGTACTAAGTTAATATATTAAGTATTAGGTTAATCTCTTCTACATAGATTATCCTAGTTTTCACTTTCATATGCAGGGATACAATTAGTGTAACCCTACTGATTGCCTTGAATTTTTTTTTTCTGTTTGGCTTTTTATGCCTCTCTTGAGTGTCAAATTAGATCAAGGAATTTTCTTTTTAGCTCTGGTCATTTCATCAAGAATGCCCAGAAGTCTTTTATTTCATGAAATATCCATTTCTTCACCTAAAATATTATGTTCAGTTTCACTGAGTGAGTGATTTTTGGTTGTAGGACTACATCCTTTGTCTTACAGAGTATCCCATGCCTCCTGATCCTTTAATGCAGAAGTTGCTAGGTCCTATATAATTCTGACTGTCATTTTACAATATTTGGATTGTTTTTTTTTCTTTCTGGCTATTTGTGGTATTTTCTCCTTGACTTAAATGTTTTGGAAATTGGCTATAAAACTCCTGGGGTTTTAATAATTGGGATTTCTTTCAGGTGATTCTTTCAATTTCTATTTCCCTTCTTATTTAAGAACATCTGGGCAAATTTCCCTGATAATTTCTTTCAGTATGGTGTCCAGGTTCTTTTTTTTGACCCAGCTTTCAGGATAATCAATGATTCTTGGATTATTTGTGCTGGATCTATTTTCCAGGTCATTTGTTTTTCCAGCTAAAGATTTCAGATTGTCTTCTATTTTTTTCATTCTTTTGATTTTGTTTTATTGTTTTCTGCTGTCTTGTGAAGTTATTAGCTTTTATTTTTATCAATTATAATTTTTAGGGAAACATCTTTTCCTTTGAGGCTTTGTATTTCCTTTCTCAGGGAGTTATTTTCCTGTTGGAGGTATTGTATTTCCTTTTTTAGGAAACTGTTTTCTTCACTAAGTTTTTTGTTCTAAGTGGCTGATTTTGTTCTATCATTCTTTTCTGTAATTTTTCTTCCAAGTCTCTTATTATTTGTTTTTCTATTTTTTTTGGGGGGGGAAGCTCTTCCAGGAGTTCTTCTTTTGGAATTGACATCCTTTCAGGCTTCACACATTTCATTTTTGTATTGCCCTCCTTTTCTGTACTAGCATTTTGGTCATCTCTCGTGTTGAAATGTTTTTCTAATGATAAGCAGGATGATTTCAGAAAAAGCTAGAAAAATCTACATGAACATGAACAGATGCAGAGTGAAATAAGTGGAACTAGGAGAACAGTGAATACAGTAACAGCAATATTGTATGATGGTCAACTGTGAAAGACTTAGATGCTCTTAGTCAATACAGTGATCTGGGATAATTCTGGCAAAGAATGATCTCTTCCTAGAGAAAGAATTGTTGGTGTCAGATGCAGATCAAAGCAACTATCTTTCATATTAGTTTATTTACAGTTTTATTTTGGTTTTATATGAGTATTTTCTTACAACAATGATAATACAGAAGTATATTTTACATGGTAATATATGTATAATCCAAATCAAATTGCTTGCCATTTCTGAGAGGGAAGGAGACAATTTGGATTATAACTTTAATTACAACTTCAAAGACAATTATAACTTCAGAAAATATGTTGAAAATTGTCATTCCACATAATTAGGAAAACAAAATATCTTTGAATAAAAAGATATTTTTCTAACATCAGGCTTTTTTCTCTGTCTTTTGCTCATTTTGAGGTTATTTTCTCCTTTGTTTTTGTCTATGCTGAAGCTTAGCTCTTTTCCTGAGGTGGAGGGAATACTGTCCTGTGGTTATATTGTACTGTCACACAGCTCAGCTCTCTCAGTCCCAGACTGAGAATTTTGCAGAGGAAGCCTGGTTGGCTGGCGGTGTGGACATTTGCAGCTATTCATTTAGTTGGGTTGATATTGGCTCTTCCCAATCCCACTAAGGTTGGATCTTGTTGGGCTGAGTTCCTCTCACTGCTGCCTATACTGATCATGCCCAACCTCTGATCTAGCTGGAGTATGTGAGTCCATTTTCCTCCCATTGTTGGCTGTTATGTGTTGCATTAATTTCTGCTCTTCCTCTGCTGAGGCTGGGCCAAGCTGACAGTATTCTTTCCCCTGCTGCTTGCACTGTACCATGTCTGAGTTCTGCTGAGATTTATTCAGTTTTATCTCCTTCTACCTAAGTGAGATAAGTGGATGAGTCCTCTTTCCTGTCTCTCTACATTGTTCAGTCCTTTTGTTGTTGTTTCTGACACTCTAGGATTCCTTTTGAGATATTTCTGTTCCTTCTCTTCCTCCTTTTCTTTTTTACACTCTTACCCCTCCTCCTTTATCATCATCATTTCCTATCATTTCAAAAGGCTAGGAATGAATCCCAATTATCTATTAATTATTAGTGTTATGAGAAATGATGAGCAGGATGATTTCTAAAAAATATGGAAAGATTTACATGAACTAATGCAAAGTGAAGTGAGCAGAACCAGCATTCAGTAATAGCAATATTGTATGATGAACAATTGTGAAAGACTTCGCTATTCTCAACAATACAGTGATCCAAGACAATCTCCAAGGACTCATGATGAAAAATGCCATCTGCCTCCATAGAAAGAACTGATGTAGTCTAAATAAACTCGGAAATATACCATATTTCATTTTCTTTTTTTTTTTGAGTTTTATTCTACAAAATGATCAATATGGAAAAATGTTTTTTTTAAATTATTGTACAGGTTATAGCTATCTGTATATATCAAATTAGTTGCCATCTCAGGGAGAGGAGAGGAGAAAGAAGGAAGGGAGGAATTTGGCTGAAACTTAAAATAATGAATATTTAAATTATTTGACATGAAATTAGGAAAAAATAAAATATTTAAAAATTCAAAAATCAATACTTAAAGAGAATGGAAACTTGAGGTGAATACAATAGCATTGATATCATAGTATCAGAGTGAAAGGACCCATCTTTCTGTTATTGATCAATAAATTACAAAGAAGAAAGTGAAAACAAAAGCAGAAAGTAAAAACCCTTCTTATATCCCATAATTTGAGAACTGGAACCCTTCATTTTGCAGACAGGGAAATTAAGGCTGAGAAAGAGAGAAAATGACTTGTCCACAGTCACAGTAGGGGGTTATTGGCAGAGCCAGCACTAGAATACTGATTTCCTGGCCCCAGTGGTCCCTGCTCACACCACACTGCCTGGTCTCAAACCTATTTATATCATCAGCCTGTGCCATAAATTTAACCCTCATTGTGTGCTCTAGCACTTCCTTTTACTTCAAACTACCTCTTTTAAACTTGGAGAGTTATTCTCTACTTCAATAATTTAAATACATTTTTAAACGAACATATTAAGTCTTTCTGTATGCAATTCACTATTAGACACCAAGGATATGGAGATTTAAAAAATGATATAGTTCCCCTGACTTGTAAGATCTTGTATTCTGTTGGGGTAAAGGGAGAAAAGAGGGGGAAACAACACATATGAAATAAGCACATACATAATACAGATAAATTAATTTATAACCAATTCAAGAAGGAAGGAGCACACCTGGGAGCATCCATTATTTAGTAACCTGAATAAAGGTTGTATATCAGCAGTAGAGAGTAAACTCCTGGAGGGCAGGGTCTGACTTTCGTTTTGTCTTTATATACTCAGTGCTTAGCATAGTGTCTTGCATATGGTGGGTACTTAATAAATAAATTCTCCTTAGTTTGTATCAGATTATATTCTGAGATTTGGTTATCCATTCAATATTTACTGTCTCTATTTTCTTCATAATTTAAATAAAGTTAAATTATTATTTCAGTGAAAAATCAGCTTCAACAGTTAGTCAGCTTTGAATAGGCAAAATTAGTAGATGGTTGGATTTTTTACTTCTCAACTAAACAGTATACTTTCATATCAAGGAAGAATCATTACATGGATTATAATGACCCATTTTCTTTTATTTCTTTCTTTGTGAAAATAATTTTTAAACTAATATTTTGTTTGTATATTGTCTAAATTTGTACCTCTCCCTCCCCAACCCTTTCCACAGATCTAATATTCCTTTTTTAAACACTGTAAACCTAGTAATTATCATCAAAAAATTCAAACAAATAAAATGTTAAAAAATACATTTAACCAAAAATTCTCAATTTTTGAATTTTTAAAACATGTATACAAACCTTAGCAAACTATTACTAATCAAATATTATTTGTTTCTCTGTCTCCTCCAGATTTATTTTATTCTATGCAATTACAGAATTATTTTGCTGTGACTATTTTTATATTATCATACTCATTTCCCTCCTGTAGAGTAGAAGGTCCTTAAGGGCTGACAAGGACTGGTTTTCGTTTTGTCTGGGTATTCTCAGTGCCTAGCATAGTGCCCTGCACATAGTAGATACAAAATAAATGCTCATTGGATTAGATTGTATATATTGCTGTTTAATTTATGAATTTTCACTTTGAATCATTTAATGTCTTTCCATATTTCTTGGTGTTTTTCCATGCTTATTATTTCTGATAGAATCATAATTTTCAATCACTCTGACAAAATATACTTCATTCAGCCATTTATTTGTAGGACATATGGTGTGATTTTTTCCACCAAGAACAACCAGGGCAGAATATCATGGCAAACAGATTACTAGTGGGTGTGAGGAATAACTACTTACCAGTTGTAATGAAATTTTAAGTTGGCATCCATGGAATGATGGCAGGATTTCCTCTTCTGCTGTGACAACAACAAAATACAACTTTTCCCAACCTCCAGATAGATGATTTTGGGACAGTTGTGCCTGGAGTTAGAGGTATACAAGAGATGACCCTTTGGCTGCTCCTAAGGGAGTTGAATCACCTTTTATTCAGTCTCATGAGCTGATACATTTCTCTTATATGGCATGTATACACACTTTGCTACATTATACTGATGTACATTTTAGCATAAGATCAATGTTTGGGAGAGGAAGAGGGAGAGAAATGAATCTTAAAAGTTGGTAGCAAAGAGGAAAAAATGGAAACACATAAAGGGCAAAAAGAAAGAGAGAAGGGTAATTTGAAAGAAAAACAGATGGAAGGACAAAGAAAAGGAGGGACAAGAAAAGTAGGAAGTATTAAAACAGGAAAGAAAAAAGTTAAATTGAAAGGAAGAAGGTAAAGATGAAGAAAGAAAAGAAATGGAGAGGGGGTGGGGGTAGGGAAGAAAATAGAGGAACAGAAAGAAAGGGGGAGGAGCAGAGGAAAAGGAAAGAAGAGAAAGGAGATAGGATTATGGGCATCTCTCTTCAAACTATATCAGACAATTTGTAGTTCAAAAAGAAATGAAACATCATATTCTTATAAACTTTAGTCACATTTGAAAAATGAAAGATGCACATAAAATGCTTATTATTTAATATCTAGCAGGACAAATACCATCCATATTTTTAGGGTTGTGTGGGGGAATGTTTAGATTCTAAAAGTGGTTTGTTTTTTAAATAGGAGTTGAGGAGATTCTGGACAAAGAATAAGTGTATAAAAACTCATTTTGGGCTGTTCACATGCATGTAAAGTGGTTTAAAAAATAGATTTGAATCCAATCAAATAACCAGTTATTAAAAAAACATCTAGTTAGTAACTCTGGTTCTTTGACTGGATTTAACTAGTTATTTTCAAAATAACTAGTTGACTAGATCCAATTTTAAAACAACCTTTTTTTTTGTGTGTGTGAAGACAGACTTAAACATGTTTAAATGACTTCCTGGGAGTGAAATGCCCTGAAAATTTGTTTACACCACTAAAATAATAATTAAAAAAAACGCAACTACCATTTCCCTTCAGAGCCCTAAATATTTGGGGTTGCCCCTGAGAAAAAGGACTCTAACTAGAAACAGACAGGGAACCAATCAACCCACATACTGTAGTGAAATAAAGGCAAAAAGTAAACCAAAAAAAATCATGCTTTCTCCTTTAAAATGTCTCTTAGTCTTAATAATTAATGGTGTCATGGGAAAGATGGAACTAGCACTCCTTAATGAAAGAATCTGCTGATATTAGCTCATCTTGGACCCCAAAAGACCCAAACAACACTTAGAAAAAAAAGTATAGATCCAAATGGCAGAACTTATTTGTAACCATTTTTTCCTCTGAGACAATGATTCTATATTTTTTCCTTTACTTTTTACACAATTTCTCAAACAAAAAAATAATTTTTTTAAAGCCAAGTAGTTAATTTAAAAATACACATACTTTCATATCACAAAATCATAATCTCCTTCTCTCATGAACCAAGTTTCTTTCCCTCTTTTAGATGGAGACCAAACAGGATTTGGTTAATAGTCCCTGATTCCTCCAAATGGGAATCAGAATTGTGATGTGAAATTTTCAAAAGGCAGGACTAATGATAAGGCTTGAGGGACAGTGTTTTGCCAAGGACTGAGTAGGAAAAACATTTCATTGATAATGTAGGTTTGGAATCCTTTCTTGGAAATTCTGTTAATCTAATGAAAGACTCCCTTTCCCTCCTAAAACCTCCTTCTTCCTTTCCCCACCTAATACCTCCTCCCCCTATCTCAACTTCAGGAACATCTGTATAATATATCTCATCCTGAACAAAAATAATTTTTGAGCAATTATGCCACACGCAGAACAACAAGCAACTATGCTATTAAAGGGCTTCCCCCACCCCTTCTAAGTACTAAGCCTCTAGGATAAACATACACTTTTTTCTTTTCAGCCTTTATATACTAGAAATGGTTGAATTATAATTTGATGGAGGGGGAAATATCTCTTCTCTTCTCTCTGTTCTCTTTTATTTTATGAGTTCTAATCATATAATTACCCTTATTTCTGACAGGAAGAAATGTAATGCTCCTTTTAAACTGGTACTCATTTACACTTTTAAAAACTTTCATAGTGTTAAAAAAAAAAAGAAAACCAAAACACATACACACACAAATCCACTAAGATTTTATGTTGTAAGAAGAAACAAAATACCCCAAAGCAATAACAATGGGGTGGGGGAGAGAATAAATTAAAGCAGCTACATGCCAAGAAATTTGATTTTTAAAAAAAACTTCTTAATGTGTTCTATAAAGAACAGAATATTATCCAAGAAACTATTGCTTTCAAATGTTAAAAAAAGATTTCATCTTCCTTGTAACTCCTCAACTTTTCCCCATACCTGATTTCCCCCCCTCACAAAACATTTCTGAATTTTGACAACAGAAAACAAATACTAAGTGTTGAATTTAAAAATTCATTGTGTAATTGGTAGAGGGAATGGAAGAGACATTCAGATAGAGGAAAGTTTCTTTACAGAAAATTTAACATGCAGGCAAATTGCAGTTTCTTAATTCAGAGGTACTTTCTGAATTCTTTAATTAGACCAAATACTTGTTTGAAAAAGAACATTCTTTTATCCAGGAGATATATTTACAAATTTTCCCAAACATAAGTCAAATTTTGTTTCAAGGACTCATCTTCAGGAGGCTGAAAAACTGTCTTCTAAAGGAAGTTATGATATCTTTGAAAACAAATAGAATTGAACTTCTCAATGTTTTATTTAAGTGAGGATATAGACAGCAAATGCTGGAACTTTTTCTGTTCTCCACTTGATATTCTAGCCTTCCCAAGAAATGCCACTCTTCCACATGCTGACTCTAGCTGATAGAAGGACTGGGAAATAAAGTCCTGATCAGAAACATTCTGGTAAAAACAAAAGAAAACAAAAACAACAACAAAAAAACTTTCTGCCTGGAATATCCAGATCATTGAGGCAAAAGTGATTTGATAGACTGAAGGGTTTGCATCTCAGTGCAGCTGCTCAGTTTTCTTCTGCTGTATGGATTCTATCTTGGGGGAGGGGACACACACATCAGGGAGAAAATGTTAGATTCAGTGAAACTTGTGATTGGAAAATAGCTGTTGAATTTTGTCAGATAAATGTTGACAACAATTTTTAAAACTCCCAGATTTATAATCACAAATATCAGTCAATTTATTTTCCAAATGTATAAAGCTGGTTTAACAAATTTGAAATTGAATTAAACTGCTAGGAATTTTGTTTTGAAATTAATTTAAACAAAATTCAAATTCTCCTTCAAACCTGTTTGTGCCTGGAGAAGCAACCTGACTTTGTTTTAAGAAATGGTGGACAGGGAGGAAAGCATTTCCTAATCAGGAGGCTTAGATGGGGGGTAGAATAGGGCTTTCTTATTTCAGGATAAGGGATCTATTATGGGATTTTCCTCTGTGGGAAAAAGCTAAGGGAACTATAATAACCGTGTCTCATATGTATAAAGTACTTTTAAGATTTGCAATGGGGAAAAAAAATCTATCATCCAATTTTCAGCCTGAGCTTTAAAATAAAGAGAAAAATAAATGAGAAATAAGTCCATTCTTTGAGATCATGCCTTTAGCCTCCCTTTTATTTCCCTAATTTAGGAGGGATTGGAGTAGAACAGACTGTTCTATCATCTATTTTGTCCAACAAGAGAGAGGAAAAGACTAGGAAAAAATCCTAAAGGTGCTAGTTATTTTTGAGTGTCTGCCTTTTGTTTATTTAAATAGAGGCCATTCCTGGTAATCAAGAAAATTCCTGGGGAACAGATGATGCCCCCCCCCCCTTCCCCACACACCTAGATTACTGGCCAAAAGAATCAGTCATTTCTCCTTTCTAATTTTCTCAAAAATTTTCCATTTGTTCTGCAATGGACATTAATCAGTTTCAAGTTTTGTTTTCTTTTGAGTTTGCTGGGCAGGGCAAGGGCTGACTGATTCGATCTTTCTAGTCAGAATGAGGAGGGGTGGTGAAAAGGTTATCTGGGTTGGGGGGGGGAAGGATCAAATGTCTCGAGGCCCTTTGGACAGAAAGCATTTCCCCCAACCCTCCCCTCCTTCCCCAAATTCTCTCTGAATTGAAAAGTTGTAAAAATCTTAACTCCAAACAGGGAGAAAAACGATGAACTCAAGTCTTGCTAAGCAAAAAAAACACACAAACACCCCCCCCCATCTTATTTTATTCTATTGGGGGGGGGGGGTTGGGAAGGGGAGAGGTGAAGTCCACTCTTTCCTTGTGATCTTAATAATTAGCTCCAAAGAGTGAAAAGTGGAAGGACATGTCAGAGAAGATTATTTCAAAATGCTGACTTTCTGGACTGTATAAAGCTAACTGGGAGGACTGAGGTGAGGGTCGTGGGCGCAGCCCATTGGCCCTGGAGGTTGACTTTAGAAAGAGAAATATTAAATTAAATGTCTTATTGATAGAGCCAACACGTGTTGGGGTGCTGCCCCGATAGCGGCTCAGACAATGAGGAAATGGGGGCAGTGACCCCTACATAAACCGGCTCTCCAGACACTTGTATCCCCCTCTACCTAGTCTCTAGTCCTCAAGGCCCACGGGGACAGTTCCTGGTTGAATAGTAAGGCTAAGGGGCTCCAAGTCTCTCCCCATTCAAGTTCCCCCGCCCTGAGGGTTCTGGGGCTGCTCCTCCTCTTTCTCCCAGCCGGTATCCTGACGGTGGAGAGCAGCCGGGAACTCCTTCGGTTCCCAACTTCGGAGAGGGTCTCGTTCTTCACCCAGGGTTCCTTTTCTCCCGTTCCGATAGATTCCGAAAAGCGTGGAGGTTCGATTCACCTCTTTTCCTCCACCGCAGGACAGGAGATGCGGACCTCCCACGTGCCGCCCCTTCCCCACTCCACCTCTCTCGGTCGGAGGAAGCGGGACTAATCGGTTGGAGAGAAGAGTTGGGGGTGGGGAAGGACCCAGGCAGATCCGCTCCCCTCACCCACACCCTCGAGAAATCCGGGGGGGGGAGGGGAGGGCCCGTCGCCCCTCCCCAAAGCCCCCGCCCCTCGCTTCCCCCAGCGGCGAGCGGAAACTCTGCCTCCCTTCCTCCCTCCCCCACTCACTCCGTCTGGCTTGGGCCCTAGGATTTCCAGCTTCCTTACCCACCTTCCTGCCCCTTGCCCCAGCCCCCACACCCCAAGCTGAGTAGGGGACCCAGGAAGCATAAATCCGTATGCTGAGAGCTCTCCCCCTGGAGAACTCTGTGGCTCCGGAAGGGGCAAGGAAACGATAACCCCAGTTGTCCCACCTCCCAGCCCCTATCAGGTACGGAGGAAAAGGGGGCAAAATCCCATTATCCGAGTCACTAGCCTCAGCCTAACCTCTCGTTCTCTCGGGTTCAGTCCATTTCATCCGCTGTAATCAATCTAACTAGTCGATTCTGCCCTTAAAGTGGATGCACTGAACCTATTTTCTTCTCCTCGGGGGTCACTGGAAAGAACTTGTCAACGGGATCCCCAAATCTTGTACTCCCTCCCACAATATCCCTCGAATTCCTCCATGGTTTCTTTCTGATTCCCACAGCACCTCACGGTTGCCCCGGTGTGGCCCGCTTCCTCGCCCTGGGGCAATCCAGCAAGCACTGGCCACCCATCAGTGATCCAAGGGAGCGTCCGGGTCGCGACTGAGGCAGAGAACCCGGCTTTAGGATCTTGGGGGAAATGTCCTTTTCCCCTTCCAGAGCCGCCCCCTCAGCCCCCTTGCAGTGGACCCTGGAGTCCGTGGCTTCCCTTTGTTTCTTGCCGTGCTCGCCCTCTTCTCCCCCCACCCCCTATTGGGAGCTAGAAACATAAGCAGGCGGTGAATGTATTTAAAAGAAAAAAAAAACACTAAAAAAAAGACAAGGAAAAAAACCAACGAAAACCTTAACGAAACCTAGAGAAAACAAACGAATTAAAAAGAACCCAGCACCGGTTCCCAAGAGATCGCAGGGATCCCCTTCTCTCCGCCAGCTCCGATCATCACGGGTGGGTAACCGAGGGCGGGGCCCACTCCTAGGGGCCCAAGTTCCTGCCTCCCCGGGGAGCTGGCGCGGAGATCCACGGAAGCTTGGCTCCAGCCCCCAGCCCCCCGCTAGTCTGGTCCCGGGGGCGCGCCGAGCCCCTAGACTGGGGAGGTGGGTGGGCTAGGCCGGGTAGAGAGTGGAGGAGGGGGCTGACGGCGTCGAGGCCTCCCCCTCTCGGGTGGGTGGGGGCTTCCACCACGTGGCTTCGTCTTTTTTTTTTCCGCTCCATTTTTTTCCCCCAAGTAGATTTTATTTAGAGGCGGCGCCTGGGCGGCTGGGGAGGAACGTGACACAGGAGCTCGGCTCACTGGGCTTTCGAGTCGAAAGGGAAGCCGCCGCCGCCACCGCCGCCACCACCACCACCGCCACCGCCACCGCTACCAGCGCCTCCCTTTTAGCCACCGAGCCCCTTCTCCCGGCCCCCCCCTAAAAAGTCACCCCCCCCTCCCGCCTCGCTGCGTCCCCTCCCCTTTCCTTTCCCTCCGGCCTCCCCGCCCTCTCCCCCGCCCCTCTTCGTCTTCGGACAACTTTAGGGGTGGGGTGGAAAAGAAAGTTTAGCGCTCTCTACCCCCTTCCCCCCACCTCTCGGCCTAGGATTGTCGCCTTCTCCCGTTCGGCTTGGCGATCCGGGGGACCCCCTCCAGCCCCCCCCAAACCGCCACCATGAATAAACTCTACATCGGCAATTTAAACGAGAGCGTCACCCCAGCGGACTTGGAGAAAGTGTTCGCGGAGCATAAAATCTCCTATAGCGGCCAGTTCTTGGTTAAATCCGGCTACGCCTTCGTGGACTGCCCGGACGAACACTGGGCGATGAAAGCCATCGAAACTTTCTCGGGTAAGAAAGGACACCCCGAGCTCCTCACACCTCTCCCCATGCCAGGCCCACCCAAATACCCGCAGTTCCTCGCCCTTTCTGCCCATCCCTTTTACTCGGCCCAGTCTCAGTCCTCTAGATTATGGCTAGGCCCCCGATTTCAGCCTATGGCCACCTCTTTCGACGTCTCATCTTGGGGAAAAATCAAGTTGTCCCTTTTAGTCCTAAGGTTTCCCACAAAGCTGAAAGTCACTTTGGAGGAGAAGGCTTAGAATCTCCCTGCCCCACCCCCTACCTCGCTCCCCGACGGGACGGGCACCCCCTCAATTGAAAGAAGTGGGAGGCCCTTCTTTTTTAGAGGTTCAAAGGACCCATTAACAGGTCGTGGTTTTGCTGCCCAGCCTGGCTTCCCTCTCCCGGGGAAGGATGATTCCTCTGTTTAAACACTCCCTGCCCCCACCCTCTCCATTCCTAGGCCCTTCGAGGCAGGGAGGGGGCCCTGAGCTTCCCGCTTTCCCCCACCCAGACTACCCTCACCCCATTTTCCTTGGTAAGCATAGGCTGATAGGCGGATGTGGGGTGAGGCAGAATGGGGAGGGCGTCCTGGCCCCAGGGGAAGGGGCTTTGGCCATTTTGATTCTGAAGTGGGGCGTGTGATGGAGCTAGAAAGCAGCACAGTAGTCGCCATGCTGCCTTTGGAGACAAGAAACTAGGGAAAGGGAAGGCGGCGAGGCTGCTGGAGGCCCCAGGCTCACGCAACCCTTGAAGCCTTTTCTGGGTGATCCCCTGTCCCCTCTAACCGAACAGTGCAAGGGATCCCCCCACTATAGCGCCCCCCAAAAGCCCTTTGCCTTACCGAATAATAAAGTTCGATCCCCCCTCCACCTTTCCAACCAACCTGGCTTTGAAGAGAAATGAATAGGAGAGTGAATTTTCCTCACTCTTTTTCTTTAAGCTCTGGGGGTGACATAAATGAACTTCATTATCATAATCAAGCCCTGAGGAAGGGGACTTAAAGCACCCTAGAGCCACAGTTCCTCACTATTTTCCAAACGTTTCTTCCCCCCCCCCCAAAAAAAAAAAACACAAACACTCCACATAGGAATCTATTTAATAGATCCTTCAGTCTCTTTGGTCATTTCCCTCTCCTGGTCTTGTTTCCCAAACCCTCCACCTCACCATGCAGACCTCCACTAATAAGACTGATTTCTTTCTTTTCTTTTCCCCTCCCCTCAGGGAAAGTGGAACTGCAGGGAAAAAGACTGGAAATTGAACATTCTGTCCCCAAAAAACAAAGGTAGGGAAAACCCATACCCTTGGGAGGAGGCTGAGGGACATATATATATATATATACACATATATATACACACACATATATATATATACACACACTCACATATATATGTATGTGTGTGTATAAATATATATGTTTTTATACACACGTGTGTATAAATATATATGTTTTTATACACACATGGGCAGATAGAAGGACATCTTCTGCATACTCCTATTTGGCTTGTTGGGGGCTAGTGAGAAATCGCTGCTATCTTGTTTGGCAGTGTTTTACAATTTGTTTTGGAAAAAAAGATTGGTTGAAGGCCGGGGTAGAATACAAGAAATGATTTGGAAAATAAAAGGGAATCAAAGCAGTCAAATGAAGGAAGCCTGAGGAGTTTGCTTAGGGAATGGGGCCTGTGCTTTGTGGAGATCTAAGGTCTCTAAGTTTGCAAGAGTTCCTGATTTCTAGGTACTATAAACATAGAACTTCCTGTAGGGCTTCTCCCCCACCTTCTCAACATAGACCATATTTCTACTTGGGTGGGGTGGGGGGGAGGGAGAGGATACCCTCCTAGTTTCAGGAGGAAGTTGGAGGAGACCTCCCCCATTCCTTCACCCAAAGAATGCCTCTTAAGATGGTTGTCTCTTGTCCTACGTCAGGCTAAGACCAGTTTACATAGACCCTGATTCTGTGTCTCTTCCTCACACCCCCACCCCTCTGGATTTTTGAAAGAATATGCTAGTGCTTTACTATCCTTTTGGAACCCCCAACCCCCATCAGTCTATTGTTGCAAGGGGACCATCTGGGGTGAGAGCTTTGTGCTCAGGCGGCGAGCTAGGGCTCTTGGAGGGCCAAGAACTGCCTAGATGAATGGAGAGGAGGGAGTAGTGTTCTTTAACCTTCCTTCCTTTCCTCTTAGTGAAGAAGGAACAACTCTCCACATACTCCCTCAAATCCTGTTCATGGTAGATTCAGAATTTTCCTCTACTTGAACTGTAGGTGAGAAAGGATAAGGGCAAAGTCCTTCTTTCTCTCTTTCAAAATGGACTTCCCTTCGTAACCCCCCTTCTTATTATTGGTGATGGAGGGAAGTTACCCTTATTCCCCTGGCTGGCTGGATGGCCAGATTAATTTGTGTCCCCTCTTAGCAAGATTTCTGTTGTGTGATTCTTGGCTTTTTCTGGGTGGGAAGGTTCTGGGTTAGGAGGAACTAAAAGGAACCATGGGGCCAAATATCTACTGGGTGATTTCACTTTAGCAATTTAAGTAACATCGTAGCTAGAGCTGATCAATGTGGTTTGTTACATGTTTATAGTCTGTGATTTAATCTCTATTGGCTTCAATACCCTGGTATCTGGAAATACAATTAGAGTTAAGTGAAAAGAAGCAATAAAATTCGAAGGTTAAAAAAAAAATCTCTCATTTAAAAATCTGTGAGATTGGGAAGGAAAAAAAAACAATACACATGAAGAAACTCCAGTAGATTATGGAGTGCCTTGAGTAATCTGAGATTTGGGTTGAAGAAAGACACTTGATAACTGGAATTTTGAAAAATGGAGATGGAATTCACTGCTTCTCCTCACCCCTCCCTTTTTTTTCTTCTGGAAATGCAAAGGAATACCAAGATGCTAGATAATAAATTAATTACCTTTAGATTTTTATTCCCACTGAAGGGGTATGCATTTGTTTACCCCCAAGCCATCTGCTTTCTTCCAGGTCACCTTTATTATCCCCTCTTGCTCCTTTTAAAATGTTCAATGAAATCTTTTGAGTGGGGGGGAAGGTTGTAGGACTGGCTGGAGAGGACTGGGGTAACAATTCCTCTCTTTCCAGAATGGATGGATCTCTTTTGTATACTTACCTCTTCCCATGTAATTTAAGGCTGATAATCATAAGGTTTTCTTCTTTTTACCTTGAGGTCTGTACAATTAATTTTTCCAAAACGAGACTTTTCCTATTGAGAAAATCGAGATGTTTTTGTTGCCATTTTGCTGTAAAAAATCATATAGTTAAGATGTGCATTCCTGGTTGGTTTCTGAAAAGTATTTCTTCAGTTACTGGATTTTATGGTAATGTGGGTTTATAGAATAAGAGCTAGTTAAATATAGCATGGTCTATCTAGACAACATACAACCATGTGTGTATACAGATATGTGTTCTTTTGAAAAAGAAACTTGCAGTGAGAATGAGAGTGATTCTTACTACATTCCTTGTTGATACACTAGGTTCTGAATAAGCTTCTATTTTTTGTTTTTTATGACTTAATTAGAAACCCTCCAGCACCTCCCCCATTTACTGAGGGCAAAAACAAAGATTTGTGTAACTGCTTCAGTTTTGTCTGAGCAGAGCTATTTCTGAAGTATATGTTGGTCTTTTAAGTTTCTAGCTATTTGATAACTAATTTGAACTTATTTAAAATGAGGGAATTGAGCACTATTCATCAAAATAAAAATAGTAATTGATTAGAATTTATTTTCTTGAGTCTAAAGAAATTTGAATTAGATGAACTAAAATGTTTATTCTAAATTTTTATTTCCTCCTCAGTTCCTTGTTCATAATTAAAGTTAGAAGTCTGTTTACCAAGATTGATTGTGTTTTTATGGTAGTCACTGTCAAAAAGAATAAAACAAGGAGAAAACACTTGAGAAAAATTAGGGTTTTTTTTTTCTCCAAGCGGTTGTAGAAAGAGTTTTAATTTGAAGCATCTGAAAAAACTGAAATTGTTAAATTAATAATTAAGTTCCCAGGGAAAGTGGCTACTTATTTGGTGAAATGACTGTTTTTTTCAATGAATCTAATGATTGTTATCTTTAAGTATGTCTTCTGGAGGAATGTGACTTACAAGAGATCATCAACTGATAACTAAATGTAGAGAGTATTGTGAAAAAAAGATTAAAAAGAATATATATCATATTTTTATTGGTATGTGCAACCTAGAAAGTTGAAGTGATTTCTTTAGGTTAATTGTTGGTTATTATTTCTCAAAGTAAAGCTAAAATTAGCTGAGCTAACGAATTGTTGAGACTCCTGGCTAATGATTTAAAATTTTTTATTTGTCATTCATAAGAAGTGTGAGTCCTTTAAAAATAAATTCTTTTTAACTTGAGAAAATATTCTACAATTGAATCTTTGACTAGTTGGGATTTTTTTCTCTCTTAAAAGCCCCACTTGGGAATGGATGCTTGTCCAAAGTTTTTTTGTGTTGGAAGTGTTGAGAGTGGTGTGTGTGTGTGAAGTTTATTTTTGAAAAGATTTGAGGAAAGATCTAGAAGAAATAATTAGGTTAGAAAAAGGTTTGAAAACAGGCTCAGGGATGTTCACCTTCTGAAATGGGTCTGTCTTTAATGAAAAAGACTTGTAGTTTGGGGTTAAAATGAATGAATGAAAAACAACAACAAAAATTAGCCAGAGGAATGAAAAAAGACAAAAAAGCTGAGGGAGGAGCTTTTAAGGCAAAATTTACCCCAGTGATTACTTTTGAGAATGATATACTAGCTGGGGAGAATGAACAGTTCTTGTTGAAAATAAAAATTTCATCTGATGATTATTTTTTTTTTAAGTAAAAAAACCCACAAGCCAAACCAGACGTTTTTAGTAAAAAAAAAAATTTAAAATCAGATTTCATTATTCATCATGCTTGAGGAGGGGCAGGGGTATGTTGAATTGAATCTCAGAGAAGATTATAATTGTTTTCTCCCCTGTTTGGAAATATAGCTGGAAAATCTGGCTTCAACTTTTTTTTTTCTTAATTTCCACTTAGAAATTTGCAATGGTGTTTTGAAAATTAATCAATTAATAAACATGGCCTCTGAAATCCTTACCTGTGACAAATTTTTGGTATTAGCTTTTCCTAGGGCATGGTTGTTGTTTTGTTTTTAGGACTATTACTTGAAAGAATTAGGGATTACTAGCCCTTAATAATTCTCTCCTATACAAAGTAGAAAAAAAAATGTTACTCTGTTTCCTGGAAGGAGAACTTTGGTCAAACTGGATAAATTGTAATTCTTATCTTCATGTATTCAAAGAGCTATTAGCTATCCTCAATTTAATGTTTAAAGGAATTGTATCTTGTAGAACATGGTTTCTTAGAATGGGTGTTTTCAAATTGAAGAGTAAGGATCTCAGTAAGACTTTTAAGGGCTTATTCTATAAAATTTCCCCCAATATGGATGAATCGAATTTATTTGGGTGGGTGTTTGGGGAAGAGGTTTTAAATTAATTTCCACTGTTTTTAATGTAAGCCAACTAGTTAAAAAGGGGAGCATTTTGGAAGAGACTTAAAAACCTTTCAGGTTTGCTAGTGGATTAAAAACGAGAGAAAAATTTGGTGAAGTATTCTATATTTTTGTGGGAAGGAAATGATGTATCAATGTATTTTTATTTTTTAAAGAAAGCTTCAAACTTCGATTTTCCTCCCTTATCCCTCTTAAAAATGTTTTAAATTGTGGCTAATGTCTTCCAGAAAGTGTGGCTACAATTTGGGGGGGGGGTTGGGAAAGAATAGAGAAGGAAAAAATAGCAGGGGAGACTTGAAAAATCAGACTAGTCAGCCCAGTGCTGAAAATTCCAGACGAGGGGGGAAAAACCTCCGAGATGGGGGGTGGGGTCGATTTCCCGCTCCCCTCTTGGAGGAGTGGCCGAGAGCTCCTAGCCTTTCTGGTAAGAGAGTGGGGTCAGAGAGACACCTCAGGTTTAGAATAGTAGTGATAGAGTCTGAGAAGAGTTTATTTCTGTCTTTTAGGGTCTTCTTTCCTTGCAAAGTTTGCTGTGGTGGCTGAGAGAGCTTCCTGGAAAGCTAGTTAACTGCTTGCCCTGAAGCAACTAACCCTTCCCCTTTCCGTGCTACCCCCTCCCCCCCTTCCCCCAAGCCTTCAACCTCGAAATCTGTCTGGTTGTGTGTGCTCCTTGCTCATTGGTTACTAAGCTTCTATAACCCCCCAATAAGTAAAATTCTCATTCCTGGGAGGATGACATAGGAATATATGCCGGGGTGCTAAGGAAGGGGGGGGGTATCTTTCTGTTCCAAACTAAATCCATTCTTTTCTCACCCATATTTCTTTAATGTGTGGCGTGGAGATCTTGACATTGGTTTCCTATTGGACTACTGTGGAATCTCTTTAGCCCTTGTGTTCCTTGAAATTGCCATAAAATGCCTGTCTGTGATAGTAGCCATGTCTAAAATAGAGGCAAGGAAGAAGAAGTGGAGGGGGGGGGAGAATACAAGTAAAAAGGAAAGGAAGGAGGGAAGAAGAAGGGTAGAGGGAGGATTAGAAGTGGAAGGAGAGAAGATAGGAAATGGGAAAAAAGACAAGAGGTGCATGGAGTAGGTAAGGGTGGAGTGACAGCCATACTTCAGTGTTACTGGGGTTACTCTTATAGATTGAAGTCTCTCTAGGACTTTTCATCTTGTGCTCTTCTTGTCCACACCTTCCCAATAAATCTTCCAGAATGGACCCATTCCACATGCTGGTAACTTTGCTCTGCTTTTTAAACCATTTCTCCCTTCTTCCCCCTCTATCCCTCCCAAATTTCTTATAACTAACTCACCTCCTCTTCTGGTCCTTTGTGTCCTCTTAAGGCAGAATGGTAGTGTGGCTAGATGGACAGGCTGACCTCAGATTCAAGAAGGCCTATGGTCAAGCCTTGCCTTGATCTATGCTATCTGTGACCAAGAAAGTCATCGAACCTCACAGTCCTCTGGGTTCAGGCAGTTTTCTTAAAAAGTCTAGTCATTGTTCATTAGCAATGTGAAAGCATTTTCTGCCCCAAGAATTCCTACATGAATGAAATCCAAAGCTGGGGCCAGAAAAAAACCAAAAACCACTCTTAGGTTATGTCTCCAGATTTGACTCATGGCATGGATAAACTGAAATAATTTTGAGGAAAGACTCAATGACTGGTTGCTTTCTGAGTACTAGTCAAGCTATATATATGGGGATCATTTGGGGGAAAGGGAGAGAGAGTTAACCTTTGAAGCAGAAAAACAAAAAATTATGTAGGGACCAGATCTTTCCAGCTCATCCTATCACACCACCACTGGAACACCTTAATATGACCCACATATGGAATCATTAATAGTTAACAGGGTCAGTTTATGAATAGTCTTAAGCCCTCTCCAAACAGAGAGGCCCTGCCCTTTATGTCCCAAAGGACATTTTAAGCAAACAAAAATAAGTGAGCCCTGATTTCTCCCTGTCCACCATACTTTTGATGCAAAAGGTGGATCTGAGGTGTTGGTTAGATTTTCTCACTTTTGTCTTGGAGTCAGAGATAGGTCCTTGACCTTTCAGGGGTTCTGCCAGTATTGGAGTGTTTTGTGTGGTAGCCAAGGGATCCTTTGTGGTCTCCAGCTCAGCTTCCTTCCCTTACTCTTCTTCCTTTAAGTTCTAAAGAAATGTTTAACATTTGTTAATTTTTAAAAAGACACAGATAAAACAGGAGGCACCCCCAAGTTCCTGTCACTCTAGATAGAGAGGGGATTGGCTTGGTTAATGTCTCTTTATCGATAAAAGGTTAGGAATAGGGGTCAGATCCTATTTAAACAAGCACTACCCCAAGGATAAATCTGTGTGTAACAAAAAGGCTTCCAAGTTTCAGCTCAGTGGTCTCTTATTTTAAACAAAGTTCAATGGACACCATTTCAGAACAATGAAAGCATTTTCACCAGTCCCTTGGAGTTTCATTCATTCATCAGACAACAGTTACATTAAACACCTGCTCTGTACAAGGCACTATTAGGCACTTGCCTGAGCTAACAGTGTAATAGAAAGAACTTTGGCCTTGGAGTTCAAAACCTGGATTTGAATCCTGTCCCTGATGCCTTTTTTTGTCTCTTGAAGGATAAAAAAATAAGTCTACTTAAATCATCATTTCTATAGGTATCCAAAAAGAAAGTGAGGGTTTTAGGAAAAGAATATCGTTTTTGGATTGATTGGCTGGAAACTAAATACCCAGGACATTGACAGAAATTTTGATTAGTCCAGGTGCATTCAGAATCTTGCAGTCTGAAGGACGTTAGCTGCACCATCTGATAGGCTTTTTAAAGAATCTACACTTTGAATGTTTGAAGGGATGCCTTTGGAAGGCCTGCTTTAGGTGGCAATATGGAGGGAAAGAGTTGTCTCAAAGTTTAAGAGGCATGACTTGGGAACGTTCTCTAGGAAGAGAAAAATTGAAGAGGGAGATGAATGCATCTCCTTCAGTTCTTTAGTTTCCTCAATTTTTTAGAGGATTTCTGCCTGAACTTTTCTCTGTATTACACCTTTTTGGAAAGAAAGTTTAAAGAATCATCATATTACCAAGTTGTTCTATTCAAAATTTTAGTGAAACTTGGATATTTTGCTAATATGGTCCTAAACAGTTGGATTTGAATCAGTTTTTTTTCCTGAGAAGATATTTTGGCAATATGTAGTATAATTTATTTTTTAAAATCCTATTTTGGCTTTTGGGCAGTTGGTGATACAGAAGATAGAATGCCAGGTGTTGAGTCAGGAAGACCTATCCAAAAAGTCAAATCTAACCTTGGCTGTGTGACCCTGGGCAAATCACTTCATCCTATTTGCCTTAGTTTCTTCATCTTTAAAATGAGGTAGAGAAGGAAAAGTCAAAACCACTCCAGTATTTTTGCCAAGAAAACTCCAAGTGGGATCATGAATAGTTCTACATGTCCGAAATGATCAAATAAGCAAAAAAAAATTCTGGATTTTAAAGAAGAATTTAGATCAGAATTAAGAAACCTAAGTGATAACCAACTGAGCCTGGGAAATCCCTTTTCATTCTTGTACTTAGAGGTTCTTTTTTTTTTTGTGGGGTTTTGAATGTAAGTTTTTGGTTTTTTGTTTGTTTGTGTTTTTTAAATAGTATTATTCATTTATACAGACACCTCTCCATTTGGTTTCATGTATTTACAGACTTTTCCACTGTAGAATATATAAGCTGTGATTAAATTTTTTTGAATGTAAATTCTTGAGGACAAGTGTTTTGTTTTTGGCTCTTCTTCAGGGCCTAGCCCAAGGTCCTAATGATCTTTGAGCAACTTTTCATATGGAGAACATTGAATGTATTCCCTTGAAATGGTTTGAATGACCCCACAGGGAATAATCCCAAATAAAAATTCAAAACCAATCCTTTTTTTAAAGAACTAAAATTTGACTTCCATTCAAGTTCCTTATTTTGCTACTACCTGGTAGAAGAGAGATGACCCAGGATGCTGGAAGGCAATGCTTGTGGAACACAAACCCTGGCAGATCTTATCAGTAGAAGAGACTTCCAGTACTAGCAGGTGACAGATTGCAAGTCTTTCATCGGGATAGCCAGCATCAGCCTAGCTTAGTGTGGAGAGGCTCATTACCAGACAGCTGGCTGCTACATTATGATTTTTTTTTTTTTCAGCCAGAGCTATTCAGGCACTGGAGTCTGTGAGCAGCATCTGAAAACACTGGTCCTTGAAATTGTCTCAGCCAATTTCTAGAGCTCTGGAGGGACATCTTCCTCTGATATATCTTTGTCCTGGACATTTCTTTTGGCATTTATGCATTAATTTCAGCCCTCCCCTCTTCACACAGTTCTTGCTACCTTTGCTAGTGTTTTGAAATGATAAACATGTGTATAGAGTGAGTATGAAGGGTGGATTTGAAAGAGTGTGTGTGTGTGTGTGTGTGTAAGTGTAAGGGTGTAAGAGAGAGATTGTGTTATGTCCTCACAGAGAGTAATCATAATCCTTCAGGAAATTGGCCATTTATTTTATTTTTTAGCAGCTGAGAAGCTATGCCAGGGCACTAGCTGAAATTTCACACTTTAGGTAATTGTACTTTGGCCAGAAAAGGTATACTGGCAGAAGAGACTTTGCTCTGCATATGTGGTGGGGGAATCACCCTAAATTAAGTGGATGAGGATATGGAGGAGGGTGAGCCTTGAGCAACAGGTGTTTCAGGAATCTTGGATTGGATAATAAGGATTGAATAATGAAAAGAGGAGAGGCTGTTGGTTCTGGGAAAGAGGGTAAAATAAGTAGTCTTCCACCACATTAGAGATCGGCCTTCCTACAGGTGTGGATAACTATCCAAAATGGTCTAAATTCTTTGTTATTAGGAAGCTGGCAGTCACTCTAAAGGCTTTTTGCAATTAGTTTGTACAAAGTGATGTCTGATTCTGGTTCTGGAGTCCTGGTGGCATTTGGGCTCATTTGAGTCCCAACAATTGTATTAGGATC